>NC_079160.1:82378266-83628266 GCF_947563725.1 Argiope bruennichi | reverse complement strand
TATTTAGGATATAAATTAAATGAAATCATATATATTAATACATATATACAGGGTGTTTATAAAGTCCCGGACCCATTTTGATGTTTAATAACTCATAAAATAATGAAGATATAAACAAACTTATGGCATTTATTGATGGAATAACTCATATATTTTCCTTTTCAGGTTTGAATATTTTTACTTTTGTAAATATCGTCTGCGCGTGTCGTTAATTTCAGATAATTTTATTTTCCAGTCTAAATATCTGTACTTTTCTAAATATCGTCTGCTTATTAATTGCATTTTTCTCTCTTTTGTTTTTGGCAACTATTGCAATGTTATGTTTACTTTTGATGTGTTTGTTCTATGTAGTACTTTTGTATGTGATGTTTTATTCGAGCGGATATTAAGGAGAATGCATACACCACAATAGAAAGCACAGATTTTATGGTGGTTCATAGAAATGAAATCGATAGTGCAAGCACAGAGAAATTTCAGAAGAATTTACCAAAAAGATCCTCCATCCAAAAACAGCATCTTGCGGTGGAAAAAGAATTTTCTAGAAATTGGAAGTATCGAAGATAAGAAACGTTCCAGACGCCCTTGCACAAGTGATTTTGATGTTGAGCGTGTCAGAGAGACATTTTTACACAATCCTAGAATATCTGTGAGATCAGCGGCAACAGAATTGGATATGCCAATTTCGACGGTGTACAAGGTTATTAAGAAAAAATTAAGACTGCATGCATACAAAGTTCAAATTGTTCAAGTTTTGGAACCGAACGATAGGCCTAGGAGGATGGCCTTAGAAACAGATATGCTAAGGAGGATAGAAGATGATGCTGATTTTCTGAAGCGCATAATGTTCTCCGATGAAGCATCCTTTCATGTTTCTGGCATTGTTAATCGCCATAATGTGCGCATATGGGGATCTGAAAACCCCCATGAATACCGTGAGGCACAAAGGGATTCCCCATAGGTTAATGTGTGGTGTGGACTAATGCACGACCGAGTCATTGGGCCTTTCTTTTTTACAGAAAAGACGGTCTCACCAGTCGTATACTTAGACATGTTGGAAAACTTCGTATTTCCACAACTAGAAGAGCTTCAGCCACATGTCTTTTTGCAACAAGATGGTGCGCCACCTCATTGGGGTACCATTGTTCGTACTTCTTTGAATGACCATTTTCCAGGAAGATGGATTAGGCGAGGAGGTCCAATTCCTTGGTCACCCAGATCACCTGGCATTACGCCGCTGGACTTTTTTCTTTGGGGGTTTGTAAAAGACAACGTTTTCAGGAGGAGAGTGTCGAACATTGATGACCTAAATGCCAGAATTACAACAGTAATAGGCTCTGTGGATGCCGACATGCCTGCCGCTACCTGGCGTGAAATTGACTATCGACTTGATATTCTCCGTGTGACGAAGGGAGCACACGTGGAAGTTCATTGACAAGGGTCATGAAACTTTTTGAGTCTATTTAACCATTTATGTTATTAATTTTAATCTATCTTTATTATTTTATGAGTTATTAAACATCAAAATGGGTCCGGGACTAAATAAACACCCTGTATATAACGGTGACATATAATATATATTATAACATATAAACGGTATTTTCTTACCTTTTAAATCCTATTTCTTCTGGATCATACATAATTTATGTTTACTTTTCATATTTATTTTCTGATTTTAGAACTGCAGTATATTATTTGGGAGAAAAAGATGCCTTGAAAATTTTGCCAGCAGAAACGGATTATGAATGGAAAATGTTTTGGATATGTTTTTCTAAAAATAACTTTAACAAATGATTGTTAATTTTACTCATTCTTCTTTTTAATTTATTTTTATTTCAATTTATTTTTCGGGGCATTGTAGCGAAAATTCTTTCCAATCGCCAGAACTGTAATGCGTCGCCAAATAGGATAATCGGACTCTGGCGACTTGGTGAAAACGACAACGGAAAACGAAGTATTCAAAATTTCTTCAGCCGGCGTGTGATTGATTTCCTTGAGTTATAACCCAATGTTTACTTTCTGGTTGTAATTGTTTTATAGTATTGGTTGATTAAAATTTATTCAAATATTTTCAAATATTCAATATTTTTCAAATATTTCTTGACTAATGCCTATAACATTCCTTTTGATGATTACTTGTTATGTCATACATCAACGATCATTGCATTTATTGACATATGATTATTACTGTGATAAAAATAAATTTGTTTTTATTAAAATATTATAGTTCACTTCAAAGAGTGAAAATGCAGAAATTAAAAATTTCATTTATACAAAAAAATTGAAACGAAAACTACTACTGAATTTCCTGACATTCTTTTCCAACTGTGTCCTTTCTTCTTTTTATTTAAAAATAACTTGCATTTATCATTTATGAAGATCATTATTGTTTCAATCCACGTAACTGAAATTGAAATAATAAAAAAATATATATAGTTTATGTGTATATAAACATCAAGATTTTATGTTATTATATATATATATATATATATATATATATATATATATATATATATATATATATATATATATAAGTTCATCTATTTTCACTAAAGCTAAAAGCTTTATTTAAATCCATCATCTTAGTATTCAATATAATGTTATTTAATTGCCCCTCAGTGTTGTTGGCCCCCTGTTGCTCATGATATTAAAGAATTTACAAGATCTTGTGCTGGTTGCCAACTTATTAAGAAACAAATAAGCTAATACATTTTCAAGGAATTTCTTGCATTAGATTATACATAGTGTAATAATTATTATCGATAATTAATTTTTCCATTTAAAAACAAATTCAAAACTCTTGTTCGCTGCATCGTGGGAGAGTAATACCTCCAGCTTAATTGGTATATCTTTATTTTACTTTTAAAATTCACTCTTAATTACATAGTAGCGACAGACACAAAAAATTGCATTTAATATGATCAAAACGCGTTAATATAAATCCAATAACTAAAACAATGAAAAATAATATTTTAAAGTAAAAGCCTTTTCGAAAAAATCTATTAGTGTTAGAGAAAATATTATATGAAAATAAAAATGATAATACTGAAAATCTAATTTTGTTTTAAATCTTTAAATGAATTTTATATTATATGCTATGTTATACTGTAAAATTATTGAACAAAACCGTTAAAAATTTGAATAATTTTAATTAAAAATATAATTAAAACTTTATTCCAATCTATAAACATTATCATATTAAAAAGTACGCATGTTTTTGAAAATAAACTGTCTATTAATTTTTAATATGAAATAAATAACATCTTGATGCTCAAAATTTAGTCAAAATTTTTGATGCACCGTATAAAAATTTATATCCCTCATTAATTACGAATTTTCTACAAGCCCCAATACTTTATTTCAAATTGGGATGCTAATTAGTTTTATTAATGATTATAAAAGGTCATGTTTTCAGGACCTATTTAGCTGTGATTAAAAATATCTTTAATAAACGAAAACAATTTAACTTTTTGGCCATTCTGAACCATTTTGAGTCAAATAATGCTATACATCCATTGTTCTTTTCAGAATCTCGAAACTACCACTTTTGGACGATTCTATCTTGCTAAGGAGGGTGACACGGAAGGATGAGCGCCGTTCCAGAATTCTTCGTCATCCTTTTACCTTGATTTCCATCCCATTAGATCCTTTTTCGTTCAGTTTTTTCCCCTCACGTGTATGTGAATGTGGTGTCATTTTTGACCGTACTATTTTAAATCAAAATTGCTTATTGATTGATTATATGGTCCAAAGACAAAAAATCTTGTACAAGGAATATATTATATAATATGTTTAAATAAGATCGAGATTATCTGCCGTTGTTAATTTCAAAAATTCAGTAACAAATAAAAAAAAGAAATGTTTTAACATTAAAAAAAAATTATTATTTGGCAAAGAGTGTATTATCAAATTTTAAGAAAAAGAAATAAATCTTCCATTTATTCATAAGGTTTCTTACAGGAAATAAAAAATTTTCAAAATTATTTTATTACTAACCGTCTTTGGCGACAAGCCGGTTCGCCAATCTTAATGCTCGTTAAAATTTTAATAATTAACTATTTTATGCAATTCCTACTTTAATAGCTTCTTCATTAAAATATTTTAAAACTTCAAATTTCAATTCACTCAGAATATTGTAAAGGCCTTCAGTCATAACGTAATCTGTATCTCTCCAATTTTCTGTTAGCTCCCGTAGAATTTATGCTTTAAATTAAAGTGTAAATGATGAATCTGCAATTAATATAATAATATTTTTTACTGAAACAAAGCAATTTTTTTTGGAATATGATTACTGAAACAGAGTCACTGAGCATTTAAACCTTATGGGCGCTAAAGAATATCTTTCTTAATTTATGTAATATCTCAAGAATTTGTCAACAAAATTTTTTCAGATTCATCTTGAGCAGGTATATTAATTAACAATGTTTAATTTTAAATGCATCAAACACTAAGAAAATAAAATGAATCGTTTAAAATAATCGGTCGAAAACAAGTTAAAAAAATTACTTAAAAAACGATGAACTTAAACTAACATAAATATAGTTACAGAATACAATGCGCATGCGTGAATTTTCAACGCCAGTTACGGTAATGCAAAGGCGTGAATTTTTCTACGCCAGTTGGGGTAACGCTACGTAGATTAGAAGTTTTTAATTTCCTTTAATCTGTTTTATTTTAATTCAAAAGTACTTCAGAATGAATCTGAAAGATCGATTTTTTAAGAATGCTTAATTTTAAATGCATAAAACATTAAGAAAATAAACAGAATCATTTGAAATAATCGGCCGAAAAATATTAGCCCTAGCCTCATTGCTGTTGGGAAAAAAACAAAAAAAAAAAAACCAACAACTGGAGCCTTACTCATTTGGCGGTGGGGAAAATGAAAGGTTTTTTTGGCGGGAAAGTTAGTTTTTAATTAATAATTAAAATTCTAATTAAAATTTCAAAAAAAGGGACCCCAGTTGCACATTCCCGACCTCCAAGGTATACACGTACCAAATTTATTAGTTGTAGGTCAAATGGTCTTTTCTGTAGAGCGCCAACACACACACACACACATACACACACACGCACGCATGCACACACACACACACATTGAGCTTTATATATAAGCATAGATGAATTAGGATTTTTTCCCATAATATTACGAGTCATCCTAACTTTTTTCGCCCTCTATGTCCGCGAATAATCCGACTTCACTTCATTGTTAAATATAAACATCTCCTCTTTTCATCTTTTCTCTTACCCCTGTTTTTGACTAAATAAACGCATCTTGACACATGCGCAAAAAGGCAAAGGGTTTTCGAATCCGTGAATGAACAGTATTTATTTGAAAATAAAAGGTAGTGATAAAATGAGCTTTTTTTTTTTTTTTTTCTTTTTTTTAAGAATTTTTAGTTAAAACTAATGAATGGCATGAAATCAAAATTTATATGTAAATTTGTGGAACGCATGAAGTAGATGAATTCAACAAAAAAGTTAATGCAAAAATTTAGTTATATATAACTGGTGAGCACATTGAAAATCTAAAAATATTTTTTGATAAAAGAATTTTATTAACCTTCAAACTGGGTGTCCTTCATTTCTGTATATGCATTTTTTTGTCACTCGACCATTAATGAAATTTTGCATAATACATTTTCCGTGCTTTCATTGTAATTATTGATATTAGTATTTTCGTTCTGAAAGCGCTGAAATCTCTCCTAATGATGGCTTCGGTTATATTTTTTCTTTGCTAAATTCATTTTATTTTTATTTATTTATTTGTAAAAAAGGGAGGGGGTAGGTTTTTTTTTCGCAATTTATGTTCCTATCCCTTTGGCAATCAATATATGTAATTGGTTTCATTTCATTTTTTTAGTTTTAGACCTCTGAACAGGAAAAGTTATTATATGGTCTCACTATTCTCTTTATTGTATAGCAATATTCCCTTCTTAGAAGTAATTTATCTTTATACATAACAATTACTTTTTTAAAATTAAATTTCTTTAAGATATATAATTCTTTTTTCGGAAAAATTTTTTACCTCATTTACGTGTGAAAATAATCTTAATTTTCAGCCTGTCAGTGAATTAAAGATCTCCAATAAATTTCATATATTGTATTCCCTGAAGCTGTTTCAAAACTGTTTATTTAATTATTTTTTTTGCAATTTTTTTCTGAGAATTTAATAGCCTTTTTGGAATTAGCTATTTAATTATTTTCTTAATTATGTTTTAGTTAACACAGTTTGGTCCCAAATATCAGCCGTCAATCCCAGAAATCTGAAATCAGTCGAAGTAGTGCTCAGATGGAGACACATTAAATCTACTTCTAACTGCAACAAGAATAGGTTAAAAATTCAACTTGATCATATCGAAATGTAAATATTGTAACTAGGTGTTATTACTAATTTTAGGCCTGAATTCATATCCAGTTCTTTTATTTTAAATTTTTTTTATGTTTTTATTTAAAGATATCATTAATTGAAATATGAATAAAAAATTCTTATATATCATTTTTGGGTCGGTAACATTGGATATTTTTGATTAAGCCCATTAAGCCGGATATTAAAAAGGCTTATCAGATTGATAATTAGTAAATTAACGAAAACTTTATTTTTATCACTAAGCATAGACACGAATTACAGTGAAAACTTATGAATGACAATAATAATAAATTTTTAACAAAAAATTGCTGGAAATTTAGTATTATTTATTTATTTCATGGTACACTACAGGGGCGGCGTCAGAGATTTGCCGATGGGGGAGCAAGACAAAGCTGACAGGGGGACAGGTCCAGTATCTCTAATTAGACTTCAAAATAACTAATAATAACTAATTTTACATTTAATTAAAAAAAATCAAGTATTATTTAGCTTCTTTTTTATTCAAATGCTGATTCTTTCTTTCATTGTTAAAACTTTACAAAGACATTTGTAAAAAATTGTTCTCAGTTTCTTTTAATGGCCATCAAAAGATGGTCAATATTTGAGTCTATATCTTTATAAGACCTTTGAGATTTTATCTGAGATCTAATTTTAGAAAATAATATGGCTATTTTGCATTCTAGATTATAGTATACAGATTGAAACACAGATTTTTTTCAGAATGGAGTGCCCTGCTAAATGAACAAATGCATGATCTTATTATTTTATATCAGAAGCTATATAAAATAAATGCTAAAACAAAAAATTTTATAAGATAAACTTTTTTACAAATCCATAATAGTGAAAAATATTCAATGATTTCAGTAAAAACCGAATTTTCTGCTTAGTCCCCTACCTAAAATATTTATTAAGTAAAGATTGCAAAAACGAGCAGGAATCCAGATGTATTACGAATCCGTGGAGAATAAGTGAGCGTACTCTACAAAAATTTATTATAATTCGGATAGAACAATATAGAATGCGGAAAAGATACAATGATGTTGTTTCTTAAGAAGGTTGAAGAAAATATTTTGTAAATATATGTACAAATTTACTATTTTATGTAAGATATGAAAAATGGACTGCTTAAACATTAGACCCCCCCCCATGTATTTATTGTTCAATATAAATTTAGGCTTTAAAAACCAATGCATTTCATTAAGAAACAATTAGATCTTCAATATGAATTCCTCTATCTACATTTTTAGGCATGCGTTCTTACGGTTAAGTGCTTTTTCTAATTCGAAGTTCTTGCAATCTAATATTCCTCCCAAAACGTGAGTTTTATCAGCTGAGTTGCATGCATTGGTTTTTCATAAACCTTTGTAAACAATGACGAGTCTGACTCACATATCGAATAACTAAATTTTTAATTTTAATTCTGTAATTAAGTGAAAGTATAAAGTAATTTAAAATGCAAAAATTACTTGAAAGCTCATCATTACCTCAAATGCCCTTATATTATTTTAGGAATTAAAATAATAATAATAATTGTCCCAAATAAGATCTGCCATCTATCTGATCAGGAAGTTAAGCAAATTTGTATGCCAAGGGATTAATGTGCATAGATAAATATTCTATGAATAACTTTTTTAATCATAATTTTATCAAGACATCTTTATTAAAAGTCTATTAAAAATTTAGAATCATCTAAAATTATATAGTTTTTTCGGCGAATAATAACTGAAAGAAAAAAATATAAACGATACGTTCCCCGATTACATAGTCATAATATTGAATGCAGAGTCTGAAAGATTTATGTAGTAATTTATTTAACAAATATAGTGCATACTTCGATAAACCAGATATTAGCCAGACAATTCTCATAGTGAAGCGAATGAAATAAATTTACTAATTCGTTACCGAGGAAGTAACAATTAAATGAATAAGATGACGATTCATTTTAGAGCTTGAATTTGTATCATGAATTATGGAAAGTAACTCTCTCGCCCTATTCATGAACAATATAAAAGTATCAATTTCTGCAATAATTCCACTGGAAGGTAATTGAAGTGCTCGATGCAAACAATTTTTTTTTCTCCATAACCTATGATAAAATCTTAACCGACGGACAATGATTAATTGGGGAAAATGTGACGTCTTATTCACTTGCCAGCTTATTAATTATTCTGCTAAATATAGAATAAAGTCTATGCTGAATGAACATTATAACATTCAAATCAGATGACTAAGAATTTATTTAGACTTAATGTCGTCGACGTCGATCTCATTGAATTCTTAGTCAACCGATCAAACCTTTTGGCAAAATTTGGCATGTCTTATGTCTTATTCGCATGTCGCCTTGTCGGTTATATTGCCAAAAGTAGTGCAAATTCAAAGCTTGATGAACGACATTTGAATCAAATGCCTGAAAATCTGTGGATAGAGTCTTCGACACTCACCGCATTGAATTCATAGTCGACCGACTAAAAATTGCCAGCAAAATGCGCCTTTTGCTTTGTCGATATGTTATTCATTTGTTAACTTACTATTATATTGCCAAAGGTTATATAATAGACACATTGCTTATAATTGCACATTATAATCTGGATGAACGATGTGTGAATCAGATGTCTGAAGATCTGCGAAATTAACGTCTTCGAGATCCATTGGATTCAGTTCTTTGTGATTCTATCAAAAATTGTCCGCAAAATACAGCACTTATTGTCCTACCACCTTATCAGTTATTTTGCCAAATGTAGTCAAAACACTTTAGCCTTAACTTGGCTATTTCGACTGTTTACAATATATAAACTTTAAGGTAGTCTTTAAACAATCATATTCGATAATGCGCAGCTCTCTATACCCATCCTTTAGCGGTGAAAGGTTTTGCCGACGAAACCCTCAATCTCTCGCCGACGGGGCGGGGGGTGGACGAGGTTGCCCCTATCCCCTCTCCTGCTACCTCAGCTTCTGATACTCTACAAATCATTGAAACACAACCACAATTTTATATTTTCTCGTATACGTAGTATAGAGAAAGTATAGTAATCGTCAAAAAATTCGAACTCAAGATTTTTGATTATATCCACGTTTTAGACCTCCCTGGGTTCGAAAAACACAATTTTGCAAAATGTCTGTCTATCTGTCTGGAACAAAGACAACTAAAAACGCCTTGAGCTAGATGGATGAAATTTGTATAAGGTCTTTACACCAAATTCACAGATCCCTTTCAAATTTTGTGTGAAATATGTTCAGAGGAAGCTCATCTGTCTGGATGTTCGAATATAAGTTAACACCATAACTACAAAACGAAGAGAGCTAGATCGATAAGATTCGGTACACAAATTTAACATTTATAGTGTAGATAGCTGTCAAACATCAATAGGTCGACTGTCTGTCGGTCTGTACTTTCAAAAAGCATGTAAACGTGATCATTCAAAAATGTAATGATTTAAATATATCAAGGTTGATATAGGCTTTTGTGACTACAACTGCAGTTTTGCGTCAATTCTTTATTCAAATATTTTCAAAAACACGTGTCTAAAACGCAACTTCGTTAACTTCGAAAATTATTAACTGCCGTTAATAATTTTCGGAAATTATTAACGGCATGCTAGAGATTAATCGCAAAATAACTCTCCGGGAATGACATGATGGATTTAGTATAAATGTTAAATTCACTGTAAAGTTAATATTAAGTATTTATTGCACTTCAGTGCTAAGCAAAGCTTAGCTTTCAGGATAGCACTTTTATTAGAGAATATGCGAGAAAGTTTTGCGGATAACACTCACGCTGGTGTTTTAGTTCATTGCATTGAATACTTATTTTTTCTCGTCATTTGTTTGTCTTTCCTTTGCCGCTACCATATCCAACCATTAACTTCTGGTCATCGACAATGCATATTCTATATTACCTTAATTCTCAAAAGGGCAATCGCAGCTTTCCAATGAACCTCCAGATGAGTAATTAGATTATCGTTTCTACATGCTGCCGAATGTAACAGTCATCCAGCGACAACGGTCATATTTAGTGCATTTGCAAACCCACTGCCATTTCTTACTGATAAACTGTGACAGTAGGTGTCCAACATTTTATGCAAATGATCGACTCCACCCAATTCCGAATTATATTAATGAATGGGATTTCGTTCTTCCTTTTTGTATACTAGAACTATTTTTATTTGGTTGATTTGAAGAAATGAAAATAACAATTGGAAAGAACATTCAGTGGAGAATTATTCGTTCAGTGGAACATAAATACTGATCCGTTACAGTTGCAATCACATGCACAGGATTACGAAGAAAGAGTTTTTTTTTTTTTGGTTCTGAAGTTGAATGATTTCTCTTTTTAGAAACAGAATATTGCCACAAATACTGAGAATCCTTCCTTAGATTTTTGTTTCGTTTATTAGTGAGAATTCACCAGAGAAATTCTTTTTTTTTCACAGAACAGTGGCAACAAGTCAATGTTCTTAATTGGAAATACGGAAGTTTAATGAAATATAACGAAGGTATTCCTTATCACATTTTATAAACTATTAGGAACGGGGATCTTATTAGCCATGTCTGCAGATTAAAAAATATATAAATTTTTATGCTGGGATACAAATTTAAAACATTAAAAAAAAATTCTAATAAACAGACGCAATCCATCGCTCATGCATCGCTTTATACATCGCTCATATTATGTCTGAAACAAAATTCATGTCTAAATAACAAAAAAAAAATATCTCAATTATAATTTCAATAATCTCTCAATAAGCATTTTTCAAATTAAACAAAACTCTCAATTCAATGTTTTTAACTGGAAGCATCGGCTTGAAAACGATTAAACAGCAGAACCAAATAGCCGTAATCACAAAGAAATTCAGAAACTGACAAGTATCAATATCTTCTTTCCTCTTCTTCACTCCATTTTTATGTTTTTGTGTTTTTTTAATCAGCTCTTGCTTCAGTATTCGCATTTGTGTCTGTTTACTGTGCATTATTTTTTTTCATTAAAATAAAATTATTATACAAAAATAAACACTTTTTCAGGGGGAAAAAATAACATATTTCGGAATACATTTTTCAGAATAAAAAATAAACATATTACGGAAAACATTTTTCAGGGTAAAAAATGTAAACATATTTCGGTAAACATTTTTCAGGGAGAAAATAACGAACATATTTCGGAATACATTTTTCAGGAAGGGGAAAAAAAAAAAAAAAAAAAAAAACATATTTTGGAATACATTTTTCAAGGTAAAAAATAAACATATTTCGGAATACATTTTTCAGTGAGAAAAAAATAAATATATTTCGGAATAAATTTTTCAGGGAGAAAAAAATAAACATATTTTCGAATACATTTTTCAGTGTAAAAAATAAACATATTTCGGAATACATTTTTCAGGGAGAAAAACAAACATATTTCGGAATACATATTTCAGGGCAAAAAATAAACATATTTCGGAATACATTTTTCAGGGAGAAAAATAAATATATTTCGGAATAAATTTTTCAGAGAGAAAAAAAATAAACATATTTCGGAATAAATTTTTCAGGGAGAAAAAAAACAAAAGCATATTTCGGAATACATTTTTCAGAAAGAAAAAATAAATATATTTCAGAATACATTTTTCAGGGAGGAAAAAAATATATTTCGAAATGCTTTATTAAATCTACGCTTCTGCATTATTTTGTAAGAGACAAAATAAATATGTTTCAAGCTTTATTCGATCAATATCGTTAAAAAGTGCGTAATTTAAATGCTTGACTGCGTAAAAAATGCTTGAAAATGCTTAATTTAGATGCTAAATGAATCTAAAAAAACATATATTAAGATAAGATTAAAGGAAATTAAAAAAAAAAAATGTTTTTCTTTTTGCCTTATTTTGCTCATTTTTTGCCATCCATATTCGAAAAAATCATGTATGGACAAATTACACTAAGCAGCGGACTTATAAATGTTGGTAATATCATATAAGGCCATAATTTTTCTTCTCTGAAAGTAGGAGAACAGAGTGAAGAAGAGAAAACAGACTATTCCGATTCCGAAAATTGTGTTGTTTTTGTCAGAGACCCGTTTCGAAATAGCCACGATCACCAAAATACAGTTACTACAGTTACAGTTAAAAAAAAATACCAGTCAGATTTTGTTGATATAACGCTTTTATTTAGTCTAAACTGGTTTTATTGTCAATCTGCTATTTTGATAGTTTTTTTTTAATGATTAAAAAAAGAGGAACCTGTAAACTTTGAATTGGAGATCTTGATCCGGTTGAACTACCATCAACATTCCGTACGCGAAGAAATGTTCTATTAAAAATTCGAAATGCCTATGGTGATATTGTCAGTTTTTGAATTTTAGCTTATATTTAAAGACGATTTTCATCATAATTATTGGGATAAATTCCATTCTGATACTACCATCTGCTTATATTCTTTATAACAAAAAGGGCAATATTTAAAATAATTTCTATGTCTTCTAATAACAAAGATGGAGGTAAGTACTTCTTTTTCTTTCTCTCTGTGTGGCAGAGTACATGACAGATCGTTTGATCTACAGCTACAAAATTTGGCACGTGTATACTTTGGAGGATGGAAATAAACTCTTTGAATAAAGTTTTTAAAAATCTTTAATTAGAATTTTAATTAACAGAAAATGAGGTTGAATTTGGGTAGTTTTCACGTTAACATCCCAAAATATTATTGCACAAAAATAAATTTTATACCGTTTCAAAATTTAAGAAATTGTCTGTTTAATGATAACAATTAGACATGCAAATTTTTTCTAAATTTTGGCAGTTCTTTTTAAAAATATTTTTTATTTGATATCCAGCAATCGATTATATTTTTGCCCTGAAATTCTAACCGTTTTCATTTTTTCATCAAATATTTTTCCATTGCTGAAAAATAAAGAAAAAAGATCCTGTTTAATAATTTAACTATGATGTCATTAGACTGGTTTTTTTCAAGCTTACATTAAACAGATCTTTCGCAAGGTAATTAAAATAACACTGCTCTAATGCCTGATAACTTATCGGAATCAATAACAAAAAGTTATATCTGAATGACTTATCAGAAAATAACTAAAATCAGAATTCCGGACAAACCACCTGGTCACCAAAAGCAACTAGTTTTCATTATTTCAAGCAGGTAGCTCGAATTAAAATCTTCTTTGTTACAATTTATCAACTACTTATTATTTTTATTACTTATAATATTTTATGTGTAGTTTTTATTCGTGAATTGCTTTATTTTTACTTATGAAATACCTTAAAAACGCGGGAAAAAAGGACAATTCATTCATGCCAAGAGCATTTTACTTGTGCGCTAGTTTCACCAGGATTTTCAATGAGCTCACGCATTACTCTAGATGCTTGTGCCAATCACTGCTTTGTCGGTTATAAAGGGCGCCGGCAGCGTGAAGCAATTAGTGAATGTTGGATATAACCGGCGTTAGCCAGTTTGAAGCATTTAGAGAATGTTGGATTGAGATCGTGATTTTTGCAAACGAGGTTTCACCCAACTCCCTAATCTGCCTAAAATGATAGACCGGAAATCAAAGAGAATAAGCACCCTGCATGTCTCTATTTTCAGCGAAGAACTGCGAAATTCACTTATGATGGTGCCAAAAATGGCGCAGCTGACTGAATAAATGTTAAAGGTCGTGTAGTCTGTTTCGTTAAGTTTAACGTCCTGTTTTGAAGCTGCACGAGTGTTATTTTGGGAGAGACGAACGTTTTGAACTGGGGTCAGAAGATCATACGGGCAACATCCGAGACGGTGGACCAATTTACACCCTTCCATGTAACACCATTGAGAGGACATTTGATCCATGATCATTATTTTAGGCTTAAATTAGGAAACATATACAGGGTGAATATTTGGTGCAACCTAATTTGAGCGACTAATCCTCAGATCTGAGTGAGCTACGTGTTAGGTTGCTTTGTATCAGGTACACAAAAAATGATTCTGACTTCAAGTATCAGGTACCTGGTATCAGAATTTCGACTCAACTGATAATGTCCACGATCTCATTCATTTTCGATAGGATTGATACTGTATTAAACTGATACAAAATATTAATTTCGTTATAGTCTAATTCGCCATCTTGTCTCTGAAATACTATTAGCGTGCATGATGTTTTTTTAAAAAATTATATATAGTATTTCACCTCCATCCATTACTGTCCTTTACCTCATGTAAAAGTGCGCATACAACAGAAGAATCCCCACCTTCTCCCATTCCATCTATATCGCTAAAACCTTCCTTTCCTCTTCACATCCATTTGTCAATCACAGTCAGAACCAAATTTAGCGGGACATCGTTATCATTATCGCTTGCAATGAAGCGAAATTCCGATTTTAAATGCTATTCGTATCAACATCAGCTAGCAATCTCGGCGCAAATATGAGAATTGATACCCACTAAGAATCCAGTTTTATTTCGGTGAGAAAAGAATCGGTTACTGGAAGTATCAGGTACAAAAGTATCGGATACATTTAAGTATCAGTATCAAATGACATAGCAAAATCCACACATACTCCTATTCCAAAGCTGGAACTTTAACAATACTGTCCAGGAACTTGGTCGGACGGATATTGCTAAAGTTCCTTTTTTTTTTCTCAGTAAAAAATTTAACATAATCCCTATGAAATGCATATATATATTGTCATGGGAGCATAATTTAACATTTTTGTAAAAACATCGTGTCGTGTATATTTTAATCATAAGATTTTGGTCACAAAAACAATTATGAATTATGTAGTATTTAACATTATTTTTATTCAATTTATATTTCATTTTCAACTAATGTTTAATGCATCTATTTCGCCAATATTTCCTAGTTATTTTTGAATTTTTCGATGAGAGTTCTTTCATTCTTGCGATGAATTTTATTGATTGCATTGCCTAAAATGCATTGCAAAATCCATTACATTCGACTTGAAATACTTTATAAAGACAGATATAATATATAAATATCTAAGTGTCAATAAATTATATATAAATATAACTCGTTTGCAGTTCAGAGTAAAGGTAATATGTTTAAAATGTTCTAAAAAAATAATCTTAGAAAAGAGTACACTGTAAATCTTGATCCAGAACGATATTATTTTATCGTAGCGTAACAAAACAATTCTTTTATTTACAGCCTTATATGTACACAAGAATAACTTGTTCTCATCTAGGTTGACATTATTTACAAAATTAGCACAACAGGGGAAAGTTTAGTCATGAAATAGTTACTTGATCAAATCGGAGATCACTACCAATCACTACCAATAAGATGCTAACAGGTTGTTAGCTCAAACGGCTACTCCAGAAGCAGCTCCAGAAATTTACCGATCTTTATCAGGTGGATCCTAACACAAAAACCCAAATCACACGGAGCTTCTCATAAAGTCAAAAACACCTTCTTCTAACACCGACGTCTCCGACTTCGACTCCTCTCCCTGCTCTCTTCACTTCTCTCTCTTTTTTCCAAACAAAAGAAGCCGCATTTTATTTCCGTCAGATCTCCGCCTCTGACTTTCTCATTGGTGAACTTGAGTTCCCTATCACCCAATCGCTTCTCGGTAATATTCCCTCAATGATCTCCAATCGATCGTGGGAATGTCTGTTCATGATCCATTTTTGTAGCTGACCCTTATCGAACACATGTTAATTATAATCAATTTTCAGCTAACACCGGCTTGAGTCCACCTGACTTAGATAATGATAACGGTGGTGGTTGGGGATTGATCGTTTCTCGAAGATTTGAGGAGTTCCTTCATAATGGAAAAAAAAATGTTTAACATCTGGATGGTTTGACGTTCTTCCCCATTAAAGACATAATGGATCTCTTTGAAACGACGAAACACATCTGTGGTCCTTTATTGAGATGTAACATCTGACTAGACACAACGACTGGTGAAGCTGGTCTTCATCTGGCGGTCAGTAGGCACTTATCTATGTATGGGGAAATGGTAGACGTTACATCTGGCCGGAATGTCAATTACCATGAGAGGAAAAGGGAGAAACGTTACAACATATATAGAGAGGGATATCTTGTGTCAAAACCTCTAGAACCTGAAGCTTCTTTGATGAATATATGGCAATCATTTGAATTAAATATTCCAGTATCATGTTATACAATTCACTTCTTAATGCATACAATGCAATAATCAAGACTGAGGGAGAACCAATGAAATTTTGTGATAAAATTTCAAATTTATAAGCTGTTATGCTCTGGATAATTAACATGTTCTTACAAAAAAAAAAATATTTTTTTTGGAACAATCGCTCTTTTTTCTGCCTAAATACGGAATTGTCAATTATTGATAAAAAGTTCAATTTAGATTGCAAAATTAACACACCTACTTTAAAGCAACATGAAAGTGATTGAAGACTGATATCACAAATCTAAACTATTGTGAGATGACAAAAGCGACACACATCACACGAAGTCTGATATGGCTAAAATTTCTCCAAAAAGTAAATTCATTAATGGTAGATTAATAGTTCAGATTCGTAACTATTCCTCTAAATCACTAAATCAGAGATTTTCAGATTGTGATATGCGTCAGACATATACGAGCGTATTGTTGCTAATGATGGAAAACACAAAACAAAGGATTAAAATAAAAAGTTACAAAATTTTTCCTCTAAATTCTTGTGAAGAGTAGAACTTATATTAGTCCTGAAGATTACTAGGTAGGAGTGAAAAACGAATTCCTAGAATTTAGTGTTGAAATAATAAAATATTTCAAAACTTTCATGAATAAACAATTTGTATAAAAAAAAAAAATACTCTTTTCGTGCTTGTATTAATGTCAAATATTGCAATAAGCATTGAGAAAATGAATACATGATATTCTATATATTTTATATTACCTTAATTTTGTAAAAGTCAGCTCTTTGAAGTGAGCTGTATAATTGCACCGAAATTGTCCTCTTTTTGAATAGTCATTATCAAGAGTAGTAATGTCATTATCAAGAGTAGTAATAGTCATTATCAAGAGTAGTAATAGTCATTATCAAGAGTAGTAATAGTCATTATCAAGAGTAGTAATAGTCATTATCAAGAGTAGAGCTTTCATGATAAGTTAATGTGAAATCATTTTGCTTCCGTTTTCATTTGTTAGAACTTGGAACTAAATACTATTATGAAACCAGCAGAGTGGTCTCTCCGAAACTTTCTCGTTTACTCCCTAATAAAGTTGTCATCCCAGTGAACGCTCTGAATGGCATTGGCGTACTATAGTTACGAAATATAAATCTTTGGCGTGAATACAGCATTTTTACTGATTCTTTGTTGTCACCCTTGGAGAGTTATTTGGCGATTAGTCTCTGGCATGAATTTAACAGTGTCTGAAGATCGAATTTGTATTTTAGACGCGTTTTTTCCTACCGATTGAAACAAAAATTTGACATCAATTTGCACTTGTAGTCACAAAATTCTATATCAAATTTGATGTAGTTAAGTCACTGCGTCTTTCAGTTATCCTGTTTATATTCCTCTGAAAGTATAGACAGACAGTCTGTCAATCCATAGTTGTATTTGGCTCAAAACTGGAAAGGTGTCGACACTATAGATGTTCAATCTGTGTACTGAATCTTATCTATCTAGCTGTCTTTGTTTTATAGTTATTATGTTAACTTATATTCGAGCAGCCAGACAGGCTGACTTCTGATAAAAATTGAATATATACAATTCTTGATAGGAATCTACAAATTTGGCGTAATGACCGTATACCAAATTTCATCTGTCTAGCTTAAAGCACTTTTGAGTTATTTTAGTCACATACATACAGACAGACGGACATTTCCCAAAAATTTGTTTTTCCAACTCAGAGAGGTATAAACGTGGAGATTTCTCAAAATCTCGAGTTCGAATTTTTTGAAGATTATTATACTTTCTCTATGCTACGTACACGAGAAAGTAAAAATAAAATGAAATGTAAAAACTAAAATTAAATCCTGCAAATGTTATAAAACTGAATAGAGTTGTCTGACTCTTAAATTAAACCCTTAATATAATTAATAAAAAATTTCGTGAATAAAAGGGTGATTGGAGGTGTGAGTAGGTGGCAACAAGAAATACTAAAGAAATAAACAAAATAACCTTGAAGTACGGGATGAAATAAGGGGTGGAAATTACTGCTCTAAATTTAAAAATATAATAGTAAAAATTGGATGTTTAAACTTATTTTTTGCAATACTTAAATCAATAGTAATTTCATTTACTTTTATCCTTTGATTCTAGCTCCATATTAAAGAGAACCCTTTTTCCCCCCTTAAATTATTTAACAAGAGCAACTTTAATGAAGCAATAATTCAAAATTAGAAGTGGAGGTACCAAAAAAAACAATTTCAAATGAATTTTCAAAAAAAAAAAAAATTCATTCAGTGTCATGAAAAGGACATAATGAGATCCACCCACGAGTTTCCATTTCTGAAGTTTGATTGCTTGCAATTAGGATCAAAATATAAAGTAAAAATTAATTATACTAAAAGGAACAGATTACTGGTTTTACTTATTACATGATAAATATATATTTTAATTGAATTTCATCTTTTTACTCTCTCTTATATATATAGTATAGAGAAAGTATACTAATCGTCAAAAAATTCGAATTCGTGAGTTTGTCGAATCTCCACATTTTAGACCTCCCTGTGTTTGAAAAATACATTTTAGGAAAATGTCTGTGTGTGACAAAAATAACTCAAAAATGTTTTTAGCCAGACAATTGAAATTTAGTATACGATCTTTATACCAAATTTGCATATTGTATCAAATTTGGAGTAAAATTTGTTCAGGGGAAGTCCGTCTGTCCGGATGTTCGAATATAATTTAATACGATAACTACAAAACGAAGACAGCTAGATTGGTAAAATTCGGTATACAGATTTAATATCCATAGTGTAGGCACTCTTGAAATTTTAAGCCAAATCAACAGGTTGACTGTCTGTTCTTTCAGAAACATGTAAACGAGAGTCATTCAAAAATGGATTGACTTAAATACATCAAATTAGGTAGGGGATTTTTTGACTACAAGTGCAGTTTTGTTACTCATTTTTGATTCTATCGGTTGATAAAAACGGGTCTGAAACCCAAATTCTATTTTCGGAAGCTATTAACGGCATGCCAGAGATGAATCGCCAAATAACTCACCAAGTATCACACGATAGATTCAGTAAAAAGGCTAACTTTACGCCAAAAGTTAATATTTCGTAACTACCATACGCCAGTGCCATGCCACTCTCTAATTTGTCATACCAGAGGCGTGACAAATTTATTAGAGTGTTTGCGAGAAAGTTTTGGGGAGACGACTCTCGCCTGTTTGATTTTGGAGGCGAGTTCGCAAATTGTACAGACTAAGTCTATGGCAAAGGATACCGACGTGCTCTGATTGGTTTAAGCCTTGGCATCCTTTTGGCAATGTTTTGCACTCATAATAGTCTAGTTTCCGCTTATTTGGCTCAAATTTTGTACCTTTCATTAGTTTTATGGAAGATACGAGTGAATATCAACACGGTCTAATTTCTATTAATGTAATTGTTTTCTCTAAATATTACTAGTAATACTGCTAATACTAATTATTATTAATAATAATAGTAATACAAGTAACTAATGTTGTTTATGCACAGAAGTATAAAAACTAAATGGAAGTAATTACTCAACATATCATGCAGCAATGAAATATTTCTTATTTTTCTATGATTTTCGTGCCTTTATTAGATAATTTATGCAGTCATTGAAACTTGTTGCTGAACGTTTGTTACTTTCCCATCAACTACATATGGGGAGAGGATTACTTAATGCCCAAAACGTATAAATATGTGATTTCGTAGCTAATTTTTTTAGTTATATCAAAATAATATTCAGAAGAAACACACATAAAAATATTTTTAATCAATTGTAATTTTTATATTTCCTGCATTTAGGTTTCAGGATTTGATCTTTTCTGCTGTATATGTGTTCCAGATTAATATTACATGTAAACCGTAAAAAATAGGGGGTGGGGGGAATTCACAAATTTTATTTATTTTTATAAAAATATATTTCGGTTTGGCATCTTTTTGGCAATGTTTTGCCAAAAAGATGCCATGGCTTAAACCAAGCAGAGCACGTCGGTATCCTTTGCCATAGACTTAGTCTGTACAATTTGCGAACTCGCGTAATTAAGACGAAAAAAAATAGTAAATAAAATAAAACGTTAGTTACACTCCTTCGTCAAAATTTTTATCGAAAAACCATTGATGAAACTTTGTGGCAGTACTTTAGAGATTTACCCGTAAAGTATGATTCGGTTTTCAAGCGGGAATATTAGTTTGTCTAATCAGTAGTAAACATGTTGCAAAAACCTGCAATTGGCATCCAAATTGGAAATGCGTGAAGTGATTTTTTTTTTTTTTTACTTTGTGTCTGTGTGGGCGAAAAGGAGTAACGGCACTGAAATTTATCGGCAGTTTGAATGAAGTGTATGATGAAAATGCGATGTCATGTCAAGCTATCGCCAAGCGGTGCAACAAGTTTAAGAAATAGACATTTTCGATATTGATGGCATTGAGCGTGGAGGATGATTCTCAAATTGTGACAAATACCGAAATCGCTTCTCGAGTAATTGAAGACATTTTTGAAAATTTTCATAGTTACTTCACATGGAAGAGTGCATAAATTTATTGCTAAGCAACTAAAGTTCCAAAAAATGTGTGCTCGATGGATGTCTTATTTGTTAACGAAAAAACATGAATGGAAGTGTTTTGAAAGTAAATTTGAATTTCTATAACATTATTAGAAGAAAGAAATGAATTTTTGGAAAAAAAATATGAATGGAGGCTTGAGACTTTATTATTTTTTCGAGGCTTCATTATGCGAATTTATTACTTCAGGATTCATTACTTCTTGTCTAAAATAAAACACAGCTCAATCCCGTCAAATAAAGTGTTCCATTACAGGTTTCCATTTGCAAGAAAGGTGATGCTGATATTATTTTCCGACCTAGAAAGCTAGTACAGTTTCAAAGGATGCCGCGATTATTGCATCTCCTTATTGGGAAATACTAGAACAAATGTGAAAAACAATTAAAACTCGACGGTCAGATAAATTGTCGAAAGCCATTGTGCTCCTACGTGACAGTACATGATCACATAAAGTAAAAATCTCCGAAAAATCCGAATTTGTGAAAATTTTTGGATAGAAAATGTACCTCCCCCCTCCATCTCTTTATAACCCAGACCTTTCACCTTGTGACTTCCATGTTTTTGGTTCCATAAAAAGAACTTTCTAAACGTCAATACCATTCAGGTAATGAGGTGAAGAACATGCAGCACAAAAATGGAATCGAATGATGGATGGGAATTCTTTGCAGAAGGTATTCAAAAGCAAATGCTTAATTAATGGAAATAATTGCATCGAAATAAAGATACTGAGTGAAATTTCTGGACACAAATAAAGCCTTTGCAAAATTTTCCTTTTTATTTTATTTTCAAAAACAGCGCAACTAACTTTTTGACTGAACTCCATAATAAATAAGTTAATTCATCTTTTATCATTAATTTGTAGCAATTACATAACTCTAATACCTTCTCTTTTGATACAACAGATGGCGTTACTATATTAACATCAAGGTATATTTCCCATGATCCTTCTTGATGGTCATTATTAGACAGTATTCTGATTGTCGTGTATTTTCGTGTTCGTGTTTGTTTTATCTTGTGAAATGGGGAATTTAGAAAATAATTCGTCTTTTATTTTCATCTACTTCATAATGAAGTTATAAAGACTCTCGTCCCTTTACAAATTGCCCTTTTTATTCAATTTCTTTCAATTTCATACTTATCATTTTGAATCTATTTTGTTCATTCATCTCATGAAAACAATGGAATCATTAAGTGCAAAATATATTTCTGATAAAAAAAAATCTTTCATATTTGTAGGTTCTGCGCAATCTTTCCTATTTTTCCGAAGCACAGGAAAGATTATAAAATAGTGACTTATTTACAATGGCAAAGCGATGTGTTTCATATAAAAAGTATTCTGTGTTGCAGGATTATTAATTTTTTTTTCTTACCAACTATCTTTGATTATCAGCTGGTTCACAGGGAGTGATGGCTCTTAAAAGTTTCAAATACAGTGCATTGCATTCCTGAGTATTCAGCTTAATGTGGCGGAAGGGCAGGCTCATTTCTTTTCCGCCCCTCTCCCTCAATACCAACAGACAAAGTTTTTATACCAAAACTCACTGCTATAATATGTGTTTTCTCACTTCTTATTAAGTACTAAGTCCTTCATTTATCTCAAGACACGTAGAATTAAAACGCGATTGCGGCCCGATCAGTCATAGAAGCATTGCCAGTACTTTCGAGTTAAAATAGAAGGCTCTGTACTGGTAGTTTATATATGCTTATATACTGCACTGCACGTTTCAAGAATTGATTAGAGAAAAAAGTAACTTAAAGGATATATACTGTTCACATTTTAACGTGAATTCTGTAATCTTCACTGTGGTATACTTAAAAAAGCATTCAGCATACCTCAAGAACAATTTACGAATACTCTACGTACTGTGTAGTTACAATCAGGAAAAGCAACAACAAGTATGATCCGTTACACACTGGCGAAACAATGAACAACGAGCAGAACGCTGCTCTTTTTCTGTCACAACTTGTATTTTGCATACGACATGCAGGAAGATCGTAGCAGACGCTGACTTCCAATGCCTTGCCTTCCTCATTTAATTAGCATAAAAGAAAACTAGGCCGAATAGTCATGAATCGGATACTCGGGATTGTACTAAAATATATTTTATATAGCTGGCTCTTGATGTAGTTTTTATATGTAGATTGCTTTTCCAAAGCAAAGTATTTCTGAACTTCAAGTCTTGATAGACATGTAACATGTACTATTTTAGAAGACTTACACTGTTTGTTGTCACTGCTAGGCATCTCCTTAATTTTTTGTCATCTCTTCTAAAATTTGAAATTACTTATAACAGAAGTGATTTAACTTCAACTATTATAAAAATTTTATTGCTGAAATAATTTAAAAATGGATATGTTGCCGGTCAGGTATGATATTCTGCATTCTATAGAATGCCTGGGCATTGCATATAATGCCTAAAATTAGCCGGAAATGTATGAAAAGATTCATACTTTACATATTTCCTAGCATTCTATAGAATGCCAAATGAGAAACCGGCAAAGTATGAAATACATCTCCAATTCGTTTCGAATATCACGAGGAAAGCTCCACTGCTTCTTGGGAACTACTATGCGAGTTCCTGTTCCTCAAGTCGACTGGGGCGAGGTGATTCGAGCAATATATTGGCAATTATAATGAGTGTGGCAACTATGGTTTCTACTGACTTGGAACTTCTAAGGGAATTTTAAAACGAGTATATGCGAGATCACAATTCACTTTATGCCATAAGAACTTGCTTATAATTGAAGATATTCCTAGCCACGAAATTCCACTATTTTGTTCAGTACAATAGGAGCCGCCAAGGATTTATTAAATGTATGTGTAATACAAAGTGCAAAAATATGAAATGTCTTTGCGTGAAAAATATGATGAAATGTAATTCAAAATGTCATTCAAGTCTACCATGTTGCAACAAGTAGGTTAATTTTAATTTCTTATTTTTTATATGAACATTTGTTTTCCTTAAGAAAGGTATAATTTTTTTTTGTACAACTTTCATTTTCTTTAAATATTTTGAATAAATTCTTTTAATAGGCACTCTGATTTTTTTTTTTTCAAAATAACGTTTGTATTTTTGAGGAATGCACATCATTTATAAAACAACCTTATCAGGATGTATTTCTTTTAATAGTCTGAGTAAATTGCATTTGTCATTCCATAATTGCCTAGGTATTATATACAATGCCTAGGGAAAGTATGCAATGATTCTTATATTTCATATTTTGCCTAAAAACGTCCGGCATTATATACCTAAGCATCATATGCCTAGGCCTTCTATAGAATACCAGCATTTCATACTTTACCAGTAACAGATATATTTTCAAAAATTCTGATTGTTGCTTACTTTTGATGTAAAACCTTAATCATAAGAATGGTAAATTTTCAAAACATTTGTTAAAATCATTCTTCAAGCAAAAATCTACTCACCATAGTAAAAAAAGTTTTCTCTTCCTATTTTCGCCATTAAAATATGGAAAAAAAAAGCTAGAATGAAATATTAGCAGCAAAGTAAAAACGATTTGAGTTTCACTTCAATAATGAAATATATTTCTATAAAATATGCTTACAAATATTTTTTTAAAATTATTTAAAAATAGTCACAGTAAAATCCATTTAATTTCACTTTTCATTTAATTCTACTATTCATTTCAATCCACAAAATAACTATACAATTTATTTTTGTACTGTAATATTTTTGGAAATTATTACGAGTAAGCGCAAAGATTTTGCTTGATTTTTAATTAATTAAAAATTTAAAAAATCAAACAAAGGTACACATTTTTATTCTCTAAAGTACTTATGTATGTGTGAAGTTTGTTAGCTCTAGGTATGTATATGTCTGAATAGTAGAGCGAAAACACGCACTAATTCTCCTTTATAATTAATAGAGATTTTAAAACTAAAAAAAGTTCTAAAAATACAAGTTTTTGATTTTTTAAAAACTTTATTATTAATATTTTAAGTTTTATACTCTAAAGAGGTATGCATAATTTTCAACAAATTTATAGTTTAAAACAAATTGCAAAAACAGTGCTCGATATGTACATAGATAGATTTTGCTTTAAATATATTCTACGAATAAGTAATAATTCGTGGTAATTACTGCGAATATGTTTTTAAGTTACTGAATCATTGAAATTTCAGTAAATATATATATATTTTTAAAATGAACAAAAAGAATTATACACGGACGCAAACAAATTATTATGAACTGAAAGCAAGTTCACTAAAGAACAAGTCAAAAACAATAGAATTTTGAATACGATACTTTCCTTACAGCAATAAAGAACAGAATAGAATGCGAATTTGCGATCGATATAAAGCTACGACGAACACAACAGTTCGTGTTTACAAGAGATGCCATCATCTGCACGCAAATGAAGATATTTATTTAAATAGTGCATAGATAACGAAATCAGACAGACGAATTCTTTAAATTTACAAACCAGTTTTACTTACTCGAGTTGTTTACTGAAACGTTTTACCCTAAACTTGTTGATAAAATATTTGCACTTATGATAATCAGTAGAGTTGTTTTCAATCCGTGTAAAGAATGAAAATATTCCTTTTCTGCAAACGATAATAATATCTTTCGATACATTTAAAATTACGAATTTAATTCCGAGTTCTAGTTTTATTCTGAATTCTTGTTGTATATTTTTATAGCATTTGAAATTTATAGCTTAATACGACAGTATTCATTTAAGAAAGTACTAATTCAAGTGTGCTTATTAAAATATTTTTCTCGTCCCCAAAGAGAAAAAAATAAATAATAAAAAAAAGAAATCAAAATGTCTTCCGAGAAAAAGATTTGAATGTGATAAAAAAGAAGAAGAAAGCCAGATGTTCTTAGAAGATTTTATTAATTTCGAAATACGTCGAATAAAAAAATTGCTCCGATTTACTGAAATCAATCGCTAGTAAAATATTTGCACTTGTGGTAATCTATAAAGCTGCTTTCAAACTACGTAAAGAATGAAAATAGTTCTTTCTATCAGACGATAATAATTCCTTTCAATATATTTAAAACCTCTGAAATTTATTCTGAATTCTAATAGCTTGGGAAACATTTTATTGCATTAGAAATTTATATCGTCACTAAATGATTTATTTTATTCATGAGAATAGTAATTCATTTATTGGCTTGTTTTATAAGAAAAAAGTTTTAACCAAGAATGAAAAGATAAAAATGCAATAAAAAAAAATTGAAATTTCATGCATCCGAAATATTTGTTAATCCTTACAGCAAAATTAGAATAATTAACAGTACTTAAGAGAAAGTACTTGCTTTAGTACTTAGGATATCAATCAATCTAATGGTATTGAAAGAAAAAATGGTAACTTGTTCATTTTAATTCTGTTTTAGAGGATGGTTGAATGAGCTTGGAAAGAAATCTAACCACAATTTATAATTTTAAGGTACGTCCCAAAATAATTTGTATGTAGCTTCAAAATGGGGCTCTAATATATCAAAACAAACTTGTATTAGAGGGGGAAATTAAAAAGAAATATCGAAGAAACAGATGTATGGCGCAATGCAATTAGTTCACAATTCTGAAAATAATAAACAGTGTAGAACTTGTTTACACTCCTTGCTTCCCCTTTACATTGTTTTCTCGAACGTTGCAAGATATGCAGCTCATCTCGAAGAGTGGCTTATTTGGTACTTAATAGGGTTATAATACACATTTCCATTATCTTCTGATAATTCTTAAAAATAAGATGATTGGATTTAGTAGACTTAGTATTGCTTGTTGTACTTAAAGATAGTTTCAATGTGGCCTCCACACCTCCGTGATTGAATCTACAGAACTTCTTTATCTAATAATGCATGAAACATTTGGGTGAATTGTAGCTCGTAGACACAGTTAAGGATCTTGCCCGACAGCAGCTACTCTCGTTTTATCGAGACCTAGAATTCAATTGAATGATATTCCTTGCTACATCAACATGATAATAAAGATTGCATTCTAAGGGCCATCACCGGCTACGGCCCAGGCCTTTCCACAGGAGGTACAAAAAGGCCTTCATTCCAGCATTGGAATGGAGGTAATTCAACCTCAAACTGTTAAAATACTTTTTAAAAAAGTGAGATTCCATTTACTTACTCTTGTTCAAGTATTCTCATTGTCTCCAGGGACAGATCTCAATTTTGAAACAATTATTGCTGCAAATATAATTAGTGCCATACAAGGAATTTCTTCACACAATCTTCCTTCATCGGCGCGGATTGTGCAACAAAATATTATTATCGCCACTAAATATTCTCTTTTAAGAATTTCTATAACACATCTGTTATTTTGGCCTCTTTCGATAAAGGATCGACTTAGTAATATCTTTAATAATATTTTTCCCCTTGATATTGTGATTTATAGATGCCAAAAAAAAAGCAATATTGTATAGCTAATATTAATATCACTTCACTGACAAAATTTTCAAATTGAAGAATGGCAACCATTACATACAAATTTGATGCTTGTAAAAGCGAAAAGGGCGTGGACAATTGATAATTAGCTTTAATTTTTATTTTACAAGAGATTGTGTTATGTAGAATCTGAATGCAGAGAATATATGGAAGCAAGAAGCTTTTTTTTTCCTGTTTAGATTCGATAAATAATATTGAGGGAAATTTTTAAATTTTAGTTGAAATAAATTACAGTTTGAATGCATCAGTTCAATTTTTTCAAAACTGAATATAACAATGAAGTTATTGAGTTTCAGTACATTAATTATTCTAATATTTTATCATTCATTGAATTTATATTTTTACTAACTTATTTATTTGACAACTAGAAATATAAAGTTTTTTTAATCGACTTGCTTGTCGTCGCCCACAGCTGAGCGGTCCTAGGCGGCTGCCTAGTCTGCTTATTTAGAAATCCGCCTCTGAAATTCAAGCCGGCAATACCGGAAAATTATTGCTAGAAAATCAAAAGATCTTCTAGATATACAATACAATTATTAGCAAAAGTACGTTTCTGATTAGGCAAACTAGGCAACTGCCTACGACAGAAGCTGTTCGCAAGCCGATTGATTAAATAGGTATTAGCAGTCTTGATACAAAATAAATTTGAAAATTTACAAATAATGCGAATTTTAAAATAACAAGCTATTAATTCCAAATAGCTATGCTATAATTCTAGGTTATTTGTTTCTTTGCTTTCACTTAGTTTTTACAGCAATTTCATTAATTGAACACTTGTTTAAATAATAAAAATACATGCGAAATTGAATAACTCAGGGTCATGAATAGTAATATAAAAACGAATAAAAACTTATGCATTTTTTTAAAAAAGCTTCTAATGTTGAAAAGTTTATTTAAAATAAATCATAGAGATGTAAGTAAGTTTAAAATATAAAGATGTAATGATGCTCTTAATCTAATTTAAATCTTAATTAATTTCCTAATTTTTATTTGAAATTAGCCCATATTAACACCATTCTAAACTTGTATCTTATCGTTGTTGTTACTTATGGCACTTTACAAGCCCACTGACGAACTGTCAGCGATTTAAGCCAAGTGTGCAGTAGCTTCTGAGGCACTTGAGAACCCGAAGGCAGAAGTCTAACTTATAGTTCATATGAAGATGACACACATATTCGCGTGCACAACCCCTTTTTACAGGGGGGAGGGATTTTCACACATCTCGCAGATAGAACACAGGGTAGAGAACAATCATGCTAGAACCAGGACTCGAACCCGGGACGGCCTTGTCTCTTAGTGTCCGATGGCACTTTTAATTTAATTACTTTTAACACGCGCTCTATGAAACTGCAAGTCTCAACAAGTTCTCACGCTGCGAGCGGAGGGATAAAAATTCCTAATGCTTATCACATTTTTTTTAAAGATACCTGAAATTCCCTTTCCTAAATCGGCACATGTCAAAGAAATCCCTATCAAAATCTCATTATAAAACCACTGAAGGGGAAAAACTACGTTCTCTTCTGCTGTTGTATCGTTATGTAGACGTTCTTCTTACCACTTATTCCTTGTATATACTTCTGCTTCCCGTGATGAAATAAATCAAAGTTTTAAATTCTCAAAAGTTTCTTCTATTTGGTCACGGTCACGGTATATATATATATATATATATATATATATATATAATTTATAAAATGTAGAACAAAATTGTCTAATTTATTTAAAGAGTGCTTTATTATCTGAAATTCTAAGGGCCTTATATCCACCACTGAATATCAGATCAAAAGAAAGCTTTCAATTAGAAATAGTAATAAATATAGTTATTTGTAATGTGCTAATAAATTAATAATAATTAAAAATTCTGCCTAAACGTGTGAAAAGATTTTGTAAATTTCACTTTGTTAGCATGAACTGCGGATTTCATTATATTCATTGTACCACGTCTCCTGTTTCAAATTATAGAGTTGATGACTTAGAGGTGAGGTAAATGTTATGCAAATAACCTCATTTGAATGTATTTACAAAGACTTTATGAAATGCTGTTGAATAGTGCAATTAACGCATTTATTTTCAGATATGCACAGGAATTTAATATAATTGTTTCAGAAAAGGCTCCCACGCAAAACTAAATTCAGAACGCTCACAATTGTCGACAGATTTCACTGAATATCTAATTCAATCTAAATGTCGTTTTGAAAGCAGAATTTCAAAAGTTAATTTAAGTTTTTCGTTGTATTAATTAATTAATTTTAAATTTACAAAAGGCCATGATATGCTGCACTGTATCTATTTTTTTCCTATTTTCACACCATTGTGAACTATGGGATAAATCAATGGCTTACATAAAATATCACACAAAAATGCATCAAAATAAAGCATTTCTGTATAATTGTAATTTTGCATTTTTTGTTACTTGAAAAATGAGAAAGACTAAAAATAAAATTTTTGATGTGAAGTAAACCAGGTAGCACAATGTATTGCACAACATTGTACAATATTGTGCGATATTATATAATACTATCCGCCTTTGGCGACCAACCAGTTCGCCAATCTTAATGCTCATTAAAATTTTAATATTTAAATAGCTTATGTAATTCCTACTTTAATAGCTTCTTCATCAAAATATTTTAAAACTTCAAATTTTGATAGTCATATAATTTACTCATAATATTATAAAGGCTCACTCAATATTACTCATAATATTATAAAGGCGTAATATAACTCATAATATTACGCCTTCAGTCATAACGTATTATATATCTCCCTAATTTCCTGTTAGCTCCTATAGAATTTATGCCTTAAATTAAAGTGGAAATGATTAATCTGCAATTAATAAAATAATATTTTTTACTGAAAAAACCCATTTTTTTTAAATAATGTGATTATTGAAAACAGAGTCAATTAGCATTTAAACCTTATGAGCACTAAAGAATATCTTTCTTAATTTATGTAATATCTGAAGAATTAGTCAACCAAATTTTCTCAGATTCATCATGAGCAGATCGATTCATTAACAATGTTCGTTTTTAAATGCATCAAACGCTAAGAAAATAAACAGAATCGTTTAAAATAATCGGTCGAAAACAGGTTTAAAAAAACTACTTAAAAAACGATGTACTTAAAACTATAAGCATATACAAAAAATATATAACTAACATAAATACGATTTAATTACAAAAGCATACAACTGACTTAAAAAGAATTTAAATCAAGTCCGCATCCGTTGAAAGTAGTTGTCAACAATCAGAACACAATGCACATGAGTGAATTTTGAACGCCAGTTTTGGTAACGCAAATGCGTGAATTTTTCTACACCTGTTGGGGTAACGCTATGCAGATTAGAGATTTTTAATTTCCTTTATTCTGTTTTAGTTTAATTCAAAAGTACTACGTAATGAATCTAAAAGATCGATTCATTAAATATTTAATTTTAAATGCATCAAACATTAGAAAATAAACAGAATCGTTTGAAATAATCGATCAAAAATGTTAAGCCTAACTCATTAGCGTGGAGAAAAACCTGAAGCCTTACTCATTTGACGGTGGGGAAATGAAGATTTTTTTTGGCGGGAAAGTTATTTTTTAATTAATAATTAAAATTCTAATTAAAAATTCAAAAAAGGGACCCCAGGTGCACATTCCTGACCTCCAAGGTATACACGTGCCAAATTTGGTAGCTGTAGGTCAAACAGTCTGGCCTGTAGAGCGCCAACACACACACACACACATTGAGCTTTATTATAAGTATAGATTAATCAGTATTTCACAATATCATACAATATTGCGAATATTGATTAATGTCATACAATATTGTACAATATTTGTGTGCTACTAGGAAAATAAGCTTTTAATAAAGAAATTTTAATGAATCAGTTACTGATTTTTAATTAGTTTTAATTAAAAATGTAACTTTAAAAATAAATATTATCAATAATTTTTCCTGCTTTCCTTATTCTTGTTTATTAAGATTTAGAAACTGTAATTGAACGATATAAAATAATCTTAAAGTTAAAATAAATATACTCATGTAGTAAAATTAATTTCATGTTTATTTGCATAAAAAAATTTATAGTTCATTTTTAATTAATTTTTTAAGTAAATAATAATTAATTTCTGTATTTGCAATTACGTTATAAGAAACCAAAACTAAAACTCACCCCAACAACTACCGAGGGAAGAACAGGAAACACTATTTCCGCTAACGGCTTTATTTGAGTCATCAATGACACACACACACACATACTCAATGATACATTTTTAAAATTCGCGCTTATTTGGAAGGCGACGCAGCACCCTCTTTCGGAAAAAGAATAACTCTTAACAATTTTATTAATAATCAAATCAAATAAAGAATTTTCTTATTTATTTTGAAATTGTAAATTTGTGAAAAATGTATCTGAGTGAAAAAAGGCTCGAAATAGTATTTATAATATCTGTAGGAATGTGTTTTTAAACTATCCCTTTTCCCTTTAAACAATGTATAAGAAAAAAAAGCACATTATTACTGCTCATGCGCAGCAGAAGAAAAGCAAGACTGTAGAAACTTGCAGTCTTTCCAAAAAAAAAAAAAAAAAAAAAAACTTTTTTTTTTCTTTTTCTACGAAACGAAGGAAATTTTACCAATTTTCCCCTGTGTCTCTCTGAAAATGGAGAAAGCAAATTAGATTACAGAGGACCATAAATATTTTGCCCAAAATTAAAAAAAGGTATAAGCAAAATATTAATATTATTTTATCAAGTTTATAAAAAAATAAAGAAACACTAAAACACAGAGGAACTGCTGTTCTGAAATGCTTAGATACAAACATTAGAGTCGAACGAAAATAGCCTTTTTTTTTTTTTTTTTTTTTTTTAGATTTTAGTTTAGTAACATTGAGGAAATGTTGCCTTCAAAAACAATTTTTAAAAATTTGGTTGCAATATTACATTATCTTAAGGAGCCGCAAAGAGATTGAAATTTGTTTTTAAAAAATGGAAATTTTCAATATGGGTCTTTAAAATTTTTTCTTACATTTTAGTTCGGCAATAGTGCGGGAAAGTTGCCTTTTAGGTTCAAAAACAATTTGTTTTAAATTTGGTTGCAATATTGCATTATCTTGAGGTGCCTCAAAAAACTTGAAATTTGTAAAAAAAAAGTTGTAAAAAAGGGAAATTTTTAAAAAAGACCTTTAAAATTTTTTCTTAGATCTTAGTTTGGTAACAGTAGAAAAAAATTAGCTTTTAGGTTCAAAAAAGAATTTCAAAAAATTCTGGTTGCAATACAACAATATCTCGAGGGGCCGCAAAAAGCTTAAAGTTTGTAAAAAAATCGAAAAATTATAAACTTTGATAAAATATTTTTATGAATTTCTCATTCATATAATGTTACAAAAAATGATTTTAAATAAGCATAAAATAAGCATTAAAGCATTAAGCATTAAATAATAATAAATAAGCATTAAATTTGAAAAAATTATTAATTACAAAGTATAATAATAAAAATAATAATAATTTTTATTTTAAATTTTGCATTTTTTACTTCTGTATCCTTAATGATTTCTACTGCAGCTGCAAAATGTTTGTTTTTACTTCATTGCCATATTAAACTGTTTTTCAATTAAATTTTAGCATATTCACACATGAATCAATTTTTACTTTTATATATCCTTATCTTGCGATTGATCCACAGACATTTTGAGCCGATTCGGCCACCTGTTTCACAGCTCTTTCCACTCCTTGCATGGGACAAGGAAGCCGGAGAAAGTCCCCTATACTATTTGGTTCAGCAACAGATGCCTTTTGTATAAAGTCTCTGAGAGAATCACTGGAAACATGTTTTAACAAGGGTAGCTGGTTCAGTTACGTCATTTTTAAGCCATGAGATCATGTTGATGTAATCCTTTGAGTCGAAGTTTATCTTTGGAACTTTAAACTTCCATTACTTTGTCTTTACTTTTCTGTTCTTGCTTTTAAAACACGTCGTAAACCTAGTTCTGTTTGAATATTACGTTCATAACTTAACATGGACAAAAGGATATTTTCTGAATCAGCAAGTACTAATTTCTTTGAATAATTTGATCTACAACGTTCTTGAGATCGTCAGAGAGATAGCGTGAATATGAGATAAGGTTAAAAAGATGTTTGGAACTATAAGTATATATAAATTTTAACAATATTAAACCACAGAGGTACCTGGTAGTTTTATCTCTTCTTGTCTATTTGCCTGGTTGGCTAGTCTCTTTTCCCAAAGAAAACTGTTGTTCTTTAGCATTATCATGGTCGCCAGTATCATTTCTGATGCACTAGCATTTTTTCTCCGTTCTTGATTAAACTGAACTATTCTCTGTAGCTCTTTCCTCTTTCTTGCGTCTTTCTTCCTCAAAGCGCTTGTGGTAGCAATATCAATATTACCTAAGCCATTTTCCTGTTAGAGCGTTGATCGTTTAGAGCTTTTTATTGCATAACTGGCACTTTTTTTTCTTTTATACAAGTCAGCAATATCAAATAAACGTCTAGCTTCTGCTCTAAATTCTGTGAGGTTGGAATCAAACTTATCTGAACATTTTCTACTTATAGACTTTTGTTTTAGAACATATTTTGCTTAGAATAAAATCCTGTATTCAGTGTGATAAGCTTTTATCAGTTGTGAAATTATTTTACTAGAAGTAACGGGAATAGAAGCTCTTGACCATATTTTTTCTATTAAGAGAACTAAAGTATCACATACTTCGCTTACAGAAGGATCCTTCTTTGAAGCAATTTTGAGGTTATGTCTAATATAACAGAAGCACTAGATTCGTAAGTAGTGAGTTCAACTTCAAGTAAATCACTAAATTTCCCAAAAATAGAGCACTCCGATATTTGTCTTGTCATCACTAATTTAGACTGAGCCATTTTTACTCACAGCAAAGCACACAAGCGCACAAACTGACAAATCAGTTACACAATTGAGGGAGCGGAGAAGCCAACTCAACTGAACTCGGCCAAACTAATGATTTGAAACCAAATCTGTCCTTGTCACCGGACACAGACAAATATCTTTCTTACCTCAATAACAACCGCTACGGCGACGACTCAGTGCCATGCTAGTGCAATAGAAAAACTGTTTTTATACTTCTATTCATATTACAAAGTCTATTTAAAGCATTTTATTTCATAATCGAGTCACGCAAAAATCCTTAAAAAGTTGCAAAAAGGGTGTTTTTATGAAAGTTTAACGTCCTTGCGGCACCTCAAGACCTACTCCAATACTTTTTCATATTTATAATTTATTTTATCTACACCAAAAAGCAACTTTTCCGCGCTATTACAAATTAAAAATCAAAAGTTGATTATTTTTTTTTTTCGTTCTTTCCTAACGAACATGCACTGACAGTGTGAATGTTTCATTGCAGATTAACGTATATTAGATAGAATGGTCTGTTGAACTTGCAGTTCTCCAATTCGCAAGCCATTATCCTTCACCATTTCCATTCCTTTGTTATGCTTTGATTTGAGAACGCCATTATTTTTACTTTCTCGCATATGTGGAATAGAGAAAATATATTAATCGTCGAAAAATTCAATCTCGAGATTCTGACCGCGTTTAAGACTCCCTGAATTCGAAAAACACATTTTTGGGAAATGTCCGTCTGTCTGTCTGAGAAAAGATAACTCAAAAACGCTTTGAACTAGTCTTTTGAAATTTCAGGTCTTTACGCCAAATTTGCAGATTTCTATCAAATTTTGAGTAAAATCTGTTCTGAGGAAGTCCGTCTGTCCGGCTGCTCGAATGTAAATTAACACGATAACTACCAAACAAAGAGAGCTAGACAGATAAAATTCGGTACACAGATTTAGCATCGAAAGTGTAGACACCTGTCAAATTTTGAGTCAAATCCAACAACAGATTGACTGTCTGTCGGTCTGTACTTTCAAAAATAAGTAAACGAGATAATAAAAAAACGCAATGACTTAAATATATCAAATTTAATATGAGAATTTGTAACTACAAGTGCAGTTTTGTGTCAATTATTTTTTGTTTCAAAAACGTGATTAAAATATAAATTCGATTTCGGATATTATTAACGTATTCAGGTATGAATCGCCAAATAACTCGCCAAGGATCTCGCCAGTAAAAATGTTGAATTCAAGCCAGAAGTTAATATTTCGTAAGTATTGTACTCCAATGGTATGTAAGGCGTTCTTTGACATGACAAGTAGATCAGAGAATATGCGAGAAAGTTTGTGAGAGACCACTCTAGCTGGTTAATGCCTGCTTTTAGTATTTTTGATAAATATATATGTATATTTTGGCCCTGCTGATTGGTGAGTTAACCAGTAGAGGATTTCCGATTAGGCATTGCCTAGGGCTGTCGAACTGAAGGGGAGAGAAATAGGTAACTCAATAAAAAATAATTGTTGTTGATCTTTGGTTTTGTTGCTACAGGAATAAATCTGAAAAAAGAAATACAAATTTTGTAACTCATAAAATTATTAGGATTACAATGTGTGTTTGAATTATTTAAATCATTATTAAATAAGTTAATATATGAGTAATTATTTTCTTAAATAGATAAAAATATGAATTATTCATTTAACTGATTATGTTATATCTAATTTCATTAGTCCTTTAAAATAATAAATTTCAACATTATAATTCCTTGAAATTTATAATTTGTATAATCTTATGATAATTAAATATGTGTATTTATAAATAATTATAATTATTAATGTATTTATAATTTACAATTATTTATTTTAATTATCAATGTATTTATAAAAAAATCTTTAACTAATAAATTTCTTCAGAATTAAATTAAAATTTTTAAATATATAATTATAAAATTAAAAAAAAACATATTTTCATGACGTTATTAAAATAAAATAATAATATATTTTCATGACGTTATTAAAATAAAATAATAATAATAATTAGTATCATCATTAAATATCATTATACCAATATTATTATTATAATTTTACAGTACTAAATATTATTATACTAATGTTATTATCTTACTGCCGGCGTCCTGGCATAGGGGTAGCGCGTCTTCCCCGTGATCTGGGCGTCCTGGGTTCGAGTCCCGGTTTGGGCATGGTTGTTCTATCTCAGAGATGTGTGAATGTGCCCTCCTGTAAAAAGGGGTTGTGCAAGCGAATGAGTGATGCGTGAGTAGCAAAGTCGTTCTCTTGGGCCTCGTTGGCAAGAGACGCTCCCCCACTGTCTTCGTAACAGCGGAACAACAACATATTATAATACTAAATATTATTATATTGATGTTATTATATTACTAATAATAATTAGCATTGCTAAAATAAATAATTATCAAGCCTATTATGTTGAAAATACATTGAAGTGTGAAACTAAATTAAAAGCTGAGGGGGGTGCATTATCTAGTGCCTACATCTGCCATGGGTGTTATCGCAATATTTGTGCTAGTCCGTTTGTATTCATATGCATGTCAGTATCAGTCGTACTCTTTCCTTTGCGTTTGGGAAGTCAGTTAGGCGGTAACATGTTCGACGAGAAGAGACAAAAAGGATCCAATTTATGTCCATCTAACACAAACAGCGCAGAACGTGTTTTTAAGCTTTCCGTCAAAGCGAATCCTGACACTCGAGAACAAGCGTTTACGATCTTTCGCCTTGCATGAGTAATTTCGAACGAAAGAATCTCTCTCTCGAAAAAAGGGTTGCCGGTAGGTAATAACCCACCCTGCCTCCCCCTCCCCACTCTGATTCAGCTATTCATTTATCATCGGCTTTCTCTTTGCATATGTAACAATCATTTTCGGAACTGGAAAACTTCTGCAGGGGCAGGGTAAATGCGACCCACGCAACTTCTTGCGGTATGTTTTACATTGCGGCATCCCCTATTAAATATTGCAGTCTAGACTCTGAAATAATGAAATTATAGTGGTGGTACCAGAACAGAGAGAGTGGTACAGGCTTCAGCTTTACTTTCTCATAAGAAATATTCAAGAAAGAGACGGCTAATGAAGATCTGAATGTCTAGTCGGAAACCTCATAGATTGTTGTCTCCTTTTTATTTCTTATATTTAAATGTAATTATGTAGTAGCGGTAATGGTAAATACACAAATATTGTGTTTAACATCATCGCAGAACGTATTTGAATAAACACAGTAACTAAAATAATAAAGATTATTGAGGTGAAACATGCTTGATTTTTTAAAAAAGTGAAGGGAAATAAAATTGGCATAGTTGAAAAGAGGGGTTTTTTTTAATGATTCGATACGAAATAGTCTGTGAGTAATAGTAGGTGTTTGCATGTATTTTGATCAATTTATCACTTTAAAAAAGGCATTTATTGAAAAACATTGATACAATATATGTAGTGTCGTGTTCCCAATCGAAAGAAGACTACACGTTTGGCAAAAGAACAAAAGTATAGGGTTGGTTGCAGTTTAGGCAAACATAGAAGGGCTATTATCCTTCAATATCGGCACTCACCCTCTCCCGCTCCAAGCGTCTCCTTTCTGCCGTTTGCCTCGCTTCTCCGTCTAGGCGGAACACTACTGCCATCTGCAGGCGGCGAGGGAGAGAGAACACCATAGGGGCTCATACTACATATATATCAATCAAAATATTTTCCATCGTTTTCTCTGGCCATCATTCCAATAAGATTTTTAATTGATTGTCTTCGAATTGTTTTGGTCCTCCAGACCGTTTTTTGTTATTGACACCGAAATCATCACTCTTAAGGTATCATTGTAGATTGTGTGGCGGATTGAGATGAGCGGGAATAGAACCTGGGACTTTGTGGTTCGCAGTCCAGTAACATGACCATGATACAAAAGCAATTGCTCGGGTTGCGTAGTTGTTAACTGGCTTATAAGCTTTCACCACAGACTCTCCCTCCAGTGAGTCGGAGGTCAGACGAACGATATGGCTGTTGAGTGGTGATGTATTATTTATCAGCTGTTGGGTCTAATGCGCCTGTACCCATTTTGAGTAGCTCCAAGCGTTATGGCGAGCGTGTGTGGGTGAGTGGTTGCTGATGCTGTTGCTGCGTCAAGTGAGTCTGACGACTTTGGTTTGCTGTGGGTAGATGGCGCCACAACAGCTGTGCGAAGGTTGAAGGTTCATCGTCCGAGGTCACCAATTTAGGGATTGAGATGCGCGAGGATAGAACCTGGGACCTTGTGGTTCGCAGTCCAGTAACATAACCAGGATACAAAAGCAATTGCTCGTGTAGCGTAGTTGTTAACTGGCTTATAAGCTTTCACCACAGTAGCGCCGGAGACAAATTTTGGAAAAATCCCTCTAATGAGCTATGTCAGTTCATTTTCTGGATCAATGTGATTGCAAATAATGAAAAATATCGATCAGAAAATTCTGTGCCAATTGAGATTCTGTAAAATATGTCAGTTCGGGTAAAAAATAGTGAAAATTGCAACATAAAGCAAAACATTCTACAAAAAATTCTATTGCACATAATCCAATTATTTTTATACAGAACATACTTACAGCTAGTGTAAAGGGAATGAACTAAAATCTAAGAAATATATGCATTCTCAAAAAAAGTTATAGCTAATCGAGTATTTGTGTATTGAAAATTTCCCAAAATTCGTTGTTGAAAATGACATCAGGCAACTAACTCTAAAAGAAAACTACTCAGTTCAAAGTTATCCCTAGTTCATTGCCTTTGGAACACTTAAGGTAACATAAGCAAAATTTCAAGGTAATATAATTATAAGTTTTTAAGATATCATATTTTACAAATGAATTTTTTTTACAAAATCCAAGTTTTACAAAAAATTTATTTAAAGTTTTCATTTGTCTTGTACTAAAAATGCTTTGTAAACATAAACAATGTTCAAAAGCAGATATAATTGCCAATCCTTTCGGCATAAAAACTACACAAAACTTAGCTTTCTGATAGAACATAATATAAAATAAGTTATAATTCAGGGTGGCATGTATTTGATAAAAAGTTGGAAAACCTTCAACTTCTGGTTGGTACTTCCGGTTTCGTTTTCAGCTTCAGTGGTTTATAAAACAGCACATATGTTGGTTTAATTATATCGTAGAATTAAAACAAACACATATTTGGAAACACAAGTAAATGGGTTTCAAAATAAATCAATAAAAGAAATTGTGAGTTTTGACCAAAAACTGCCTTTTAAACGAAGACAGATACCTTAAATCGTTGTAACCAAAACCGACAATTGGGATATGAATAAGCAACATCATCATAAGTTTCTAAAAGTGTCTTCGATGGGCTTCGGCAGCAGATTACTTCCAATCAAGCAAAAAAAGCAATGAATGTCGAAAATGCAATTTGGAGCGTTCCATGATTGGGGTCATTATACACTGAATAACTCAGTAATATTAAATGGAAAACTTTCAAAATGATAACAATAACGTAATAGCAAATTGGTAAAACCCAAAACCATTGTCGTTTACATAAATACTTTGCATGTTTACCAATAGATGTCGCTAATTAAAATACATGCAAGCACCTAATAATAAAGATGCAACATTGTTGAAGAAAAAAAAGTTGAAATTTATATTAATTTTTAATTAAAAAAGCAAATAAAAACTCATTATTAGTGAACATCTACTTTAAATAAATTATTATATGCCAAATTTGAAAGCTCCACATTCAGCAATCTGCCTTGCAGAGTGTTTTAAATGATTTTTCCATCATGCGTATCACATTTTATAGACAATATCTAGATTATTATAAAAGTTTAAAGGAAATGAAAATTGACCAATCAATATAAAAAAATCAATTTGAAATTCCTTTTCAAGCAAATTTTGATAAACTTATTCAGTGACAAATTTAGGTGTTTTGGAGCCTTCGACAGTAGACATTATGAGCTTCCCTCTTCTAAAAAGACAGTTTATTTGGTTTCACATTTCAGCTCATTTTTAATATATTAATGATGTATTTTAAATGATTCGTTTTTATTTCATTATCTTTATAAATAAATTATGTATTTTTCTTATCTTTTATGTCTTCAGATTGGCACGCTTGAAAAAAATATAATTGAAACAGTTATTCGGTTTTATAACTACAGTACACTCCCGATTATCCGCGGAATTGGGTGGCGCGACCACCGCGGATAACAAAAATCGCGGATAATCCGAAAAAAGCTAAAAACGGGTATAACAAAAAAGAAAACAGTCATTCCAACTTTGAAAAATCGTTTTATGTACAATAAAACGTAAAATAAACAGCAGGAAATGTTTAACTAACGCTTAATATTTTAGAATATCACTCAAAACTAACCTAAAATACATTTTGTTAATGAAAACAGAAAAGTGCTTAGTATGTATTTACGAGAGGCGTCAAGGATACACAGAAAAATTAATACATATGTACTGTTTTAATACTGTAATGTATTATGTAATTACAAAAGCATAACTGTAAAACTGCACCTTTTTGAAAAAAAAAAAAAACTTTGTGCGTCAGGCGCGGATAACCCGCTCGCGGATAATCGGGAGTCTACTGTATTCTAAAATTCGGTTTTAAACTATTCTAACTGAATAAGCATATATTAAAATATATATAGGAATCTAACTAATTATTATAATTGATAAAGTGTTAGTATTTTCCTACAATTTATCATACATAAAATTTTTAATTTTTTTACAGACGTATTTATTTGGCAGCTCGGTCTGCTTGATGTCCCCTCTTAAGCAGCAGCCTAGTCGGCCTAGTTAGAAAATCTTCCAGCTCTTACTGAAGAATTTAAATGATGAACCCATGTGAGACTTTACATCCCCAATTTTGTTATTTGTTTTCCTATTCTGAATCTTGATCTTTATATTTTTAAAATAATTTCTCTTTATGCTATTAAATGATCCAGCCTTAAAATTGATAATGCAATTCAGAAAAAGGATAAAAAGGTTTCATTTTTTTAGATGTATCAACTGTTTTATACAAGAAAAGTTCGATACATTTTTGATGGATGGATTAAGCAAGTACAATATTATATGTCCAGTTTAATAAATATGAAAGAACGGTTGCCCTATTGTTATCAGCCCATTTTAAAGCTGCACGAGTTGCATTGGAAATGGATCCCTTATTATTTCCACTTATTGTTAGATAGCGATGAAGATATTACAATCTGCATATACATTTTTGCACACGAGCGATTCGGACATAATTACTGCAGCATACACTACTTTTTTCAGTATATAAATATAATTACTGATTGGTTTAATTTTGGATGCGATATCTAAACTCTTCAACGTTTTAAAATTCTTTTAGGAAAACGCAGGAAAAAACGACTTCATAAAAAGAGCAGTCCTAAGTACTGCTTTCTAAATCAGTGCCTTTTTCGAAGCTGCACATGCGTAGTGACAAAACGTTTTTGCTTCGATTACAATTAATAAAGGAAAGAATGTGATGTCAATGATACAGCACCAGAATTGTTTGAAGAGCGGTTTTAAGTTTTCCACACTGAAAAAAAGCTTTTGCCACCTAAAATTTAGAAAACAAATAAGAATATAAAGAATAATTAATTACATAACATTTTTTATGGAAATTTATAAAAATTATTGTAAAATAGATTTTATCAATAAATAGATATGACAATACCATCTTTATATTTATTTTAACCTTATATTTACATTATTTTTATTTTTTAACAAATCATAATTACATAAAATTTTATTAAGGAGATATAGGTTTCCTTAATCAAAGGAAATATTAAGAAGCATTGTTTCAGATTTCAATTTTTGATTCAAATAAATTAAAAATTAGTAATTGCTTGTAAATTGTGTTAAAAATTAGTAATTGTAGTACAAGTTGTAGCAACCCCAAGCCTACAATGGGCGAGCGGCCATTCTCACCACACTGTACTAATGAAACAATATTTAAGCCAATCTGAAAGAACTTACGTATACTAGGCCCGGTCCATGTACCAGCGTATATACTTCAAAATAAAATTTCATACTCAAGATCTTCTTTGTCTGAATACTAGGATTACCTTTATTAGATCGTAATGGAAAATCCAACTGGTATGGTCTTCTCGAAAATATTTTCTCGTATACTTTCTAAAAATAGAAAAAAGATGCTATTTCCCTCTCCCACATAAAAATATGGACCTTGAGCAAGTCCGTAAACGTCACGAATGTTCAGATTTTTATTTTCAGAGTCCGCATATGAATGTTTTACGTAATATAGTAAAGAAACTACATACGCATTTTTAGCGCGTTTTCTTCAAAAAATTTAAAACCAAAATTTAGCACGGAAAATATAATTTTAATAACAAAATCCCATGCCAAATTTCATTTACTTAACTCTCAGTGTTTTTCAAGTGATGCTTTTACTGAAACAATCAGTAACTCTCAGTATTTTTCAAATGACGCTTTTATTGAAACAATCAGTAACTCTCAGTGTTTTTCAAGTGACGCTATTACTGAAATAATCAGTAATTCTCAGTGCTTTCCAAGTGACGCTTTTACTGAAACAATCAGTAACTCTCGGTGCATGCCAAGTGATGCTTTTACTGAAACAATCAGTAATTCTCAGCGTTTTCAAAGTGACTCTTTTACTGAAACAATCAGTACCTCTCTCTCTCTCTCTCTCTATATATATATACAGGGTGTTGCCGAATTCGACTGACAAATTCAGAAGGGTGATAGGAAGCATCATGAGGATAAAGAATCACCATACAACATTGGGTCCCAAACGACATTTAGGGGGTAAAAATCGCAAAAATTTAAGGAGTCGGCAAACTTTTGGAAACTGTAAAAAATTAATAAAAAAATACCAAAAGGTGTTTTAACTATGAATTTCTTTTAAGTGAAAGCACATTCTTGAAGGCTAATTTTTACGTAAGTAACATGCCGATTTGATGAACCAGGGGGTCGTAAATCATTGAAAAAGTAGTTTAGAACCCTTATCTGCAAAAATATTAAAACTTGAAGAAAAATAAAAGCTTGAAAATATAAGGAATTTTATACTCCTTAATTTGATATAACTCTATAGTGTGAAAACTGAGGAGGTTTTAATATATTCAAGAAAAACTAAAATGTTTGTCAGGAAACATCGCTGCAACATCGGTACCTGTGTTTACAGAGGATGTTGCCAAATTCGAAAGGTAAATTTAGAGAAATGATAAGGCATTAAAGAGATTAAAACATAGGGTCGCAGGAGACGTTTTTTCTGTGAAAATCGCAAAAACAGACATCGAAGAGACAATTAGCCTAGCGAAGAGAATGGCGTTCGAAGAATATAAAAGCTGCGATCATTGGAGAATTGATGGTTCGAGGAATATAAAAGCAGCTTATATTCATTAAAGAGCAGTGTAGAATTGATAGTCGATTAGTTTCAGTCCCAAACAACATGTTAGATTTCACGAATGACGAATATGCGGATATGCATTTAATTTACGATCGAGCGAATAGAAATGGACGGCTAGCACAAAGAATATACCAATAGCAATATCCAAGTAGGCGTTGTCCACACCACAGCACCTTTGCAAATATTAATAGACGGTTGCGGGAGACAGGATCTTTCAAAATAACGAGACCAAATGCAGGGCTCTAACGCTTCAGTGGCGCAAAGTACCTTGTTTTCTTGCAGCACGTCCTTCCGGATTTACTGCAGGAAATACCGGCCATTGCACACCAGAACATGTGGTTAATGCATGGTGGTGTACCAGCGCATTTTTTTAATTCTGTGCGTAACTAACTAGATGATACATATCCTGGGACGTGGATTGGACGTGGCGGACCTGTTGATTGGCCTCCAAGTTCCCCGAACCTTAATCCCTTGGATTTCTTCTTCTGGGGTCATATAAAATATCTTGTTTATCAGACACCTTTGGATACATTGAAAGATCTCGTAGCACGGATCGTCGTCGCTGCTGGAGAAATCGCAAGCACACCTGGTATGTTTGAGCGCGTCCGGTGGTCCTTTAAACGTCGGTGTCGATTGTGTAATGACTTTCGCTGCCGCAACATTGAGCAATTTTTATAAAAGTTTCTCATCGTCACCTTTCTTATGTTAAAATGTCTGTGCTACAAATGTATGCTGTATCTGTACTCCAGCAAATAAATTTTCACCGTTGTTTACGAGTTTACATTTTTTTGAAAATTCTTATCGCCTTGATGCCTACTATTACTCCTCAGAATTTTTCCAATAGAATTTTGCAACACCTTCTGTAAATATTGGTGCCGATGTTGCAGCGATGTTTCCCGGCAAACATTTTAGTTTTTCTTGAATATCTTAAAACCTCCTCAGTTTTCACACTACAGACTTATATCAAATTTAAGAGTATAAAATTCCTTATATTTCCAAGGTTTTATTTTTCTTCAAGTTTTAATATTTTTGCAGATAAGGGTTCTAAACTACTTTTTCAATGATTTACGACCCCCTGTTTCATCAAACCGGCATGTTACTTACGTGAAAAATAGCCTTCAAGAATGTGCTTTCACTTAAAAAAATTCATAGTCAAAACACCTTTTGTTATTTTTTTATTAATTTTTTTACAGTTTCCAAAAGTTTGCCGACTCCTTATATTTTTGCGATTTTCACCCCCTAAACTACGTTTCGGACCCGATGTTGTATGGTGATTCTTTATCCTCTTGATGCCTCCAATCACCCCTCTGAATTTGACTGTCGAATTCGGCAACACGAATTCGGCAAGTAAAGAGCGGCAATCAGTCCATCTCTAAACAAAACGGATTTCGTTCCAAATTTGATTTACATTTTAAATACTGAATTTATTTATCAAATTTTATTCATTTAACTTTTTAGGTTTTTTGGTTATAATGTTCACATATTTCAGACAGACAGACAGATTTTCTAAAAATGGATTTCATTAAAAATTTAATAGAAATCTACAAATGTGTTGTAAACACTATTTACCAAATTTCACTCAACTCAAAGCGTTTTTAAGTTGCCATTTTCACAGACAGACAGACATAATTAAAAAAAATTGTTTTGAGAACTCATGATGTCAATATAGAAAGCAACTTTACTAAGTTGTTACCATTCAATGGTTATTATTTAATGATATTAGTATATGAGTATCTAAATCAATAATATTTGGAAATGAGGCACGCATATGAGAAACAACAGCATATGTTATCCGAGAAAATTGAAATTCCAGTATAAGAAAGGGCGAAAAATAAAATGGAACGACATCAGCATAAACTACTGACCGGAACATATCGTTTAGGGCCACTTCCAGACTTGCATTCCAATCAAGCATAATTTTAAAAAAAAAGCCCTCGATTTGAATTCTTGTCTGGAGATGACAGTTGACGGAATATTTTGGTTAAATTTTTAAAAATTTATATTGTTGTCCTTTCCTTTTATTTTTCCCTCCGGTCCCATGCCATTGCCAACGATGTGCTTCGTGCACGGTGTTGGGGTGGAGTGCCGTAACAAGGTCCCATGCCATTGGTATCATATCATTTTGTATCACTGGAGTTTCAACTAATATCATTGAAACTTAGCAGTAGCATTTTGCCAGTTCCGCGTACAAACATTTGTTGACCAAACAATTTTATTACATCAGTTGCTTCTTTTTAATTGTTCAACTTTTCATTAAAAATTTTCTTTTGGTTTTCATTTTTTATCCGCTTTTCCTTTTACTTTCTTATACACATAGTAAAGAGAAAGTATACTAATTGTGAAAAAAATTCAAACTCGAGATTTTGATGATTCTTCAAAATCTTGATGAAAGATTTTGATGAAAAGATGAAGGTTTTGGAAATGTTTTTCCGACATCTTCATTTTTGGAAAATGTCCGTCAGTCTGCGACAAAAATAATTCAATAACGCTTTGAACTAGATGATTGAAATTCGGTATGCGATTTTTACACCAAAGTTGTATAATTCAGTTCAAATTTCAGTAAAATCTGTTCAGAGGAAATCCGGCTGTTTCAGTCTAACACAATAATTGCAAAACGAAAAGAGCTAGATAGATAAGATTCGGTACACAGATTTATCATCTATAATGTAAACACCTTTCAGAGTTTGAGACAAAATCAACAAAGGGTTGATTGTCTGTCGGTCTGTACTTTCAGAATCATGTTAACATGATCATTCAAAAACGCAATAACTTAAATATATCAAATTTGGCATGGGATTTTGTAACTTCAAATCCAGTTTTGTGTCAAATCCTTGTTTCAATTGATTAAAAAAAACGTGTCTGAAAACCAAATACGATTTTATTATATTATTAACGAATGTCAGGGTTTAATCGCCAAGAAACTCGCCAAGGTAGTCCTGATATATTTAGTAAAAATGCTAAACACGCTAAAAGTTAATGTTTTGTAACTATTGCGCACCAATGTCATGGAAGGTGTTCTCTAGCATGTCAAGCTTATTAGAGAGTGTGCTAGAAAGTGTTTTGGAGACCACTGCAGCTGGTTTCATTATCTGAGAAAAACATTTGTGATAATGTCTTTCGATGGGGGCAGTAGCGGTTGCTCAACTCAGAAAACAAGTGCCCAGCAAAATATACTTATTAAGAGGGTGCAATTCAAAACAGCTACTTATCCATTAGTAGTCCAAAAGTTTTAATTGCAAATTCGCGTATTACTTATTTAATTTTATTTATGATGTGAACAATATTCTTTGCACTTTTATCAATAGAAATACTTTTGAATATTTAAATGATAATTCAACAAATAAAGTTAACGGATTTCTCCTTCCTATACATACTTCCATCTTCGTCAATCTATTCGATAATGCTTATTCAAAAATGATATCAGCTAAGATGGTTATTAAACGATCTGCAACATTGATTGATTATTATATGCAGAAATTAATAATAAGTTGTCCCTCATATAAATTTTCTTCTTGGTAACGTTTTAGAAAATGACCCACGTATCTTATATTTTTTTTCGAAGAGTGACCTCTAATAAAAGAAAACGAATATTCAATAAAGTAGATGTGTTTCTGTCGAGGCAACAAGAAGCGAAATAAGAACTCAAACATTCGTTAAGGAAAGATAGAAAAAAAAAATCGACGCTTCAAGCTGGCTCTGCTCTGATTGCAGCTCCAGCTCCTTTAAAGCCAAAAAGAGAAAAGGGTTGCTTTGGAACTTCAGCCTGGGTTGCTTTGGAACCCAACCAAAGGTTTTTTCGTTTTTTTATTCATATTCAGTCTGATCCCCCCCCCTCTTTTAATTGCTTTTTTTCCATTTCAATTGATCTTCGAATTTTCAAGCTGAAAAGGCAAGCAAAGAGCACTAGACGCTTTAAATATAAAAATAAGAAAATTCAGTTTAAAAAACAAAAATGTAATTTTAAAAAATAATTTCAAGGGGTGTTACAGCTCTGAAACATTAGTTAGGAGAAGACAGGCCAAGACAAGTTCAACTTTATTTCATGAAAGCAATTGTTTATGAAATAAATATACCCCCCGCCTAATTACTAAACAGGAAATCTTTAAATTCGTGTATAATGATTCAGATGCCATCGGAATAAAGGGTAAGCAATTTGCATTAGACTTATTGCATTACAGTCCATTTTCCCTCTCTGGTTCCATGATATTAACACCTATTATTGTATTCATTTTCATCTAGAAAAGTCTAAGAGAATCTTTCGCTGTATATTTGTATTATAATTTTATTTTTCCCCGATTCCCTCCTTTCAAAAGATTTGTTAAAATTCTTTCATATTAAAGCACAAATAATAATAATAATAAAACCATTTTATTTGAAAACATTTCAAAAAATTTATTAGGAATTAAAAAAGTATTTTAATATCCTTCTTATTCTTATTATTTTTAATGATAAAAAGGAATTAAAGTTATTCTAACTAGTATTGTTTTGTTTTGTTTATTTTCATAAATGTCTGTATACTTGGAATCGCAAAATATCTGAAAACATAAAAATTGGATTGCCAAGGTATTTTTTACCTTTAGAAATAAATCTATTTCGAGTTAAAAAGAAAAATGAACCAGTCCTGCATTAGAGTAATGAAAGAGTCATTCGTGTCTATATTTTTTTGTGAATTCGTGTAAGTAGTGTATAGTTAGTAGACACAAATGTTTTTTTTTATAAAATAATCTTCTATTCATTTATATATTTATATATGAGTTGTTTGTGGTATATATGTTTTTTGAATTTATATTCGAAAATAACAACAATAAAAAGATGGAAAGGAAAGCAAAAAATTAAGAATAAAATCTGGTAAAAATTCTCATATAATTATAGGATTTTTTTCTTCCAATTTCGAAATTATAATGATATTTTTTTTACTCGATATAGACAAAGCATCATGGATTTATTATTATAAAAAGCAATAGTTTAACGATTTTTTTACTCAATATAAACAAAGCATCATGAATTGATTATTATAAAAGGTAATAGTTTTTTTACCTGAAATTTACGCACAAAAAAAATTTAAAATGCAACAAAATCGGTAATAGTTAAGACTGTGCAATTATGCCTTAGGTTTAATTATAGATAAAATGCTGCAATTAGAACTTGAAAGTAAGTAGTTCCTCTTCAACAGGCATCATTTGATTAAATGATGCCTGTCCTTTAGCACACACTTTCATTTCTAACATACATATATAATAATTAAATCAGCTGTAGTGGTCTCTCCTCTAATAAATGCACTTGTGTGTAATTGACCCTATCCAATTGGCAAGCAATTGGTAAGAAAACGCCTATTAGAGTACGACCTTTGACGATTAATTGCAGAACTATGGTTAAGACACAAGTACCAGAAAACCGAATAAGTATTTTGGACTTTTCCTCGATCGATTAAAGCCAAAATGTGGCACAGAACTAGAATTGTAGTCACAAAATCGTATGCGAACTTACACATTTTTAAATCATTGTGTTTTCGAATTATCGCTTGTACATGCTTGTGAAAGGACAAGCCGACAGAGGGTCAGTCCCTTAAAGGATTTGGTGCCAAATTCTCTACATATACTTACACTTTAGACGTTAAATATGTACACCAAATTTTATCCATGCAGCTCTCTTCATTTTGTATTTATCGTGTTAAATTATATTAAGAAAGCTGAACAGACAGACTTGCTCTGGCAGATTTCATTTCGTTCAAAATTTGATGAAAATCTACAAATTTGGAGTATAAACCGGAAATTTCATCCGTCTGCGTTTCAATTATCAAGTTCGCAGATAGTTCGGCCTCAAAATATTATAAATTTTTATTTTCTCTTATACGAAATATAGAGAAAATATTCATATCGTCAAAAAATTCGAACTTGGAATTTTGACGATTCTGCACGTTTTAAACCTACCTGAATTCGAGAAGCCCATTTTTAACATTATACCTTCTCTCTGTGATAAATATGCACTTTACGCTAGAGAATAAAATTTGATATATGATCTTAACGTCAAACTTGTAGATTCCAATCAGATTTTGCGCAAAATCCATTCAGAGAATCTAATCATTGTCTAATCGGTTATTCGAATGTAAGTTAACACAATAACTACAAAATGAAGAAAGCTAAATAGACAGAATTTGTCACAGGCATTTATCATCTATGGTGTATACAAATGTGAAATTTTTATTTAAATCCACCAAGGATTGATCATCTATTGATGTGTACCTGCAGAGGCATGTAAACGCAATGACTCAAACATATCAAATTTAGTATATGATTTTGTGACCACAAGTGTAGTTCTGTGTTAAATTTAGGTTTCAATCGGATAGGAAAAACGGAGCTAGAACGCAAAATCGATATTCTGATTCAATTAGTCGCATGCCAGGGATTAATCGCCAAAAACAGTCGCCAAGGATCACACGATTTAGTAAAAATGCTAAATTAACGTCATTTCATAACTATTGCACACCAAAACCAAGCAAGATTTTTTCAGCCTTATTTTAAGTCCACAATTTTTGATTTTATGAAAGGTTTTGAAATTTATTACACATAAAACAATTATTTAGTCCATAAAAATGTGGATAGATTAGATTTGATCAATGCATATCTCATATGCAATTGATCAAATCTAATTCTAGAACTTGATCATAAATGTATAAAAATTCAAATATATACAGTGGCTCAAAAAATTGAGAGTACACCTTACGTTTACTTGATAAATGCGACTTTCAATATAAATAACACATTAACGGGAAATGCAAATTTGTTTTCATTTTTACACATAACAAATGGTTTAATTTAGAGTAAAAATAAAGAAAAATCAACGGAAAATTTCTAAATTGAAAAGTTTCAGAAGCATTTCAAATAAACATACGCAGAATTTTGCCTCAAAAAATTGAGAATACACCAATGAAATTTTTGCAATATCACGCATAGAAGCTAAGTGTCACTATTAAATTGCATGTCTTTTGGCTCTTATAATGGTCTCTAAACGTCATGGTACCCGATTCGACCCATTTTTGGAGGTATCTGAAGATATTTTACCCCATTCTTCTTGCACCATTTGTTTTAAATGGGTTTTGTTTCTAATTTTGTATTTTTGAACCACTTTTTCGAGTATCCCCCACGAATATTCAATGGAATTGATGTCAGGGTACTGTGGTGGTGGTGTGTAACTATTATTTACAATGAAAAGGGCATATTTTGACGTCACATGCATTCTGTTTGGAGTCGTTGTCCTGCTGAAAATTGGAATTTCCATCTGAACCCAAATTTTTAACACTTTCCTTTAGATTGCTGCTACCATATGGTTGATCCAACTTATTGCAGAAACTTTTCAAATCATAGGCAGAAGTGTAAGTGCTGAAACTGTGCTAAATGCCATTAAACAAGCTGGATATAAAAGTAGCATTGTTAGAGAGAAACCGTTCACCAGCTTGCAAATTCAGAAAAAGCATTTGAAGTTAGCAAAAACTCATCAATTGAAGACCAATTACCTTTGGAAGAAATCTATATTTAGTAATGAAAGGAACCTCAACATTTTTGGCAGTGACAACCATCTTACTGTATGGAGAAAGCCTAATACTGCTTCGGATCCAAAAAATTTACGTCCTACATTTAAACATGATGGTGACTCCGTCATGATTTCAGGTTGCATGGCTTCATTCGGGGTAGGAAATTTAATTTTTATAGATGGCATTATAAATGATACGGTTTACTTGGATATACTTCGCAGCAACCTAAAGGAAAGTGCTAAAAATTTGGGTTTAGATGGAAATTTCATTTTCCAGTAAGACAACGACCCCAAACAGAATACACGTAACTTCAAAATATGTGTCTTTTTCATTTGAAATAGCAGTTACACATACCACCACAGTACCCGACATCAATGCCATTGAATATTCGTGGGCCATACCCGAAAAAGGGGTTCAAAAACACAAAAAGAAACAAAAGCCATTTAAAACAAGTGGTGCAAGAAGAATGGGGTAAAATATCTTCAAATACCACCAAAAATTGGTCAAATCGGGTACCATGACGTTTATAGGCCATTATAAGAGCCAAAAGACATGCAATTTAATAGTGACACTTCGCTTCTATGCGTGATATTGCAAAAATTTCATTGGTGTATTCTCCATTTTTTGAGGCAAAATTCTGCGTATGTTTATTTAAAATGCTTCTGAAGCTTTTCAATTTAGAAATTTTTCGTTGATTTTTCTTTATTTTTACTCTAAATTAAACCATTTGTTATGTGTAAAAATAAAATCATGTTTTCACTTCCCGGTAATGTGTTATTTATATTGAAAGTCGGATTTATGAAGTAAAAGTAAGGTGTACTCTCAATTTTTTCAGCCACTGTATTTCAAATTTGGTATTATCTTTCGTATCGATTTCCATTTTCATTTTTTGCTTAACAAGTTCGTTGTTGCTCTAGGCTATCTTCATAAAACAACTTCGCCTGTTCTACTTTCCTATGGCCAAGTTAATGCATAGGAATAAGATGCAGTTTTATCAAATCTTACACTAAGCATCACTTCAGACTTGTATTTATTCAACGAAATATGCATTGTTAGAGCAGTTTGTATGCTGTCTAAAATATCAGTATTTTTTTTCCATCCTGAGATAAATTTTACTGTCTATATCATACTGAACAACAGAAATAAATTAGTTTCCGACGATAATTAAATGAAATGCAGAAGATAATTTTTAGAATTCATATAAAAATATTTATTTTTTCTTTCAAGATAGTTTGGTCATTAAATTATTTTGAAAAAAATAAATTTATTCTTTTGAGAAGAATATTAAATCCGATACTTTTATTTTTCCTAGTTTCTTTACATTAGCAAACGAATATAAAAACTCATAATTTTTCACCGTGCATAAACATTTTTTTTTTTTTTTTGCCTTTTATCTATTTCCATGAAAGAATTTTTCAATTAAATTCAATATCGAATATTGAGGATTCTAAAAATAAAAAATCTGACTTCGCTGTAAAAATATTACTTTCTATAGAAACTAATTCATATTGGATATCGTTCCATTTTTACCAATTATTTTTGAACATTTCTATTTCTTTAATAGAACCAACAACTAAATTATGTTCCTCGAAACGCAAATAAATAATTACGGCCTCTTCATTTGATGTACGACTTTATTTTTCGATAAAATAGAATTTTCAGCATAAAAAAACATATTTGCAAAAATCCCGAAAAGTATAAAGAAATCTTTCTCCGGGTAAATCACTTTTAATAATACTGTCTGGAGTTTTATAAGCTTTAATAAGCATCAAGTGTATAAACTAACTTCCAATGTAAATCAGTTTTCATGTAAATGGGAAAAATATAATGTTTTGATTATCTAAGCAAGTTATAATTTTTCATTTTTCGTATTAGGATTGAATTTAGAATGCAAACTAATTAATGAAAGCGACTTAGCCTTTAGCAAAATAAATATGTCTCTGTTCACCAACGTTAGAAATAAAACTAACAGAATAACAGACAGAATACAGATTTGATACCGTGACATTTTCATGGTTACTTATTTAATAGGGCTCCAAGGTATAGTAATTCTCTTGTAATGTTTTCAGCTAGACAAATGTGAAGTGGAGGCAAGATCTTACTGTCATTATGGCAAATTTCTCATTAACCTGTTCGTTTTTTTCCTTTCTAAACCAACCTGGTGAAATAAATTTTCTCTAGAAACAACTGTTTCGCTGATTTGTTATGAAAATTTGATGAATCTTGCCGTCCTTGTAAGTAGAACGATTAAAAAAGATTCTTAGAATTGGATTTTTGCTGTGTTCTTAACCAAAAACAAATCTTTCAAGCACTAAACTGACTTACTCGAAGATAAAAGAAACAAATAAAAAAAAATTCGATTTCTCCTAAAAATCGAATTTTAAAAAAACTTTATCATTTCTAAAAATAATAATTTTAACAAATAAATAAGTAATTGGTATGAACATACGATAAACAGAACTTTGAAAACAATAAACAAACCAGAGGCAGTTATCTTTCCTAAACTTTCATACATACTCCCAAATGAAGTTGTTATCCCCCTTTTCCCTCCCCCCCCCCTCCGCATAAAAATTGGAAATCTTGGGATAAGCCATGAACGCCTACAAGTGCAAGGATTTTTTATTTTCAGATTCGCGTTCAAGAGAAGAAAAATCGAATATATTTTTTTGCCGATCAATTGAAAAAAAAAATTTAATGCAGATCTAATTTTTTATAACAGGATCACATCAAAATTTCATTTATCTAAGTAGTTGCATTTTTTTAGTTATCGTATTTACATGTACGCGAATGTACAGACTGACAAATGCTTAACGATTTTGATAGATTTGTTTAAAAATTTGATACAAAATAATATACTGTAGATTATAAAATGTGTATCATATTTTATGTATTCGGCTATTTACCCTTTTTAGTTATCTTGCTTGTTTACACTTGGATTGACAAACTTTTGCGAATAATTTTGTTTTCATAATTTGAGAGAAATCTAGAAATTTGATTTAGCGACCACATACCAGATTTCATCCGTCTAGCTCAAAGCATATTTGAGTATCGTGTTTACAGACGATCATGATACCAAAAAGGTGTTTTTCGGACTTGAAACATAAAGATTCTTCTAAACCTTTGTCAAAATTTGTGAGCATCAAAATAATTTCTTTTTTATGTATATAGTGTATACCAACTAGAAAGAAATAAAACAAAAAAAAATATTTAGAATTTAAAAAAATAATAAAACTCTCGGACAATAATATTTCAAAATTAATAGAGTAGTTCGCAGTGAATGAGTTCGCACTTTTTTGAAACATGAAATATACCTTTCTTCTTCTTTTTTTCCCCTATTTTATTTATTTATTTTTGATTGAATGATTTGTAACATTCTGAAAGAACTATTCTCTTACAATCACTAAGGACATAAAATGTGGATATAGTTAACAAATAAAAACTATTTAGAAATATAAATAATTATTTTTTCAATATTTATCTTGATTTTAAGTTAACTTTCGAATTACAGACGTTATATTTACAATATATATGTATATATATATATAGTTAACTAATGAAAATAATTTAAAAATATAAATAATTATTTTTACAATAATTACCTTGACTTTGAGTTAACTAAATTAATTTCGAATTACTGGTGGTATATTCGCAAAATATGTATATAGTTAACTAATGAAAACAATTAAAAAGATAAATAATTATTATTACAATATTTAACTTTGAGTCAACAAAAGTAATTTCGAATTAAAGGCGGTATGTACACAAGATATGAATACAGTTAAGTAATAAAAACAATTTAGAAATAAAAATAATTGTTGTTACAATATTTATTTTGACTTTGAGTTAACTAAATTAATTTCGAATTACAGACGTTGTATTCACAAAATATGTATATAATTAACTAATGAAAACAATTTAGAAAGACAAATAATTATTTTAAAAATATTTAGCTTGACTTTGAGTTAACTAAATTAATTTCGGATTACAGACGTTATATTTACAAAATATGTATATAGTTAACTAATGAAAACACTTTAGAAAGATAAGTAATTATTCTTAAAATATTTAGCTTGATTTTGAGTGAACTAAAGTAATTTCGAATTGCAGACGATATATTAACAAGATATGGATACAGTTAACTAATAAAATCAATTCAGAAATACAAATAATTATTTTTACAATATTTAGCTTTACTTTGAGACAACTAAATTACTTTCGAATTACAGGCGTTGTATTCACAAAATATGTATATAGTTAACTAATGAAAACCATTTAGAAAGATAAATAATTATTCTTACAATATTTAGCTTGACTTTGAGTCAACTAAAGTAATTTCGAATTGCAGACGATATATTAACAAGATATGAATTCAGTTAACAAATAAAAATAATTTAGAAAGATAAATAATTATTCTTACAATATTTAGCTTGACTTTGAGTCAACGAAAATAATTTCGAATTGCAGAAGATATATTAACAAGATATGGATACAGTTAACAAATGAAATCAATTCAGAAATACAAATAATTATTTTTACAATATTTAGCTTTACTTTGAGACAATTAAATTAATTTCGAATTACAGGCGTTGTATTCACAAAATATGTATATAGTTAACTAATGAAAACCATTTAGAAAGATAAATAATTATTCTTACAATATTTATCTTGTCTTTGAGTTAACTAAAATAATTTCGAATTACAGATTATATATTAACATTGCATTAGCAGAAAATTCAAAGGAACATTAATAACTTATTGAAATTACGAATTAGCATTAGCCAAGTTCTTTAATTTCCAGACTGATTCATACGAAATCTTATGTTTAATTTAAATACAGTAGACTCCCGATTATCCGGGGGCGGTTTATCCGCGCCTGTCGCACTAAGTATTTTTTGTTTGTTTGTTTGTTTGTTTTCAAGAAAAGAGAAAATGCTTCCAAAGCAAGAAGCAAACACAAATGACTGATTTCTTCAAAAAGGTGTAGTTTTACAGTTATGCTTTTGTAATTACATAATATATTACAGTATTAAAACAGTACATATATATTAATTTTTCTGTGTATCCTTGACGCCTCTCGTAAGTACAAAGCACTTTTCTGTTTTCATTGACAAAATTCATTTTAGGTTAGTTTTGAGTGATATACTAAAATATTAAGCGTTAGTTAAACATTTCCTGCTGTTTATTTTGCGTTTTATTGTACATAAAACGATTTTTCAAAGTTGGAATGACTGTTTTCTGTTTTGCAATACCCGTTTTTAGCTTTTTTCGGATTATCCGCGATTTTTGTTATCCGCGGCGGCCGCGCCACCCAATTCCGCGGATAATCGGGAGTGTACTGTAGTTCGAATCGCACGATTTTGGTTTAACAAGTTTATTCAGATATGTAACAATTATTTATGAAGTAAAAAAAAATGCAAACATAAATTGAATTGTTTTTAATTTTGCAGAAATGGAAATTTAGGCTTTGTTTTCAATATATTCCAAATCCATTTATATTTGAAGTTTTCAGATAGAAGCTACGTAAATATTATGTAAATGATATACTATATTAAAGCGAAGAATTAAAGAAAAGAGTGAATAGAGATTGTATAAAAAGAAATCTTTATTTTACAAAGATAAATCAATTTCTGAGAAAGAACGATATACATATTTCTAATAGGGAAATCAATTTATACTGATATGATTTATTATCAAATACAATGTATTAATTTAATATGGGAATCCTTTGTGTACCTTGAGGAAAAAAAAAAGAAAAACTTAATCTCATAGAAAAAAATGAGATAAAATACAATTAGATTCAGTTTTATCTGTCATATGGCTATAATATTATGTAAATTGAGGGAAATGTTTTGGTTTTTTCCGTTCAGATTTGAAGAGCCATCGGACTGTAGATTTCGTAAAAATTATTTCTGTCATTATTCTAAAGAAATGAATTAATAAGCTAAAATTTATGTTTATTAAATTAATAGCAGTGTTAACAGAGTAGCTGTAACCTCAATTGAATACTCCGTATTTTGCACTTGAATCGAATTATAATATTTTCAAAACTTTAAATTCAAGTCAAACATAGATGATATGATTTGATTTAAACGTTACTTGAATTCCATAAATATTTCAAGTATTCTATTGAATCTTAGCTGAAATCAAACCAACTGATTCTCAAAACAGAAGTTGTCTTATTATTCATAAAATATCAACAACAACAACAAAAAAAAAAAAACGGAAAGTAATTAAGTGCTTAAGAAAGAAATAAAAAAAGAGGCAGTTATGCTGTTAACAATTGAAGGTAAAGAGAACAAAAGTATTTATTATTATTATTATTGTAAGCACATGAGAGCTTGCATTTATTTAAATATGTTCTTTAAAATTTTTAAATATATGTATTGGTATCTTATGCAGGCTTACAAATTTATGAAATTTATGCTTTCAAAACAAAATACGTATTCGAATTTCATTGTTTCAATTAACGCGGCGTTTTTGAGGAATCAAATTATCATGTAATCGAACAAAAAAAATACGATATGGAATTAATAATTTAGAAGCATGTTTAGTTGGAAGAAATTTCAACATACATTTTAACCCCTTAACTGGGTTATATTTTTTTCTACCTAATTAAACGACATCTGCTATTTTGGGGTACTTTTTGTCGTTCTGATTTAAACTAAAATTCACCGAATATTTGAGATATTTGCGTATTCTGTGTATGTTTTGAATGGAATCATAACATTTATGAAAGGCTTGAGAGTTGTTTAAAATTATAAAAATGTGGAAAATCGATGAACGCATGGCACACGAGCAAGCTGATTAAGGGGTTTAAATTTAAGTCATTGCGCTTTTGAACAAACATTTCATTTATTGCTTTTAGATGTTTCTGAAAGTACAGACAGACAGATGGTCAACCCCTTGTTGGACTTCCCTAAAAATTTTGTAAGCATCTATATTAAAGATATTAAATCTGTGCAATGATTTTTTTTCTATCTAGCTCTCTCGCTTTGTAGTTATCGTGTTAAATTATATTCGAATATCCGGACTGACAGACGTCTTTTACTCAAAATTGGATTTAAAAAAAATCTACAAATTTAATCTGAAGAACGTATGCCAAATTTCATCTGTTTATCTCAAATCTTTTTTGAGTTATCTTTGTCACAGGCAGACACTCGGACATTTTTCAAACGATGTGTTTTTTTGAATTCAGAGGGGGGGGGGGGTCTAAAAAGTGGAGATTCGTCAATATCTCGTGTTCGAATTTTTTTGACGATTACTATTTTTCTCTGTATTTCGTATACAAGAAAATAAAAAGGAGCCTAATAAATGGGATACTCCAAAAAAATATTACTATAGAATGAGATAAAATTACACAATCATTTTTTTTTTCACAAACACGTGTAGCAGTGAATGCCAGCAGCATTTCATAACTGTGATGCTAACCGGATTAAAGGCTAGCTTTAACTGTTAACCCAGTACGTAATTTTGGCGATTAAACCCTTGCATTTGGCGATTAAATCCATCCATAGTATCCGAAAATTGAATTTCTTGCTTAGATGAGTTCTTCCCAACCGATTGAAATCAAAATTCGACGAAACTAAAATTATGGTCAGAGAACCAAATTTGACATATTTAAGTCATTTTTGTTTAGTTGTCGCTTTTACATGCATCGGAAGATACAGACCTACCGATGATCAATTCCTTGTTCAATTTGGCTCAAAATTACATAGGAATCTAGATCGGTGTGCTGAATTTTATTCATCCATCCTCTTCGTTTTGTAACTTATATTCGAGCAGCCGGACAGACAGACTTCCTCTGAATAGGGTTTACTCAAAATTTGAAAAAAAAAAAGTCTGCGTATTTCATGATCATTTACCAAATTTCATCTTTCTAGAGCAAAACGTTTTTGAGCGATCCTTATCACAGACAGACAGACGGACATTTCCCAAAGATGTGCTTTTTGAACTCGGGGAGGTCTAGAACGCGGAGATTCATCAAAACCTCGGGTTAAGATTTTTTGTCTGTTATTATACTTTCTCTGTATTTCGCATTCGACGAAGTAAAAAAAAACACATAGTAATTCATTAAAAGTTACAAAAAAAATTAGCATAGAACGAGATAAAACTGCGCAAGATATTTTTTTTTGTTTGTTTGTTTGTTTTTTCTCCCACAAACACGTGTAGTAGTGAAAGCCCGCAGTAGTTCATAACTGTGATGCTAACCCGATTAACCGCTGGCTTTAACTGTTAGCAAAGCACAGATAGAGCCCCAGTGCGTAATTTTCCCTTTGCGAGATCTTACTTAAAATCTGTGATAAGAAGCAGAAAAATATTTGTGTCTGTCTGGCTTTTGTCTGCTGCAAGACCTCCCCCCGGAATGGTTGCGGGATCGATAGGAAGTTTTTCCGATGCTTTTCTGAGGGCCATTTATAGGTCAACTGCTCGATTTACAATTTTCAGTGTTAATTAATTCTTAAAATATTTGATTAAATAAGAAAATTAAGCCTAACTTTTCGCATTCTTTTTTTATTTATTCAATTTTTTTGTAAATAACTTCTGAAATATTTATGGCGCTGAATTTGTGCTTAAATCATCTGAAGAGGGCAGTAAACTTTGAAGTAATCAAAAAGGGATGAAAATATGTAATTTCATTTTTATTGTTTTATCATAAAATATATGCTTATATTCAACTAAAATGGCTGTATAAAATGTATTGTTCAATACAATGAATATTTGTAAGACATAGAGGGAAAAAAATTAAATCTTAATAACTTTTCTCAAAATGATAATCTAGTTAAATTTAAATATCTTTGAAATGTTCCAAATGTTTTAATATTTGTGAAAATTAAATCAAATTGATTTCGGTTAAATATTAAAAGAAAGCAAGGAATGCGTTTATGTTCGAGGTTTTTCTTTTTGTTTTTTAGATAGTTAAAAGTGAATTTTAGTTCATAAAAATGTAAAAATTCTTGTGAAAACTCAGTAAGTGTGCACAAAAATATTTCTAAAAAATTAATAAATAATTAGAATTTTAAAGTCACACACAGTTTTGTTCTAAATCAATTTATATAGAGTGACAAGGAAAAAAAATGTAAAACATTTAAAATTAAATAGCCTGAAATACTTTGAGGTTTTTGAAAATTATACATCTTTTATTTTTAAAAAAATATTATATTTCGTTTTAAAGAGTTTTGTAAGGTATTTGACGTATTTATATTTTAATATACATGTATAAAATAATTTCTTAACCCTAAGTGAATAATTGGCAACTATTCCGACTAAAATTAGTTCACTATCCTATTAAAAAGCAAATACATAATTATTTTTTCAATGATATTAATTTGATTGCCCCAGAGGCTTTCTTTAATTTTCATGAATTTCTCAAACTTTATTTGAAATTTAATTTATGACAACGTGTGTATTTGTGTGTGTATATACGTTTTTATTATTGTAACTAAATACAACACTATTTTGATAGCTTCATTAAATTCTTCACTTGTTTTGCTACTGTTAAAGTTATGGTAGCAGCATTGCTTTTTTTTAGCATTGATTCAAAGAAAAAAATTTATGACTTTGATTTGTTTTCGTTTGTTTTTCAGAACAATTTAAACGATCCATTATGTAATCTCATTCAGAGATATTGATCCCTTTTCCTCCTGAAAAAGAGACGACCTTTAATAAAAAGGAGAAAGAAAATTGTGTTGTGTGTTTTTTTCAGTCAAGCACAGAAACACCAAAAAGGAGAGAATAATATTTAGGCTTATATATTCGGCTATGATATGAAGGATATTCTTTCATCCCCATAGCATTGTTAAGAGGGGAGAAAATAGAATCCCAAAGTTATTAGACTTCTGCAAGGAGAGCGATTTAGCAGCTGAAAGAAGTGTACAAAGTTCTAAGATGAAAATATTTTTATCCTGACAGATAAATTAATTAGTATTAGATAGTAATAAGCGTCTTACTATTTTAAGTCATTAAATTTTAAAATTAAAAAAAGCATTTCTGGCACTTTTAGGTAGATTCTTAGGAAAACTACCTATTGCAATGGTTCTCATATATATATATATATATATATATATATATATATATATATATATATATATATATATATATATATATATTCAGCATTTTATCACAAAAAGTCTCAAAGATATGAAACTACATAAATGCTGACTTAAACCATTTTACTATGCCTGGATATGAGTTTTCAAAGAGGAAAAATCATGTCGGATGTTCGTGTTTTAGAGGTCGTACACAAATTAACAAAGGAAGCAATGATTGAATAAATAATAATTTTGCTATTTATTGATGCAAAAGTACTAAATATTTGTAAAAATAATAACTTATAGGAAAGATTATATAACTTGTTCAAAATGTTTTCCATCCATGCCAATATAAAGCTACATTCGTCTGATGACCAAGTTCTTGTTAGGTGATTGTAACGACAACTCTCTAAAATTCGTTGTTGCAATTCTGTTTTATTTAAGGGAGGTGACAAATAAACCGCTGTACGTAAACGACCCCACAAAAAAAAATTCATAGGCGTTAAATCACGTGATCTAGGGGGAAATTCGACTGGACCATGCAAGCCAATCCATTTATCTGGAAACTCGTTATTTAACCAGTGTTTCACAACTGTAGTATGGTGAACTGGAGCTCATCCTTCGTTTTCTGTCAAGTATATATAAAAACTATATATTTAGAGTATATATATTTGTTCTAATATATAATGCATTTTCTGCTTTCTAAAGCATTTTTAATGAAGCCATTAATATTCTTTTTAATATAACGAAAACTCTTTAACCAAATATATGCATTCACACAGTAAAAAAAAATTCTATAGATTCATATTTTTTTTAAAACTTATTAACAGACACATTTTTTTAATCTGTAAATTATGCATATGTATCTTTATTATTTCTGAAATTCTTTCCAGAATGTAATTTAAAATGAGAAATATGGTAAACAAACATGAAATTGTTTACGAGTTACTGCGATCATTTAAGCATGTGCATCATTTTCTTTCTCATTATTTAAGCTTTTCATCCATTCACCGGAGAACGAAAATCATGAATCTTGAAAAATCTACGTAGCGCCATCTATTTCTGAGAATCGTTACTATTTTTTAATAAACGAATCTATTCATCGTACTGAAGTTATATATGTATAAATTTATACAATTAGCATGTTATGGTCGAAAAACGGTTTTTTAAATTAATACAAAGAAGTAAATTAATAAAAAAAACTTATATTTTCAAATAATTAAAGAAATATTTATTTAATGAAAGAAAAAAATTGTATACAACTAATAATGTATTATTAGTTAATAATTAATTAACTAATAACTATATATAACTAAAAATATGTATCTAACTAATTCACTTTTTAAAGAGAACTCTGTGTGTTATGTAAAATGAAATAATCATGTTTTTTTTCTTGCTATATAGAATGAAACAATCACGGGTTTTTTTTTTTTTTTTTGGTTTGGTTAAAGTATTACCTAATTATGGAAAAACTTTGGGGCTGCCTTTAGTAAACCATTAATAATGACAAAGTTCTTTTTAAAACTTCATTGCTTTGGGATAGAGTAATTTTTCTTTAAAAGTAATAACTAGAAATTAAAACGCCTATGGCCGAACTTAATATTTACATAAAAAAAGCGAAGAACAAAAACATTGGAAAAAAACAGCTGTTCTTTAATTCCCTTTATTACTTTACAAATCACACATTTTCAAAATAAGGTTTTTCAATCCATCTTGCATCATATATGATTAATTTCAAGGATCATATTTTTTTTTAAAAAAATTCTTTTCTATTATAACTATTCCGAAATACAGCAATACAATTAATATTTAAATTTAAATAATAAAACAAATATTATCACATTTTAATTTACTCACTTTTTTAAATTATACGTCAATTGATATAAAAATATGTATTTTAATTTGTATGAAAAAAAATATTATTCAAGTAAGTGAATTTTACGTATTTAGATAATCTTTTTCTAATAATAAAGATGAATATGTGTATATGTGTCTGTATTGGCAATCAACAGGCCAGACAGTTTGATAATATATAACCAATTTTGACACATATCTCTGCGGTTAGAAATGCGCCCACCTGAATGAATTTATTAATTAAATTTGAATTTGATTAATTAAAAACTAAGCTGAACAGCTTTAAAGTTTTTTGGTGATAACTTCCGAAAATAGTATTGCTCAAAAATAAATTTTATACCGTTTCAAAATTCTTAATATTGTCTTTTTAACTACACCAATTTCATAAAACAACAAATTTTTTCAATTTCAGCAATTTCTTAAAAACATTTTTTCGCCTCATTTCTAATAACAAATTGAACTGTTGTCCTAAAATTCAAACATATTCATTGTTTCATCAGATATATAACCGCTCTATTTTCGCCCATTTTTGAAAACTAAAGAAGGTTTTCCTTTTAGTATTTGCATAGTTCAATTTGCAAGACGAATAAAAAAAAATTAAAGTTACAATACCGCGAAATATAAATTAATCAGATATTTACAATTTTCATGTTCCCATGATGCCAAGGGATTAGTCTGTAATAGAATGGTTGATGTATGCAATGAACAGATATAAGATAATTAAAATAACACTGCTTTAATTTCTGACAATTTCATGGAATCACGAGAATGAAATTAAAATAAGTATGTCAAAAATGCATTAAAATGTGAAACTAAATTGGATATTCTTTTTTGATTAATATTATAAAATAAGGGACTTTATCATTGCATTGTTTGCGATCCCATAATGCCTACATCCATCATTGCGTGTATCCATTTATTCCTCGAATATTTTTATTCCGTTATATATTTATTTTTTATCTCCGTTAATGTTTTAAAAATATAGGTGGTACTTTTCGTATTTAAAAATTGGTAACTTCCATGTGATCACATTTAAAAATATTTATCCGAAATCGATGGCATTTCGTTTTTGTACTCATAAAGTTCATTATTTCGGACACGTGGCATCATTTCGGCTTTATCATACTTCCGTCATCGATCCATCTCTTTATCATCATTTCATCGCTGCATTATTGTAAGAATTGTTCCTATATCCTTTTCTTCTTTCATTTCTTTTTACTTTGAATTGAGAATTGAATTTGAATTCGAGATTTTCACGAATTCCCACGTTTCAGACATCCTCAGTTCAAAAAACATATTTTTGGAAAATATCTGTTTGTCTCTCTATGACAAAGATAACTGGAAAACGCTTTGAACCAGCAGGTTGAAATTTGGTATGTGATCTTTAAAACAAATTTGCAGACTTCCATCAAATTTTGAGTAAAATCCGTTCAGAGGAAGTCCGTCTTTTCTAATATAAGTTTAAACGATAGTTACAAAACAAAGAGAGCTAAATGGATAAAATTCGGTACACAAATATATTGTAAACACATGTCACATTTTGAGTCAAATCCTCTAAGAGGTTAACCGCCTGTCAGTCTGTACTTTCAGAAACTTGTAAACGCGATAATTCAAAAACGCATACTGACTTAAAATATATCAAATTTGGTATGTGATTATGTGACTACAAGTGCAGTTTTGAGTCAAATTTTGATTTCAACGGGTTGAGAAAATCATGTCTGAAACACGAATTTGATTTTCGGATACTATTAACGCCTGACAGAGATTAGTCGCCAAATAACTCTCCAAGGATGTCACGATATATTCAATAAAAGTACTAAATTCACGCCAAAAGTTAACATTTCGTAACTGTTGTACACCAATGCCACGTAAGGCGTTCTCTGCTATGAAAAGTTTATTAGAATGCATGCGAGAAAGCTTTTGGGAGACCGCTATCGCTGGTTTTAATTAATTCTACTTTGTTTTATGAGAGTTTTTGTCAAATACATATTCTTAAATTTTTTTGCTACTTTAGTGCATTTATTTCAAGTTATCGTAATTAAATAAAGCAATGCTAATATCTTCGTGATGTTATCTACCAAGATGGGAGAGTGGCATTACTTTTGTTTCAGAGAGTTTTCTTCAACAATGTTAGAACTTAGCAATGTTTGCTGACGTCACTGTAGGTAGTGCATTAAATATCTTAATCTCTACTTGTAATAAGAATGAATGTGCGTGTTGGTGTGCTACAGGTCAAACCCTTTGATATTCAGCAATAAAATTTGGCACAGATATACTTTGGAAGGTGAGAATATGCACCATGATGTCACGACGAAGTAGTTTGATGCTCTGATTACCGGGCAATATCTTGCAATCATAACAATCTTGAAGGAATATATTGCGCAGATAGAAATAATTTTCGTTAGATATATATTTTCTCACTTGTAGTATACTATGGATAAAACACCATTTAATTTAGATTCTTAATGCCAAAATTCTTCCTTTCAATGTAAATTAGTCGTGTTGCTTTTCTAACCAGAATTGTAAATTTGTATCGAATTTCATTCAAATCGGGCAGTTAATCAGCTGTCTATTATTATATCTTTTAATATTGTATCGGGAAAAATTCCAAAATCCATACATGAGTTGAAAATTGGAAAAAGTTCAACTCTCAATAAAGAATAAAGGAACTTCATTCTATACAAAACACGAATACATGGTAGCAAAATACAGCCGATCAATACACAAGAACTCACTTTCTTAAACAGCAGCACACAAAGAGCATATCGTTTTAAACAATCGCACCAACATAAGCTCTCAGAGATATTACTTTTAAGTAAAGAGAATCTTTACTTAATCAATTTCTTTCGACTATACTGACTGACTTCACGTCTTGGATTTTTATAATCTTCATGACAGGGCATCCAATTTTCCATAACAAACGCCAAAAATAAATGTCCTAATGGAGCTATCGACAAGATTCTCGAATATTCGGGATGCTTAATTTTTGGTTGCCAAAGTCGCCAAATGGTTCCAAATTTTTCACCTAGGTTAGGGTCAATTCTGTATCCATTCAGTAGTCATTACTATAACTACAAAACTGTCTTTCTTGCTGGAAGACTTTCTGCGTAGAAAAGCTATATTACAAATTCATAACTGTATCTGTAAATTATGCCATGCGACAAGAATGATGGAAAAAGTTTTCCATTCTATTCCCAGGGCAGGTCGTTGAGCCTAAAGTTACCGAATTTAGCAGATACTTACTTTTTGAATAATAGAAACTTATGAAAAAAAAGGGTCTTTTGAAATTTAAATTAGTTATAATTTACTCAATCCTTATTAGAATCCAATTTGTAGTATTTCAATAGCATTTTTCACGTAAATTTGTAATATATTGTTCTTCTCTAAGAATGGAGTTTTCTACCAAATGTTCTTTTTTGGTGTAAATCATGTCTGTATTTAACTTGATAAAATTTCTATATTGCAATAGTTAAAAGAACTGTATAGCGCATATTTCCTCCAAATTTCCTGTTTCTATATTCATTCATTCTCAAATCAAACACAGAAGAGAATTGTACTTGAACTTTTAGAGGTCACTGTATTTATTTTTCCGTTTATTTTTCACTTTATTTATTTTTTGTAACAAATGAAAATCAACCTGTTGTTATCATTTAAAAATGATGCCGGCGTCCTGGATAAGGGTAGCGCGTCTTCCCCATGAACTAGGCAGCCCGGGTTCGAGTCCTGGTTCGGGCATGATTGTTCTTACTTCTGTGCTCTATCTGTGAGGTGTGCGAAAGAGTCCCCCTGTAAAAAGGAGTTGTGCAAGCAAGTGTGTGGTGTCATCCTTATATGAGCTAGAAGTCAGACTCCTGCCTTCGGGTGCTCAGGGGTCTTTAGCCTCAGAAGCTACAGCAGCCCCCCCCCCCCCCCCGACACAACATCATCGTCATTTAAAGATTATGATAATCAGGAAAAAACTTTAGAACATTTTGAAATACAACAAAATAGTCAAATAAAAATGAACTAAATATTTTAGTTAGAAATATTTTTACTAAGCTCGTCTTAACGAAATTTCAGCAGTATCATCTTATAAATAAATAACACTAATCGATTGCATTTCGTGTCCATTTATCCTCTTTACCAGAAACTCAATATTTCAATAACAAGAAAGGATTATATTATATCCGTGTTTGTCAGTCAGAAATCAAAATTAATTCTTTGCTTAAAGCTTCACTTTGGTTGCGCAATCTGTTTTTAAAACAAAAGTTTTTTTGCTTTCTTTTTTTCGAAAGAAATGGGCTCCTGAGATCCAATTTTGCAATTATCGTCACAAAAAACTGCGAGATTTAATTGTCTGTTCTAAGATAACTTCAGCGTTGCGCAACAATTGCAAGCGCGAATCTTCTAACTCAAGATTGCGTACAATCCATATCGATTTTCAACTGACAAAGAAGGTGGAGGGGGGTATAATGGAAGAGGCTCTGTAAGAGCTATTATATTTTTCGTTACGAAATTGTTGTTTCGAAATGTCTTTATTATATTTGGAGTAAAGTTTGGATTAAGAAAAAATGATAACGTAGAGTAAAGCGTCGTTTCTTCGTTTCTCATTTATACGCCGTTTATGTTACATTTATATGTTATTTTATCACGGACCGATTCATTGGTAAACTTTATAATATTAAAGGACTTCTCTTATAAGACGCAAAGCTCCTATAACAAGCCGGGTTTTTTTTTTTCTTTTAACAATCGCAAATTTTCTCATGCAGTAATTATTAATATTAAAATGATGGGGGGGGGTCTTAAAAATTAGAAGAAATAATAATCTTCTCCTCTCTAATGTTTAATTAATTGAAGAAATGATGAAGACGAATGTAAGAAATGATTCCATCCTCATTTAAAACTAGCGGGATTGGTCTCCTGAAAAGTTTCTCGCATAGTCTATAATAAATTTGTTATGCTAAAGAACGCCTTGCATGGTATCGACATACGATAGTTACGAAATATTAACCTTGGGCGTGAATTCAGCATTTTGACTGAATCTATCATATCATCTTTGGCTAGTTATTTGGCGATTAATTGGTAGCATGTGTTAATAGTATACAAAAATCAAATTTGTGTTTTAAACACGTTTTTTCAAACCGATTAAAACAAAAGTTTGACACGAAACATCACTTGTAGTCACAAAATCCCGTAATTTGATACATTTAATTCACTTTGTCTTGAATGATCGCGTTTACTTGTTTCTGAAAATACAGACCGACAGACAGTCAATCGTTTGCTGGATTTGGCTCAAAATTTGATGGTTGTCTACATTATAGATGTTAAATTCCTGTTTCGAGTTTTATCCATCTAGCTTTCTTCGTTTTGTAACTATCCTATTCCCTTATATTCGAACAGCCGGACAGACAGACTTCCTCTGAACGGTTTTTGCTCAAAATTTGATAGATATCTGACAATTTGATGTAAAGACCATATACCAAATTTCATCCGTCTAGGCCATATAGTTTTTTAGTTATCTTTGTCATGAACAGACAGACGGACGGACATTTTCCAAAAATGTGTTTTTTGAACTCGGAGACGGCTAAAACATGAAGATCGTCAAAATCTCAAGTTCGAATGTTCATCGATTACTATACTTTTTCTATACTACGTATACTAGAAAGTTAAAAGCGTTCGACACTAGTGAAAAATTCTATGACTTGCTTTGCTTGGAAAAATGCTAGCAGGAAAAAATATTTAATGTACTTAAATTGATTTATAATTGATTGGACTCAAAACTCACAGACTCAACACGTCAGACGACACCTAAAGATTTTCTTTTAATAAACACCTATTTGCACACTCATTCATTTAATAAAATAAGAAATGTTTAGTAAGTATTCGTGATGATACACAATAAAGGTCAGTTTTTCTCTTAAACGAAGTATGCTGAAAGTATTTTAATCATCTACAAATTCGAACTCGAGCTTTTGACGAATCTTAATGTTTAAACCTCCCTCTGTCCGTTTATGACAAAGAAAACTTAAAACCGCTTTAAGCTAGACGTATGAAATTTGGTATGCGGTCGTCAAATTTATTGATTTCTTTCAAATTTTGAGCAAAATCTATTCAAAGGAATTCTGTCTGTCCAGCTACTCCAATAAACATGATAATTACAAAACGAAAAGAGTTAGATGAATAAAATTCAGTACATTGATCTATACATCTATCATATTTTGTGCCAAATCCAACAACGGGTTGAATATTTGTCGACCTGTGCCTTCAGAAACATGTAAACGCAATAACTCTAAAACAGATTGGCTTAAATATATCAAATTTGGTACATGATTTTGTGACTTCAATTTTTGTTTTGTGTCAAATTTTGGTTTGAATCGGTTGGGAATAAAACGCATCTAAACCAAAAATTCGATTTTAGGATACCATTTACCTCATGCCAGGGAATAGATAGCCAAAACCCTCGCCAAGGATCATGCAACAGATCCAGTAAAAATGCTAAATTCACGTCAAAATTCAATATTTCATAACTACTTCAATATCATATAAAGCATTCTCTCCCTTACCCAAAGACCAGAATTTTTGAGGGGTAAGTCAGTCATCTGACTCTCCGACCCGCCACGAAGGCACACGGATTTAAACCATAAAACTGAATGACCGGACCGCCGCAACAGCAACACTGGCGGGAACTGTGGTTGAGTCCTAATGGCCATCACCGGCCACGGTACAACCCTCCCCGACGGAAGTCAGATCCCCCACCTATTTGTGCACCCTCCAAGGTGGCTAGATCCAACCACCATGCCGGAAGCATCTCATCCTCATTTCGAGGTGCCCCCCGGGGGGAGGTCATTTTTGCGGGGTAGGGGATACTAATTTTATAGAGAGTATGAAAGAAATTTTGGGGGTGACCATTTCCGCTGATTATGATAAAGATTTAAATTTTAAACTCAAATATCGCTTTCTGTTTTACACAATAAAATACTAGAAAATCCTTAAAACTGCCACTTTTTGAACGTAATATTAAATTTGTAGTAATAAAATTTTTTTATTGAAGTTTCAATTACATCATTTTAATTTATATCTTATTATTTCATTCCCTGAAAAGACGCAAAATAGTGCTTTGCTGCATTTATCTATAAACAATTTACATAATATCGATTTCTCCAAATGCATTTTAAAAACTAAAATTGCGCAACTATTTGAATCCTGAATAAACAGGAATTTTCATGGCATTTAAAATATTAATACGAAACTTACGAGTTGCCCAAGAATGACTTAGAACTGTCATCTATAAAATGCAATTTAATTCTTCCTCTATTACTTTTCAAACTCTCGATATCGAAAGTTTAGAAAAATTCTGATTTTGCATATTGTAAGATCTGTAATATTGTTTCTCTGTGCAGTTAGTTAGTTTTCTGCTAAGGAAGAAAATTTTACAGATAGTTTTTACGGATGTTAAAGGGATGCCGGGTCAATGACTTGATGATAAATTTGGTGACTTTGGCGACAAAAACGGAATATTCAGTAACTACATGCATCATGATGATAGTGCCATTAGAGATCGAGTTCCAGCGTTTGTTATAGAATATTCGATACCTTGTCACGGGAGTTATAAAAAGTGAAGTCGAGTAGAGAAGAATCGAAGTAATCGAGTCAAGAGAAAGTAATTGAAATAAGATCAAGCGTGAAGTTGAGTGAATGCTCTCTATGAACTGCTGATTTCCAGCGAATTTGTCTGAGCGTTTTGTGCTGCAGCATTTGTTTATTAAGGATTTACAGCTTGTGTAAAGTTGATTTCTGCAAGTAATGTTTTCTGTAGGCTTTGTCCGCATTTTGTTATTTTTGTTTCATGTTTTTGTGATGAATAAAACATCATTGTCCGTTAATGAGATGAATGAACTTTTTTACCTTCATGTACCGGATGGATTTTCCTTAATAATATTTTAATGAATCTTTAAGAAAAATTTCGGACTCTTATGTATGATTCGAGATAATGACATGACACTGATACTTTGAAGTCCTTACTTTATTTGCCAATATATTTACTGATATATTTTCGACACTATATAATATAATGTCACTAAACATTTAGTATAAATGTTCATCAATATGGTATTTTTACGATGTCATGCTTTTAGTGAAATTTTGTGCACACGGTTAAATGCATATAAACTTAACTTTTCTAAACAAAAAAAAAAAAGAAAGAAATTCCGGAAGCGCTGAATCTATAGTCCATCTAAGAGTTCAGATACGACGTTCTCCAAAAATACTTCGTATATTTGATCATTCATACTTCTTGATCAATCCCAACAATGCCGGACACTCAACCATTTATTACAAATGTTCGTGCAGCATGGAATTTTTATAACGTCATTTTTTTCATAAAAGTTTGTATGCTAGATGGCAAAAACTTTTCTAAAAAAAACATTCAGGAATGTGATGAATCTGTAGTCGATTCAAAATTTCAAGCACAACTTCCATCATAAAATACTTGGCAACTCTGAACATCCACACTTTATAAAGCTATAAAATATGGGGGTGTTAATCATCCCCAACAATGACAGGTTACCAAATATTTACTACAAATGTCCGCGCAGCATGAGATTTTTACAACGACATGTTTTAAGTGAAAGTTTGTACATAAGATGATGAAACTGCATGCAAACTTTTCTAAACACAAAGAAAAGACACTCGGGAAAGAACTGAATATATAGTCAATCCAACAGTTCAGGTACGACGCCCGCCAAAAATATTTGGTAACTCTGATCATTTATACATCTTGATCAACCCCAACAATGGCGAACCATCAAACATTTATTATAAATATTCGTGCAGCATGGAATTTTTCTAACGCCATTTTTTTCATAGAAGTTTGTACGCAAGATGGTGAAAACTTTAAAAAAAAATACTTTTCTCAAATAAAAATACTCAGGAATTAATGAATCTGTATTCAACTTCCTGCAAAAAAATATTTTTTTGAACTCTGATTACCCACACTTTATGAAGCTATGAAATATGCGGTTGTTAATCATCTCTAACAATATCGATTACCAAACTTTTACTACAAATGTCCGTGCAGCATGGAATTTCTACAACGCAGTGTTTTAAGTGAAAGTTTGTAAAAGGGAGTTTGAAAGGTGGTAAAACTGCGTGCAAATCTTCCTAATCAGATTTAAAAAAAAAAAAAAAAAAAAAAAAAAAAGGAAGGAAGAAAAGAAAAAAAGGAAGGAAGGTGATGAATCCATAGTTGACTCAAAGTTCAAGCACAACTTCCTCTAAAAAATTGATAACTTAGGCATTTCACAATGCGTGAAGTTATTAAATATGGAGATATTAATCACCCCCAACAATGCCGGATCACCAAATATTTACTAAAAACATTCATACAACATGGTATTTTTGCACCATGTTTTCTGTGAAGAAGACTTTACCGTCTTTCGATCATATTTTTCCAATCGAACTTCTCAAAATGTTTATATGCAGGACGATGAAACACCCTGTAATAAAATATTCCTCAAAAAGAATAGCGATAACTGTAATCAAGTACTTTCCTTAAAGTTGTCTCTTTTAATAAGCTAGCTCTTGTATGTCATTACTTATAAACACTGTTGACTAAAAGATGCAAATACTTATCTTTAAACAATGACAAATTTATGTACACTAAACAACGAAAACTTTTCGACATTACTGCTACGAAGACATTTATGAGACATGCATGTCTCATCCTTATTAACACGAACGTTATTAATAATTTCTTCAGCTGCAAGTTTTGTTCTTGAGAGCATTCTTCTAAAATATCTGAATTCATTAGCAAGCTAGAACTATTCTTCGCTTATGAGGGAATGTACAAAGGTACTCACTCTCATTTTAGGCACTCTAACATTTCTTAATTATATTTTCCTTCCACACAACTCACCATGAAATTCTTATAAGTGCTGAAAGCGTTCTAAATTGCCTCTATTTTATAAACATTAATTAATTCTGATTTCTTAGAACAACGAACATTTCCGAGGCATTAAGAATTTAATATAGTGGAACATTTCTTTGTAGAATTTCATTAAAGAACGATAATTTTTTTTAAAACTTCTGTCGTATTACAAATGTGAAATAAAGCAGGAAGAAAGGAATATTCAGGAGAATTCTTTCCCACTTTCGTCTTTTTGAAACGACGTTTCAGGAGAATAGAAACTTCAGTTTTAATTTGGCTCTAAAGAACATTTAACAGAGTTGCTTTTCCTTTAAAATGGCGCGGAAACTGAATGGCGGGTATTTATTTAGGCGTTCTATTAACTCGGTTAGTTAAATTAATTACCAGCTTTTAAAGTGCCATGTAGAAATTGCTAAAACTATATGTTTGCTTCATAATTAATTTAATCTAGTCATTTACGGCGAGGTTTAAAGACGCGAACAAATTAGTCTTCTCAAAACGATAATTAAGAATTTTTAAGGATCACAAACTTATTTAATAAATAATATTATTAGTTACATTAAGCTCATTTATGAGAATTTTTTTTATTCGCATCATTTATAAATATGCTGATAATAATAAAATGTAATTAATAGGGTTATATGTGTAATGTATAATCAGCATTTTCATCAACTTTAATGATTATCTTTTCCTGAAACATTTTATAATTAGATTATAACTTATTTATTTTGCTCTTAATATTTTGGTAATTGTACCGCATTTGCCAATTTAAAAAAAAAAAATTCAAAAGACAGTTTTTTTTGTTTTTTTTTGTACAATGAGTGTACAATACGATGGTGTATTGGGAAAAAAATAATTGCAATGCCACGTAGCTCAAACTTTTATTTATATGACTAAGTTTTCACCAATCATATTTTTAATTTGTTTAACCTTTTAATACATGAATAATGCACTGATAGCTTTCATGGAACATTTCTAAATCTGTTGTAAAATTTAAGTAGTCAAACTATTTTTTTACGATTTTAACTTAATTAGCGTAATGTCTGAATTTCCACTCTGAGAAATTTTGACATGAAAATTCTTTGTTTTTCAGTTCATTTGATTTTCGAATCCTATTTACACCGATAGAAAAGATATAGCATTTTTAGTGCATAAATTTTATTTATAAAAGAGTTAATTTTTTTGTACGTCTGCTATTAAAGTCTCTATGCATGTACTGTTTGACGTAGTATTGCTATAACATAGATAGTTGAATTATCGATAATGCAGACGATAATTTTCTCAAACTATCGATAGTACCGAGAAATTCAATACTATCGGTAGCATCAAAAGTTTTTGCTCTTCCAAAAATATCGATAGCTATGAAACTAACGATATTTAAAAAATCGATAGTTTTCAATCGAACGACAATATCGTCTACCAATAGTTTTTTACTATTCACTTATTTAAAAGCAATTATGTAAATATTTAGTAAATATTGATATGCGTATAGATAAATTTATTCACTTACACGTCACTACTTATTTGTATATGTTTTCATGCATTTTGTCATACACAATACGAATTATTCTATGTATATAAGTACATAATGAGAACCTAAATATACGTTCTCATCTTAAAAGCATGTGTACATATATGCACGCATTTCTTGTGTTTCTTCTAATAAATTACTTAATTCTTGTGCATACGTACATAATTAATTCATTATTGAGAGACCTAGTACCTATGTATATGTACAGTATTTGGTACATTACACACTTACTTATATTGCATATACAATAACATCATGCCGCTATGCATAATTGCATATTCGTATGAACGTACGAACGAATATGCGTAACGTATGTACGTATGTAATAGGTATTAAAACGTATTAAACAGATCATTAAAGATCTTAAAAGTATTTTTGGTACTTGTATTATAAATTATACAATATGTACAATTGTCCGTAGATACATATGTACAAACGCAGGGGAAAAAAAGAGCCAACAAGCTTTATTCTGGTATCGTTCATTGTACAGTCATAAAAAACGGGTGTCATGTGAAAGGGCTTAATGTACTCTTAGAAATTTCTTGAGGGGCCGCCTATATATTGATATAAGAGCAAACTTCAAAATTTCGATTGGCAACGTCCATTTTTCTCATCACATTTTAAAACTGCATAAAAAGTTATTCCCAGAAAACAAGTTTCATTAGTTTAGCTTATTCGTTTCGAAATTATGAGTTGACAAAATTTTGACTCTAATGTTAAAAATTAAATTTTGAACTTTTATTCGTATCTTAAAAACTTATAAAGTTATTGATCTAAGCTTTTTTGTTATGAAAATATAAGGTATTCTATACATTTTGCATACATAATTATATTTAACATGAAAAAATAATTTTTAATGCGTAAAAAAATTCAGAATTTAGAGTTTAAAGAAATTTTAAATTGCAACATACTTAAATTTTCACATAAATCGAAGGACAAGACCATTTTATGTGGACATGCAAAATTTTAGTTCATACTTACGAGTAGTTTTCCCGTTACATTAAGTTTTCTGTATTGTTCTTAAAACTATGCATTTAAGGGCGCATTCACAAATTTCAAAATATCAGCGTATTTGGTTTCGAAATGCTATTGATCATGCGTTCCTTGAAACAAATATCGTTTTCTGTATTGTAGTAAAATAAAAATATCTTTAAAACCAGCGGGAGGTAGTCTTCCCAAAACTTTCTTGCACACTCTCCGATAAAGTTGTTATACCAGAGAATGCCTTGCTTGACTTTGGCGTGTAATAGTTCGAAATATTAACCTTTGGCGTGAATTTTTTTTGTTTTAACTGAATCAGTTGTGCCATCCTTGGCGAATTTTTTTTGGGGGGTGATTTATCTCTAGCATGATGATAATACTATCCGAAAATCGAATTTGTGCCATAAACCCAATTATTCCCAACCGATTTAGACCAAAATTTGGCACAGAATCACCCTTGTAGTCACAAAATTCTATATCTAATTTGATATATTGAAGTTATGGCGAGTTGGAATGCGCGGGGATAGAACTTCGGACCTTGTGCTCACAGCCCAGTATAACATAACCATGATACAAAAGCAATTGCTCGGGTAGTGTACTGTTAACTGGCTTATAAGCTTTTCACCACAGACTCTCCTTCCAGTGAGTTGGAGGTGAGACGAACGATATGGCTGTTGAGTAGTGATGTATTAGCTGTTGATTCTAATGCGCCTGTACCCATTTGAGTAGCGCCAAGCGTTATGGCGAGCGTGTGGGGGTGAGTGGTTGCTGGTGCTGTTGCTGCGTCAAGTGAAACTGACGACTTTGGGTTGCTCCGGCCTTTTTGTGTTGCTGCGTCAGTGAATCTGACGACTTTGGGTTGCAGTGGCCTCTTTTTATTGCTGCGTCAAGTGAATCTGACGACTTTGGTTGCGGATAGATGACGCCACAACAGCTGTACGAAGGTTGAAGGTTAATCGTCCGTGGTCACCAATGTGGCGGATTGCGATGTGCGAGGATAGAACCTGGGACCTTGTGGTTTGCAGTCGAGTAACATGACCACAATACAAAAACAAATGCCCGGGTAGCGTAGCTGTTAACTGGCTTATAAGCTTTTCACCACAAAGTCAATGCGTTTTTTGAGTCATCGCGTTTATAGGTTTCTAAAACTACAGACGTACAACCTAGTTGAATTTCGTTTAAAATTTGACAGGTGTCTACAGCAGTGATGTTAAATCTGTGTACCAAATTTCATTCATTTAGTTCTCTTCATTTCGTATTCATTGTGTTACCTTAAATAAAAACAGTTAGACAGGACTTTGCTCAAATTTAGATAAAAATCTTCAGATCCAGTGTAAAGACCATATACTAAATTTCGTCTGTCTAGCTGAAAGCGCTTTTGAATTATCTTTCTCACAGACAGACTAATGGGCATTTTCCAAAAATGTGTTCTTCGAACGCAGGAAAGTCTGGACTGTTGAATTTCGTCGAAATCTTGCGTTAGAATGTTTTGATGATTGTTTTTATGATTGATGAAAAGGCAAAAAAATGTGAAATCAAAGTAAAAAAATTCCTTGCCCTAATATTATATATATACATGAAAAATGTATAAATAATCAGTGTTGTATTATAAATTTACAGCACACTTCTATCACAATACATGTTGTCCCACTGTTGGACAATTCAATTTGCGAATAATCGATAGTTTTGTTGAAAAGTCAATCATCGATAGTTGAAATCGACAGTTTTGAAATTATCGATTGAAAAATGCCTATTGATAGTATTGTCCGATAGAAAACTACTGATGACTTCGCTTTTGTATCGATGTTAAAAGAGTTCTTGCTTGACATACCAGAACCAAGTTTAGCACAACGTGGACGAACACAAATAGGGCAGTAAAAATTATTTTGAAATTCGAATCAATTATTTAATGTTGAGTGGTAATTTCAACGGTTTTTTTTTTTTTTTTTTTTTTTTGCAAAATTTTGTTATATATTCTTACTGGAGGAATATAAATTTTATGCCATCCTAAAGTAAAAAAGAATCCTTTTCTAATAAGCGTAATTTGAAGTTGCTGTGTAACATTTTTTTTTTTTTTACTCATGACGATTTTTTTTAAACTTAACTAGGTTGATTATTAAACGATTTTTCTTCTTCAAATATCTGTGAATTTTATTTTCTGTTATTTTTTATGTCATGTGAAATTTTCGTGTCACATTAATTATTGTCGTAGAAAACAAAATATTATGTTGTTTTTTTTTAAATTTAATTTGAGTTTTAGCCTTACTTAATTTGTTTTGTCTTTTGACGTTTCATTTTGAAATGTTTATGTTATGACAGGTATTTTTAACAATGTTTTGTTCGTTCAAAATATTTTTAAATTATTTTTTTTATTATATCAAATGAACTATTGTCTAATTGTTTTGACTTTTCAGTAAGGATTCGATTTTTTTCCTTGTTGCTTGAAATAGACACAGTGGCTAAAAACAAGCATAAATCTTAAATACGCAATCCAATCGTTTCTTTTTGTGCAAATTTGATTTCTTTTCATACAAAGGAAATGTGATTCTTAAAAATGTTACATTGTACTTAATAAAAGTTACAATTTCTTTTCAAAATTTTCTAAAGGATAACAAACAAAACGTTTCAATTTCTTGGACAGTTTGCTGGTAAAACAGTTTATTCCTCCATTTATGAGTGCTAGTTGTTCTTCATGCAGTAATTAGGTTCGTCATTTTTTTTCTTTTATTTAGCTAATATTTAATTTCTCTCGTGATAATTAATCATGTTGAAAAAGTCAGTTCAATTTTCTCTACCTGTTTCTACAAAATTAATTTCAGATCAATTTTTCGTTATTTTTCTAGATTGAAATAAGCAAAACATAAGATTACTTCCCGGTTTCTCGCCAAGCTCGACAAAATGGAACAATAATGCAAAAACTTGCCAAAAACCCCGCCATCTTGGATGATTGCTACTTACAAACGGCATTTAGGATTGCAATAAAAATACCCAAAATTACCACATTTGGCAAAAAAATTCAACTTTTGCGAACGGACATGGTTAGGTAGATTCCAACAGGAAGACTACCTATTGCAATGGTTCTCATGACAAGATTTCGGAAAAATTTCTTCAGTTCTTCAACGCTCATTATCCCTAGAATCCAAAACCACCCTTGTTATCTTGTGAACAGGATAACGAGTGTAATTTTGTTTGGATTTTAACTAGCTCGGAATATGTTGTTAGAAATATAAAAATTTTATGTAGGCAGATAGTAACTTAGATGTAAAGGAATCTACCTTCGCTTTCCAGATTGTCGAGAGTATTTTATTTTAATTTACATCGAGCTACAATTGTTAAAGAAGATCATAAAAAAACCGCTCCAAAAAGTCCTAGATGGAGAGATAGAAATGCTTACAGCTCTAGTTACATAAAGACTTTTTTTAGCAAAACGAATCCTTTTGCTTTAACAAATAGTTCTCAATCATCGGCCATCGAAAGAAAACGTTCGAAGTCGAAGCAAAATAAAAGTTCGAACGAAGAAAAATCTTCAAAGTCGAACTAAAGCGCCAATTTTATTGTCGAGACGTCCTCCTGATCTTGCAATGAACTTAAGAACGTTCAATTTTTCGACTGATTTTGCACTAATTCTTTCAACTCCTTTTCTAGCAGTTTTTTTTTTTTCTTTTTTTCTTTTAACAATTTTTTTATGCTCAATGCAACTTTTAGTTTAATTCAATAGGCTTCTGCTCTAAATTCTCATCTTTTAATAAACAAATAAATAAAAATTGAAATTAGCTATTGCAAATTTCAAGTTATCGGGTGAGAACATTATTGTATTAAGTCGCGTGGTATCAAGCGGACAGAAAAAAACATGCTCTCACATGACTCATATTTCGCAATGACCGACATTTAGAAAAGCGAGGGGTTTTGACCATCTCAAAATCAATCGAGTTTTAAAATTTTTATCTCGAGGCCAGAATTTCTTTCATGGAAAACAAGTTTAAATCGGTTTTGAACAATCACGTTACTATCAGATTATGCATACGTCGATATTTAGGAGATGATGCTTTCTTTGTTTTTTTTTCCCCCACCTCAAAATCATTCAAGCTCCAAAACTTTATCTCGAGAATACAATTTTTTTTTACTTCTTTTTTTAGAAAGCCCGGTTTATACTGGTTTGGAACGATCACGTGACTATTGTATCGCGCACTCATCAACTTTTAAAAAAGAAATGTTTTTTTATAATTATTTTGCCCTTTTCAATATTAGTCGAGCTCCAAGAATTTTTTTGCCATCAAAGAAAATTAAAAATTAAAAAAAATAATTATATATATATATATATATAACTTTCAATACCTTCCCTCGCTGTTTCGCGTTCATTATTATTTTCTCCTCTGTGCCTCTTCGGGCGATAACTTCTTACGGTTCTGCCCTTTATTGACCAGACAGGAGAATCGGGTAGATGGCAAACATTCGAGCCAAATTGTGCCTTTTAGTTGGCGAGAGGTCGCCAACTAAATGTGGCAACCATCTTTATTTTTTGTTGTTGTTGTTTCTAATGGCACTTGTCATAGACAAGCCTAATGAAGACAGTGAATTTATGCCAAGGGTGCTTTTTTTATTTTTCAATAGCGCCATCTAGGGCCAAAAGTTCGACTTAGCTACACGCACGTCACAACCCTTTTTATGGGGCGGACTTCATTCATGCATTTCATTCACTCATCCACAGACCGTAATTTAGACCTGAATCAGAGAACGATCACACCTGAACCAGTACCCCCAGCGGTATTACTCACGACATGGAGGACTTTGTGACCACGACAGATTTAAACGCGCGCCAGCCACCACACACGCGGGGAGTCTTTGGCCGGTGGGGTTCGAATTCGCAACCCAAGGGTCGCGAATCCAACGCCCTAGCAACCAGGATACCCCGGCCTGCTCATCATTTTTTAATAACCCTAAAAGCAAAAAATTGATGCCTCAAAAGCAATACATCGCCAATTTTTTGATGATGCATTTTGTGGTTTCAAAAACTACAAACCAACTTCATGTTCTCACATGATAAAAAAATATAGATAAGTTCAACATCCTCATGATTTAAGAATTTTTTTTTTTTTAATTCTTCTTATCCTTTTCATATGAGGGTAAAAATGTATAAGTAGTTTAAGATTAACGGTCAATTAAAAGGCGATCTACCAATTGCAGGCCCTCAAAATGTACCTAATATGACAATTAATGAAACCAAACTCGACAATAATGATAATGAACTTCAAAATGACTCAAGATTTCCTGTTCGTTGCAGGTTTTAACAACTGTAAATTTATATCCATTGATATATTTTTTATTAGTTTTTTTTATCATCAAGTGCGTTTAATTATTTATTTTTTAATTTTACGTGTTTCCAATTTATATCACACATCCTCGAAACATTGCATATCATCAATCAATTTAATCTTCGAGTGGATTATTGAGAGTGATTATTATACATTATGATTATGTTATATTCCATTTGGCAAGTTCTGTAAAATGATAATTTTAATGTTTAAAATTTATTATTGCTTTTAAGTATTTCATCATAATTAAACGTTTATATTTTTGAAAAAAACCCAGCAGCAGTGGTCTCATCAAAACTTTCTAGCGTACTCTAATAAACTTGTCATGCTAGAGAACGCTTTGCATGGATTGGAGTACAATAAATCCGATATATCAACTTTTGGCGAGAATTTACCATTTTTACTGAATCTATCTTGTCATCCTTGGCGAGTTTTTTGGTGATTAATCCTTGGCATGGTTAAGAGTATCCGAACATCGATTTTTTTTAGATTTTTCTCATCCAAATACAACCAAAATTTGAAACAGAATTATAATTTTAGTTACAAAATTGCATACTAAATTTGATATATTTGTCATTGCGTTTTCGAGTTATCGCGTTTACAGATTTATGAAAATACAGACCGACAGACATTAAACCGCTTTTTGAATATGGCTCAAAATTTGACAGGTATTTATGTTGCAGATTTTAAATATATGTTTCGAATTTTATAAATCTAGCTTTTGCATGCTTTCTAGAAACTACCCGTTTTCTTAAACTCCAAACTATAGCTTGCAGAGCATCTTAAATTCTTAAAACTAAAATAATACTCCAAGCAATTTAGAATTCCATCAGCTTTTTTATTCTTTCAACATAACAGCTTATCTTACAAGCATTGCCAGATTCCAGAAGGTTTACAATTGATCATCAGCTATTATACAAAAAAATAAACGAAATAATATTAACAGAATATGTTTATCAAAGAAAAAATCGTTTGCTTTTACTTTTTAATAATATTTTAACAAAATAAAAACAGTAGCAGTTATAAAATGTCTGAAAAGGAATCGTCTGCTAAATGTCTGTTAACAGATTTAGATTATGATATTCACCGAACACTAGCTCTCTTCGTTTTGTAGTTATCGTGTTATAATCGAACAGCGGGACAAACAGACAGAAATTTTGCTCAAAATTAAAAAAAAAAAAAAAAAAAAAAAAAAAATACACATTTGGTGTTAAGACCGTATACTAAATTTCATATGTCTAACTCAAAGCGTTTTTAAGTTATCTTTGTCAAAGACAAACAGATGGCCTGACGGATGAGCTCAAAAATGTGTTTTTCGAATGTCTAAAACGTGGAGATTCGTCAAAATCTTGAGTTCGAAGTTTTTGACAATTGCTATACTTTGTATAAGAGAAAGTAAAAAGTACTGAAACTGAACAACAAACATTTAGCCTTCCTCGTGAATGTATTGAAAGAAAAAACATTAATAAGAATTTTAAGAAATAATTAAAGATGTATCCGCACGTGCCGACAACAACAAAGTCCAAATTTTAATTTAAAATATAATATCTGAGATAGTGGAGAAAAAAAAATGTTTTCTTATGATTAAATTTCAGAAAAACATATTTTCTTATTAAAATGCAGCATAAAGTAATGAGAATCACAATAGCGAGGTGCGAAAGTGGAACTAGAAAGTATCTCCTTACTTCTTTTAATTAAAATATTATTTTTAAAATTATCACATTTTTATCTAATTATCTTATGGTATAAAAGTAGCTGCTTCTAATCATACAGTTAAATATGAATTAATCGTCTGTTCCTGAATATGTTAAGTCAGTAAATTTGCATTTCAGCCTCCAAACAATGTTCTACTGAAGATTAAATTTCGTCTGCATATCTTGAAATTCACCATACATCGCATCATTTTCAAATTATAGAAATAAACATAACAATTTCATGAAATTTAATTTCCTACTTGTTAAAACTTTTACGGAAGAAAACTAACTAAATTTTAAAGTTAATTACTGTTTATTTTTTTATAATAACTAAAAAAATATTTAAAGATTTGACATTTATAATAAAATTTTCATTTTCCAACCTTTGAACGCATAATGGAAGAGTTCCGAAAATAATCCACTTTATTTTAATCTTGAGAAAACCAACTAAAAATTTTAAATGATGTTTTTTCTATTATTTACCACCAATAGATTTTGACGTCAAATTTTCTTGTTGGGAATATTGGTTTTATTTAATTTCAGTTACATCTCTTACGCACATTTTGATGTCCATGATTTCACCCACAAACTATTAAATATCAAAATGAGATAGACATAAAAACATGCAATTTTAATAGCCTTTCACCTATTCTAAATTCATTGTCTACATGAACAATCCAAGTAGAATCAAGCTCCTCGATGTCATAATGCTATTATAAACTAAAATGTTAAATTCACCTAGTTTCTTGATAAAGCAATTTCATTTTCTTATTTCTCGTTTAAAATACACAAATATTAAACAGAATATTTTTCCCTTTATTTTTAATAATTGAAGAAAACCGCGTTACTAATTCAACGAAAACTGTTTGTATGCTCTTGTAACAATGAAATGTATAGTTAAAAGTTATGGAAAATAATATTTAAAAAATTACCAAAATTCGCAAAAAATTTCAAAGTTTATTAATTTTTTTCAACTTTAAAACGACGTAAAATAAGATTTTAACAATATTTTAAGGATGTTGAGATTAACTTATCCAAAAAAAATCACTTAATTCTTAATTATATATAATTTCGAAAAAGAAAAACGCTCCGAATTGCACATTCCCACCTTCCAAAGTAAATTTGTGCCAAATTTTGTAGTTGCATATCAAATAGTTTGTCCAATAGAGTGCCAACTTACACATGGACTCGTTTCCTCCTTTATCTAATACATAAAAGGGAATTTTTGTTTGTTCGTACCTTATGAGCTTGAAATGAACCGATTCGTACGTTATGCGTTCAACCGGTTGTGATGAAACTTTGCCAAATTATTGCTTGCACTTGCGCGAAGGTTATATTTATAAAAACAAACAGTAAATGGCAAACGGTACATGTCATTCGGAGTTAATCGCACATACATCAAACCAAATATATTTATTATCATCGATTGCCATCAATGCAATCGAAATGAAATCGAAAATATTTAGTGCAAGTGCTACTTTTTTCTTCTCATTAATGAATAGTCATTTACACAAGATGTTGTCATTCAGCGAGCTTAATATTTTGTCTGCGGCAAACGTTCATTACTTAATAGATCTATCAGCGCAGCACGTAGAAATAAACCATTTCGAGTTTCTCAAACAAACGAGGAACGGGAAGCAAGCAATAAAGCAGATCGTTTACGAATTGCAAATTTACGTGGTTCAGAATCTCAAGATCAACAGGCGGCAAAAATCGAAAGGCAACATTTATATGCTATCTAGGATTGGATGGATTGGATTTTGGTGTTTACTGGCACAAGAGCCATATCTGACTATACTGCGCCAGACATATGGTTAAAAGGTAGTCTAAGACTTTACATCCTACAGTTGATTAAATAAACACTGATAAAATTGCAAAGCAGTAACTCTTAAAATTGAAAACAAGGTAAAAACAACAAAGTTAAATGTTAAATAAAATGGTAAAAACCAGTTTCTTTTAAAAATTTAAAAAGGTTTTTGTGGGGATGTTCCCCCACAAGCATTAGCATATCCACTGATGAAGCATTAAAAAATTTCAAACGATGATGATTAAAATTAGGACATTCAATTAAAAGGTGAAAAACCATTAAAACCACTTGGCATTTCGAGCAGAAAGGAGCGCCTTTGCCGAATAAAAGATGTTTGTGGCTAAAACGTGTGTGGCCAATGCGGAGTCTAGCCAATTTGACATCTAACTCTCGCACTGGTAAACAAGGCCAGAAAGAAATAATCGGTTTTACAGAATGGAGTTTATTATTCATCTGATCATTTCATGACTCTTGCCATAATGAGTATACACGACACGTAAAGACATTTTTTTGCATCGCTGTACGGAATATCTTGCTGCAAAACCAAAGACGCATCTTTTTGCTGCACTATCCGCCATCTCATTACCTATTATTCCAACATGGCTAGGAATCCAGCAAAAAAGTATTTGAAAATTCCTGTCTTGTAGAGTCCTTAAGAGTCTCAGGATTTCCAAGGCAACTGGATGAACCTTATTTTGGAGATTGGAAAGCATTTTCAATGAACTCATGCTGTCAGTATAAATACAGAATTTACACTCAGAAGAGAGTGAAATCCTCTGAAGAGCATAAAAAAATGCTAATAATTCAGCAGTATAGAACTGAAAGAGAAGTATCAAGACGGTAACTGAATGTATCGGTATCAAAAACAATACCGCAATCAACATGATCACCACCTAATCACGCGCATGAGAATAAAAAAAAAACCTATATACGGCAAGAAGGGAGGCAAACTATTCTTAACGGAAAGTCGATTGGAGAAGATCTGCTCATTCCACGCATTCCCATTATTCCCACCAATATCTCTTTTGATTTCAAACGACTGCAGATCCCCATTCGACATGCATTCTCGATGACCATCAACAAGGCGCAAGGTCAATCACTTTAAGTGTGGGTATTGAACCTAGAAAATTCATGTTTTTCATATGGGAATTGTATGTTGTAAGTTGGATGCTCACAAATCGGACAGCCAAGAAATTTATATGTTTTTGCTCAAGACAGAAAAACAAAAAACTATTGTCTACCCTAAAGCACTTGAATAATAAAGTTTAAAAGAAATAGAATAAATATTATTTATACTTCTCCTATACATATCATTAAATTTCAATGAATGCATTCATTGCCGATAAGAAAATAAATATCATTCCTTCTATCATTCTAATTAAACAAGACGGCTATTTTAAATTTCAAACGATATCTCCAAAATTATTTACACCCGAGAACCAGCTGGTTATTAATAAATATTGGATGTTACATGCTTATAAAAAAATAATTTTCTAATAGATTTTCCAATCACATCTCGATGTAATTATTGTTTTTTGCAAGTTAAGTCATGTATAAGTTTGTTTGTTTTTTAATCGTCCTTACGAAGTGCACTATATTGTCATGCCATCACCATTTGCACGATCTCTGAATTAGTACCAAAATTGACCATTTAAACTTTTGATACTCTCTTGAATCTTAACACGTAATGTTTATCGGTTATATATATTTTTTGTAAATTGTGTAGACATACATATTGTTACGATGTTTCCGGGGTTCGTTTGGATAGTGGAAGTTGTATGGTGTAAAGAACTCTCAATCACCAGGCGGCAGTAGGAAATGAAACAACGACGTTTATTTACACGAAGACGCACAGGACAACACAAAGCCGACAACTATATACAGCACACAATTATCTTCAGCTGAGACGTGCAGACAAAAGCACACAACAGACTCTAATGCAGACCGTAGCGCACAACTTATTTCAGCACTCACTTGACTCCGTCGCTGCTCCGCTAATCTCTGGAAGGCCAGTTCTTTCTGTCGATTCCGACCACTCTCCGACTCCACTGGTCCACGACTCAATTCACCACCTGGATTCACGACGACGACTACTCTTTCGCTTCTGACTATTCTCGCACTCCACTGGCTCGCGACTCAATTCACCGTCCCGGTTCACGACTGCCCGGCAGCTGCGGTTGCTTCCTTTTATAGGTCTCAGGAGGCGGGGCTAGACGCCTCTCAACCAATCAGGACCGTTCGAGGCGTATCTCCGTTCCTACTCGACGGGTCGGGAAAATTCTCGATGTTCCGGGTATAATCCATTTTGGCGCCAAAGTCGCCAAATTCGTCGCCAAGCTCTGGGACCTCCTATGGAACCGACAATGCTGGGAAACCGCATCGCAGATTCGTAACAATATACATATTGCAGACTTTATGAAAAATTTTTACAGAGCGGATTGTCCTAGAGATATAAAATTCGATACGTAATTACTTCTTGAGTAGAAGATCCTCGCTAAGAGATTGTTTTTCAAAATTTTAATGAGAATTTGAATGAAAGATTTGGTAGGGAAAATGTTAATGAGAATTGAAATGGAACGCTTCCCTTCAATAACTTCGGAGCACACTTTTGTACAAAAATCATTTTAAAGTTATAAAGTATACATAAGAAACTTTTCATTTATATAACTTTAAGCTTCGAACAATATTTTTCTACTTTTAATAATTTGTAAATATGTATCACGGTAATACTTTTAATTTCTTAGTTATTACAATTATATACAAGCACGCTGCGATTACGTTTCTGTTAGGAATTTGTAATATTGCTTTCCTGCTTAGTTAGTTTCCTGGTAGGGAAAAGAGTTTTACAAATAGCTCTAACTGATCCTGAATGATGCCGGATCAATGAACACTGGCCTTCGTGACAAACTTGGCGATCATTTGACGATTTTGGCGTTAAAAATAAAGGATCCAGAATATTCGAGAATCTTGGCAATAGTTCCATTTGGACGAATTTCATTGTTTGTTCTAGAACATTCGATACCGCATAATGGATGCTATAGAAACTAGAAGGATGAATTCAGGAGTAGAGTAGAGTAGAGTAGACGAGTGGGGAGACATGAATAATTGATCGAAATGTGTCTTTAAATAATTGATCTTTGCAAGTTCTCTTTGTGACATTCGAAACAAAAATTTGAACCTCTCTGCATCGATAACAGTTTAGGTTTTAATCGAAAGCACCATTATGTTTTTAAAATCAATCAAAACATAGGTTTTTAATAATGAAAATTCTCATAAATTGACCAAAGAATGTTTTAACCCTTTAAAGGGCAATTTTTTTTCTAGTCATATTATGTTAAAATATTTTTAGGCTTGAAATTAGAATAAGAAAATGGATTCATTTAGCTTATTAGATAAATTTAATTTGATTAATTAATTAATTTGGTTAAGTAACAATTAAGTAACAAATCAAGACACATCATTTTGTCTGAGATAAAGATCTGAAACATCTAAGTTTCTGACTTACTAAAAAAATTTGTCAGAACTTATGCCAACCTACATAATTTCATACAAAGATTGATAAATTTGGTGGGAAGCATACTTCCCACGGCCCTAGAAAGGGTTAAGAAAAAATGTAAATGCGATTTTACTAGACAATCTTGATCGCATTGATTCATTTAATAAAATCAAAATTTATCATCTTCCAGGTTAACAGCTTTACAATATTTCTTCGAATTGTATCTAAATTTTGTTACTATTCTGAAAATTGCATTGGCCTTACCAATTACAAAAAAATGTTTCCAATATTGAAAATAAAAAAAATTCATGTGAAATCTAGCTCTAATCAAGTGTCTATCCGTAGAATACGAAGGATAAAAAGCTAAATTATGATTTATGATATTATAAACGACTTTCGATAAATACGAGGGTGGGTAGAAAAATTTCAAAAAACAAGGAAAATAAAAGAAAAAAATTCTATTGAATGATTGCTTTATTTTTCAATGCAGTCCAAAGGCATAACTTGTTCCAGAGGTGCAGCAATCAGAGCCGGCCTTTTCTGTGATGGCGCCCGGGTGCGGCGAAACCATTTGGGGCACTGAGTCTTTTGTGAAGTAAAAAAAAAAAAAAAAAAAAAATACAAATACAAATACGAACGCATATTACTATTGCGTGTTTATTTAATGAGTGATTTTGTTTTTGCTATTAATTACTTCAGGAAAATTACAATTTTTTGCAATTTCTTTCTTCATGCTCAGTATAGCAAGTGCATTTAAGCCTTATGCACACATGCTTGACCGAAGACGTTTCTTCCAAAGCCAAATGAACGCACTAAGGTTTTGTCTCCATGGGGACTAGAGCATCTATATTCCGAAGTCTCTAAGGCCATATTAACGACCCGTTTAAAGCAACATCTAAAGCTATTTTAATGTTATTTGAACTGTATTATTTAACCTCGTTATTTTGAACTGCATTCAAATAACAGGTATACCTCATCTAAAACCTCCCTCTCTAAACTTCAGATCACACTAGTGGGAAAATGTTATTGATGGATCAAATTTACACCTAACTCTCTGTGGAAGCGGGTCTCGAACACGAAACCCGCCGATCCCGAAGCCAAGATCTTACCAGCTGACCACAACGACCCACATTTTGGGCAATTATTGTATCAAGCCATTAACTCATCTCATCCAACTTAAAAATAAATATTATATTAAAAAACTGTTGGTAAAAATGTTATCTCTTCTCAAGTATGAAATATATAAAAAGAAAATATTGTAACTTGTAGAAAATGTATTAATATTTTTATTTATTTATTTTTTGAATGGCAACGTTATTTAAAAAATGTTTTAAGTTGTCTCTCTTTGCCGTTGGCAACTTGTAGTTCAATTCTAAGATGGAATAAATTAGGTTAAATGTATTTCCGTTGGGATTCTTTTTTTTTTTAAATTTAGAAAGCAAAAGAAAACGGTGATTTTTCCTTAGGCAGCTTTAATATAATCATCAAAAAAAAAAATAATAATAATAAACCTTCAGATTTCGATGGGTATCAACATTTTAGAACTACCGATTTCAATTGTTTGTTAGCGAACATGATAATACAAAAAAGAAGATTAAAATTTAATATGCATTTAATTTTAACTAAAATTGCAGATATTTATAAAATTCTGGATAAATTCTGTCAATTAAAGCCTGTCTATTAGTTTAACTATACACAAAATCAATAAAACGCACTAAGTTAAAAGGGTAAAATTAGGTATATAGTTTTATTACTAGATTAGTAAACCTGTATAAAATGTATGCCTAATCTATCGATTGGTTGACCTTTTATCAATCTCTCTATTTACATGCATGTGAAGATACCCCAAAAGCTAGAAAAATGCAATTCGATTAAACCAAAATTTGGATTTGTATCCATTTTGAATCTAGTCTGTCAACGGGAAGAGATCCAAAATGCGCACTCGATTGTCAACATAATAGACGAACAGCATAACAAAAACTGCTGTACTGTGGGTTTATAGGCATGGTGTACCAGCAGTACTCAAGGGAAGTACACTACAGAGTTTCTACTTTAGAACTGCTTACCCATTTTTTTTACCTTATATTCGTTAAATTTTATTTGGGTGCCAGTAACATTTTAGTACATGCAAATAGTACTATACTTCGGAATTAACACACATTAAGAGTGAATGACTGACTCATCTTCACATTAGAGATCTGGCAACCTTGCCCAATCATTCCTCATAATGTAATTCTAACTAAAATTGGTAAAAAAATGGGAGAGCTTTCAACTCAACTTTTCCTATACAGCATACGCCGCATTTTGGGTCCATCCAAAAGTGATCACTATATCTGAATGATTACTACAACCGAAATGTCTTTAAAATACTTTGCTTTTGTAGGAATACAAAGATGCCAAGAAAAACAGAACCAAGTGACGCCATTCAAATGACTCATTTTTTAATTAGGAAAAGTCGATACAATGATTAGGAAAAATCAATACAATGAATTTTTTTAAAAACTCATACATATTTAATTTTTTAAAGTTAATGCATGCATCTTTAATTTTTAAAGCTTTCTTAAAGTCATAAAGACTAGCATATATATATGCTAGTAGCATTCATTGAATAAAACATTCATATGCATATTGTTCATCAAAAGATTCAACATGCTATTGAAATGATCTTAAAGTCTTCAGCATTCTGACAAAGTAATATTTTATTTACACGCTCATCCTTTTTTCTTCCTTATATAAATCATCCCTTTATCCTTTTCTCTTTCTAAAATAAATTACTCCTCCATTCCCACATTTTCCCCATATTGCTATCAATAATTCTTTCAAACTATAGATTCATTATCATTCTATCTTTATCTATATATTTTAGCAAATAATTAATCAAAAAATGGAAAAATTTTAACATACCTACAGCCTCCTGCTGACTTACACTACAAAGTTTATGCATAGTCTTTCCGAAGAGACATGCAACATTTGCTCATTGTGGAAATGCCAATGAGCAAAACCAAATTTTGGCCATAACTCATCGAATGGAAGAAAGTAAGGTCCTGCGGAGGGTAGATATTTTATATGTATTTAGATATGAAAAAACCATTCCACAATTTTTTTTATCATTATTACCAACAGATTATTATATCCACTATCACTACTATACTGTATATCAGAATAAAAATCAATAATTTGCAGTCAAAAATATCTGCTTCGGAAAAACGATGGATTTGGACTAAAAACTTAAATACATTTTACTCTTATGCAGGAGAACAAATGAGATGCAAAAACCATTTCGATTCTTCTCTTTGTATCCGAGTTGTGACATTCATAAATATATGAATAATAGATAATCTTCTTGAGGATGGATCTAGTTTGGATTTAGTCCAAACGTAGATACAATTTCATATTTTAAGTGTAAAGAGCACATACCACATTTTATTTATCTAGATTGTTGGAATTTTAAGTGCTGTGTTCTTTTACATGTGAACATACAGACAGAGAATCTATCCATTAAGTCATTTGGTTTAAAATTAGATATAAAATTCATATGCTGAATTTCATTCCTCTAGCTTGAATGGACAAATGCACAGACATAATTCTAAAAATGTGTTTACCCAAACACTAACAGATCTAAAATTAAGACATTTATGAATATAAACTGCTCAATATTTTGACACTTACAATGAGTTTTCTTTGAATGAATTGTTTCAAAATAGAGTAAAAATTGTTTTTACAAAAATTCTTAAAGAACAATAAAAAAAGTTTTAAAAAGTAGCTACTTCCTTTTTTTATAACCAAAAACCTTTTTCAATTCATTTATTAAGTAATTATCCAATTTATCAATAGTAATTAAAATTTGGACCAAGCACAACAAACTCAGAGTAATACATCTAATTTTTCACCAGTTTTGAGGCTTCATATACCTGTATTCGATTTATTTGTGTGGTCTTTGGAGATGTCTAGGTTTAGAGAAAATTAGCCTTTTAAGCTAACATTTATTTTTGGAAAAAATGTATCTAAGCAAAGAAAAGTATTTATAATCTGTTGGTGAATAGGTTTCTGGTTTTCTTCAAGCATTAATGATTTTGTCTGTTTAAGAAATTATTAATGCAAAAGTTAAAACAAAAATAAGAAAAACAATTTAAGACAAAGGAAAAATATTGCCCACATTTATTAAAAAATAAAAAATCTACAATAGTCTCGATAAAAACATTATGTACATATCCAGTGAGATTTTTTTCCCTTTGTACATATAAAATCACTTAAAATTATTAAAGCTGAAGTGAATGCGATGAACTCATGAAGCACCTTTTCTAAACCTGCAATTAATATGAAAAATTAATTTTCTATAAACAAATAACAATGAAAAATAATGTAATAAGAATGTTTATAATTACTAATAGGAAAGGATTATTTTTAAATCTCAAAACAAAAGTTATATAACATTTAAAATATATATATAGTCCAATTAGTATGTTAAAGCAACAAGTTTTTTTAATATAACTTTTGATTTTGTGGATATATAAATGAATGAAATAACTAAGCCTAATTTAGAAATTAAACTAGCTTAACAAATTTAATAATTAGTATCTTTAAATTAAATGTGAAATCAGACATATTTGTCTATTTAGATAATTTAGCAATTAGTCAAGTTTTCCATTAAAGTTAGCTTTACATTGTAATATTTAAAATTTCAGCCATTCGCCATTTAGGGGGGGGGGGGAGAATTGAAATAATGTCTTTAAATGTATATAATTATATTTCATGTATCGATAACGAAGGGAAAGGGCTGTTTGAATGGCATTATTATCAGTAACAATAACTACTGAATTGTGCCTATAAATATAATCATTATTGAAGAGACTATGCTTAGTGTATTGATTTTATTTTAGATTGTGGACTACACAATCATATAAACTTCTGGGAACGGTAAAATTATATTAAAAACATTCTTGGAATAAAAATATTCTTAGAAAAATAATGTTGAAAAAGGAAAGTATTTTTAGAATAATAATCTTTAGAAAATAATTTTTTTTTTTTTTTTTTTTTTTTCAAAAGTTACTCTTAAAAACAAGAAAAGTGATGTTTATGATATTGCAAACATTACAGTTTACTCATACGCTCATAACTTTTCTAAAAAAAATTATAATTATAAAATAAATTATTAAACAACAGACAAAACATCCAACAGTATGGATAAAAAATATATTTAAGGTATAGTTGCAAAACCACTATTCTACTCTTCTTAAATATATGGAAAGGCTAATTGACGAGAGCAGCTATAAGGCTTGAAACAGTGGGAGAGGGGATACACACAAAGTATATGAAATGTTCTGAAACTTTATTTTATAAATTACATTAATTAAATGCATTTTAAATTCTTAATTTATTTAAATTGTTTTTCCTTAAAGTGTATAAATAATATAAAAGGTTTTAAAAATTTCCAATTCTTGAATTTTTAAAAAATGTTAATATGGCTGTATTAAAATTTTAATCGAGAAAACTAAAATATAATCATTAATAAATAACGGAAAGATAAAAAGTTTCAAATCACAATAAGTAATTACTAAAAAAAATTTGCAAAAAAAAAGGAAAAGGAATTTGAAAATAAGTACAATGAATCCTAATTAAATCATTTACACTTATAAAAAAAACAAATTATATTAAATTTTATAAATTCAAATTAAACTGAACTCGGAGAAAGATTATAAATGACAAACATTATGGAATTAAAAGATGGCTACATTACAATGCATCAAATTAATAATTTAAACTAAATACTTCTTTTTCAATATAGTAAGTCAAAACAAAGTCTAATACATACCAAAATATATATGCAGAAATAATTTTTCACTATAAAACATACAAAGTATGCACATATTGCTTGAATAATATCTTTAAACTATTGTAGAAAAGGAAATAGGAGAATTTTTCCTTTGTGTTGTTAATTAATTTTATTGATATGGAATCATTTCCTTTTGGGTTTTTTTTTTCTAACATGATAATTTAATTCATCAAGCAATCATAATATCTGCTTCTTTTCATGCAACTCAAAGCCTTAACTTAAAAAAAATAGATATCACTATTAGATACAGGATTAGAAGCATAAATATCTTGAGATATTGCAGAAAAAAAACAAGAAATTATAATTTAAATTTCTTGATTGCTTTATTTTGCAAATTTTACAGAATACAGAATCTTCTTTGAGTTACTATTGTATCAGACTTAATGAGATGAGTAAATGTAGGATCTTATACACTAAAAGATATGAATTTAATAAATACAGGCATGAAGACAGAAAAAACATTATCTCAACTTGCTTACTAACACTGACAGCTATAAAAAAAACATGTTCACATAGGTAGTATGATATATCAAATGATTAGTTAAACACCAAAGTAAGAAAAAAAAATGAAGGCAAAATTAAAAATATAAATTTATTGTGTGAATTTGAATATAATTAGCAATGAGAAGCATTGACAAAAAGATCAAATGTTGGCATGCTTATTATAGGAGAAAAAAAATGTTTTCGATTTTTTTTTTTTTTTTTTTCATTTTAGCATGCTATAAAAAAGCAAATAGTTTTAAAATGGTGTATTTAGAATTCACAAAACTATTTCCCCTGTTTTACATCATTTGCAATATGTTGTTAAGTTGAGAAATCAGAATACCAATATTTACAATACTGCTAAAATAACAATGATTAGATTTACAATTAAAATAGGTTAAACGTTTGCATAAAAGATAATTTTCTAAATGTCCATAACCTCAAATTTATAGAGAGTTTCATGAAAAAAATGTTAATACCTTTTTCTTGGCTTGGCACATAGTTGTTTATCTATACTTGGAAAGTCCTGCAGCAATTTTCGTTTTGCAATGAAATCGTGTACCTAAATTTTTAAAAAATACATCCACAAGGGAAATAAAGAATTAATCAGAGATTAATTTCACAAAACTTAAATTTAAATACAATAGTCTTCATTCTACTTTACATTTAAAATCAATGTGCAAAAACAAAAATTCAGAAACAAATAGAATAGTATGAAACATTACAATATTGAGTTCCGTACTTTGCTGCTATTCTTACACTGCTATGCTTTGAGCATTTAAATCACTATAAGGCTATTCAAGTAACAATGACATGTCTATGACAATTGATGTTTAAAAATACAGGGTGGTTATAATTAAACTTCCCCTATAAACAATATCCTACAACGCAAACGGATGAACGGAACAAAATTTGGTGAATAGGCTATACACAAGATGCGCTCATAGAATTGGGGGGGGGGGGGTATTTAGCTCCAAAATGTCCACTAGAGGACGCCTTTTCCAGAAAACCATTAAATTTGACAGAATATAGAAACAATATTAACAATCCAGAACAAGAATTATGAGTTATAAAACATAAAATCGGGAAAAGCTGTCAGTTCTAGGAAAAAAATGTGACAGTGTTACAACGTTGAATGACTTAAAGAACTCCATAATGCTTCATGGCGAAGCATCACAACTGATCAGTTACAATCTGCTGTTGAACACACCGTCCATTGATTTGAAATTTTGCAGGTGAATGAAGGTGGTCACATGGAACCGTTTTCCCTACATCATCCTGAACACGATTAACAACTCCTCCTCTTGTGCAATTTCGTCCTAATCTGCTCTTGTTTCTGAAAACTGAACTAGTCCCCCCCCCCCCAAACAGTGTACTGTTATTTTTTTCTTAACTTAATGTGGTTCGATGGCAAGGTAGTCAGAGACTACTCAATAAATGTTAATATTGTTTCATTTGGTCGTTTATTGTGTTAAAATTAATGTTTATCCAGAAAAGGCGCCCCCCAGATGAACATTTTGGAGCTAAAAAATCTTTTTCGAAATTTCGTGAGCGCATCTTGTGTATAGTCTACATACCAAATTTCATTGCAATCCATTCACCTATTTGCGTTGTATGATGCTGTTTATAGGGGAAGCTTAATTATAACCACCCTGTACTTTGTTGACAGAATCATGAAACACTTTTATGTATAATAGATTTAATTGAAATTAAATACAATCAATATTTTCAGCTAAGCAGCTGATCACGAAAAGAGACTAGAACTGAACAAAAGCAAATTTTAAAACTTCAATGTAAACGTTTCAATGAAAAAAAAAATGAACATCAAATATAAGTTTTTTTTGAAATGTGACAAATATATCAAGTTATTTCAACCATATGAATTCTTTAAAGAAATATACACAATTCACAAATGATATACACAAATGAAATTGTAAAATTGCACTCTGGATATAAAGTAGAAACCAAATGTGTATCTGGAATCTTGTTTAATTACTCTTCAAATATGATACTTTGATAATTTAAGAAACAGAAGAAAAAAAATAATTATAAATATCCCAAATTTAAAAAAAAGGCTAACATGTATTGAGGAGGAAGGGTCTTAGTATATTTTACTTTTTCAAAATTCTCATTCTATTCTACTTACGGCTCAATAATTAATTTCAATAAACTATCAGAAACAAGCTATATACTACTAGAAGAAGAAAAAGCTTTAAATGTTGTAAATAATTATATTTTACATAACTGGAATCAATAAATGTACTGCCGAAAACAGCAAATTCTTAACTTTTATATAGTTCTCTGGGCTTAATAATCATATTTGGTTACATATTCTTGGCACACTAATATTTTAAACAAAACTATTCCACTCTTATGTGACCAAAACTGATCCAGTTGTGAATTGATGTTTACATTATCAAAGCACCTTACGTTGAACGACAGATTTCCTTTGAGGTAGCAACTAAAATGGCTTAAAGCAATGGTATGCAAAGCTCCATTAATCAATCAGTTTTAGTAGCAGAGGAGGTTTGAGTGAGTCAGAAGAATTTGCTAACTCTGAAAAATAGGAATGGGTTGACGTACAATTTATTAACTCAAACAACATAAAATATTATTATTATTGCCATTCTTCTAACTGCAAACAGCTGCAATAGCTTAAAAATTAGATGCCTTTTATATAAAAAGAAAGTTTTTAATTGCCAAAATATCTTATTGATATTTTAATGAAACTTCATATTTTAAGATTTCCTCTAGCCAGGAAAAAATAATCTGAGAGGGGAGGGGGAAATTGTGTGTGTATGTATTACCTTTAAATTGCAACATTCTAAATTGATGTATAATGTCATCTACATCAAACCACTATCACAGATATAAAGATATGCTAATTCAATCTCCATTCAAATTTATCACATGTATAAGGTAATTTAGCTATCTAAGAATATAATATGGATGAAATATTTAAATACAAGGGATGTTCAAATGAAAAGGTAAGAAACGTCGTAACAACGTAACCGTTAGTATATTTGCTTATGCCGCTATGGCAGAACGTAGCGAGACATCTTGGAATGCGATTGGAGTTTCCGGCGTAGATCGGAGCATGCGCAGGAGACAACAGAGGCTCTTATAAAATGCTTCGTCCAATTGACGTGACAGTGCATGTGAAGACATGATGGCGTTCAGATCGCAAAATTCGACGATTGAGGAGCAGCGCGGTGTTATCCGATTTCTGACAGCGGAAGATGTTAAAACGGCCGCTATTCATCGCCGGAATGGTCACCGTATACGAGGAAGACTGTGTGTCAGACAAGTTCGTGAGAAAATGGAGTCTCCGTTTTCATGCAGGCCGTGATAGTTTTGTTGATGATCCAAGACCAGGCTAGGAAAACAAAGTCATCACAGCCGATCTCATCGACAAGGTGGACTCCCTAGTGAGAAGTGATCGGCGTATCACATTGCGAATGCTATTGATAAAGATAGATGTCAGCGTTGGAACAGTGTGGACAAGTATTCACTTATTCACGACAGGTTGAGTTGTCGGAAAGTGTGCGCGCAGTTAGTTTCGAAGCACATGACCCACCAGCACAAGGAACTGCGTATGGGGCTAGCACTTCAACATCTGTTTTGGTATCATGAAGACCCCACTTTCCTCACAGGTAATGAGAGCTGTCGCCATCACTACGGGTCAGAGACAAAGCAAGACAGCATGCAGTGGAAGCATAGGTCGTCACCTCCCCCTAAAAAGTTCAAAGCTGTGACGTCAACAGTTAAGGTGTTGCTCATCGTCTTTTTCGACGTCCAAGGTCCGCTATTTGTTGAATTCCTCGAGCGAAGAAGAACCATTAACTCCGACGTGTACTGTGAGACACTCCGAAGACTACGCAGGTCCATCAAGAACAAAAGACCGGGTCTATTCACGGAGGGAGTGGTTCTGCTCCACGATAACGCACAGGAACTCCATCCACACGTCACCAGGGTCACACACGCGAAACTGGCCAAGTTCAAAAGGGTAGCAGCACGACCATCCGCTTTACAGCCCAGATATGTCGCCCTGCAATTTTCCTGAAAAAACATCTGAAAGGGAAGCGCTTCAATCGGACGGCGAACGCAGGGACGCTGTGAAGGACTGGGTCTCATCACGGCCAAAGGAGTTCTGGGAACCAGGAATTCTTCGGCTCGTTAAACAAAGATATCGTTGTGCCTATGGTGTATACTTTGAATAAAGTCTTCCTTTATACCCACAGTGTCGTTTCGTGCCTTTTCATTTGAAAACCCCTTGAACACTGCATTTCCTTGTCTAAATAATGAAACTATGTTTTAAAAAAAGCATAATATATAAAGACTTTTTAACATGGGTATCTGCATTTATATTAAATGAAAATATAACATCCATTTTTAAATGTCATATGTGTTTATTGACATGTAGTTTTTTTACATTCAAAGAAAGATTACAGATTGTTAGTCATTGCGTATTCTTACATACAAGCTGTCAACTCTGTTAAATAAAAATCAAGCAAATCAGCTCTGTCAAGCTGTTAAATATATTTATTTTAAATCAATAACATAATATTAAAAACTTACCTCATCATCTCCAATAGTTTCAACATCTATAACAGATGATGTGTCTGATGAATCACTACCTACATATGACGATGATTTATCTGTAATTAAAACAAAATTTGCTCACGAAATCATTTCTCTGAAAAGCATTATAACTAACTAAAAGTATCAATTCAATTATAAATTTAATTATTATTTTGCTTATAATAATTTAATTATAATATTTGTTTGTAATTATTTTGCATTGATAAAAACCAAATATCATTATGCAAATCAATAATGTTATCACAAAAAGAATTATCACAAACTTGTAACTATAAAATACAGGGAAAACATTATAATTTACTAACATTTGCAATCACGAACTATTTATGATCATGTACACCTCTGATGTAGAAATGAAAGCAAACTATGGTTCAATTTTTTAATTGATACTATTATATAATAAGAATTTTATTTGTTTTATAATTAACTCTCTTAAAACTTCAAATTGCTAAGGTCGGTTCCATGCATTGTGTTTCAGCAGAAAGTTAAAAAAATGACATTTTATAAAATAAAATATATTATAGTTCCAATTTAATTTCATTGCCTGATACTTAATGGTAAAACAAAAAAACATTTCCTTTGGTGTTAGTATACTAGATAAATGTGCTGTCATATTTAATATCTAAACCATTAGAGTCAGGCTTAACCTTCCAAATAAAAAATTCCTTATATGATGCAAATAATTATGTTACTGGAATCAATAAGTCTACTTCTGAAAAAATTACAGTCTAAATTTCTACACATTTCACAAGGTCTCCTTAGCTATATTTAACCCTTCAGCCTGTGCATAAATTGTTTTAACATTAATACATGCAAGGGGTAATTTTGACCTCAACTGTCAAGCACTTATTCTTTATCCTATTGGCTATTTGTATAAAAATAAAATATGGTCAGAGTATACGAGTATTTTTTTCATGCACATGTTTTATTTAAGAGATGAAAGCAATTTTTATAAAGAAAGCCCCTTTTACTTAGCCCCTTTTTTCTACACCTTTTCTGTATTCATTTTCTTTCCATTCATATAAAATCTATTACTTTTTAAGGTAAATAATTTTTTTCTATATCAAAATATTGAATACGAGGCAGAGGTCAAATTAGAAATATTCTGAAAAATGAAACTTAAACATAGACTTTGAAAATTCATAATTTTTGCCTTTTATTTTTATATATATACACACACACACAAACCCCTTTTATGATTTCTCATTTAGAATAAAATTCATTTTAAACAAGAACATCATGGCAATCTATTCATATTATAAGGAAATGCATTTCATAAAAGATTTTTTTTTTTTTTTTTTTTTTTTTTTTTTTTTACAAATAGGTAAAGACTTTCCATCATAATTTCTAGAGCATTTAGAATCTGTGTTTTATTACAATTCTGTATCATCATTACTTTCCAAAATTTCATCAATATCAGACAAATGTGAACTGTCATCATTTTTATTATCAATAAGAACACTTGTTAGAATATTTTTTAATCTCTGGTGTTCAGGTTCTTACTTTCTCACAGCTACAATATTAAAAGAATAAAACACTAGCATACGCCAGGGTCAATTTAACTCCAACTCTTCAGTAAAAAAAATGAAATACATTATTGCATTTATTTTTGATATTCTAATCTTAATCGTCTAGCTTCCCCAAGAAGGTGTAGGAGTTTTTATAAAAATCATAGAATTTTTGAAAAAAAGAAAAAAGATGGGGTCTAAAAGACTCTGTGCATATTTGACAGGTTAATAAAGTATTTTTAGGCACTGACATTAAAACAAATTTTTTCCATTTCTTGGCATTTAAAATGGCGATGTTTTTTGGTTCGATGACAATGATTCTTTCTTCTTTCGATGTTTGAATTACGGAGCTTTAAATATCATATTAGATATTTTAAATCATTCAATGACCACCCTACAGTTAACCCCCTAATCATTAGCATCCCCCTTCTAAAGCGGTCATTGATTAATTGCAGGAGAATAAAAGTTTTTGTTTTTTTGTTTAAAATGTTAGGGCATCAAGAATAATTTATTAAATATGACTAAAAGGACTGGTAAATATATAAAATGAAGACATCATAATCTTGATTGCCATAATCTATTTGCCAATCAATTACATTGATTGACTCAAAGAACATAAAATATAATTATTAATTATTTTTTTAAATATAATTATTTAATAGTTTTTCAAATTGGAAGAATATATCTCCAACATTTTAAAAATTAGCTACAGGGTCACAATCAGAGCTGACAACTTTTATTTAGGATATTGGTATTCGTTCATCAATCTAAGTTTCATTATAACTAACAGAGCCACTTATTAATTGATATTAATATAAAATAATATCTGAAATTTAAAATAATGAGTAGCCAACTTGACAAATAAAAACTTTCTTATGAGAAATACAAGAGCATTTCCAATTAAAGATTAAAACCATTGATACCAACTTTTTGTGCACATTTTTTCGATTGGGCCAAAAATAAATTACCATTTATAAAAATATTACTTTGTATTTCCTTTACTTGAAAAAGTTTATTCTAACTCTCAAATAATAATAAAAAATATTGTTACAATGATCTAAAATCTTCTCTTTCATTTCAAAAATTTGCTGACATAGATTATCACTACATCATTATTAAAGGATGAATCAAAATAAATATTCTAAATATAAAACTAATCAAAATAAATATTCTAAAACAGAGACTCGCTATATTTAATTGAAATATTAATATTTTAAAAGATCATACATTGAAGTTTTGATTGTAAGCATCACAAATGTTCAATGCGAGTTTCTTGTGTAACATGAATAATATCAAGTCTATAATATGTCATTAATCAAACCATCCGATACATGTATGTGAATAACATTAGAAGCAGCAATGATTTTCAATCAGTGATAATTACTAAATATGTAGATACTACCTTAATAATATCAGTAAATCAACTGCTCAGCTGATAAAAACAGAGGGCTATCACCTTGATTATCATGTTATTTAACTTGAATTCTGTTCTGACAATTTGTTTCATTAAAGGAAGCTATTTGCTTGATTTATGGATAATCATTTATATGAAAGTTACTAATTGTAGGGCATTTAATAGACTAGTCTGATAAATGCCCTACATAATGCCTAATTGCCTTAGACATTACATATCAATTAATTACAAACAAGTTTGGAAGTATACTCTTAAAAATGTATATAATTTTGATCCCAACCATTTAAAACACTACACTCACCATGATTCAGCTGTTGAAATGCTGCACTAATAGAGTGACTTATAGGCTTCGAACTAGATGTTCTTGAATTTTCAGGATGTTTGTCCAATCCGTTAGCTTTGGCAAAAGTATCACTAACAAAAGACACAGCATCATCAGGAAGTCCAGGTTTAAGGTGATTGAAGTGTGGTAATTTTTCATCTAAGATGACTTCTACTTCATTAAACAAATCAGATGGAGAATTCAAACATTGCAAGGGGCTTTCTTCTTTAAAAAAAGATGCATCTTCCGAGTCTTTAAAACTGTCAAGTTTGAGTGTGGCTAGTTCAGATTTCTGACTCGCACTTGAAGAGTTAAGACCATATCTAGTACCAGAACGTGTAGTCATTGCTTCATAATTATTTTGTGTTGGATAAGCCTTATCACGGTGTGATTTCGCATAATGAAATGCTCCTCCTGACGTTCTAGAGAACGGTTCACTTTTAGTGACAGCAGCATCTATTAAATCATTAGATTTTACTTCTTTTACACCAACCATTATGTCATATTTGTCAGGCTTGCCAGATTTCTTTGAAAAATGGACTCGCCGTGATAGGTGATACGGTTTATCTAATGATAAATCTAATTTCCACAGTTCTTGGCTTTCTTTTCTAACAAAATCAAATTCTTTGATTAAACTAAGAGCTTTATTTGAATATTCCTCTTCTGAACAAGTCCCTGGTACATTCTAAAACAATAAATAAAATAATTAATTCTTGAAATTATTTCAAAACATTGAAAATTAATTTGTGCTTATAGTTCAATACAATTTTTAAATTGTAAAATCATCTGTATAGAGAAAGTTAAGATGCATATCATTACAACTAAGTAGACAGTCATAAAATGATTCTTATGTATTTAAAAGAAACTGATTATTTGTACAAAATTTATTTTTAAACATTAATAATTAACACTGATATTTAAAAATAAATGTATAAGAATAAAACATAAGTAGTTAATTTCACAAACCATTTTCTATAACCTTAAGTAAATAGAAATATGATTTAGATCATATCTAAGGTCAGTTTCTACAGCAGTATATGGTCTATATTTCTATAGTGGTAATATTCACTGGTAATTAATATATGATCTTTATTTCTGTAATGGTCATATTCTATATTGTCTATATTTCCACACTGATAAAGTCGGTTACAGTTTTCTTTGTACTGTAATGAATTGTTTTAGACTTTGAAAGCATACAAAAGATAAGTTGTTAACAGTTCGGCACAATAGTCTTTAATGCATTGAAATTATCCTTAAAATGATCAATTTTCATAAATTATCCAATTCAATGTTTGTTTTTAAACTTTTTCTGCATTATCATAACAAATAACACCTCTATTAGCTTAATACATAAAAAAAAGAGACAAATTTATGGCTGTTAATAAAATTATGATATCAAACATGGTTTAATAGTAAATTATATTGGTTGATACATGTGGTGGGCATTGATGTATTTTAAATAACTAATTTTATAATATTACATGAAAAGCACGAAACTGGAGAACATAAACAGAAATAGCAAATCTTCACAAGCTACATTATATCTTTCATAAGTTCATGTTTTCTTTCATTTTGATGATGCTAATGTTACTGTATATGAAAGCAATTTTTCAATCAGTAAAATTCTTAAGACTAATAGGCTATTTATAAAATATAACAGTCATATTTTTCTGACATGTTAAATTTCAATAATGAATTGCAATCCCTCATCAATCCAATTACCATTTCTATAAATCAATAATATTAAAAAAGAAATAGAAAAAATATTCTATGAATTTTACAATATTTTAAGCTGCTATTTTGAATTCCATTTATATCTTATACAATCATTGATCAATGAGGATGTGCTAAATCCCATTTATTTTATCAAAGGTTTTATTTTAAATTCCATTTATTATTATTGTTTTTAAATTTTGATATTATGCATTTTGAAATTAAAGTTGATCTAATATATTCCTCTGTTTTCTTCTCTGCATTTTCCCCCCCAAGATTCCAGGATAATTTGACCTATCTTTTAGCAATTAAGTTATAACATGGAAAAAAATTTAATTAAATTCTAGCAGATTCTTGCAGAAATAACAAAACAGCCTCTTTTGTGAAATTTCCCATCTTTAAAGGGGTGACAGTTTACATTTTATTTAATCTATCAACTCAGTGTAGTGTATCATACCAAAACATTTTTGAGAAAGTTTGGAAAGTTCTTACATAATTCAGATCTTGGGTTCTTGTCTTTAGTATCCTTGGGTAACTTAACTCTCATATATGTTATCTTTCCTCTACTATTATAGTCAATATGTTCTCTGATTGCCGGAAATCAGATTTTATTCAATCACAGGATCAGTGCTATTTTTAATGTCATTTAAAGAATGCCTTATTGTTTGAACAACCATCTAAATACATTTAAAGAACTTATTTCACACACTGACATTTCTTAATGTTAGACTAAAGAAGAAAATATATCAGCACAACATAGTTTACAAACGTCTTGACTTCATCATCTGAGGTTTTAGATATAAACAACCATCAGACCCTTTTTGCGCATGTCAACACTGGAAATGACTGATGAGAATCAGGATATCATGCAATGAGATTTCTAACATTCTATACTGTCTGCATTATTTTGAAAATATTCAAAAAGCTATGGTTGCTGTTTATTAAAATCAATATCATTTAACTCAATTGTTTCAAAATTCATAATAAATATTTTCTCGCAATCAGAAAACTATTAACTAAACTTTCCACAGATTGATGCTAGTGCCATCACCTTTCTGCCCAAGTATTCACATACATTTTTGAGTAGTATTAAGTTGGAAAGGAAACAAGCAAATAATCACTGCAATAGATACTGAATAATAATCAAGCATTTCATTTGTACTAGGCTATCTCTCCATAGGTTCCACTCACTGGTGCAGGGGGAGTAACATATCACTAATAAGAATCATCACTCACTCTAATGAACTCATTTCTCCTCATTCCTTATATACTTTAGTTTATATTCTATCTTGAAAAATAGCATTATTTTTTCTACCATTAAAATATATTCTCTTCATTACTAAACACCGGTTTATATCTTGTTCTAGAATCTTCATTCATTAAATATTGTGTATTTCCATATAACAATAAAACACTTTTTCAAAAAATTCAAACATTTTAGCCCTAATGAGAAAATGAAAAAATTAGCATTGATTTTTAAATATAAATATTCTATCATCAAGCAACTAAAATGGAGTACCTAGAGGCAATTAAAAATCAACAAGCTTAAATAATATAACTTTGGGTTAAAGGTGACCCCCCCCACACACAATACACACACACACATACTTTTTTAACAAAATTTTGCGTGAATTGAATATTCAAGTTATAATTTGTTTTCTTCGTCTTTCTGTTGATTAGCTTGCAAAAAACACGAGAGCAAGAAGAATTATATACATGAAAGATTTTTTTTTTTTTCACTCTACCTCAGTATACACATTAATTCTCGTCTAGTCTAAAAAAGAATTTGAAAAAAAAAATTATTTGCACTAAAGTTTAAGATAAGCACAAGAAAGTGAATTTTGGTTTTATAATTTAATAAAGCTTGTTAGTAATATAAGACAGAGATAAAAGAAAGTAAAAAAAAAAAAAAAAGTCACCAAATACTGCAAGAAGGCCACAAATGATAGCAAAATCAAGAATTTAGATATTAGAAATTACACAGACAAATTTTGAATAAAGTATAGATATTGGCAACAGATAAAATAAAAGTCACTTACTGTTGCATTTAGCCAAGGCTTCCTGAAAACAGATAAAGATAGTTAAATATAATAAAACAAGGAATAATAATAAATAATATATAGCTATATCATATCTAATTTAAGAGTAAATTTCTTGAAAAGAAAATATTTAAAATGATGGCATACTTTTGAATGATTTTACATTACACATGCATGGTTTAATTATAATGATATAAGAAGATCTAGAACAAGATTTCTTTTAACAACATACGGACTAATAACCATACCAAGATTACTCAATGCTGATTTTTTCAAACTTAAAAACTAAGTAGATTGAAGCTAGATCCTAAAAAATAGCATCTGGAAGTATTTTAATAACCACTCATTCATTAATAACAACAATAAAAAATACATATAATATACTTTGAAAAATGGAAACTAAGGAAATCAATGCCCCCCAAATTAGCTTATCATTTAATACAATAGTTTTGTAGATTAATTTGATATTAATAACAGATGCTGTGACTATGATATTGTTGATCATAGCCAATACAGAATTTTTTTTTATCAGCCACTTTGAAAATACTGAAAATTTTCAGGGAAATTATGAGTCATTAATAAGTTACTATTAAAAGATACAATTAATAGTACACTATTAAATAGTATTAAAAGGTACACTACATTTTATATCCAGCAATATACAAGTTGGATTAAAGTATGCTAATAAAAGAAATTAAAAATCTGTAAATTCTGAGCTTACTAAAAACATTTTTAATATGCTGAAGACCTTAGAGGATTTTGCACAGAAAAATGGATGAAAAAAAAATTATTATGATATGATCTTAAGTTTTCAAACTTGGAAGAAAAGCATAAAATTAAGTAGGTAAAAAAAAAGTTCAAATTTTATTTCAATATTGAAATGTACTGATATAGGTTTTAAATAAAAATATTTTGAATGTGCATTAAAATTGCACAACAAGGTGAAAAAGAATAATTTTGCATGAGAATATTTCAAATATTTCTGGAATTAGTCAAAATGTCCACAAAACATGTCAATGTTGTTCAGTTTTTAATTAAAATTCCAATTAGGTTTCCAACAAAGAATAATTCATAGATCTTATTCCCAATTTCTTAAATATATCCATGCGAAATTTGTTAGCCCTAGGTTTAATGATCTGTCCTGTAGAATGCAAAAAGACAAGTTTGCTTTTATTATCAGTAGAGATTCATGTTTGTAGATTCAGATGTGTGTACATCTGAATCTATAGACACGAGTACAGTGATGATATGAATCCAGTATCTTTTTTAAACTTGAAATTCTCGGATATGAGTAAAATATAGAATAAATATTCCGTGAACAATAATTTTTTAGAACAAAAAATTTACAGATCTTTGACAGTGGGTGGAATTTTCAATTTTCATGTAAATTATATGAAAACTTTTTTGACAGAAGGCCAACTTTTTCTTATGTTATTCTTTTAGTTAACAAGCCTTTTAGAAATCTTTCAAGGATGAATTATTTTATAATTAAATTAATTATTTGTATTATTAAAATAAATGAATCTTATCAGTGCCTCTAAAAATCAAATAGCTATATTATTTGTTTTAAACTGATTTTTCACTGCTGGCCAAATGATGAGCTAACAATCCTTTATTTTTTAAAGAGGAAATGCTGTATGAGATAATAAAACTTATGACTGCACTTCCCAAACTCTTTTTATTTTGAAAGCATCACTGAAGACATGTGCCTTGCATCTGATTGAAATTAGCCATGGATTTGATCATTTGCCATTTAAGTACTTAAAATCAATTGCTATCAATTTCAAGTGGCATGACTGATTTTCCAACAAAAAGAGTTTTGCATTTGGTTATAGGGCGTTTCCTTCAAAATGTCTCTTTACTTCCAATATGACTTTTTAATTACAAATACATAAGTTATTGAAAGGTATGATAAGCTATTCATATGTTAATAAAAGACAAAAAAATATATAAGTTCAATACAACTTAGAAATGAGTTTGATAACATTTTCTTTGATATTTATTTATGTTTTTAAAAAAATGAAACAAATTCTAAATATTTGTATTTTAAAAAGATCAGCAGCAAATGTAAAATCTAATTAAAACATTTGATGATAAAGTCTTATGACAAACTAAATAATCAATACACGAAAATTTGATTAAAAGTAAAAATAATTAATTTTAGTATTAATTGTGCAAATTTACTAATAATGTAATATTTTATGCAAATGTGGAATAATTCATTAATTATGTTTGAAAATCTTACTTGGAAGATATCAGTGGAGTATCTTTGGGCGAAAGACAAGGTTTCCACATTGACATACTTTTTTCCAAAGCCTCTTTTTCAGACTGAAATGTTTAATATCAATAAAAAATACGTACAAAAAATCAAAACATACACATACACACAAAATAAATCATGTTAAAAATATAAAATATCTCTCATAATTTTAAAATTAAAAAATATTTTAACATAAATCCTAATTTCCTTCCCCCCCTTATTTAAAGCTTAATTATATCACAAAATAGTCAATAATCAACAAAAATATTGAATGGAAGCAAAATAAATGGATATAATCAATCCTTAAGAGGCTCATATTGCATTCATAACAAAAATAATAGACCATTTCTATCAGCAGACTCATAAATGGCAAGCAAATAATTTTGATTTCCAACTATATAATTTCAAAATGGAGGGAGAAAATTCTGAACATATTAAAATTAAAATGGGTGCAATTACTCATTTTCCAGAATAAATTTAATAATACATAACAGCTTATACCTTCTCAAAATACTAAGGAAAACTCAACGAAAAAAATACCAAGGACAGCACAATTAATTGAAATAAATGAATTGGATAAATATTTTAAGTAGGAAAACTTCTAAGCTTCTGTAACTGGATAGCTGATGCAAATAAAATGAATTCAGAACTTTCTCAGTTGTTGAAACCCAAAATAAGAAAAAGAAAATTGATTTTTAAATGTAACATTTTAGAATACCAAATTTTCATTAAAGTGAAAAATAAAACATTATATGAAACATCAAAGTGTGACTTAAAATCATCTGCTACAGTATTTTTTAACAAAATTTATAAACACATTATTTTACATAATTTATAGCAAAATTAATCATTCAATAAAAAAATTTGAAGCAAATATATAAAAACTTGTGACCTGATCATTCATAAAGACCTCAAAGAAAATCTTACTTTGAATGAACGGTTATAGTATGAAATACTGATCGATTTTCTCATGATAAAATAGATGATAGCAGTTTGTATATTAAAGCACAAACTTAAGTTAAATTAAAAAGCAAGAAAATTCCTTGCCAATTTGTTTGTAAACTCTCCAAATTCATTATATTTCTTTCCATTAGTACTTGGGTTAACAACACAAGTCACTCCCACTGACTGTCTTGCACTGCTTCTACCTCTTCTAGATCTACCTCTACGAGATCCTCGACCTCTGGATTTTACTTCCCTAAGATAGAATATAGATAATGAGAAAAATGAATTCTCTTGGATGCATAATATTAAAACATAAGGCGAGAGGGAGGCATTAAAAAGTTTCAAGACTAGCCACATGTCAATAAACAATGAAAACAAACTGTCACTTTTAAAAGCATCTTCTTGAATTGCAATACAATCTTCTTGTTACTTCTGGCTTATGTTCTAGAAGCCCACTCCTTGAATTATGACAAACACCTTCAATAATTAGTTAGACCTTTTGTCTTCTCCCAACATTGTTCTTCTACTCCTGAAGTATATGATCACTCAAAACACTTTATACAATTCTTGGCAACATTACCATAAAACTTGTTACATTGTGTATAACATTACTGTGGTAGATTTGCTGAATTTGACATAAAATTTTATTCCTTTTATTTCTGAAGAATACGATCACACTGAGCACCTTACAAAGGCAACATTGCCATAAACTTGCTACAATGTGTAGAACACACTGTGGTAGATTTGCCTTGATATATATTTCCATATTTACTCTTTATTTATACAGGATCATAAAAACACCAGTGGCGCAAGCACCAAGGCTCAATTGTGTTACAGAAAAGTAGTCCAAAAAGGTCTTGTGTGTACAGTAAAAAGAATCCAATAGGCTCAATAACAAATAAAGACACTTTATTCTACATGTAGGATGGAATTCACAATAGCAGAACGTGAATGAAATGCAGACAAAAACAGCAATAGCAGTATGCAAGCAGAAAATCAGTAATAAATAATAAAACAACTCGCTCAAATATTCACTTAACTCAAATAAATGACTGATTTCAACTTGGTCTCCCAACTTTTTTCCCCGCCAGAAACTACAAAAAAAGCAAGGAAAGTTCTAGAAAGATCAGCATAACTCATATCCTAATGAAGCTATCACTAAAATTCTTATTGTTTCTGGGATTTTCAGTTTTTGTTGTCAATTCATCAAATGGTAGCCAAATTTGTTGCTAAGCTGGGATTCATTGAGCTGGCATAATATAACAAATTCATAATACTTAAGAAATTTATTGCATTTAACAGTTGTTTATTGACTTATGAATACCAATAGTTTTTGTGAGTGAAGTTCCACACTATTATCTCTTGGAATTAAACAGAACTAGTCTTGAAACTTTTTAATACCACTTCGTACTAACTATATGCAACTTGCTTATTAAATTAAGAATAAATTTTTTAAATTAAACACTGCATGCTTTCCTACAAAAACATTTAATATATCTACCTGGAAGAATACGATTCAAGCTCATTTGATTTTTCATATACCTAAAACAGAAATCATATGTTTAAAGACTGAAACCATTAAAATTTCAATAAAGATTGTGACTTTAAAAATAACATTAAATATAATCTGACAAATTTAAAAAAAGTAAAATAAATATCAAAAAATAATTAAATTTAGAAATGGGAATTTAAAAAAATATATATTCTAATAATTTTTTGGAATAGTCAGCTTAAAAATTCCACAAATGTGTTCAGTTGCGAAGCCAAAAGATATAAATTCAATAACTTTGAAGTAATGCATTTCATAGAATAATATAATTTGTTTAAAAAACATTCAACTCACACTTTCATCTCCACAAGCTTCAACTAACGAATCAAAATCGTCCAAAGTTTTTGTGGAATCTGTCCCATAATCTCCTGAATAGCCAGAAACCTATCAATAAAAATGAAATAATTTCTTTACAGAAAACAGTACACATGAGTTATTGAATTTTTGCTTTAACCAGTTTTATATTTGAAGAGAAATATAAACATTCACTGCTGATCATAAATCAAACTGGCTCAATGTCCTGCAATTTGCATTATAAGTTTAATTGTTTCTGGAGAAATGATGAATATATGCATTTGCGTAGGATTCTCCTCAAGCAGAATTACCACAGAAATGCTTTAAAGGATCTATTGATATACAAGTGTGCTGGGTTTCTGGAAAGAAATTATTTCTATCAGATGGCATTAATAATCATGTTTTCTTCAGAAGTCTGATTCCAAACATTAATATTTCTCTGAGGACAAATTAGGATTGGGCAAGTGTCATTAAGTTTCCACAAGTATAAACAGAAACACGTGTTTGCTAGTGTAAAAAGAAAACTGGTTGTTATAATTTATACTCTCAAATGAGATAGGATGTTGTTCTAGCAAAGATTTTATTCCTCGCACCTGCATAGCAAGAAACTACTGCAAAAATTAAGGAAATTGGCAATTTTGAAGCACTTTAATTAAAAAAAATAAGCACCTTTGCACATGTACATATATACAAATCTGCATTTTTTTTCTAAGGAAAGAAGGTTTTCTATTTCATAATAATATATAGTTTTTATTCAAAAATATTTAGTTTTAAATGTGTATTCTTTAAATTTTAATATTTATTTCTATATTTACACGACATCTCCTATTGTAAAACAAATATGCCTTTTTCGTTTGACAAAATTATAATAATAATATTGATAATAAAAAAATAATATTGATTGTAAAAATCAAATATATAATAAAAAATAATATTGATCATAAAAATGAAAGGGGGTGGGAACTAACAATACCAAAAAAATAAGCCAACTTGTTTAAGATTAACAATAAAATATTTCAAAAATTAATAATATTTCTTAAAATTAACTACATTTCTGAAAATATTGATATAGATGCAGAAACTTAGCATTACCAAAGCACCTTTTAAGAACAATTTTCAAAATTAAGCACTGTATAAGTACTTTTTATGATGCTATGCACCCTGTTTCAATTTCATTTGGGCTCTCAAGACTACAAGACTATTTATGTTTATGTAAGGAGGTATGTAAATTCACGAATGATCAATTTTACAGATTTTTCTAATGACCCTAACAAAATATTAAAATACTTATAGTAAAATAAATTACCAAAATCTTTCAAGTTAGCTCAAAACCACATAATAATCGAGATAATACCCATGAATATAAATTATGTAATGTCAGTCTTTACATTGATCTGCATTTTGAGATTTTTTTATTTGGCTTTGAAGCATTAATTATTGCAAATTTTATAAAGAAGTATTTTAAAATAAAAATTGCAAATATTTATTTTTTCTCGTATTTTAATAGTTTGTATCAATTATCTTTTGTTAATTTAACGGTTATTGATTATAATAATATATATTATATATTTTTAGTATTAAATACAAAATCTTTTAATTAATTTTTTAATCATGATATTTACTGCCACAGCAAGAGAAAGAAGACAGTTGCCTTTTGCAATGACAGCACTTTTGCCATGCGCATATTTGCTAAAGAGGTGAAAGAATATATATATATATTGTAATCTGCCCAACTTTTGTTTTTATTATGTTAATTCAACATAAACTCAACTTTGCATCATCAATTACTGAAACTCCTGTCCTTCCTTCTCTTTCACCATTTTTAATGCTTATTCACAAAATGAGCATCACAAAAATCAGAGAAATATTTTTGACAATACTTAAATCAAGTGCAAAAGATTAGCAGATGTCCTGCTACAACAGGAAAATAATACAGCAGTATAAAAAATTGCATTTAAAAATGATTGAAAAAACATAATATTTCAATGATTGTTTCATGATTTGCAAACTAAAAAAGAGTTAATAAATACTAAAATAAATATGATTTTTTTTTAAATTTAAGAAATGAATTCCTAATTGAAAAAATTAAGACAAAAAAATGCCAAAAGAAATTTTATATAATTAACTTCAAGATATTTCAGAATATTCTATAAGGATTATTAATCAAGATATTTTTTGATAAACTTAAAAATGTTAGAATTCATTCTATTATCTAATGATAATTCATTCTATTAAATAGGTAGAATGTTAAACAACTGTTTAAAATTTCATTTGCTTTTATTTAATAATTCAATAATGCTTCTTTTTGTAACTACTTTTTGAAATTTGGGTTTAAAAAAAAAGTCCTTAATACAAAGATGGAAAATTCAATCATATTTTCCAGCCCTAAAAAAGAGGATCATAAGTAAAAAGTTTCAGAATGCTCAATTAAAACTAATAACCATCATTTCTAAATTTTATAAGTTTTCTCATTGATAAAATTCAGAATGATTAATAATAATATTGTATACATACATGAGATGTATCAACTGACAATGTAACATCTAAACAGGATGAAACAGATGGCATTATAGAAGAATCATTGGAGAGTTCTGGTAATTCTTGGAAACTAAATTCAATTTCATCATTACAGAATGCATCAGAAGCATTCATATAGTCCTGAAAAAACTCTCTTCGTGTCTTCTCCTTCTCTGCAGTTTCCCATGAGGCAACAATAACAGACTGAAAAATATATGTGCATACATCATACATAAAACATGAAATCTTTATTTTTTAAAATACATACAAATAAAGAAAGCAAAATATTTGGTTACTTTGTCATGATTTAATCTTTAATCTAGAGTTTTAAAATAGATATGAATGAATTTTTTTTTAATTATAATAACCTTGCATGGTTATTAGCATTACTTTTATCTTTGGATTTTTAAAATTAATTATTATTAATTATATAAATATGTTACTCAAAATCTATATTTTTGATTTATTTAATTTAATTTTTGTCAATAACTGAAATAATTTATTTACTAAACATGTAATTTCCAACAACATATGTGATTTTTTAAATCAATTTTTCTAACATAAATTATATACATTTATATTGATGTAAACAGAAAAGTTTTAAAAATTAAAAACTTCTCATATAAGGCTACAATTACATAAACAGTGGCATTTTCATTATATATCATATTTTCATAAAAAAGACATGAGTAAATTTGTTAAAATAAGCGATAAATGTAAGGACATTCACAGCTCTCGTGAGACTTCAATCTTAAGCTTGCTTACAAAAAAAATTAATACTTATCATTTATATTTATTGAAAGGAAAATACTATGAACATTCACTAATTCATGTTATTATTAATTTCATGAAAAGCACTGAGTTTTCAGAGCTTGCTTCAAAGATCCCTTATGTGCATGATTGGTAACAAATTTACATATTTAAAACTGAGGGATTTGAGTTTCAATTCCTCAATACAAATATGCCATCCTTCTACAACCAAACCTTCCCACCCCTAAAAAAAGAAAAGAAAGAAAGAAAAGAAAAGAAAAAAGCCATAATTGATATTACTTGGTTGTTAATTTAATTGAGCAGTAACAAACATAAGAAATTCAGAAATAAAAAAAAAGACCGACTTTGTAAAGCAATTAAATTTAAAGAGTTCAAAAAAATGGTAGAAAGGATTAAAAACACTAATTTATTGTGAATAAGAATTCAATTATTGCATTTAACTTAAAAATAATTTCTAACAAATCAATATTCTGACATTTATTAATTATTATTCAATTATTGGTGGAAATCATCAACACAAAAAAATATAGATTTAGCATAAAGGAATGACTGGATATAGAACATTTATATTTTCAAAATCATTATACATAATATAATCAGTGATACAGAAAAATAAAGAAAACATTTCCTTAATTTTTTTTTTTTTTTTTTTTAGTTACAAATGTTTGATGAGTGAAACTTTTGTAATACAATAAATATCTAATTTGTAGTTGAGTTCATTAACTCATTTTGAAGTTTTCAACTGTACTTAATGCAACATTCATACATTCTTTAAGTTCAGCTAATGTTTATAGCAATGAAGGTAGCCATCTGATGAAGAGCAAATCAGTATTATTTATACATCCATCTTAAAATTATAAAAGCTCTTCACTAAGAAAGGAAAGGAACATCCAAACCCCAACTGAGATGGATATCTACCTTATTGAAAGATAAAATTCATACCATTCTCATGTAATTGCAGAAATAATAACATTTCTAACATGTTCAGATAACTGCCACCAATTAAGTGATGTTAAAATGAAAATTTGATAAGTTTTTCTTTATTTTCAGGTATCGCTATTTATTTTATGTATAACAGTTTCGTAAATATAAATTTTTAAAATAAAAGCTGTGATGTTTGGTCGCTATTGGCCACGATTGGTGAGATTTGCCATCGCCGTTGAGGGTTTTTGTTTATATATATATATATATATATATGTATATATATATATATGATATGATTAGAAGAGCTTGTGCGGTGGAGGGAGAATAATGGTTGTGCTTTTATTTTGAATTTAAATAGATGTTTCTAAAGAAAATTCCGAGTGTTGCGTTTTGTTTGAGTTATGTGTTTTTTTTTAAAAGTATAACACGCTTATGTCATTACAAAAGCATTCATTTATATCAACCTTGTAGGCTAATTATGGAAAATACAGCAAACTTTCAACTACACTATGAAGTAACACTATTTTAATATGGTTAAAAATGCAGTCAATTTAGGAATTATTCATTTTATTTAGGAATTATTGGTGGAATTTAGCATTTAGGAATCATTTGTGATTATTTTCATAAGAAATTAAAAAAAAAAAAATACCAGTAATTCTTCCTTTTGTTGAATAGTCATGTCATCTTCATACAGACCCAAATCTAAATTAACATAATACAAAGATTAACAAAGATATTTATAAACAAAAAGAGGTTAAAAAAAAAAGCTATTTTTCGAACAAAACAATGGTGAAGTATGTGTGTGTGTGTGTGAGTGTGTGTTTGTTTGAGTGTATATGTGCACATGCGAGTACAGTGGAATCCCTATGTATCAAAATCTCTATTGATCAAATCTTTTTTAAGAATCTTGTATTCCCAATATAAAATTTTGGTAAATCAAAATGTTTGCATAAAATATGTATACTTATTGTAATCAAAAAGCAACAGATTGATCATTTAAAAAAAAAAAGATTATAAATTATATCAGGATAAAAAAAAACTCACTATTCTTATAGCAATAAAAATATAGCATGTACAAATAAATTACAAGTAATTTTTAAATTTTTTTTCTTCTGATTTGCTTTTCTAATCCAAAGCAAGAATTTTACTTTAAATTTAGTTTTGCTTTACTTCTCTTATAGAAAGTATGATTTTTAAATGAAAACTTTAAATAATGAAATGGAAGTTTAACTTCATAAAAGATGTGGAAAGAAAGATAATTAAAACTTGAAAACAAGCATAAAGATTTGAAAATTTGTTATTTATATAGTTTTAAAATCACTTTTTATACCTTAACTCTTTTAAATTCAACTTCAATCATAAAAATTTACACTGTATAATTTCTTTTTAGAGATGAAAATTTTATAGTATCTATTTCTATTTCTGTATACTAGAATTTCTATACATCAAAAATTCTATACATTACTTTTTTCCAGAATCATTAAAATAGAAGAAAATATGAATTGACAATTTTATTATATAGAAGTCTGATTGTAAATGGAAACAAATTATATAAATACATAAATATATTCTACTTAAGCTATACAATTTTTTAATTAATAGATATCAGAATAGTTTCAAAATTCAGTTAGAAATATGGGATTAATAACATAATTCTTTACAATGTCCCAGTATGAAACTCTTGATGTCAACAAAAATATAGAGAAAAAAATTAGAATTAAACATAAATATTCTGCAAAAATAAAATTAGTTACATAGAATTATAAAAAATATCAGATACTAACAAAAATAGAAAGACGATAATTATTAAAAAAATACAAACAAAATAAAAATATGAATTGACTATTTCTTGACAAGTTGGCTTCAATACATTTATTTAAATTGACAAAAATTTATTTATAAGATACTGGATGAGATCAGATAATATTAAGTGATGTTCTGTAATAAACTTATAAAAAGAATAAATCTATAAATTATCACCTCTAAGCTTCTCATTTAATTTTGACTCGTATGATTCTGGATCACATTCACTAAGATCATCATCAGATATCAGTACTTCTTCAACTTCTGTATTTTGGGAATAAACGACCATCTATGAAAAGAGAGCAAAATACATTGTTCAATTGAAATTCATAATTAATCTCAGAATTAATGCTCCATTAAAGTATTTAAATGATAAAATCATTGTATGCAAAATTTTATAATAAACAAAAGCAGGATCTCCCAAATATCAATCCCTCATCTTGATTACAAGTCGTTCCTTTTTCTAAACTGGATGCTTTATAGTCAGAGACAATTCATATTGATAGTTTGGAAAAGATTTGAAATGTATAATTATACTCAGTAAAATAGCTTTGAGCAAGATCTTATTATATTTAAAAGTAACTTAATTATTAGAAAAGTTTTAAACAATTTTAAAAACAGACTATTTATTGCCAATAAAAACTCTACATTTAATATAGAATTTATTTACTTTCCAAGAACTCTACATTTTTCAGAGGTGAAGTATTATTCAATCAAGAAAAAGTATTTTGCAAACATATTATTCTGGTAATATATGCTATTTGGCATCATCAAAAATGATTTCTTGATACACAATTCATTTTTTAATTTAATATTAATTACAAAAATATGTGATGTGCTTAAATTATGTAGAATAATTTTCTATAATTCTTGTTGAAATGGATCAAAGCACTATTTGTATATAAATTGTTCATTCAAAAATAATTTCCTTTAGCTAACATACCTCTGCTGAGTTTTTATCAATTTTGTTAAATGCTTCAGATTCCTTTGGCATTTCTACAATGACAATTTCTCAAACATCAGGAAGATGCTGTCATAAGAAGCACCTGAAAGAAAAGAAAATGCTTAAAACCATTTTTAAATGTAATTTATTTTAACGTAGAACCAACAATCAGCAACTTTCAATCAGCTTGATATTACTTACTCTTATTCATACTCTTATTATTATTATTATTCTATTTATATTGTTGCAAACAGTTCTCTAAAAAATTAATGCATTTTTTACATGCATTTTAATATTTTGTTTTATATTAATAATTTAAAAATAAATTAATCTACTTTGAAGTTCATGAAGTACACAGATTTTTGAGCATAAATAATTTTTATTATAATTTTAAAAGATACTTTTAAAAAAATGCACTTTCAAAATACAAATTTATTTTTATGCATACTTACAGACCATTAGAACTGACAAAATCACAGACCTTGCATTTTATTATGTATAATTATGAAACACTTTGTATCTGTATTATAATGTAGAAGCAATCATTGCATCATTATTTAAATCTCCTGTTGTAAAAATGGTTGATGGAGTCCTCAGCTCTCTGATGAAACTAAGAAATTATAAACATATGATTAACTCAGATGTTAAATGTATTAAAAGGATTACATGACAACTTATTTTCTCTACCTCTTATGTGAATAAGACATATTCAGAAAACAAAAGAGTCTTTCTTACATATACAAAGTCTAGTACTATAAATAATCTTATTTTATGGACAGTTTTATGTATATATATATATATATATATATATATATATAATTGAATAGAACAGTTCCTTAGTTGGAACATTTAATACTAAAAGCATAGAATAATAGTTATGGACCCAACAAATAAAGACTTGTAGCTAAAACTCACAATACATAAAATAGAACCGAATTGTTGCAATTCTTTTTGTGAAAAAAATCCAAGAGTTATTTTCAAAATACATTATATTTTCAATATTTTTAAGTTAAAGTACTGTTTTTTTTTTTGTTTTTTTTTTACAATTTATATTTACAACTTTTATAAAATGATAATTAATTGAAATTTCTTAAAAAAATTTCTTGAATAGTTATATTTTTCCCGAGTTACTTTCGTACCGATTTTCAACAAAGCAGTTTTGACATAAACAGATCTTGCAAATCCACATTGCCACAACTCTCTCATTATAATTAAATGCTTTGATTATAATTAAAAGCATTATTAATGATTTCAAAAAGGAAAGAATATATACATCAGAACCATTCTTATGATTTACTTGCAATAGAAAAATACTTTCTGTATTGATTAGCTAAATAGCACCTCCTATGCTTATTGGGTATCGATTCATATATATGACCATCACAATAAGTCGCAAAATTTTAACCAACTGAAGCAAACTGTGATAAATTGCCAACAATTAAACTATAATGAAATCATCTTGGCCTCTTATACAAAATTAAGCTTGGTTTAATCTGAAAATTGCCAAATAAACTATAAGCAATAAATATTTTTTTTAAAAAAGTTGTATATTGTATCATGTGAAAACTATTGAGCACAGAACTAACAGTTTTTTAACTTCTTTCTCTAATGCATCTTCAAAAAATTCATATTTTATATTAGTTGAAATGGCAGAAACTTGTTTTTTATCCATCAAACTAGTACACAAACACATCTATAGTGCCTTTACATTGTAAAATACAGATTTCATTAATTTCTGTCAATTTATAATTTTTCGTTTCTAAGGGTAGATTTTTTTTTCTATTGGGCATTACAGTTCCAAAAGCAAAAGTTCCAATTTCATACAAATCAGCAATAAATTTTCACTTGAGAAAAAAAAAAGTCACAATATATTGTGATTTCCATTTTCAAGATATATTACTACATCACATCCCAAACCACTCTTTGTTTAAGGAATATTGTCAGATTTTCCACAATGTAGCTCAAATTTCAAGGCACATCCTAAATGTAGAATAAAAGCACCAATGTTGTTATGTCTCATTTTGATGGTTTCAGAAGCCTATACTGAATAATAACAACTAATCTGAACTAACCTAACTGAATCTAATAACTTTTTCCAAAAGCTTCATCGACTGAAATTTAAGCAATTAGTTAAAAAAATGTCATAAGGTTTTCAAGAAGTTAACTTATAAACTTTTTAAAAGCCTATATATTTTTTTGTAGTAAGTAAAACCATTTTTATCTTTCATTATTGCTAATTTCTTTTCAGATATGTAAAACATTGTTTAATTTTCAGAAACCTATGTTTCCTTGTTAAGCCTTTTGCCCTTTCATTTCAAAAAATTATGCTTTTCACCCAATAGTTAGTTATTCATGGTACATTGACTATGCTCATTACAAACTTTTGTGCATATTTTCTTATAAAGATGTTATCTTAATGAATGCCTTGCGTGGCCTTGGCGTAAAATAGTTACTAAATATTAATCTTTGGCATGAATTTAACATTTTTACTGAATCTATCAATTTTTAGAGATTAATCCCTGGCATGAGGACAAAAGTATCAAAAAATCGAATTCGGGATTGAGATGTAACAAGATGTCCTTCCCAAACAATTGAAGCAAAAATTAGACATATAACTACACTAGAAGTTATAAAGTCCCATATCAAATTTGATATATAGAAGTCGCTGAGTTTTTGAGTTATTGCATTTACATGTTTCTGAAAGTACAGGACCGATGGTAAACCTTTTGTTGAATTTCACTCAAAATTTGGTACGTGTCTATACTGAAGATGTTAAATCTGTGTACCAAATTTTATCAATCTAGTTCTCTTTGCTTTGTAGTTATCTTGCTAACTTACATTCAAATAGCTGAACGGACAGATTTCCTCTAGGCAGATTTTTCTCAAAATTTATAGAAATCTACAAATTTATATTTAAGCCTGTATACCAAATTTCATCCAGCTAGCTCAAAGAGTTTTTGAATTATCTTGTCACAGACAGATGGGCAGTTTCCAAAAATGTTTTTGAACTCGGAAAGATCTAAAACATGGAGATTTGTCAAAATCACGAGTTTGAATTTTTCGACGATCACTTTACTTCATAAACAAGAAAGTAAATAAAAAGATTTTAAAAAATGCCTAGGTTTATCTTTACATCCCAGCTGCATCACGGAGAAATGCATAAATTCATGTTCAATCATACATGTTTACATATTTCATCAATCATATATAATTTTAAATATAGCAAAGCTATGTTAAGTTTGTAAACTATAGATTGAGCATTACAGATGATGAAATCTTAGAATGGAAATATTTCGATCTTCCATTAAATTTGAATCCCAATCAATTATGTTTTCCGAGTTAACATTTTGGAAAACTTCAATATTTTCTTTTCTTTGACTACATTTTAATAAAATTGAGGATTTTTCAGCTTGAAATGCATTTGAAAGATCAAATTCACAATTTTTATCATTTAAATCCAAATTAAATTCATCAAACAATATCTTATTAATTTCTTCTTGAGTTAAAACTTTCAAATATCTAGATATTATATAAATAAAGAGATTTTAGAAGTAAGCAAATAGAAAGCAAGAATATAAATTAAATATCATACCCTCAAACACTTACTAGAGACATTAGCAATGACAAGGGAATGGGATATTATGAATGTTAAAAAGATAGGATTGCTTCTCATTGTTTTACGATTGTCTTTAAAAAGGGAAGAAAATAATGATATGGCATTTTGATCCTTGCCTGGCAGTTTGCATGATGCCTCATTCACAGGACAGATGAACAAAATCCCACAAAGATATTTATGATTGAATAAATAACAATGAAAAGAAAATTCATAATAATATAATAAAAAAATATATCAATGGAAAAAATGTACAAAATTAAGCAAAATTGCTAAAACGTACCTAAAAGACATAAAATGTCTTATTTAAATAACAAAGTATTTAAAGTTTCATTTTATGTGAATAAAATTTGACTTAATTCTTTAAAATATTAATTATAGTTAAAACTATTGCTAAAACCCAACTTGATTTGATTAAATGTATTAGGATGCATTCCAGTTAAAAATTTCTAATGCAAAATAAATTTTAATTAAAGTTTTACAAATGAAACAATGCAAAATTACACAAAATAAATACAGGCACAATAATAAATATATTTTAGCTTAATTTTGCTTCAGATAATTTGTTAAATTAATCAATAAGAATTTTAAAGATATGGAAGCACACTTAAAAATTATTCCATAACTCAGCAGGTTCTTTACATCTTTTATGTACTTTTATCATACTTTAAATAAAAATTAAATAAAAGGTCAAAATTAGAACACAAGATTAAATTAACTCTTTTCTTTACAACAAAATTTTACATAAATAATTATTGCTATTAAATAAATATATGAAACATGCAATTAGTATGTGACCTCTTCTTTCGGTATTAAATAAGAATTGAGTTTATTTTGGGTTTAAGTAGAAGTATTAAGGCAAATCATTTTTGAAAGTGAAAAATGAGTTTCAAGAAAAAAATGATGAATAATAATTTAGGTAAATATACAAAGAAAGAAGTACAAATAATACAGTTAACTCACAATAAAATTCAACACTGTAAAACAACCCCATACCTTTTAAAATATAATCTTTTCAACAGGGAAAATGAAAAGCATTAAAGGAAAAACACATCACTTCATTCAAATTTCTACAGCCATGACATAGACGAAAGACTGTTACTCACATTTTGAATTTTATATCATAAAATTTATTATGTGTTGTATAATTTTCTGAATGACTTTTCTAGGTAAAATTTTATACAATAAACATAGGTTTTGCAATTAAAACCATATTTCTTTAAATGAGGCTCCATTAATGCAATACTTCTATTAATTCAACAATTATCAGATCTGACATTTGCTGGATTACTAAGAATCTACTGTATATGAAAATTAATTAATAGCTGCTGCTATATAGTGTGCATAAATTTAACTAAATGCAAAGAAATAAAAAGCTATTTATATTTTGGGAAGAGAAATAAAGAGCTTTTTTATCACAACTTAGAAACCTTAACATGGTGTAGACAGGCCCTAATCCAGATTTAAACCAAAATTTTAAAGAAATCTTCCACATCAAGAAAACTTTCAGAACAATCTTTGTAACTGATAAGTGAAGAATTCGATAAAGCATCAATACATATTTCTACAATATCATTTTGGATTGAAATCCATAGTGTAATAAGAATTACATCTGCATCACATACAAATGAAAACTAGGAAAGTTTATAAGCTTTAATACCTTTTTAAAGCCTTTTTAAACACGTTATTATATGAAATTCATACGGCAACCCCAAGTATATAACTAAAAAAGATAAATTTACATTCTTTCTCTAAAGGACAAATGATAAAATCAAAAAAAGATAAAGAGTCAAATATTTTAACTACTTTGCTGGAGTATACATTATTTCGTTAATTTTTCTAACAATTATTGAAGAACTAAAATAAATTACATAACTCTAAATTTTTCATAGCTCCTGAAAATTGTTTTAAGATAACTCAGATAGAAGTTCTACAAATAATTTAAGAATTTTTGTTTTTGCAGAATACCCAATAATATAATTTCAAATGATAGAAATACAGATTAATGTAAAAGAATTTACCTTGTTACAAAAATGTTTTGTGATAAATTAATTTAACAGAAACACAATTCTTAAGTGATTAATGTAAGAAAATTTAACTTGTTTTGAAAATATTTATGATAAATGAATTTAATGGAGGCACAGTTAAAGAAGATTAATGAAGCTTTAATTACTAATATATACATTATCAAAGAATTTTTAATCTAAAACTAATTAAAAAGAAACTAAAATTAGTACTGTTTTAAAGTACTATTTGGAACAACTGTATTTGCTCCTCAAAACAGTTCATTTACATCTGTTCAAAATATGAATTTTAAGACAATAAATAAAAAGCATTCTTTGGTATTAAAAAATTTTATTATAGACATATATTTTACATATATATATAAATGTCATAAAAACAAAAATAATTTCATCACAAGTTGATTAAATCAATCCCAATTTGGCGAGAAGAAACTAGACTAAATAAAGGCCGCAATATGAAGTATGTAATTCATTTCAAAAGATATAAAATTCTAAGATTAAATTCAGATTTCTATAAATTTATAAATTATACTAAATTTTAACAACTTTGAATTTTGTTACCATATGAGGTGATGATATGAATCACTAATAGGCATGCTTCGGGCCCCATAGCGCGAAATTTAATTCACTATGCACGTTCCAAGTATCTAAAATATAAGTACCCAAAACCAACTGATCAATTTAAAAAGAAACTATCTAATACATCTTGAAACTCCAATAAATGAAGTTAAATGATATTTATTTAAATGATCTAATCCTCATCGAGTCAGAAAGTTTCAAAAACGATAAACTGACCTTTATGATATAGAGTTCATCATAACAGTCGTAGTGAACATTATTCCCAATAAATTGGTTGCGTTAAATATTTAATCAGGCAGATGTGAACCATTTTTCTTTTTTTCAAATTATATTTTGAAAAAAGTTAAAACTTTATTTGAGACGCATTTAATTAACGAAATTCAGTACATAACAGAGAAATCGAAAGTTTATCCTCAAAAGTTAAGTTGTTATATTCCTTCATGGGGATTTTTAAACAAATCGATTTGTCTTCTTTGATTAAATAGCAAAATAATAATAACTTGATAATTTAAAAAGAAAGTATTTCTTTCTCTCTGCATAAATAAATATGAAATTTTGTATTTTAATACTAGTAGAAATCAAAGTATTATTATTTGAAACAACTCTGAAGAAATTTCAAATTCAAGTCAATTCAAAAGAAATGCTTTAGGACATTATGATACATAATTTTAGAGTAGAAAGTATATGAAGTTGAATGTTTTTACTTATTGGTATATGCTACCTGAAAAAAAGAGAGTAGTTTATCTTCACAACAGGAAGGTTCCATTTGAATAGCCTTTATCCCCGATTGCTGTATTTATTCATGCCATAAAAATTGTATCGGTCTAAAAAAAATCTCAAATTGTTGCGTTATAACAGCTTTAGATATTTTATTATTTGATGGTACGATAGAGAAAGTCGTTTAGATGTCACTGCATCTTTATTAACTCGTATTTAATATCAGTCTAGTGGATTCTTTTCACACAGAATTACTTCTACAGACAGAGTAAATGCTTTCAGGGACGAATTGCTCTGAGAAATTTTTTGTCTTGTACATGAGTGTGTGTTTTGCCCATCAATACCAGGAGACAAAGTTTTTATACCGAAATTGCACTGTTATAACACGCATTTTCTCACTTTTTTTTTTTTTAAAGTTTTAAGCTATCTATTTACCTCAAGTCACGTAGTATGTCAACTGCAGCCCGGTGAATCACAGAAGCAGTTGCCGGTAACATGTCGAATTAAAATGGAAGGCTGTCTACTTGTGTTTTATATACTGTACTGTATATTTCAGAAATTTATTAGAGAAAAAGTAAGTTAAAGGTTATAAAGTGTTCACATTGTAACTTAAATTCTGTAATCTTCATTATGATACACTTAAAAAAACACTAAGTTTACCTCAAGAACAATTTATGAATACTGTATGTACTATGCAGTTATAATCAGGAACAACGGAAACAACTGAGGTCCTTTACACATTAATGAAATAATGAATAACGAGTACAACGTTGCTTTGTTCCTTTTACAGCTTGTATTTTGCACACGACACGTATGAGGATCGTAGTAGACACCTGCTCTCAGTGCCTTGCCTCCACATTTAATTATGATAACAGAAAACTGGGCCTGATAATCACGAACCGGTTACTCGGGTGTATATATATATATATATGTTATAGCTATATGTAGAAATTCAATCTTTATTGAAGTAAACATCTGATAAAGGGAACATTTACTTTTCTGATCTTCGTATAGCTGCTTAATATTTTTACATCTCTGTTTATTCACAAAAGTTTAGGAATGAGACATTATTTTTCTAATACACATATTTATATTTTATTAGATTGTTGCATCGAATCTTTCAAACAAATTTCTTTGCAGCTAGAAAGCATTACTCAGAGATTTTAAATTGGCTATCGTTGTAAAGGAGTTAGCCTTTGTTTCAATTTGATTAGCTACGGCAAAAAAAAAAAAAAAAAAAAAAGTATATTTTTGATTGGTTTTTTTTTTTTTTTTTTTTTTTTTGTATAATTCCAAATAAAACATAACATCTTTTCCAAATAAAACGCCCATCTCAACATATGGTCAAAAAAATATTGCACCTCCTCCTATAGACAGATTTGATTCAAAGTTAGACAAAACTCCAAATTTTGGGTATTAAGATTATGGAATTTCCTTCATCTAGATAGTAGGATTGCCGGCTGTATTACCATATAACAGCTGGGCCTGACTAAGGCAGGGGCATGCGAGGCAGTTGCCCCGGGCCCCCGCATCGAATAGAAAGTTTATTTTACATTTCCTTCTTTAATGAACTATTTTTCTTTTTCCTTTATGGCTATTTCAGGTTCTAGTCAATTTTCTTGTTATATATCTATAATGAAGTGAAAAATTTAAATACTTCCATAAGGTTTGGTTTTTCATTACTAAAGTAGTAAAGCATAGGGGGCCCCAAAGAAGTTTTTGTCCCTGTCCCCATTTAGGCTAGATCGGGCCCTGTATAACAGGTATGCTGATAGTATAATATACTACATATTTTTGGCTTTTGTACAAAACTGGATATTCATCTATAATTATAATGCAAAATAAGATAAAAGGCTGCCAAAATTCATTCATCAAAAATTTTTTTATCGTTTTCTCATATGCACGTCTTTCTCTAATGGGTTTGATCTGAAATTCGATGCAAATCCACAGTTTTAGCACTAAGCCGAAATTCCAAATTTCACACATCTAGCTATTTGTGTTTTATTAACAATTAATAAAATATACATCAAAGTTTTCTGACTGAAATTAATGGAAAAGCAGAATTTTATTAGCTAACGGAGACATTCAAATTATTGTCCAGAACAATGATACATTATTATAATGGAAGATTACGGCGATTGATAGCAATGGAGATAATGCTAATCACATCAATAGATATTTATATACACTGTCAAGTTTTCCATTGTAACTCCATCCGATATTTCCATCGTATTCTCAGCTTTTTAATTGTATTGTGCTATATTCTCGATATTGTTCGACCCTCAGAACCCCCATAATATTATCAGAGAAATAGTTCAATATCTAGCGGTAATAAAAATGCACCTAAAATTTAAAACAATTCAAAAAATAAATTTTATTTTTTACAGAACTAAATTTGAAATCCGCCTCTAATATATCGGCTAAAACTTTGTTTAAAAAGAAATTAGTCTTTTATTTGTTTAATTTACCTTAAGATTACAAAGAAGTACAGGTATTATACACTTGAAACAATCTTTTAATATTAAAATATTAATGACAATGATCTGCTAAAATATTCTGCAATATCTGTTATACTTAATGTTTTGAAGAGAGAAAAAAAAAATCTTTCTGCAGAATTATAGTTTTTCCAAAGTACACGCACAAAAATGATAGTAGAATTTATCCTACCATTTTAGCAATTTTTCCACATAAAATATTTACTCAAAAAAATGTAGGCAAAACTATACTTTTCTTGTAGTATCTTGGCATTTTATTATAATAATTTCAAGTATTCGAATACCGTTTAATAAGCAGGAAAGTTTGGTTTTTTTAAAAAAATTTCAAATGCACTGACAATTATTCATGGACATCAAGATAAATTGTTTATTTTTTCTATCGTATACTTTTACGACTTTTTTCCCAACACTGAACGCCATCCATGGTGGTTTAATTACGATTTCTTTTAGAATATAATTTGTGATAGTGATATTTTTTTCTGGGTACCTCAATATTAATCACATACCATTTGTGAACTTTTGACTTAGCAGCATGTCAATGGTAAGTCAAAAGGTAATGGTAAAAGTGTCAAATTTTAACTCTGACACTTTTGGCAATCAATCGCAGATTACAATAAATCTAAAATCTTCGTAAAATAATCGCTGCCATGAAGTTGATACAAAACAATCCATTTCTTTCCCTATACTACAGTTCATCTGAATCAAAGCATGCATTCTTTCTAAAAAAGAAAATGATGGATTAGGGAAGTGTTCAGATATGACTGTTACATACTAAACAAAGCTTATATTGCATATGCATTTCAATAGCTTTATAAAGCCACCAGTGTTGCTGTTCATTTCACTTTTCGAGGTCAAATTTCTGAAATTTGATTTCATTGGCATTGTTGGTTTTGCATTAAATCTTCATGTAGTACAATTAAGATAGTAAAAATAATAAAAAATGACACGCACTAAGCTTCATCTATACTTAATAAATCACTAATGACGTCGGTGAGGGCATATTATGCCTGGACACACTGAATAGTAAAATACATATGTTCATAATTAAATGAAACAATAATATAGAATTAATTATTACAAATAATTTTCCTGATCTGAGATAAATAATAGTAACGAGTAAAAAAAAAAAATGCTTTTCTTGTTTCAATTTTTGCTGTGTGCATTGCATTAAGGATTTTAGCAGTGCCTATTTGAAAGACCTTAGCAAAGCAAATTATTTCTCATTTTATCCGATAATTGTTTGTTAACTTAGGGCAGTTAATGCAGAGGATGTTTAATCATGAGTTTACTGTTAAGATGTTTCTCAACAATATACAGAAGAGAGGGGGGGGGGGGGGGGAATGTAATTTCAATAATTTCATAGAAAACAAAATCGCAGTTCAATTCAAAAATGCTTACGACCTTAGAACTAAATTTCAGAAGTACAATGTATGGCAATTGCCTTTTTCATTCCTTCAATATCAGTCCTGAAAATGAACCTAACAAAATTAGAATCTTAACTTTGGACCAGAGGCAATATCTGAAGCCATTATATTAAAATGTTAAGAGTGCTTATTAGATCAGTGGCTCATAGATTAAAAAAAAAAAAAAAAAAAAAAATGTTGAAGCTAAATACAAATATTTGATGGTGAAACTAAGAGAATATAAATCATCATAATGTTTTAACATAAGAGTATACTTTCAAACTCATATTAAAAATAAACATCCCATACATATTTTTTATTCATAACACTACTTATATGTTTATTAATTTTTGCATTAAAGTTCAGTTTATTAAAAGCAATCATGTAAAGCTAAAAAAAAAAAAAAAAAAAAAAAAAAAAAAAAAAAAAAACCCTCAACACACAAGTTTAATTGTTTAAACTCAAACTAAAATTTGTGTCTTTGCTGTAACGCTAATTCTATGCTTATTGAAATCAAGTAAATATTGTTGAGATATGAAATCCAATCAAAATTATAAATTTGGTTTTTAAATTAAATGTAATAAAAATATCGAAGACATATAGAAAAAAGTCCTGTGTTTAAAGTTATTATTTCATAATTTTAAGTATTTACAAAACAGAAAATTCTCATATCAAAAATTAATTTATTTTCTAATTTCATTGCAAAACTGGTGTATATTTGTTGAAAGATTTCTTTCTGTTTTATGTTATTAAATGTTTGGGAGATTTAACATTATTTGGCTGATTTTTCATTCTTTTTTATTAAAAGAAACATTGTTGTACAAAGAAACATGGGAGTATTTTTAACAAGTAATGATCTTTATGACATGAAAAACAAAATATTAAAATAAAGTGATGCAGTCCCTATTAAATCATATGACTATTCATCAGCCTCTTGGTCTCGTTCTTTATTTTTTTTCTTCTTTTTCTTTTTCGGTAGAGATACCTAGGAAAGTAAGAAACAAATAAGCATTTAAGTGTAAAACTAATATGTTTTTTTCTTTTAAATATAAATGAGTATGAAAAAAAAAAACTATTGCACTTACTATCAATTTTGAAAACTTTCCTTTTAATGAATAATAGAAAATCCCACGGTTTTTCTTCAGTTTTAAGTTAGTAAATATTAAAAATTACAATTTGGAACTAGAATTTGCCCATTTTCAAAAGCTTTGTAAAAAATCTATTTAATGATTTTAACTCTTAACAAATTTTACATAACATCAAGTTCATATGCATGGCAGCTTTTCAGTTTTATTGGGCTTTAAAATGTCAATTTAGCACAATTTTGAAAAGTAAACTATTATGAATTTAATCATTCACAACTTTGGAACTTCCATAAAATAATGAATTATACACCATAACATAACACCAAGAAATAAAATAAGTATGATTAAATAAAAAAAAAATTATACAAAAAGCATTCGAGTTATCATAGAAACATTGTAAAATCATTACATAAAAAAATTAATGCATCGAAAGAATAAAATTTCATTTTGAAAATGATGCAATTTACAGGAATGTATCATGTTTGATAAATTAATTCGAATTTCTCTCACAAATAATGATCAAATATTTTTAAACTATAGGAAGAGTAAACTGCCATTGAGGGAAAAAAAATTGTGTGTGACAATTTTTTATTGATTGATTCATAAAATTGAATTATCCTTTCATTTGATAAGTTGATTGTATGCATTAAAAATAATTCACAAATTCATACATAATATTTATAGCTTCTAAATTCAAGCAGCAAAATATAATAATACAGATAAAATTATACCAAATTCATATTATGTTGTATTTGTCAATATTACATTCACATTTCCAATTTAAGAGAAAATCCTGGAGCTTCGGGACAAAAAAAAAAAAAAAAAAAAAAAAAAAAAGACCTCAGCTATAGCATGTAATGACTACCTAACAGATTGATTGCAGTTTTCTGAATCACAAGATAACCAAAACAAATGATAACATTAATTGTAAATTTTAGGATTTCAAAAGAGCTTTTATGAACACAGTCAAAGTATTTATTATCTGCATAATCAAAGGTAATATAACAATTCTTGATATTACTATGTGCAGTGCAAACTAAAAGATTTTATCAAAAAATATTTCCAACCTCAACATCTATTACATCTGCTTCACCATCAGAAGAGCGTTTTTCCTTATGTTTCTTGTGCTTTTTCTTTTTAGGAGCATCTGCATCACTGCTAGAATCTGCACTTTCAGCACCTCCCTAAAAACGGTTGAAATCAATTATTTAAAAACATTTTATGCATAAATGTTGAATTTTTAATAATATCATTCGGACTCTAAAAGAATTTGAATATGTATATCCTAAAAGATAATAAAATAATTCAAGGCAAAGTACAAGTCAATCATATTTGAATGATAGAATATGTGTTTCTAGGCATTTTAGAGCAATCAAAATTAAGCAACATTCGTATTAACAAATTGATGCCATAATCTTTTTTTTGTATTGGCAGATATTTTTTTAAAGAAATATTATTGAAAAATTGATAAAAAGTCATTTTAAAAAACATTTTATTGACATTTATGTAGAAGCAGTTGCGACAGTCTCCACGAGATGGCGCAGGCGGCGTCAGGGAGAAGGCTACTCTAGAGAATATGGAATGAGATTAGAGAATGGGTGCTGGACTGTTATTAATAGGGTTGAATGGCTGTAAACCGTGGTAGTACAATGAGGTGCCCATACTGTAATATGTACCCAAAACTGTAAATATGTACAACAGAACCTATATTTAACCCTAGACACGTTTGATAGTGAGTTCTTTCAAAGGATGGACACATTCGCTCCCCCAACTTGGAGATTCGGCCTGGATCGAAACCGAAACTAAACGGTGAAATGAGAAAAATGTAAAATTTATTTTTGTGGGCTTTAAAAAAAGCCGAAGATTTACTTGGCACAAACGGCAATGGGTGCAGCAGCTTGAAGAAAACCATCTTCAAAAATTGGATTAACAGTTTAGAAGGACCGTGTTGGGGTCAAGCGGATAATACAAAGGTAGGAACTTTTCAATTCTAAGCATGGCTAGTTTAAACAAAGCAAAGAAAGAAGATCTTTTTAATTAGACCCAGGAATTAAACGTTGAGGTGCCGTAATCTGTCACTATATCAAAACTTAAAGCGCTAATAGGAAACTGGGACACTCATAAAAATGATTCCGAGTAAGTGAAAGATTTATCAAATACTGTAATAGAGGAAAGAAAATTGAGGAAGAAAGACTTCGCGAAAGTAATTTGATTGAGTTAGAGAAGATTAAACTTAGTAGAATTCAAGCCGAAACGAAACTAAAAAACACGCGAAATGCTAACATTAGTAATTGAAGGTCTGAGTCAGATTCGCATTATTTTTCAAATCGCTCGAACAAGCATTTAAAACAAAAAAATGTGCCGGAAAATTTGAAATCCGTAATATTGATTGCAATTCTTAAAGAAAAAGCCAATAATGCACTGTAACGAAGAAGAGTTACAGGATTATGACAAATAAAAATCTCTGATTTTCGTGAATTCCAACTTTCTCCACACAAGTGTTCGCAAAATTTCCAAAGGACAAAACGAAAGTCTGATGAAACACATGTCCAATTTCAAACAAGAATAAGATCTAATTTTGAGTATTCGAATCTCTAGATAAAGATACTGCCGCCCATATTGCTATTTGTCAGTCAGATTTAAATATTACAGCCATTAAAGCTCGCCAAAGAGTACCACCGATATTATGCTTCTAAAGAAAAATTTTCGGAAGGCGAGCTATTTCAAGATTTGGAATTCGCTAATCTTGTTATTAATGAAATACCAATTAAAACGTTGATCGACAGTGGTGCTAGAATTAATTGTATAAAAAGATCGCTGGTAAACGTACCTAAACAACCTGAATGATTTAGTTGTTAACTAAACAGTTGTTAATGCAGAAATTCATTATTACGAAACCGCGCTTGAACAAACAAACAAACAAAAAAAAAAAAAAAAACCGTTTGCAGTAACTGATCAACTTTTATCAACCGATTGCATCATAACAGCAAAAGAATTATGACCATCTGCTCGAAGTGAATGAAAAAACAAAATTAAACCAACATGATGAATCCTCTTCAGATAAAATTATTCCCAATACGCAGGAAAATAAAAAATGGATCAAAACAATTTTTTTTTTTTAAATCGTCGGAAGAAAAAATAGAAAACGTTTTCTTTCTGATTTATTTTCAGAGCAAAATATAACTGAGAAACATTGTGTTAAGAGTATTTGTAAAGATTCTTTTTTGCTGAGTGAAAATAATTTTTTATTGTATGACCATTGTTCTAATGTGAATAGGAGTAATGTTGATTACTCCGCATATCACAGATGCTTGCGCATTAAGAATAAAATTAAGGAACTTGTAAATAGCCAGGACTGCCGCGTGGGTATTAAGCGCCCTTGTTCAAATTGAAATTTGGCGCCCCTTTATGGGATTCTGTTGCACTTTTATAAAGTACATACACTTTATAAAAGTGCAACAGAATCCCAAACTATATGTGAAATACTCTTTTATATTATTCAAAATTTGACTTTCGAACTGAAAAGCTTTAAAATTATAAATTATTTTTTATTATTACTTAAATTATCTTATTGTTTTTTATTATTTCATAAATTTTAAAAACAAGTCAAGGATAAAACATTTTTTAAGTAAAATATAAGAATTAGAAAATATATTTAAATATGGATTCTCCTAGCTTTAGCAGCTACAAACGCTCGTATCAATTCCTTTATATTTAATTTATCCAAAATTTCGCTCTCTATGGATATAATTGACAAGTCCGGTAAGCTCTCCTGCTCCATAGTAGATCGCATGTAGTTTTTTTTTTTTTTTTTTTATATAATTTTAAGTTTTGAAAAACTTTGTTCTCCAGTAGCCACCGAAGCTGGAAGAGTTTAAGAAATCCGTAAAGCTATTTCAATATTTAGAAATGTATCGGTAAGATTGTTTTCATTTAAAATATAAATAGGTGGCATATCCTCTTTGGTAAAACATCGCAAAGATAAGGGTATTCCCTGTTAATTCACTGGCTCACTTACACGGTGGTGCCGCCACCATCATTACGAAAAAAAAAAGCAAACTAAACAACGACGTTCAGCCGCAACAGTTTCACAGGACATAAAGAATAAATATATTCCCATACAAAACATTCCCAATATCTGTTGTTACAGGTTACAAATTCTGATATTTTTAACACGTTCCGTGTGGTAACACTAACTCTACACGGAACGTGTTTTTATTGTTCTTATCGGCAATCAAATTTTATTTTACACAAACGAAAACAACCCGCAGGAACGAAGATAAAAGTAAAATTAAATTAAAATATAAAATAAAAATTAAATCTCATTTTATTGCTTAGAAAATACAAAACATGCAAAATTGCTGGCGCATAATTAACAACTTTTATTTAAGTAACATTAAATAAATAAAAAAAACTATAAGTACTATAAATTTTGGCGCCCCTGTGGCCCAGGCGCCCTTGTGCGGTGAACAATTTTGCCACCCCTACGCGGCGGCCCTGTAAATAGCTATTTCTGGAATAAAATAAAAACCACTAACTTGAATATGAGAATAAATTTATTGAAACACGACCCAATTTATTCAAAGACAAGGAGACTAGGATTTTATGAAAAAAAATTAATTTATAAACAGATTAAAGCGTGGCTAGAGGAAAAAGTGATACAAACTAGTAACTCTGAATATTCATCCCCAATAAGTTCTTTGTAAGAAAAAAGACGGATCCACATGGGTGTGTTTGGAATTTCGTTATAAGATAATGATAAGAGACCACTTTCCATTGCCAATTGTTGATGATGTATTAGATAAATTGCAAAGAATTACTGTTTTTTTTTTTTTTTTTTTTTCAACCATAGACCTAAGAAATGGGTTTTTCAATGTAGAAATCCATCCAGACAGTAGGAAGTACACAGCCTTTGTCACAAGTGCAGGACAATACGAATTTTTAAAAGTCCCGTTTGGCTTAGCTAATAGTCCAAGTGTATTTCAAAGAGTTGTTTACATTGTATTCCGTGATTTAATTAATGAAGTTATAGTAGTGATATACATGGATGACATAATCATTCAATCAAACAGTAAATTTGAAGGCATACAACATTTAGCAAAGGTGCTAAAGATTGCTTCAGAGTATGAGTTAAGACATTAATTTCAAAAAAATGTCAGTTTCTTAAAACTTAAATTTTTAGACCATGTCATTCACAATGGAACTATAATCCCCTCACCAGAAAAAACTACGGCTGTAGAACAATTTCCAGAACCTAAAAATATCAAACTAGTTCAAAGTTTCTTGGGGCTTACAGGTTATTTCAGAATATTCCTGCTAGTATAGCAAAACCCTTAAATGACTTGCTGCGTAATAATAGTGACTTTAAATTTGGTAAGAAACAATAACAAGCCTTTAAAACCCACAAAGACATTCTTTCTACTAAACGAGTCATTTATTATTTTTAAACAGGGAGCAAAAATGGAATTGCACACTGATGTATCCAAATTTGGATATGGTGCAATTTTCAGGGGTGTTTGTGGGACCCCAAAAAATCCCCGGAAACTTTTACGGACTTACTACCGGCATTTTGGAGTTTCGAGAAGGGGGGGGGGGAGAAATGAAAAATTACAATTATGAAGTATTGAATGACCTAATTATAAAAGTTCAATGAATTACTTTTTTTGCAAAATTAATAACCATAAATTTTCAAACATATAAACTACTACATTTTATGCAAATCTTTTAAATTACCTGAATTAATTCTTTTAAAAAAAATTATCTAATTTCTGCTGCTTTTTTTTATTTTCTGATGTTTGTGGGCTTGTCTTTCTTTTGTGGTGAACTTCATAATTGCAGGAAGGTTGACTTTTATTTTCCTCATTTACAGTTGAAGAAATTTCCTCGAGAACTGCACATGCAGAGGTAGAAGCAGTTTGCTTTTCTGCTAATGTAGAAGGTTTTTCAGAGACTTTTATAGGTGACTCATCTGAAATACATGTTTTTAAGTCCCCTTGATATGTTTTCCAACTTCTGTTCATATTCAGTAAGAGATCTTTGTGAATTGGATCAGTCATTGGATTTTTTTAGCCATATTTTTCACATGAGGTTTCTTTAGAAGCCATTAAATCATATTTAATAGTCTGCACTGCATCTAGGGAATCAATCTTAAGAGAGGTTCTATAGTCAGTGACAAGTGTATCCATTAAGTTGAATGCACTTTCCACGAATGGGCCATGGAAGCAGCTAAGGCAGGCTTTGACCAATTTAGCCAATGTAGGATACTTATAATCATTTGTGAAATCATCTTTTAAATTAAAAACTTTAGACCAATATTTATCAATTGTACACTTGACTTGATTTCCACTTTCATCAGATGTGTAGAGCATTTCTTTTTTGATATCAATATCACTCTGGTATAACCTTATTTCAGCTTCTACTTTTGACTTTTCATTATCACTAAAAATATGGGACATAAAAGATGATAATTTTTCAAAAGCTAATATTGTACTGGTTTTACCTCTTAGCTCTGGATCTAATGCTGTAAAACTAATTAGATATGAATTTTTAAGGGGTAATTTCTGTTTCATATGCTGAAATTTCTAAATGAAATTCTCTTGCGTACATAAATAAAAAAATATTTCAATAAGCGAAACGAAAAATTTACACGTGCATCAATAAATGAAACGAAAATTTTACACAGCGAAGAAAAAAAAGTTCCGAAGCGATCAATGACAAATAGCTAATACGGCGAAAAATCCCCCTTCTCTACTTATTGGCGCCACGCCAGTAGAGATAAGACCTTTGAACCCAGAGTCACGTTATCGCACATCTGGTCGAACGAAATCTCCCCCTTTTTTTTCTGCCGCGCCTACTTGCCGAAAAGAATCCAGAAGAGAATGTCCGAGAACCGGGGGAATGAGTCATAACTCGCAATAAGGAAAGAACAAAAAAGAAGTTTTTTCCCCCTTTTCACGCATTATCACTGCCTTTGGAGAAAGAAAGGAAAAGTTTTCACCACACACACTGACCTTGCGTTTTCTACTTTAAAAGCAAACAAAATTACCCAGATCAAAATAAATAATTCATTATTATTCCTACTTCCTTTTGAACGACGATCCCCGGAATTTCCGGGGATCGAAGTTCAAAATCCCCGGAATTCCGGGGTTTCCCCGGAGCACAAACACCCCTGAATTTTATTGCAGGAATCGGATGACGGAAAGCTTCATCCTGCACATTTTACGAGTCGCAAAACATCGGTTCAAGAGGAAAAGTATTCCGGCTATGAATTGAAGGTCCTAGCAATACAGGGAGCGGCAGAAAAACCCGGAAAAACTAATTTTAATATAACTTGATTAAAAATAAATAAATTAACAAAATATAACAAATAATAATAAGATTAAACATTTACTGATAAATAAATTGGCTTCAAAGTGGCCGGCTTTTGCAGTGATGCAGAGGCGCAAACGCTTATTGAAAGTTTCAGCATTGGGCCACAAGTCTTCTTCCTTGAATCTATCCTATTCCCGCAGAAGTCATTGCTTTAGAGAGTCCAAATTGTTATGTCATTTATTGAAAGCCCTAGATTCCAAAACGGACCATACACTTCAATCATGGGATTGAGATTCGGTGAGTATTGTGCCCATTCTCCAGATGATATCACATCCAGAAAATGTTCCTTCCACCACACTTCTGCCTTTTTAGCCTTGTGAACTGTTGCAATCTTGTTGAAACTCCCATTTTACATTGCCGAAGTGCGTTTTGGACCACAGAAATATAAAAGAATATCCCACTGATAAACCTTTTGAATTAATTTAGCTCCCTCACCCACAAAAGCCAGAGAGGTTTTGCAGCTTTCGCAAATTCCGCCCCAGACCCTGAACGACTTTGGATTTTTGCGATGTTCAACAATTGCTGAAGTGCTTGGTGCGTCTACAGACCAGAACCTATAGTTCCAAGGAGTTACGAGCTTTTGGACGGTAAAGAGCTTCTTATTAGTGAAAAGGAATCTCTCAGCGCTGACATGCGGTCCATTTCAAAGTTTTCGGCGTCTTTGGAACCGCACGAGTTTGTTTTCTTCAATAAGAAGGTGAACTTTCTGGAACTTGTAAGGCTATTGTTTTCTTCAAAAGAAGTTGAACTTTCTAGAACTTGTAAGGCTTCAGTCCAAGCTCTGATTTTGCCATTCGGTGCACTGATCGGTCCTTTATTTCCAGTTCACCAACGATCTTTCTCATGGAAATCTTCGAATTTCATTAAACTCGCTTTTTGATTACCTTACGGCTACTGAAAAAGTTAACCATATGTTTTTATTCATTTCCTGGACTTTGACCACCATTGCCAGGCTCTTTGAAAGGATAGATTGCATCAGACACTGTTTGCCGAGGCACATTAAGCAAACGAACGACTTCATACTATTCGTTTTCCAACTTTAAAATAGCATATCTTTTGCTTGGCATTGTAGAAAGGCCAATATTCAATACATAAACTAAAAGATACATTATAAAATATGTTATAATTGAATTGGTAGACAAAAAGAAATAAACAAAAAATAAAAAGAAATTAATGAACTTCTATTCTATGGTATAACTTTATCCGAGTTTTTGTACCGCACCCTGTAATTCAGGCATTAAAAAAATTTTGCAGTTATCTATTAGGAAACAAACTCAAAATTGTCACAGACTGTTCAGCATTCCAAAAACCATGCACAAAAAAGAAGCAACACCCAAAATTGCTAGATGGGCTCTTGCTCTGGAGGAATTTGAGTATAAAATCATTCATCATTCAGAAACTAAAATGCGTCATGCCGATGCAGTAATCATGCTCGACTGTGATGAAGTAATACCAAAAATTGTGGCTGTTCAGTTTAAAGATGAATATATCAGAACTATTAAGGAACTGCTTGAATCTGGTAAAGCTGAAAATTACTCACTTAAAAATAACATACTCTACAAATTCGAAGAAGATAGAGAAAAATTAGTAGTCCCTAGAGCTATGCAATTAGAAATTGTCAAAATATGTCACGAATTAGGACATTATGCTATAGGAAAAAGTGAAAATTTAGCAAAAGAGATTACTTGTTCCCTAAAATTAGAAAATGTATTGAGGAAGTAGTGTCTAATTGTGTTAAATGTATTTTAATAAGCAGAAAAAAGGGAAAAGGAGAAGGGTTTTTAAACACCATTCCTAAAGAGAAAGTTCCGCTTGCAACATATCATATAGATTTTATTGGACCATTACCCTCCACTAATAAGAATTATAAGCATATTTTCACTGTGGTAGATGCATTCACTAAATTTGTGTGGTTTTAAGTCTACATCAGCTATAGAAGCAATACAAAAATTAAATCAACAGCAAACTTGTTTTGGGAGCCCCTCTCAGATAATTACAGATAAAGGTTTGGCATTTACGTCTAGTAAATTTGAAGACTACTGTAAAAATGAGAAAATCGAACATTTAAGCATTACAACGATACCCAGAGGAAATGGACAAATAGAAAGGATGCACGAAATCTTGATCCCTATTCTCTCCAATCTATTAAACCAATCTAAGATCCAACCAAATGGTTTAAATGGATAGGTGTTGTGCAAAAGACCACTAACACTACGACTTCTAGAAGCATAAAATTTTCTATGTTCAAGCTGCTGACTGGTGTGGAAATGAAGACCAAGGAGATGAGCAATGAATCCTCAAAGAGGAGTACACCAACAACCTCATGAACTGTCATGAAATGCTTTGAGATGAAGCTAAGGACAACATCCTGCAGATCCAAGAAGAGAACAAGAGGATATTTAATAAGAAAAGAAAAAAAGCTCATATATACAAGAAAGGTGACCTGGTGGCTATTCAGAGGACACAGTATAAAACTGGTCTCAAACTGAGAGCCAAATTCTACGGTCCTTATGAAGCGATAACCGTAAAACCTCATGATTATTATGTTCTCAAAGTTGGAAACGATGAAGGTTCCAAATCTCTCTTCAACAGCAGTGGATCACATGAAGAGATGGGGCAGTAACTACTAAACATAATCTAGGCTGCATATTCAAAACTGTAAACTAGAAACTGTATATAACATATATTGTGCAAAGTACTGTTTTGTGCCAGGGAGAAGGCTAACTCTAGTGAATATGGAATGAGATTAGAGAGCAGGTGGTGGACTGTTCGTATTGAATGGCTGCGGATGTAAACAGGGGTAGCATGATGAATATGTACCCAAAACTATAAATATGTACAATAGAATCTCTATTTAATTCTAGATACCATTTGTAGTGAGTTCTTTCGGAGGATGGATACATTCACTCCCACATATATCAGAAGACTTTTAAAATAAAACAAAATATCAAAAATAAAGAATACTTTTGAATTTCTATCATTATCTTGGGAGAAAAAAGTGTTCAAAAAAATGCTTTCATTTCAAAATTTGTTAATGGATTATATATGCTAATTGAAAACTGTTTTGGAATTAGGCAAAACAAATTAAGTATTTAGGTAAAGTGAGAAAAAGAAATGCATTAAATTTGGCCATGGAAGAGAAATGTAATGATTCTATAAATAAGATGCTGGGTATTAATGGTGTTTAAAAGAAATCTATCCAAATGTACTCATCATTTTTAAATATTCTTGTATCACATTCTGGAGTTTTCAACTTCAAAACTCAAAACACATGTTTCCTCATCTTATCAATTTAAAATTGTTCCGGTTTACAGGGAAACTTGAAATATTTCACTTTTCTTAAAAGTCATTCAAACGAGCTTTAGGTCTTATATTTCTATAGAAATGTTTGGAATTTCTCATATGATAAAATTTAACCCCAATAAACCTTCATATCATCCTGTTTACTTTTACCTTATTAACACAATTTAAAACTGGAGACAGAAAATTAATGAAATTAACATTTTAAAAATTATATAATAAAAGCATTTTGTTAATCATAATAGACATTATAAAAAAATTCCCATCAACACTTTAAATATTTGTAAAGAATAACTAATAAATTTTATTTTCAAATGCTTCTTTAAAAATAGCATACCCAGAGAATAAAAAATGTATATACTATAACAAATAATTACAGACTGATTACTAAAGAAATGAAAATCATTTATAACTTTAAAAATTCAAAATACCATTGTTTCACCAATTTCCATTTTTATCTCCACAGGTTCTACTTTAAGAGTTTTTTCTGATTTGGACTCTGTCTTTATAGCACTGAAAAAAAAAGAAGAAAAGTTAAAAACATCAAATATTTAAATACAATAAAATATTCATTTATTGCAGAGTTCCATAATTTAAGGATTATCCTACTATTCAGCCTCGTTTTCATTTGGAATATTTAAAGTCTCAAATTATTTTACTGAAACATTAAAAAAAATATATATAGAAAAGTGTGCATGTACCTGTGTCTAGGTTCTAGGCAAGACCATTTGATCTACAACGACCAAATTTAGATGCATATTATATATATATATATATATATTAGAGGGTGTGAATGTGCACTCTGAAGTGATGTTTTAAACATTTAAATTAACCAAAAATTAAGCAGAATTTTTCATCCCCCCCCTATGATAACTTTAAAAAATATTATTGCATAAAAATTAATTCTATACTGTTTCAAAATTTAAAAAAATTATTATTCTAATGACACCAAATTAACAGTTCAAACTATCCCTGAATTTTACAATTTTTTTGCCTGTTTTCCAATAACAGATAACGTTCAAACTATATTAGTTTTTTCTTTAAATATTTAATCACATGATTTTCTCACACTATTGTAAGTTTTATTTTAAAGTTTTTTGTTTAATATCTGCATAATTTGAGACAAATAAAAAAAGTTAAGCCACAATACTACGAAAGTTACGAGATATATATAAATAGACAATTGCAATTTTATTAGCACTATAATGTCACGTATGATTCTATAATAGAAAAGTTCATGTATACAACAAACAAAGTACATGCAAGATTATTAAAATAATGCCGATTCAATGTAAAAAAGTTCAAGATAAAATCTTTATTTTTAACTGAACTTAAATATAACCAATATTCAAAGAAAAATGAGCTTATACTGCAAAATTAACTTACATAGATTCATACTTTTCCTTCCAGTTGATAGGTGTTTTTTCATTTGGATTGCCATATTTATCTAGCAAACCTTCCTTAATCATTTTCTTTTTTAAAGATGCCTATATGGGAAAAGACAACAGAGATATTCAATCAATGAAAAAATTCAACAATAAGAAATTTTTAAAAATTTCAACAATAAGAGTTTTATGTCTACTTTCTTATCCTGAAATCTTTTCTTTCATTCATTGAACCTTCACGAAATAATTAAAATTAATTATTTAGCAAAAAACTTCTGAAATAAAGTCAACTTCAATTATTTTTCAAATAATTAAAAACATAGTTTATAAAAACTACATTGTTTACAGCTAAATATTTGTCATCTTAAATCCTTCATTACATAAAGAATAATGACAAAAAAGAGCTTCTTTAAGCCACTTGTGTTATTGTTATTAGGAATTTTGTTAATCTAACTCAGCTTTAAGCATTGTTTCAAGGGAAATGGGGTGCACTATATGTAATTGAATAGATCGTTCCTTTACCCCATCTAATTTATACAAATATAGAATCAAAATTTTATATATCCTCAATATTTAAAGAAAAACATTTAAAGTGGTCAAAATAGTTAATGCCACTTTTCATTTTCAGCTTAAAAGCATATAATTCACATTCATATTATAATTTCTTAAATTCTGAGAAAAAATATTTCTAAAATCTCAATGATTCGATTGAATATACATGAATTTAGTTAACTTATTTTAAAGCCCCCCCTTTTTTCCCCAGACAATGCTCCTAAATAAAAATTATTTGATACTATAGAAGTATTTTAAATTTCCTGTTACATTTCATAAAAACAAAAATATAAAATGAACGCATACCGTAGGTCCCAATCCCCATTTACGTGGATATGTGTCCCGCTCCATAACAACTCTTTTGAGTTTAGCAACTGTACCATGATTACAAGTACACATAGTGGAAGTAGTCATTAAAGCAATTCCTGCAATAAATCAAGAGCATAAAATATAAATGCACATAAATTTGTAATCACGTATTTCAATGATCATGAAAAAAAAAAAAAAAAAAAAATTGTAACAGCAGAAATTAAAAACATGAAATTATTAAGATTAATGCATTGTTTACAAAATATTAGGTCCATAATTTCAAAATTTAGCAATAATGTGAAGCACATTATAGCAAATGTTTTATAATAATCTTAATGTTGTTAAATAAGAAACTTGAAGGAAGTAGTGAGACAATTAGAGATATTTTATGAATCTTTATGCATAACAGTATGATTAATTAGTATAGATTATTAGTATAATTTTTATAGAACCTAATTCCCAATTTCATTTAGAATAAAATACTCATCGCAAAATTGTCCAATTTACCTTTAATAATTTGACAAAAATAAATTCCAGGTTTTCTATGTTTTTCTCGAAAATAAAATTGCTTAAATTGTTTATAATTATTACATATATTATTTCAATTATTCATATATTCAAGTTATAATGTATAACATTAATTAGTATTTCCACTTTAAACTGACACAGTAGCAAATAAAGTTTACAATAAAATAAGAAATTAATGATATAATTAGGGGATTATAAACCCTGCTTGCTCCACTTCCCAAATATCAAAAATTGTGTCACTCTTTTGGAATCAGTAGTATAAGAATTGCATATTATATATATATATATATATATAATAATTTTTATTTACATATATATATTTTTTCATATACACATAAACAATTTTAAGTTAAAAGAAAGTACTAAATTTTTCTTACCCAAAGCAATTGCTTCTCCTTTGCTTGTCATAAGTACAATTTCATCATTCAATTCAATTCCATTTTCATACCTAAGTACACCAGGCAACATCACTTTGGCTCCATAACAAATGGCATTAACCTATTTCAATGCAAAAAGATTCACATAATGTCAAAAAACATTTCCATCAAATTTAAAATAGTATAATAATAATAAATAGAATTTACAAATTACTTTTTCCTTCAAATAACATAAGATTAAACCTAATGTAGCCACTTTCTGCAGATAAAAATTTTCAAAATTCTTTTTGAATGAACCACAACTTTATTAAAGTCTTAAATTTTCATAACTGATTCACAACAAGAATAACAATTGATAACAAGAATATTGAACATGTAACTAACATGGGAACAACTGAGCGAAATGAAAAATTACATTCCTGAACAGGATTACTGCTACAGCAATACAAATGTAGATGCTGCGCCATGGACCCAATCATAACATGCATCACGGAATGAAAACGAATGTTCACTCAATTTTTCAAAAAAACATTACCATGTACCATTATATTTGTTAAATCCTTATGATAGGGTATATGGGCCTATAAGAGGTATATTAACTCCAATAAACAGGACAACAAATTATACAATCTAAACATCAAATTCTGTTGGTCATATATGAATCATCATAGCTTATAAAATGTCATGCCCAAGAAAGATTAAATTTTAACTCTCCTCTCCTTCAACAATCACTCTTATCAAAGTTATGACTCAAATGAATTCTGTATTCCTGTCCTGTATTTTGTATAAAATCAATGAAACAAAACTTGAAGTACAAAATGATATAAAAAGTACATCAGTAATAAACATTAAAAATTTAATTTCAAAACTTTTTTTAAAAAAACTAATTATTAGTATACTAAACTTAAGACAACTTGATGATTATCAAACATTAAAATCCGTATATAAAATATAAATCTACTTACAGCTGAGTCTTTCATGATTATTCTTTTATGTGTCACTAAAAGAGCTTCAAGCGGCTGAATGACTCTTCGAAGATAAGTCTCATCCTTATGATTTTTATATAACCACATGGCATCCAAAACATCATGCAAAGTATACAAATTTTCCTAGAGAAAAATTTATTATTTTGAAAATTAGATATGCACATCAAATATTTTTTTGTACATTTATCACCATAACTACAATAAATTATTTCATATTATGCAATAATATTTTTAATTGAACTAATCAGTAAGATTAAAACATCATTCTGAAGCTACACATAAAAACAATTCAAGAAAACCCATGTTAATTTGAATTTGCAGCCTACAAAATCAACAACAAGATAGTGTTTCATTCTTTATATTTTCACATCATAATTATTCAAAAATATTTAGTTTATAATAACCACACTCCTTAGGTAAGTCTAGCAGAAAATGAATTCAAACTAATAGTTTTTCTACAAATTTAAATCCTGCTAGCAGAGTATGAGCATCACAATATTTTGTATATGTAAAAATATTGAAATATGAAGACATATAAATATGAAAAATCTAATGTCTAATATGTCCTTATTGTATATAGAAAATTTTAAACAAAAATAATAATTAAAAAAAATTATTAGAAGCAGATATATTTCATAACAATTTGTTACAATTCTGATGTAGAAATATATATATCACCCATTATCACTTACTTTTTCACTTTGTATTCCAGAACGTACTCGTCGAAGCTCTACCATTTGTGCCCCAGTGCCAAGACTCAAACCCAAATGAACACATAAAGTTCGAACGTATGTGCCAGCTTCACAACTGACCCAGAAAATGCCTAGGTAAAAAAATGAATTTAAATATTTCCTGTATTCCTAATATGTACTGGTTAAATAAAAATATGTGAATTTCTGAATAAATAATTTATAATTATTAGTTAAATCCTAGTTTTTGTAAAATTTCATCTTTTTTTTTTTTTTTTTTACTAATATTAAATACTCAACCCTGGATTCTTGCTAAGGATAAATATAGCAAAACATAAAAATACTTAGCATTATGCAATTAAAGCAAGGTAAAATAGCATATAATGGATTATTACAAAATTGTTTGAAGTTTTAAAACAATGCTATAAAATAATATAATAGGATTACAAAACAGAATTTAACTTTCTTAAAATTCTAGTCAATTTAACATGCAAACTTACTACTTTAATTTTAATTGGGAATGGCGATGAATTTTTTCAAATTATTGAGGGGAAAAAACATACATTCAAGGGGGAGGGGGAATATTCCGGTGGATTTAAATTTTGCTAGCTGTTTCATTCTTTAAAATATGTTTATAAGTTATTAGAGATGAACAGAAAAATAATATGAAAATTATACAAAAATAAACAGAATCTACAAATTTTAAATACACTTACAATCAAATATCTCTGATGGAATACAAATATTAATGAATGATATGCTCCAAAAATAGTTTAATTAAATTAAATTAATAATAGTTTAATAGTTACTAATAGTTTAATTAAAAAAATTTAATAATATCATATTACATTGAAAATATGAGAAAAAAATAATTGTGATTAACTATAGTAAAAAAATTAACTGAAGACAAGTATTAGATACCTAAATTAGTTTCCTTTTGAAACTGCAACAATTTAATATCGTAAATCGTTCTGATACGAAGCTGTCTTTTTACTGCTGATATTAAAGGAGGACGTTGAAATAATGCTCCTATCATACCTTCCAAAGTCTAAAAAAAATGTTACAAAATTAGAACATATCTCAATACAAAATTCCAATATGTTCTTACTTCATTTAGAATGGGCATGTAGACAAAGGGGGAAAAATAATATTTATTTAAATATACATTTCCCATAGCTTCATGCAGATTTATAACCAATAGAGATTGTTCTGAATTACAAATTTACAATAACTGAAAAATTAGGTAAATTATTTTTTTTTAAAAATTAAACAATTATTTCTTGCTTTTTAGTTTTGTGTGAGTGTAATTATATTTGATTTTAAACTAAATTTCAAATACATGATGCCTTGGCAATGTGTCATCTGTCGATAATGAAAGTTTTAAATTGATTCCAAAATTTGTACTGAACAGACAAATAAGCAGAGTGACAAGCGAGTTCATTTTACACAGTCATTAAGTTCTGAACTATGTTTAAAGTTTTAAATCTCTAGCTCAATGGAAAATTATTTTAAAATTGATTGAAAAGGACAGAGCAGAAAACATGCTAATAAAAACATGTTAATTGCTTCAAATTAAACAAATCTATTAACATCATTGAGAATATCTCAAATAAAATCTCAGTAGTATAGTTTATTATGTATCTTCAAATCACTTCAATCTCATCTTGAAGTTGCTATAAAAAATAAAGGTCATAGCTCAGGACAGAGATTTGTATCCCTTTCATAATAGCTAATAGCTTTCTGATAATAGAAAAGAGGGAAGGAGAGTGGTTCTAATGCAGTAATTTAAGCAATTTTATTTAGCAATTTTCAATATCTTTTAGGAACTAATAGTTAGTTAGAGAATGATAATTGATTTAATTCCTTAGATTATTGATCATTAGTAACAAACAATTTCGCCTATTACATTATTTGCGTTTATTTTCAATTAAATCTTTTATGCCTATGATTCTCTCAACATAATATTTTTAAGCATCAAATGATGACAGACAATTAAGCTGCACATTTAATTAGCCTTATTTGTTTAACATGTACTTGACTGCCACTAACAGAATTGAGCCTCATTAAATAATAGTACCATTAAAAATGAAAACTGGCAAGGTAATCTATTGTCTACTTGTATTTAGTCATTTTCAGCACTTCACCTTCTCATTGCCCAACTAAATTAAGTAGATGATTAAAAAATAAGTTCTTCCTTAAAGAAAATCATGGGACTATATATTTGATGAATCAATGAAAAAAAAATTGAATTCCATTGTAAAAATAATATGTATAATTGTAAATTATAAAAAAAAAGAAAAAAAAAAATGATTTTTAAAAATATCAAACTTTAAGATATATATATTGTAAAACACTTAAATTGATACTATTCAAAAGAAAATTTTGGTGAATTTAAAAATAGTAAAAAGATTCATTTTTGTGCAATGATATTTTGGAAAAACTTTTGCAAAAAATATCAATAACTTGTTTAATTTTTAATTAATTGAAGTTTCAAAAAATCACTTTGAAGTGAAGATCTTCTTTCTTCAAAGTATATGCATACCAAATTTCATAACTAAGTAGCTATACCTGTCCATGCGTAGCTGTGGTCCAGTCAGGTTAAATAGGAAAGAAAGAAAAGAGAAAGTGCATTTTTCAAATAATTAATTTGACAATACTTGTGGGTATACAATATTTTTTGTTGTCCGATTGTCTTTGCACATATAGAGATTGTCCGGTTTTATAACACTAGAATACTCAACATAAAATTGTCCATTCGGGAATAATCCATGTCTAGATCAGCAAAAAGAGATTCGCAATTTCCGATATCGAAATAGCATGTTTGTTGGAATCATAGGACTCTGAAGAATGAGGACATTTTCACCATTGAAAGGTCCTGTCGAGATTGCTTTTGTGATATCAGTTATTAATTTTTTTTTACTGCAAGTCAAGGCTGTTGAAAAGCTTTGGTTGGTTTATATTTCATTTTGAGCAAATTTTTATATGCTCAAGGTTAGGTGCATTATCCCAAACAATAAATTTGAATTTCTGCAATATTTTTGTATAATCAACCTATCATAGTTTCTACAAATATGCTAGATTGTCCACTGACTTGCTTTTCTTGTTTGCGCTGTAGTAAAGGCTAATGTGAAATAATTCAACGATCATCTAATCTAAGACATCCGTTTATCATTTCTATGGTTGCTAATTACTCTTTTTCTGGTGATCTGTGTAGGTTATCCATGGTTTCCTGCAACAGTGTTGGATACTAATGCTAGAGAGATGCTTAGAGAATTTCTTGTCTATCATGCACGATGAAATTAGATTCAGTGTACTGCATGGTACATGTATCATATTTTTGGTCTCAACTTCATATAAATCCTTATCAGTGTTAGAAACTAGTATTTCATTACATATTATGTAGCCAATTTCATTATAGAGCCAGAATTGCATATGTGTATGCATCAATACTTTTTTTAGCTATTCTGCTGAGTGCACAAAATGAATGCTATGATAAAGGATTAAGCTCAATTCCAACAAAATGTCACATGAAATATTTAAATCAAAATTTTTTTAATTCAATTTAATAATGCTATCGGAAACAGTGAAATGGAATTGTAAAATAATTCAAATAGTGTGTTATTTTTATCTCCAACAAATGGTGCCATTTAAAGCAGTGCCATCTGCTGGGCTCCATTACCAAAAACAGTAAAGAGAAAAGCATGTTTTTTTGTTACAGGTGTGACATTTATGTAATAGGTATTAAAAATCCCACTTGTATTTGAATGCAATATTGTGTCAAAATTTCAAAACAATTAGTAAAGAACTTTTGGTGACTACCAATTTTGAACAACGAACATTTATATTTATATAGATAAATAATGTGGCTTGCAGAATGTCATTACAAGAAAACACATTAGTAGAGATTATTCATGCCACTAATATCAAGTTTTTCTTCAAACGTTGTTGAAACAATTGTTATAATGTTTAAAATTAGTGATCCATACATTCTATAAAATTAGTGTTTGTAACATAAATAGAATGCTTTCTAATTTTTTTAACTCCAAGTAAAGTAAATTTTTAACTATCATACAATTCAGATACTACAAAATCAGCCAAATTGTAGATGCAACAACTCGCACCAGATTTCTGAAAAAGTGCTTTTATGTCACAAATGAAATTGTCAGTTTATTTCCTTATTTACAAGATATTAGTACAAAAAAAAATAGATAAATAATAAATTACCAAGTTGATTATCCAACCTTTTATTAAATTTCAAAGCTTTATTGCCCACAATCAGAAATTTGTGCAAAATTGAATTATTTGAATAGATCCTAAAATTGGAAATTTAATTTGCATTATTAACAATTTGCACGAAAGAAAATTATCTTAATGTGACTGCACACAAATTGATAGATAGAGAGAGAGAGAGAGAGAAAAAAAAAAAGATTCAAATATGCATTTCAACACATTGTAACATGATAATGACTTAAGACTTTTATAAAGCTCTATCACTTTTTTACAAATTTATTTTCTGTAATAATAATGCAAAAGAAAAAATGTATTTAGCATTACTGCATAAATAAATGTGGTTTTTAAAGCAATGAAAAATAGTACATTGTAATACACTTAAAAGTACTTTTAAAAATGAGTTACAATTAGAAAAAAAAATAATTAAAAACCCATTTTGTAAAAATAGTTTTTGTGCAATAATATGCTTGGAAATAAACATAAGTAAGCATATCTTACTGTTTTGACTTTAACTGGATCATCAGGAGTATTATGCAACTTGAAAGCAGAAATATATTCCTTGCCAGCTCCTTGTTGTGATTTCACAAGTCGAGTTGCTCTTCCAAGACAGACAACTAAACATCCAGTAACTTTGGGATCAAGTGTTCCACTATGTCCAGTTTTTGATACTCCTAGAATACGTTTTGTCCAAGCAACGACTTCATGAGATGAAGGATTGGCTGGTTTATCTAAATTAATAAATCCTGATTCCATATATTGCATAATAGGTCGTTTTAAAGGGGAGGATCCACTGTCAATTGGAGTATAATGACTTGTTTTTATATTCAAGCGGTCTATATTCTGGGAAGAAAAAAATTCTATAAAATATGAATTTAAAAACAAAATTAACAATATTTAAATTTTACATTCCAATGCTTCAAAGCATAAAAATAATTATAGTTGCTAAACTTTCTAGAAAAACATACAACAACAAACATACATATAACAAAAGATAGCAACTAATATACTAAAAAAAGACTAAATTTCCTGATTCCATGAATATTAAAGTACTTAATTATTTCTGTAGTAGGACTTCTGAAATTGAAGGTTAACAAAGTTAGGTTTAAAAAAATTAATATTCTCTACAAAATTTTTTACAGATTTGTCAGAACACCAGATTCTCCACCCATTTATTCAGCATTTATAGAGAGGGAAGAAATTAGGAAACTTTAACAGAAACAATGCCAAAAATAGCTAAATAACTTTATTTTTATTAAATATATATTATTCTATTAGTTATTATCAATATATGCATACTTTTCTCAATTTTTTATTGGATATAAAAAAATATTCTGTTACAAGATTATGAACATGAAAAGTTGTTGTTGCTGTTTCTGATTGCACTTGTCAAAGATAAGCCCACTGACTAAGTTAGTGAATTTAAGCCGAAATTTTTGCATCGCTTGTTTTTCAGTAACACCATCTAGGGACAAGAATATGACTTAGCAACTCGAGCATCACAACTTTTTCTACGGGGTGGACTTTATTCATTTAACTACAGATCGTAATTTAGACCTGAACCAGAGAACGATCACCTCTGATACAGTACCCCAGTGGTATTACTCTCGAATGGATGAGACTTTGTGACCACGACAGATTTATATGTGTGCCAGATACCACCACACACAGAGTCTTTGGCTGGTGGGTTTACAACCCAAGGGATGCGAATCCAACACCCTACCAACCAGGCTATCTCTTCTCTGAAAAGTTATTAATTCATTATTATTAGCCTTGCATAAATTTTAAAAGAAATTATGATCTCCAATTAAATATGACACAATTTTATATTATATACCAACAGAGTAAGGACTAAAATCTAACTTATTCCATTTTGAAACTGTCACCAATCATTTCAATGCAGCAGGAATTACAAAGGAAAGGCTTTGACCATATACTAATAAAATGACTACTTATTCTAAAAACCAATTTTAAGCTCTTTTTAATAACTCAAAAAGTTAAAATCAGTTTTGCTCAAAACTGGCCAAACACTTAAGCCCTTTTTCTATTGACATACAAAATTAAAATATGCAGTGGTTGATTTGAAATCTAAAATATTCAAACTGAATCAGGGGTGTTTGTGGGACCCCAAAAAATCCCCTGAAACTTTTACGGACTTACAACCGGCATTTTGGAGTTTCGAGAAGGGGGGGGGGAATGAAAAATTACAATTATGAAGTATTGAATGACCTAATTATAAAAGTTCAATGAATTACTTTTTTTGCAAAATTAATAACCATAAATTTTCAAACATATAAACTACTACATTTTATGCAAATATTTTAAATTAAATAAATTAATTCTTTTAAAAAAAATTATCTAATTTCTGCTGCTTTTTTTTTATTTTCTGATGTTTGTGGGCTTGTCTTTCATTTGTGGTGAACTTCATAATTGCAGGAAGTTTGACTTTTATTTTCCTCATTTACAGTTGAAGAAATTTCCTCGAGAACAGCACATGCAAAGAAGTGCTAATGTAGAAGGTTTTTCAGAGACTTTTATAGGTGACTCATCTGAAATACATCTTTTTAAGTCCTCTTGATATGTTTTCCAACTTCTGTTCATATTCAGTAAGAGATCTTTGTGAATTGGATCAGTCATTGGATTTTTTTAGCCATATTTTTCACGTGAGGTTTCTTTAGAAGCCATTAAATCATATTTAATAGTCTGCACTGCATCTAGGGAATCAATCTTAAGAGAGGTTCTATAGTCAGTGACAAGTGTATCCATTAAGTTGAATGCACTTTCCACTAATGGGCCATGGAAGCAGCTAAGGCAGGCTTTGACCAATTTAGCCAATGTAGGATACTTATAATCATTTGTGAAATCATCTTTTAAATTAAAAACTTTAGACCAATATTTATCAATTGTACACTTGACTTGATTTCCACTTTCATCAGATGTGTAGAGCATTTCTTTGGTGATACCAATATCACTCTGGTATAACCTTATTTCAGCTTCTACTTTTGACTTTTCATTATCACTAAAAATATGGGACATAAAAGATGATAATTTTTCAAAAGCTAATATTGTACTGGTTTTACCTCTTAGCTCTGGATCTAATGCTGTAAAACTAATTATATATGAATTTTTAAGGGGTAATTTCTGTTTCATATGCTGAAATTTCAAAGTGAAATTCTCTTGCGTACATAAATAAATATTTCAATAAGCGAAACGAAAAATTTACACGTGCATCAATAAATGAAACGAAAATTTTACACAGCGGAGAAAAAAAAGTTGCGAAGCGATCAATGACAAATAGCTAATACGGTGAAAAATCCCCCTTCTCTAGTTATTGGCGCCACGCCAGGAGACATAAGACCTTTGAACCCAGAGTCACGTTATCGCACATCTGGTCGAACGAAGTCTCTCCCTTTTTTTTCTGCCGCGCCTACTTGCCGAAAAGAATCCAGAAGAGAATGTCCGAGAACCGGGGGAATGAGTCATAACTCGCAATAAGGAAAGAACAAAAAAGAAGTTTTTTCCCCCTTTTCACGCATTATCACTGCCTTTGGAGAAAGAAAGGAAAAGTTTTCACCACACACACTGACCTTGCGTTTTCTGCTTTCAAAGCAAACAAAATTACCCAGATCAAAATAAATTATTCATTATTATTCTTAATTCCTTTTGAACGACGATCCCCGGAATTTCCGGGTATCAAAGTTCAAAATCCCCGAAATTCCGGGGTTTCCCCGGAGCACAAACACCCCTGCTGAATGCATTCTTGGTTATTGCATTACTTTAATATTCTTCCTCCAAGATTTTATATAAATTCAAAAATATAAATTTTTTTTTAACATTATACAAAATAACCACATTTTTTTTATCATTAAATATAAAAAAGAATTTGCTACTGATAAGTACTTTCGATTTCAAATTCAAAAAACATCTGAAACTATTATTGATTTTATTTTTTGGCAAATATAGTGACTTAAGACAAAATTATTAAATAAGTTAATTAAGCAAATTTCTGCATTTCCACATTAATACACAGAAAAACTAAAAATAAAGTCTGAAAATAACTTAATTACTCTTCTTATAAATAAACTTTGGGAATCAAAAATAAATTATAAACAATTTATGGTGCTCACAAATTGAATGCCATAGCAAAAGGAAGGTCAAAAGTTAAGCAAATATATATATGTGTGTGTGTGTGTGTATAAAACATTAAAAAAAAAAAAGAAAAAGAAGGAAGGGAGAAAGAGCCTATAACAAAGTTTCTCAAAATGATTTTTGGTATACTTAAGAAAAGAGAATGGCGATATGTTGCAAATTGAGTACATAACATTTAAATTCATAATTAACGCATAATCTGATTAGTCAATGAATAGCATATGAAAGAAAACTTACTTTTAACAAAAGAGGCCATTCTGCAGTCTTCTCTACAAAAGCAACATTTGTTGCAACAAGATAATCTTCTTCGCACTGTTTCTCCTAAAAGATACAAAATATTCTTTAAACACTATTATAAAGTTAAATGAAATATAAAATTGTTAGCATAAAAAGTATTGAATTAAATAATAACAGCAAAAATTGTAATGACTTCAAGAGGTTCACAAAGCATGTAAAAATTAAATTTGTCAGAAAAATGATTTACTAATGAATGTAACCACTGTTCAATTCTTTATAGCCCAGCATTTTATTTCAGTAACACAGTTATTTTTTTTATTTTTTTTTTATATAAACTCTGTTAATGCCAATTGCAAGAGAGTAGGCAAAATTCAAATTTACAAATTAAAAAAGTATCACATATCCTTAATACAAAGTTGCATATTCCATTATTCAATCATTTTTTTAAAAAAAATTTAAATGAAGAAAGAGAGACAAATAGAAGCATTGATTTTCTTTTGAAAAAACATTATATTTGCAGTTTTTCTAAGTAAACATTTTTTAGAAAAATTATTTCACTAAAACACAGAACATATAGTCAAACTCAGGAGCTTCCATCATCCATCTCCAAGAATAACTTCAAAAGTAAACAACTAAATATACATTTCAAAAATGAAGACTCTCCATATATATTTCAGACAATGAAAAAAAAAAGTGATTTTAATTGATAATAAAAAAAAGTATAATTTTTATCTGAAAATTTTGAAGAAATTGTATGAAAAGATAACAGATCTATTTAAGACATAGCAAAGATTAGTGATATATAATAAATGGCCACATTAATAGAATTCAGCTTGTTGATTTCTCAGCTGATTTTCAAAATATTCACAATGCTATTTGTTTTCAATGTTTTGTTTTTATTATAATGCTGTAAAAATAAAAATAATTAGTAAGACACATATTAAACAAATGATAAAACTGTGAATTTAACAAGGGCATTAGCTACACACCTTCAAATCCAATTATGAAAATGGGTGCTAAGGTAGGCAAGAATGCTCAACTCGCCTCTAGAAAAGACCTCTCATATAATGTTTATATATACCAATCAATTATTTTAAAGAGCCATTTAGTATTCTTTTTCAATGTTTATCAGTAAAAACTTCTCTTATGGAATATTAAACTTTAAAACCTGGTAGCATTTAAATAACTAAGCTGATTTAAATAACAGAAAGTCTTTAATCCAAACATTAATTTTATATAACCCTAATAATTAAATTTAAATATTCATCAAACAATAATTATCTGCACAATTAAATAGAAGATAATGAAAAATAATCTGTTTTCAACAGAATTAAAGAGAATTCATTTACTCAGCAGATATTTCCAATTCGTAGTTTTTGGGAAATATATATATATATATGATTTTAAAAAATTGTAGAAAATTTTCTTTTTAAATTACCAACATTTAAACAGGCAAGCACTGTGTTTGAAAAGTAAAAAACACCCAAGAAAACTTTGAAATATATTTTACATTATCAACCTTCAAAATTTAGAATAATTAGTCTCTGTGTTACAACCTATTTGTATTAATTAGTTAATTAGTCAATATTTTTTATGGCAATAGCAATAATTAAACCAGTTTACAACACTTATTAAAATATTTGGATCTTGAATATAGCTGTTTTAATATTATAAAGATTACAAAAAATCTTCAAGTCACAAATTTAAATTTCTTGCTTTTATATTTCTTTCACGATATTCTTTGGAAATACTCTTGCTTTACGATATTATGATTTGTTTAAAAATAAAGGAAGCAAAATGTTCAACTTATGCTTTAAATACAATGCTCAATAATTACCAAAATTTATGTAGGCAGTAAATAAAGTTTTTATATACTTACACCAAGTGATTTCTTCTTCTTTTTATGTTTTTCACTTGATTTTGGTATTGGAACATCTAATAAGGGGGGAAAAATCCATAAGTTAAATTTTTTCTCCTTTAATAGTATTAAAATAATATTCACATTTATTTATTTACTCTCTATCAGCTTACAGGAGAATTTTAAATTAAGATTCACTTACAGCATTACAACATCAATTCATCATTTAAAAAATTCTCTTATCATAAAAAAAAAAACAGTAGCATTGCTTTAAAAATAAGAAGAAATGATTATTCTAACAATTATCCAAATATTAAGTTATTCAAATTAAAGAATTATTTGATATGCACTGAAATGCTCAAAATTTTGAAGATGCTCTACAAGGAAGATACTGAAGAATAAAAATTCATTAATTCACTATCACTAACAAGAATAATCCTAATGTATATTAAAACCAGTTAATCAATTTTGTGAAGTTCAATGTAACCAGCTTCAGAAACAATTTAGTTGCACAGCTATGCAATAATTAACTAAGTTGAAAGAAATAGTTTAAATATTTAAAATTATATTATTTATCATAAAGTGTAAAAATCATATTTTTAATCCTCTAACTCTTAAAATGTAATAAGCTACCAGAAATATACGAAATATAAAAAAATTCAAAGGCTACATAAATTAAATCCATATAATACAGCTTCTTTGCTAAATGATTCAAAGACTTTAAAAATCAATTTTATCTTATTGATTCCATTTACATATATTTTTAAAATTTATTTCTATAAAAATTGTAACATACTAGATTTCTTTTAACTTGGATTTTAGAATTTTAAGTGAGGTTTACATTCATGTTGCCAGCTAGTTACATTCTTCCCAGTAAGACCATGTATGTGAAAAAACTGCAAAGTAGCAAGTACTTATCCAGTTGAGACAAGCATTGCTATTATTCGCTCCTTCAGCATTTACACAATCTTCCTTGTATGCATGCATGAATTTACTAGAATCTTATAACTGGCAGAATGTAAACCCACACTTACAGAACCTGCAACTGACTAAAAGTATTCGCGCATAGTTCTTTAGTTTATTACTTTGCTGACAAATTAATGAATAAAAAAATTGAAGAAGCTCGGAAATTTAGCTTCTTTAATAAAATATTGGCTGGCAGCATCTCACCAGAAGACAGACAATTTTCTCCTTTTTTTTAAAATTCTATTGTTGCAAACAATATAATAAAATTTGGGACACTAGATTATGTTTTAAATTAGAAATTTATATTACATTATATGTTTAATATTATATATTAATTTTTTTTTAAATAGTACAATAAATATTTTATAAATAGCAGACATTTAATAGCATAATAAAACAGTTAAGAAAGTCTTTTGAAATATTTTTTATTCTTGATATTCCAAACATTAGTTGCAAATTAATATTCAAAATAATATATATGTGTGTGTGCATGTTTTGATATCCATAAAGATCAATATTTAAAATACTCAAAAAGATCAATATTTATAAATTAAATACTCATTTTTACAAGGGCAAAATATGTGACAAATCTTTTTAAAAATAATTCATTTTTCTTTACATCACTGATTAACAACTAATTGTTTCAAGAACTGCTTCAACATATATATTGTGAATAATTTCCAGTTTTATGCAATTGGCAAAATTGTTGTAAAAATTATTTATACAATTCATCAAGTTACAAAAATGTTGTTTCTGCTATTTTTTCACTGAAGTATCCATTTTTTTAGAGTTCTGGAAATCAAGTTCTCAGAGAAAAATATAACAATTTTAAGAGGTTACACACAGCTTTACACATTGACTAATATCAAAGAATAAATCTTATTGCCTGCTGAACACGTTGATTTACATTGAAGAACATCCCATTTGAAATAAAGAAAATCTTTAAAAATTTTAAATGTTGCTTAGTCTGAAAAAATTATAACATTCTTTTTTCTAATTTTCTGATATTTTTGGGACATGATAATTTAATATCTAAAAGAATGAAATAAACACTGATATTAAAAAATGTTTTCATATTCAATACAAATTTACTAATATATTTTGTAATAATCCTGAATATTTTTTTTTGGCAAACTTCCAAACAAAATTTACTAATAGATTTTCTTATAACACATCAAAAATACAATTTAAGTTTTACAATTAAGTTTTAAATTACACATCAGTTCTGAGAACTTCAATGTATTCTAAAAATATGATGGAATAAATCTGTACATGACAGCATTAAAATAAGAAAAATATAGTGCTTGAAAATTTAATTTTGAAATTTTTTTAAGCAAATTTCATTATTTTGGAATTGATTATGTGTCATCAAACACTTGATCGTAGACCTTTTTTTAAAGGAAAAAATCATCAACTGACAATTTTGCATGAATATTTTTGATGCATTAGTCACAACAAACTTATTACGATGTATTAAACAATAGTATTTTCAGATCCAATTAATTAATAACCAGAAAAAGACCTTAGCATCTAAATGCAGCAAAAATCAATATTTACGCAGTAATTCGCATTTTCACTTGACATATAAAATTAAAATGCTTAACTTCTAAGACACAGTTCTGCACATAATCAATACTCCAACTCATTATAAAAATGCAAATCATTAATAATAAAATATTAAAAATTATTTATAACAAAGACCAAGCAGATCATGCCGTTCAAACCATGTGGTTTTCACTTAATTGCGGAAAACATGATGAGGCATCTATAAATATAAAACATGCAATTAGAAAACATTTATACAGAAACAATACAAAATATTTTACCTTGGTCAAAACCTAATATTTCTGTAGATGCCATAATTACGATATTTACATTTACAAACAATTTACCAGTACCACACACGTGTATCGCACCGGAGTCATTCCGGTGCAAACAATATTATGATTACGATTAAAAATACGATTTTAAGACTGCTGCCATTCACTGAATATGATTTAAAACTAAAGGCTTTTCAAAAAGCTGAGCATAAGTACTTTCTTTATACTCCCCTCAAAAAGCTGGACATCACATAAGTACCTTAAGAAAGGGAGAACTCTCTTATCGTTATATTTTTATGGTGGCATATATTTAAGTCTTTATATAATCATTGGAGAGTTGTGGCTCATAGTTATCTTATTAGTGATGGTATCTGCAAAGTGGAACAGGATTTGAGATGTCGGATTGATTCTGTTCGAAAATGTTAACTGCTAAGACACAATGGCAGCCCATTCAATATGACCCACACTGCTTTACTATTGTTCAAATTTTATAAAATATAGATATAATTTTGAAAAAAAAAATTAATTGAAGCAGTAAGATGCTTAAATATTTTTTGCGAATATATATGAAGTGAAACATTTAACAAAATTAGTAGAAATGAAATTCGTTAACGGTTTGCGTACTACAGAAATCTATAAGTTTTTCCTTTGAGGAAACAAAGATTTCAGTGAATGCAAAATATCAATTATTAAAATAGTCAGTTTCTTATTAAATAAAACAACGTTAATTTAAAATTTCATTAATTAAAAACTGTTTCCTTGCAAAAAAACTTATTTTTAAAACTGCAATTCTTGTCGAATTAAAATATTATGGATGTTTTAACCCTTTATCTACTGCATTATGAACTACTGAAAATTCTTCATAAATATATTTTTTTAGATGCTATATTGATAAGTAAAGAATATACAAGGAAAAAAAATCTCCCTGGTGCGAAATTTAATTTGTTAGAACTAATTAATTAAAGTGGTGCTTAAAAGTACCGTCAGTACACTATGTATAAATTTCCTCATAATAGAAAAAAACGGATGATATTTCTAATGAAATTTAACCTCTTAAAAATGCTAAATAACCAAAAAATACTCATAAGAAAACAAAGAAATTATCGAATTGACATAATTTTATTTTATACATAATAAAAGTAGAAATTCACATTTGATAATAATCATAAAAACATTTTTTTTTTCATTTACGCTCAAAAATATATTACAAGTTGAGCATTTTTAATGTGGTTTTGATTGAATGTTTTTGAGTCCACAGAATTCACAACGTCCTCGATTCGACACCAAAGTTGGCCAATGATATCCTCTATTTTCTAAACGAACATCATTAGAAACAGACAAATTTCCTTTTCTTCTCTTTTTTGCTCAAAAAGTTTGTTCATCTCCGTTAGATTTAGGTCTTCATTTTCGTTTTGTTTGTGGTTTTGATTTTGTTAGTAATTTTTTGGTTATTCAGCTCTTATATTCGAGGGACGACATTTTCTCACGTCGCACTTCCACATATGCAATATATGAATTTAAATAAGCCATTTCTAGCATAGCAAAAAAAAAAAGCTTGTGCCACCATTTTTTCGATTTCCTGTCCCTATCAAAAATAGCACGTAACATGTGGACTTTATCAATTCCCCCCATGTGTCCATTGTAGTCTTTTACAACAATGGGTGCGGTAATGTCAATCCTTTGGACTTTACAAGTAATATCTAGCTTATTTTTTTATTTGGAATGCAAAAGCAAATTCACATTCAATACTAACATTTGCAAATACTCTTGACAGTGTTAGTAAAAAATAAATAAATAAATAATTAAAAAAATCTATAAAAAATACTAAAACATATTTCTACACTACACTACCATAATTACATTATCACAAACAGAAATACTATAGATATAATTACATGGATAAAAATGAAAACCAGTTTTTCTCCAACACTACGTGTACTGGCGGTACCTATAAGTAACACCGAATAATTCGACCGTTAATCACATTACATAATCTGTTATCTTATAATGATTGGGCAAATAATATTCTAAGACAATTCAGAATTAATAAAAAAAAAATACAACACTTAAATTTGGTTTGATATTATATATTTATAGCAAAGAAAAGATAAGAACGAAAATCCGTTTTGTTGTTTGTTTGTTTCTTATGGCACTTGCCACTGACAAGCCCACTGTTACGAAGACAGCGATTTAAGCCTGAGGGGAACGTCTCTTATTTTTTATAGCAGCGCCAACTAGGGCCAAGAGTACGACTTTGCCACTCACGCATCACTCATTCGCTTGCACAACCCCTTTTTACAGGAGGGCACATTCACACATCTCACAGATAGAACAACAGAAGAACAACCATGCCCAAACCGGGACTCGAACCCGGGACGCCCAGATCACGGGGAAGACGCGCTACCCCTATGCCAGGACGCCGGCACGAAAATCCGTACAAAAGGGCAGCAAAAAAACACAATGTCCGTTCGAAAATAGCTTTCTTCCTCGCAAAATTCATCAACCTTGAACAACTACTGCCATCTATCATGAAAAAGTAGAGTTAAAAAACTGTTTCTAAAACGTATCATCAGAATATAAGTAATGGTTGTTGTGATATAAAGTTTTAAAGTGATTGGTACTTAGAAATACCGTTAGTAAATGAAGGGTTAAATCAATTCGTTCATTAACCTGCGTAATGCCACTTGCAATTTTTCAGATACCATGTTTACATGCATACAAAAGTGTAGATTGAACCGTTTGACAAATTTAACTAAAAATTTTATAGGGGATTACACTTAAAAAGCTAAAACTGTATAGCAAATTCCATTTATTCAATTCATTATAACGTTTTTGAGTTATCGCATTTGAAATCATACGAGAGTACAGACCGAGATAGTATTTAATAAGTGCTTTGAAATGCCAGAACAATTTCCACTTCCCCTCAAAAAGATATAACTGAATAAATTTTCAGCCGGTACTTTTTCTTAATAAAAATGCATAATAAAATAGACAAATAAACATGGGAAGAAAAAAGTACAAAAGAAAATGCGAAGAAATAAATCAACTCAATAAATAATTGTAAAAGCAGAGATATTTGAGAAATTTCTGTGATGTAAAATTTATTAAAAATCATATTATTAATAATATATTTTACACTAAAGGCATAAAAAGAATTTCTATTGATATCTTATTAATTCAATGAAAGGAATGCATTTTGAATAGAATTAATCTAATAAAACATCGATTTCCGGCATTCTGAGTTTTCTTTTTCGTTAGAATCAGTGTTGCCGATAACGATATTTTGTTTTTCTTCAAGCAGTCATTGTCGCTATAGTCAGATTCAATCGTTCATTAATGTAAAAATTATTTAAATCAGGGTTGCCACAATGTATATACGCAGTAACTGAGGAAGAGCGCGAATAGCACTTATTTACTAATAACAAGAGAATAACAATATCCTCCCGTAGATTTTAACGGCTTTGCCTCCTTCCTTATGTCTCTGGCATAAGTTCAGAAATATTGGAATGTTAGGGATCTAATGGCGTCAGAGCCAATCTTCTGGGCATTTGTAATAAATAAAGAAATATTTTTCTTCAAGAATGCAAAGATATATGAGGTGTCTGAAAGAATATTAAATGTATTCTGAAAGGTAATGCAAAAACATAAGAATTCTGAAAAAAACCCCAAACATGTATGCAGCATATAGATCAAAAAATATATGCAACTTTATAGTGACTTTTATCAATAGGTCACTTATGATAAAGTGTCTAAGTCACTTATAAAGTTGCCGTTTTTGTTTTATAATCCGAATTAATATTCTGCCCTTAACACAAATCATTATTGACAAAGCAGATTTCAAGAAAACAAGCGATATAATTACTTAATTCTAGGAAGAATCTGAAAAAAATTTAAATTTGTGTTTAAAATATTGACAGCGTGGAGAAAAATACCAAATTATACATTGTTTTGGGTTAGAAGGTTTCATTGCTAAAAGGCTGGAAATTGCTGAATGCCTCCATTTTTTTTACGCGTTTTAGGGCAGCTGAAAGAAAAAATAAAAATGCCAAATGAAATTAATAGAACGGTGTATGGCTTTTGTAATGATATGAAATATAGTATATATCTATCAAAATTTGAAGCTTAAAAATATTTTGTTGGAGAAACCATTAAGGCAAAATTACATAAAATGTTCAATGAAAATTTTAGCGAACATTAATGCCAGCGAACCAGTTTGTCAATAAAAGTGGCAAATTTAAAATAAATGGTACCCCCCCCAGTCCCAATCACTGCTCTGATTTCCTTAATTTTTTTAATTTTATATGAAAGATTATAACCTCTAAACATGTCGTCTATGGTCTTGCTCCCTCAACTTGCCTTTTCGAGATATTTCAAAATAAAATTGTAATAGAGCCCCCATTCCAGCCTCAAACATTAGTTCAATTTCGACACTTTTATTTTACTCAAAATAGAACTTTCGATTTAATTTTAAAAAAGAACGTTTTTGTTGTGATAAAATATAGTTCATCAAAGTTTATTAACATGACTAAATTAATATTATTAATAAACAAGCGAAAATACTCAGACTAATTTAACGTTTTTTAATAGTTTAGTCTGAAAAGTAACATCAGATAATCGCAAAGATTTAACAGTGTTATGCGACATTTATAATCTGAATGCCATATATACCCATTTGACCGAATTTCATACAATTTCTGGAGATAATATCCTTCTATAAATTTTAGAACTTACTTTTTAATAAACTGAATATTGAATACAAAATAAGATTTAATCATGATTAAAAGAAGCACCGCTAACCTTAATTTTATGTTACTATTTCTGTTTTGTTTGTATACGAATGAAATTTAAAGCAATCAATAAACAGATAATCTTACCGTCTGAGAGGTCAATTTCTAAAGTTCTTGCATTCCAAAAGCAGATATTAGTATCGTCTGTCTTATAAGATGTAATTCGCTGATGCAAAGGAAGAGAATGCCAAAAGTTTCTAATCGAATGTTCCGTTTCTTTTAGAGAATCCATGAAAAATTTTTACTAAAAAAATAGTGTAATTCATGGAAAAAGTTTCAAATGAATAAATTTCTTTTGTTTTGTTCAAGCCCGGCAGATGGCCAATGTACTGCAAACAAACCTGTTGAAATATGATGATGAAAAAATTTCTTTTGTTCGTACAAATGAATAAACTTATTTTAATTTTATGTTCGTTGCATCTATTTAAAAAAACACAGTAGGTTCATTCATAAAAAAAAAGAAAAAAAAGAACAAGAAACGAATGCAAAAAAAAAAAAAAAAAAAATTCTTCTAAAAAACAAAGTTACCGGAAATAGATTGTTTTATTTGTTTTTATAAACGGAAATGCTAGTAAATGAGATTTTATATCCAGGTCAGTATGAGTAATTCAATGAATATTTAGCTTTTAGATTCTCATTAGGTGGCCTAGCTAGAAAATTTATTTTATAACAAAGATCTCTAATTCACCAGAATAAGATCTTTTGTATTTAATTTGATCAAATATATAATTTTAGGGGAAAAAAGCCACTAATTTTTCTAATTATTTTATCAAGGTAATTATAAAAGTATGAAAAAGATGCTAATAAAATAGTTTTCAAATATTTTGATCTTTCAAATGTACGTCAAATATAATTAAACAGATAGGGCTTTAATTTTATTACATTTTTTTTTATTTTTTCTTATACTTAATATAGAGAAAGTGTAGTTATAAAAAAATTGAAAATCGGAGTTTGACCAATACTCACGTTTTAGACCACTTTGAGTTCGAAAAAAACATTTTTGGAAAATATCCGTTTGTCAGTCTGTGACAAAGATAACTCAAAAACGCTTTGAGTTAGACGAGTGAAATTTGCAGATTTCTGTCAAATTTTTAGCAAACTCCGTTCAGAGGAACTCTGTCTGTCCGGCTATTCGAATATAAGTTAACATGATAACTACAAAACGAAGAGAGCTATATGGATAAAATTCCCAATTCGACAACTTTAGTGAAGACACCTATCAAATTCTGAGCCAAATCCAATGAGAGTTTAACCGGTACTTTCAGAAACATATAAACACGATAACTCAAAAACGGAGCGAGTTAAATACTATGTTGAATTTTGTAAGGAATTTTGTGACCACAAATGTAGTTTTTTTAACAAATTTTTGTTTCAATCGAATGGGAAAAACGCATCCAAACTAAAGATTCGAATTTCGTATGTTATTAAACGCATGCTAGGGCTTAATCGCCAAGGATGAATGATAGATTCAGTAAAAATGCTAAATTTACTTCAAAGAGTAATATTTCGTAACTATTGTACACAATCACATTCTAGGCGATCTCTGGTATAATATCTTTATTAGAGAATATGCGTGAAAGTTTTGGAAAGACCGCTTCCGCTGTTTTTTTTTTTTTTTTCCAAACATTTTCTTTCCGCGCTCTTTTATTTAAAAATATTTTACGAAATTAAATATATGTATATATCAAGATATATGTATAAGTATATACTATTATTGCAGCGTTCTTCATCTGAATCTATTCATTCTGCTGACACATTTTAACGCACTTTTTGCTTAATCTGATGACGAATCCCTAACGACGGCAACAAATTAAAATAGCGAAAAGATTTTTTTGGTTCTTTTCATATCTCGTTCGGTCGAAGATCGAAAGTTTAATTTTAAGTGTTTTTTTTTTCTGTCATGGTATTTGAAACAAATGTTTAAAATAAATATCGATTATATACATGATTCATTTAATTTAACAACTGAATTTTTCAGCTTCTAATTATTTTTAGTACTGAATGTATTTTTGTATATTTAATCTCTTTAGTCCAGATCGTTTGATCTAGAGCAACAAGCTTGGTACATACATATTTTGGAGAGTATAAATGTGCTTCTTTGAGCTATTTTTTAAATTTTTTTTTAATTAAACATTTATAGGAATTAATGTTGAATGTTATTATATAGGAATTAATGTTAATTTAAAGGGAATACATGTTTAATTTTAATTAATTAAACTTTAGCTTTCCCCCCTGCTATAACTAAAACTAACCTGCCATAAAAAATATAACAGCACAAAAATAAGTTTTGCGCCATCTTAAATTCGAAAAATTATATTTCCAATGATGTCAGTTTAGTAGATAATTAATTAGATAAAGTACCAAGCAAAGTAAAATCTCATAATGAGGCGTTAAAATTATAAAAAATAGTTTATCATTAATAAATTTAATTGTTTCTGCTAAAATAAAAAAGGCTTACCTTATGTAATATAAAGTAGTTTCGATTAAAACCAATGTAAAGTGCTTTAATATTATGCCTTTGGAATCAACTACACGATGGAATATATCTCAAATGAAACTTTACCAAACGATAAATTTGTAATTGTATTCGGTCGTAAAATGATAATAATTTTATTGTAAATGCAATGGTTGTGATAAAACTGTTTTTGATATTTAGGATTGCATTTACAAAAAATACCAAAAAAAAAAACTTAAACACCAACAAGAATAATCTGTTTGCATCCGCTTTTTTGCAGTTAAAGAATCATCCCTTCATAACACATCTATAGCGTGATTGGTAAAAATTAAGAATACCACCCTGGTTGAGAAATAAATGTGCACTAGTAAAATATGCCACCCGGATCTTGAACAGGATAAGGATAAGGAGTGAGGAAATAGTAACATCGGTTTTTCCAACACCTCCTAAAGCACTTTAGGAGGTGTTGGTTTTTCAAGCTGAAGTAAAGGTAATTAATGTAAGATGAAAAGTTTTACCAGGAAAATTATGCAATAAAAAGAGGGAATAGTTTCCCTCTTTTCGCATATACTCAGATCCCAAAGAACGCACGCCTTGAAATAGTTACGAAATATTAACCTCTGGCGTGAATTTAGCATTTTTACTGAATTTATCGTGAATTATTTGGCGATTAATTCCTAGCATTTCTTAATAGTTTCCAAAAATCGAATTTTTGTTTTGGATATATTTTTTCAACCGACTAAAACAAAAAGTTTGATACAAAACGACACTTGTAGCCACAAAATTACATACAAAATTTGATATATTTAAGTCACTGCATCTTTCAGTTATCGTTTACATATTTCTAAAAGTACAAACCGACAGATCATTAACCCTTCATTGGATTTAGCTCAAAATTTGATAAGTGTCTAGACTATAGATGTTAATTCAGTGTGTGGAATTTTATATAACTCTCTTCGTTTTGTAGTTATCGTGTTAAATTATAATCGAACAGACGGACAGACTGACTTCCTCTAAGCGGATTGAGCTCAAAATTTAACAGAAATCTACAAATTTAGTATAAAGACCGTATACCAAATTCCATCCATGTAGATCAAAGCATTTTTGAGTTACCTTTGTCACAGATTGACGGACATTTTCCAAAAATGTGTTCTTTCGAATTCAGGAAGGTCTAAAACGTGGAGATTTGCAACATCTGGAGTTCGAATTTTTTGACTATTACTATACTTTCTCTATACTACGTATAGAGAAGTCTATGCATTGAGACATCGAACATTATTTATCATTCCGGCATATTGGAAAAAATAATAAAATTGCAATTTATTTTCGTCACTCTTCTCTTTATATGATTAAGACTGTCAGGTGCCAACAAATAAAGATTTTTCAAGAGATTTATTTATTTATTAATTATATTTAATAAATAATATAAAAAAAGTAAATTAATTTTAAAAATATTATCTAATAATTTAAAAAGTTACTACAATATAGATCTCACAAACTCTAAACTTAAAAAATTGTTACTTTCTCAGTAACATCAAATTACATAATACATTAAAAAATTATACAATAAATTACAAATTATACACATTGGAGAATTATATAGTATATTACAAATTACACATACATTAGAAAATTATAGAAAATATAGACGGAATCAACATTTTTTTTTCATGAAGAAAAATTTTTGTTTTTGTTTAATATAAAATTTGAATGCTTGAACATTGCTATTTCCATCCCATTTAGATAGACACAAAGACCGAAATATTATTAAAAAAATTTAGAGTGAAAAATAAAAACAAAAATTCTGCACTTTGCCAGTGAGCATGAGATTTTACACTACAACTTTCGTTAGTTAATCTGTGACAATAATATCTGAGATATTGCGCATGAGATTTTCCACTACAACTTTCGTTAGTTAATCTGTGACAATAATATCTGAGATATTGCGCATGAGATTTTCCCCTACTACTTTCGTTAGTTAATCTGTAATCTGTAGTTAACAATAATATCTGAGATATTGTTAACCTAGATGGGCAAAACTTCTAGAATATAAAATGATTCAAAATCTTGGATTTTTTTTAAAAAATATAATACCGAACACGTTTTATAATTTTGATAATATCTGAGAAAATCTTAATTTACTACTAAAAAAATTAAATGCACTATCATAAGAAAGCAAAATTTTGACCTTCAAGGACTATGATAAGGCCGCGGTGGCCTGGTGGTAAGGTTTCGGCTTGTGAGCCGTAGGGTTTCAGGTTCGAGACCCGAAGACCCGTCGTGTAAGGGGGTCTGTTGCACGTTAAATCCGTCATGCCAAACGTCCTTCCGCTGGTGTGGTGTGGAGAGGTGGGTGCCAGCTCAGCCGTCGTCCTCGTCATCTGACAGCGGTTCAAAATTACGAGGTCCGTCCCAAAATAGCCCTAGCTTTGCTTTAAACGGGACGTTAATATGACTCTAGGACGATGATAAATTTTTATGCATTCAATCATATTACAGAAATGATCAGCAGTGTTTAGAAATATAGAAATCATGGGGGTGGGGGGAACAAAAACCCAGCGATAGTGGTTTCCGAAATACTTTTTCGCTTTCTCTTTAATAAAGGTGCTATCCCAAGAACGCCCTGCATAGCTTCGGCGTACAATAATTACGAAATATTAACCTTTAACGTGAATTAAGTATTTTTACTGTAACAGTCATGTGTATCCTTGGCGAGTCTTTTGGCGATTAATTCCTGGTGCGCGGTTAATAGTATCCGAAAATCGAATTTGTGTTTTAGATACGTTTTTTTTAAAAAGATTGAAACAAAGATTTAATACAAAATTACACAGTCACAAAATTCCATACCAAATTTGATGCATAAAAATAATTTAGTTAGACCAAGACAATCAACGCCTTATTGAATTTAGCTCAAAATTCGATAGGTATCTAAACTATATATGTAAATTCTGCATACCGAATTTTTTTCTATCTAGCTCTCCGTTTTATATTAATCGTCTCAATTTATATTCAAACATATGGACAGACAGATTTCCTCTGCACAGATATTGATCAAAATTTAATAGAAAACTACAAATTTGGCATAAAGTACGTATACCACATTCCATCAGTCTAGCTCAAAGCGTTCTTGAGTTAGCTTTGTCCCAGACAGACAGACGGACGTTTTCCAGAAATGTATTTTTTGAACTGAGGGAATAAGGATGTCCAGTCGTCAATAACAAAAAAAGGAAAAACTTTATTATTTATTATCGCATCTACATAAATTTGGTGTCCATGGAAACGACTCGAGGGACAGGTTTGTTGAGACAAACTGATTAACCGAGTTAATCAGTTTGTCTTCTATCTCGAAATTTTTTTACTACGGCTATTATTTTTTTTATTGAATAAATTTGTCATAATGAAATTAATTTCTCAAAAACAATTCCCACAGTTGATTTGCAAAGCCCACATTTTGAGGGACATATATTAAATTTATGTATATTTAATGATCTAATTTTTATGAAACACGAGCTTTAACGGCCATTATAATATCGCAGTTAATTAAATATTAAATTTATTTTCAGATCAGACGATTTTAATTCAACATAAATTTTCTTCTTGAAGAAAATGAAGCTGTTTTTTTACTCAGACGATATAAAATTAAGATCGCAGGACGGATTGATGGTTGGAATGTTTAATTAAATTTTGCTCTTTACCAGTTTTTTGCAAGTAAATGAAATTGAGATCGAAGGAAATCCTTACCCTTCAGTAAATTAATTAACTCTAAAATAAGGAAAATAATTAGCACCTATTATTTATATACTTAATGGCCTAATGTTGGGCACTCATTCATAAATTTCTTCAATTATTGATAGGTGAATATTTTAAAAATATACTTAAAATGATCCCCTAATATTCTTATAAAATAATCTCCTCTTTGCAATTGTGTTTCTAAACAAACATTGTTTCCGAACTTTAGATTGAGATATGTATCATTCATAGAGATAGTCCAGATATTGATAATGTGCTTGACTGAACTCGTTTGCATTTATTTATCTCGATTACATCAACTGTTGCATAACAGAAAGAAGGTTCATCACTCAGTTAATTTTACAGTAGCTTACAGCGGAGCTAATGTAAGAACGATTTATAGAGGAGCTACTGTAATTAATCTTTTATCTGATTAACAATTGTTTCCACATGACCATTCATTTGTCATAAAAATTAAGATGTTCTTTTCAGGATGGGATCAACCAAAAAAACTAAATGATGAATTAATTTTACAGTACACTAGTTAATTTTTAAAAGTACTGTTGTCTCCAATATTTAAATATTTATTATTATTTTAGCGGGAAAAAAACACATACTCAAAAATTAAGGATAAATCTGAGTCGTGTTGCTTACTCCTAAAAATTCCTGGGATGAAAACGCGAAAGAAGTCTTATTTTTCTATTAACAAATTGAGATTTACTTAACATACAGTCTACGGTGAGATAACTCTGTATATAACTCAAGAACTACTATGAATTTCAGAACGAAATTTGATACACGTACATAAAAAGGCTTGCTGTATGGAATCATTAAAAAATATCGAGATAGTAGTTAAGACGGTTAATCACATTGTTTCTCGCAACAAACCTGTCTCTTTAACCCATTTCTATTGACACCAATTTTATAAAGATGCAACAAATAGTAAAGTTACAAAGACGTTCCTTCTTGATTTTTGTCTCAAATTAAAATTCTCTGTCTTCTAAATTTTTCTTTTGATTACTGTAATAGATAATCTAATTTTATTTTCTTTAGATATTTATTATTATATATTGTTTGATATGAAAAAAAAATGCAATTTTTGTAATATTTTCTTGCATTATAAATAAAAAAAAATAACTTTCCGATTCGCAAGAAATCCTTTTTTCCCCCCTTTATTAAAGACCTAAACTTAATTAAAGGTTTCAAAATACAGCTTAATTTGATAGTTTAGAGAAACGTTCAAGATATACCATCTTGATTTATTATTAAAAATTGGCCTCATTTTTAATAAAACATTAAAATACAAATTATATATCACACTTTTTATTATCTTAACCGAATGATCATTTATTTTCCGTGTCAATAAAATGCCATTATGCTTAGTGTTAAAACGCATTGAAGCATACAGCCATATTATTCATAGATGTTTCTATTATATATATATGTGTAATGATATTTTAAACTTTAATTTCAATTTAATTAATTTCCAAGGTTTTATCTTAATTTAGCCCATAGTAACTTTATTCTAAAATATTCTCTTATTTCTTGATCCAATTCCACTGTCTCTACTAAATTAATTCAAGAGAAGCTATGTAAAATTGCTGAATTGGCTAAAAACCTAACTTTCCCACACTTCGCGTGAAGGGACAAAATACCGCTGACGAAACAAATTGTTTTTTAAAAGATCCCTGTGTTTCCCCTGCCTCTTCGACGTGTGTAGCAAAAATCCCTATTGAAATCTTAATATATTAGCGCTGTAAAGAAATAATTTCCCTATCAAAATCTCAGGTTATATAACACCAGGGATAAGAGCTTTTTCCTCATTCCTCTCTGTGTTGTGCTCATCGCTTGTACATATGCCTGCTTCTCCTATATAAAGTAAAACGACGTCACGAAATAAAAGACTCTTCTATGTCTTCAAACCTGCCATCTGCTTCAACCAACAAAAATAATGCTTACATATATATGTAATGATATAACTCTAATTTTAATTCAATTAATTTTCAAGATTTTATCCTAATTTAGCCTATAGTAACTTTATTCTAAAATATTCTCTTATTTCGTGATCCAATTCCACCCTCTCTACTTAATTAATTCAAGAGAAGCTTTGTTAAATTGTTGAATCAGTTAAAATCTAACTTTCCCACACTGCACGGGAAGAGATAAAATACCGCTGATCAGGCAAATTCTTTTTTAAAATTTCACTGTATTTCCCCTACCTTGTCCACGCATGTAACGAAAATCCCTATCGAAATCTCGTAATACATTAGCACTGTAAAGAAATATTTTCCCTATCAAAATCATAGGTTATATAAGACCAGGGATAAAATGTCCAAGGGCTTTTTCCTCATTCCTTTTCTGTGTGCTCATCGCTTGTACATATGCCTGCTTCTTCAAAATGAAATAAAACAACGTCACGAAATTAAAAGTATCTTCACATAAAATGTTACACAATGTCACATAAATGTTATATATATGGTATTTTGATTACTTTAATAAGATGTTTTTTGACAATTATTTCAGTATTACTTCTCTTAAGAATAGGGCTTTTTATTATTTGCTCATTATCTTCATTTGTGCAAATGAAACGTTTTCATAACACCTCAAATGTTTTCAAAATTTTCCTTGTATTAGTATTTACTTCATGACATTATAGTTTCATAAAATATTATAGGATGGAAGTAAAGATGCAATTTATATAAAATGAATATATGTACTTATTTTTTAAAAAAATACATACCCAAACAATAGGCAATATATTTTCAAATCATTAAAAATTTATAACAAAATTGTAATTATATTCTTGTTTGTGGTCCAAATCTACATCAGACTTAATTATAGTTTGAAGAAATGTGGAAATATATTACAAGAAATAAGGAAAATGCCAAAAGTATTTTGACTTATTTCAGTAAATTTGTTTCGATGAATTAACATTCTTTTGTTAAATGAACTTATTGTGAAGAGAAGTTAATAGAGTTGAATTTCTACTTTGTGTTCTGTATGGCATTTTAAAGTCCAAGAGATAAGAAACAATAGTACTATATATCTCCTATAATGTTTCAAATTGGCTAAGATTATTTTTTGCCCTTTAAATAGTTAAACAATTACCCCCAGTCTTCAAAACATTTTATTTTGGTTTGACTTGCGATATTTTAAGTTGCTGGATCATATTTTTAAATCTATATCAAATTATAAATTCTCCAATGCTCCCGAATAAAGAAAAACAAGTGAAAACAAAACAGCACATTTTTCTTGCTCTGAAAAATACAAAAGATTTATTCATTTTATATATAGTATAAAAATTAACAAGGTTGCTTAACAAGATTGCACAAAAACATCCAAGTTAACAGGAATGTTTAAGGAAGAATTCCAATTAAGCTTGAATTTTGAAAAATAGGCCAGCTAATTCAAAAGTTATTTTTACAATTTTAAGCGGTTTCATTGGCAACATCTTCCTCTTCAAAATCTCCTTCATCCTCAGCAGTTGCTTCCTGGTATTGCTGGTACTCGGAAACCAGATCGTTCATGTTGGATTCGGCTTCTGTGAATTCCATTTCATCCATACCTTCTCCAGTGTACCAATGCAAGAAAGCTTTGCGACGGAACATAGCTTAAAGAGAAAAACAAAAATATCGTTAAAACAGAAGTTTACCATATATAACCAGCGTTATGATAGTATCACTAAAAGGCAAAGATCATGAAAGAACCAATATAATATATTTAAGTTAAATGTATTTTTCTTACCAGTAAATTGATCAGAAATTCGCTTGAAGATTTCTTGAATGGCAGTGGTGTTACCAATGAAAGTAGCAGCCATTTTAAGGCCTCGTGGAGGAATATCACAGACGGCAGTTTTCACATTATTAGGAATCCATTCAACAAAGAAACTACTGTTCTTATTTTGGACGTTCAACATTTGTTCATCAACTTCCTTCATGCTCATTCGGCCACGGAAGATGGTAGCAACAGTCAAGTACCTGCAAGGAAGGGGGGGGGATAGAAGGTTTTAGGTTATTAGCTCAAACTGCATCAATTTCTAACATCAATCAACAATTCTACTTCAAAATAATTCATAATGAGATTTGCTAATAAATAGCAAAATTAAGAAAAATATAGCCATGTTAAATCAATCTTAATATTTCTCAAATGTTACAAATCTAATTTTCCCTCTACTACTAAAAGAAACTATTTACAATACCAATAAAATAAGCCAATTCATTTAAGAAATTTTTTAAAGTATTATTTTATAATAAGAAATGCCAGTAACTTTTAAACATAAATAATGATACACTTCATGTAAACTAACACATATATAGTCTATATAATTATGCAAACATTAATTTTTTTTAAAACTGTTATTTTTATTTCAAATAGAACTTTAAAAAAGGCTGATTTTATTATAGAGAGGTCAAAGTATTATTTAGTTATATTTAATGAAGACAAACAGGTAAAGAATTTAAGAGAGTACATTTTTCATAATTAAAATTTTAAATTACCTGCCATGACGAGGATCACAAGCGGCCATCATGTTTTTAGCATCAAACATCTGTTGAGTAAGTTCAGGAACACTAAGAGCTCTATATTGCTGGCTACCCCTAGATGTAAGAGGAGCAAAACCTGGCATAAAGAAGTGAAGACGAGGGAAAGGAACCATATTTACGGCAAGTTTTCGGAGATCAGCATTCAACTGGCCAGGGAATCGAAGACAGGTAGTTACTCCAGACATGGTAACAGAAACAAGATGGTTAAGATCTCCATAAGTAGGAGTGCTCAATTTCAGGGTTCTGAAGCAGATATCATATAGAGCTTCATTGTCTATACAGTAGGTTTCATCAGTGTTTTCAACTAACTGGTGGACTGATAAGGTTGCATTATAAGGTTCTACTACAGTATCGGACACCTAAATTAAAAATAAAATCTCATTAAGTTAAAAGAACATAGATGATTATTTCTAAGAATTTATATATAATTTCATGATACATGAAAGAATCTTAGTAGTGAACAAAGTTTTTATTAGATTTATCTGCTTGACTACCAAATTAAAGATGAAAGTCCACACCCTTTTTATTTTCCACTTCTTTGTTCAAATAACAGTAGTAAATTTATTGATATAACTAAGAGATAATTCAATTGATAAAATGTTACAGAGGATAATATAGCGGGACTTGAAACTATTTTTATATTATCACTATAAATTTATCAAACATATCTGCATATAAGGATTATCAAAATTAAAATGTACATGTATGAATTTTAAATACAGTTCTCAAAATTCTTTCATATAACAGGCTACTTAGCGCATTAAGGATCACTTACGAGTCTTCTCATATTATGTATACCACCTGTTGTTACATTAAAATGACAATCATGCATTAATTTTTATTTTACCATGATCAAAAAGAACCACAGGTAAATACATGTAAAAAAAAATCACCAAAAACAGAAAAAAATTGTATTAGGATGTAACAATTTGCATTAATGTGAAGCACATTATATCACCATTATGGCAACTTGTACTAAATTCTATAGCTGTAAGTGTGTTTGGAAACTGTAGACACACACTTCATTTTACAAGCATAGATATATATCGTTAAGAATAAATTGAAACATATGCATAGTGATTTGTCTAATAAATTAAAACAAAGATATTTTAATCATAAGTATATTTTACAATTCCATAAAAATCCAAATCTCCGAATAAAATGGCCTTTGACTAATAAGTAAAAGGTTATCCCAAAAAGTCTTTCTATTAACAATAGGAATGTAGAAACTCATTCTTTCTACATTCAATCATTATTTTGAAAAAATTACCTCAATCTTTATGCTGTTTTCACAACTTTTGAAAACAAAAACAACAGATATTTAATTCAGGATCCCCTAGCCATTAGTATATTCAATGGATCAATTCAAAACTTATGTATCCTAAAAAAAAAAAATTCTATTTCAGAAATATTTACCTTTGGAGATGGCATCACACTAAATGTGTTCATGATTCTATCCGGGTATTCTTCTCTGATTTTAGAAATCAACAGTGTACCCATTCCAGATCCAGTTCCACCACCAAGAGAATGAGCAAGTTGGAAGCCCTGAAGACAATCGCAACTTTCGGATTCCTTACGAACAACATCTAAAACTGTATCTACAAGTTCAGCTCCTTCAGTGTAGTGACCTTTGGCCCAGTTGTTTCCAGCACCACTTTGACCTGGGGGGTGGAGGAGGATTTATTTCAGTAATTATAATTTTGTAACATACAGTCAGAGAATAATGAGAATTGCACTAATAATCCTTCTTTAATTTCTAAATGTCAATAAAAAAAATATAAATAAACTGCAGGGATTTTACTACACCAAGAAATAAAAATGATTTTTGTTTTAACACAAGAACCATGAAATTAATTATGCTATATTAAACAGAAGAGACAGTAATCAACTTTTGGAAAAATAGTTAGAGTCCATAAGTACTATAATAACCAATTATGTTTGAATTTATAAAATCATAAGGAAATGCATAAATTTGATAGATAAAATTGTTAATTAATCATTAAAAAGTGATAACTTAAAAAAAAAATAGATACATGTAAAATAATAAAATACATGACCAAGTATGAGAAGTCCTCATGGAACGAGATGCCCCATTTATGAACTTACCAAAAATAAAATTGTCAGGACGAAATAGCTGACCAAAAGGTCCAGATCTTACAGAATCCATGGTACCAGGTTCCAAATCAAGAAGAATGGCACGTGGTACATATTTACCACCTAAACAAAAAGACATAACAGGCTACATTAAGAAACATAAGGACAACTATGCAAGATTAAATTACAAAATTTCAATGCCACCATATTAGTTTGATATAAAAGCTGCATTTTAAATATAAAGGCATGTATGAAAAAAGAAACAAAAACAGCATAAAAATAATTTTTGTTTAAAAATGGAATTCATTTACATACCTGACGCTTCATTATAATAAACATTTATTCTTTCTAACTGCAAATCAGAATCACCATGGTAGGCTCCAGTTGGGTCAATACCATGCTCATCAGATATAACTTCCCAAAACTTTGAAAAATAAAAGTAAATTAAATTAATATAAATACAGAATTAAACCAAATTTTAATTGCATCTAAATACATGTAAGTTCAGTTTTAAGAAGTATATTTCATAATTACTTATAAAATAAATAGATAAATAAATATTTGTAAATGTATGATGCAAGTCATTTTTTAATAAATTAAAAGCTCACAAGAATGGAAATTTAAATTAATGCTTCACATTTTAATAAATTTACCCCTATAACGTTATATTATTTTATAAGAATAATTTTTCATTGAGATATACAAATGGATTATACTTTCAATAAAAATCTTATGAAAAGTCGAGAATAACCAGCACAATTAAAAAATACAATCAATCATAAAGTAGTACTAAAATTAGGTTATGATTTTAAAAATAGAATTAAAAAGCTAGAATAAATTTATTTTAAAGCAATTGTGCTTTCCTAAAAATTTTCCACACAAAGTTATTAACTGAAAATCAAAGAATTTGATTTAGAAAATGCAGGATAATTTACTTCCTAAAATTTGCTTATAAATAACTTAATATTTATTTTGCATAACAGGATGTGATAAATCGCAGCAATTTCCCTAATTTTTTATGAAAAATTCTGTAAACAAAATGGTTAATGCAATACGTTTTATAAATAACATTTAAAATTTCTAATCAAATACGCTTTTATGGAAATCTTAAAATAAAATTTAATTTAAATGCAATCTCACTAAGATATAATTTATTGCAAATACTAATATAACTGGGTAAGAATAGTGAATTATAATGCTAATCTGCTAATTTATTCATGAGTTTAGTTCAGAATTTAAAATTTAATCATGTTTCTACGAAAAACATTCCAGATTTCACTGCATTTACAATATTTCTAGTTTTTCAAATCCCTAAAAAAAATAACACAATTTGTCTAATCGCCCATTTATTTCATAACGATATTCCATTATATTAAAAAAGTATTTAATATTTTCAAGATGAATTAAAAGATTAGTAATTCATCTTGAAATTTTTTCTCGTTCACATGTATCTTTTGTTCAGAATTTAAAAAAGTAAACTGCTAAAGTATGAGCATTTTCATAATAAAAAGTATTAGGCATAAGAATTTCAGTTAGAGAATGTAATTAAATTTTGAAAAACATTCTGTTTAATTTTCTTTCAAATATACACTGGAACATACAAATGTAAAGGTAACCCTCTACAACCTACGCTCAAGAAATTTTAATGATAACAAAAGTTTTAAACAGTGCTATTAATAAACGACAAAAGGTAGTTATTTTCGGTACGTATAGTATTATTAAAATTTATTAATGAATGCAAATACCTTAAATTATACAATATTCACGAAATTTTGAATGGCAGACAAAACCACACCCTATGAAAAAAAGTAATTCTAGATTCATTAAGCTTACTTTGGCACCAATTTGGTTTCCACATTGACCAGCTTGAACATGGACAATTTCTCTCATTTTGAAGAAATATATAAATTACAAAAATAATTAATTTATCAAAAATGAGTATCAAAAGTAGAGGATGACACCGCACGGCCGCCGAACAATGCCAAAAAGAACTGAGGTTCCGGTTTCGCGGTTAGAGGTAATTGACTCGTAGGAGTAATGGCAGCACCGCAGATGAAATAAATTGTAATAAATAATTTATTTATTTTGCTTGTATCGAATAATGTTTTTTATATTCTGCTTTATTTTTTTAACAATTGAATTAACTAAAGAGGATTTTTATTGATCATAAAATCTTGCAGTTTTTTTGTTGTTTTTTTCTGCGTAGCTGCGCAGCATGTTCTCAAATTTCTCTCGCTCTTCTCTTTCTTTTATTTTTTTTAATCTTTATTTAATTGAATTCTGTTTTTCTTGGACTGAATCTCACATTCTTTATTGGAATTACATTAAATTTAGAACTAGTTATTAAATTATAACAGAAATTAACATGAGATTTAAATGTATACGAAAAATGTTCCGTGGTATTATTTTTCTATAATAATATTTTTATGTAGATAAAACAAAAGCCAGGTCACATTCACTGCTTGGATGGGAATAAATGATGTATGGATGTTAATTAGGGAAATTTATGTTGATTTGTGGTAAGGCAACAAGAAATAGTGTAAAAAAATAAAAACTTTTTATTTTCCTCTCACATTTTTCCTCACCTATTTTTACTTTTAAAAATAAAAGATGTCCGAACAAATACCTTCGTAACTCTCCAAAAAGAGATATGACATAGGAATCGATGCATTGCATTCCCTCTCTGTGTCATGCCACTATTTAATGAGTGATGCTGTTGTGAGTCTACTGAATTATCGCAAATAATTTTTCTTATATTTAAGATTATTACTAGATAAGTCATTAGTATCATGTTTTTATGTTTTCGGGCATTGTGGCTGAACCAATGTGAAAGCTTTATTAGTCCTGACCAACAATATTCTTACGATATTCTAAAGCATTCACAAAAAGCAAACAGCATCATAGAGATATATAATATCTTATACTAATAAAGATAGTTCTGATGATAGGAGGCTCAAGACTTGCTTTTATTATAAGTCCTTATTAATTTAAAATGCTCAAAGTATTTTACGTTAACTTCATGATAATGTATGACATTCAGAATTGAGATTGTGGAGGTAACAATATTTACAGGCGCCTCAATCTCAGGAGACACCCGAGCACAAGTCGAATGTGATTGGTTAGTTCGATCACATGACTTCAAACTATACGTCATGTAAAATCTTCTGTTGGCTATATATCTTTCCTTTTGGCAATTAAATGCGTATTTTGGCGAAATTAATTTGGGAATAGATATCAGTACCGTAGTATTTTGTTTTGTAATTCAGTTGATTAAAATTTTACATTCATATCTGTTTTATAATAAAGCTGATATATAAGAAATCAGGGTCTGCTACATGCTTCTAAGTGTGCTTTCATTTCTATATTTGAAAAGAAAATATTATGAACTGTATATAGATTTATAAATGTTGTCTTTCAATAAAAATGAAATGCACAGATCTACAAAACTCTCACTGGATCCATTTTAACATATGTGTTCGGAACTTAAGACAATAACTTCACAGAGAGAAGCTCTTATTTCTATATTTGAAAAGAAAATATTATGAATTGTTTTTTTATAAAATGCGTTTAAAATAAATGTGTTTATTTATAAATTTCAGCGTAGCATAACGCACATTTGAATTCTATGCTTATTCCTTATCCTTGCAATACGAAACAATGCTTACCGCTTCGCAGATAAAAATTGGTTACTGTAAAATTGGCGGAAAACGAATTTGGCGGTTTTCAATTCACTGATCTGACAAACCAATCACATTCGACTTGTGCTCGAGTGTCTGCTGAGATTGAGGCGCCTGTCAATATTTTGCCATGCTGATTAATAGTGGTATTTCGTATATAAAAGTGCGATAAAAAACAAAACAAAAAAAAAATGCTTAAAGCCCTTGATAAGTAAAATCAGTTTGCAATCAATTGCTACCAGTTACACTTACCAATGATTTAATCAAATTTTGATTATGGTTCGTATAATTGTAAACACACTGCTCAAACTAATAAGGGGATATTATGATTTTGCTTATAAACAGTGGATAGGGAAATGCTTCGGATATATGATATGTAAGTGTTATAAGATATGAGAAAAGAAAAAAGAAGCAACGAATAATGAATAATTAAATTTTATTGACGATATTTGTTGGCAAACAAAAGAAGTACAAGTTGTGCACATTACACAAACAAACAAAAAAATGTGATTTCTCGGGAAAAAAAAGTTTCAATAAGGGATATAGTCACCACTAACTAAAAGCAATTAGAGATGCATAATCCACGATTTTTTGAATAACAAATAATTTTGCTATTGTTATTTTTAAATATTTGTTCCAAATATCTGTTATTTCAATCATATTATTAATTTAAAATTATTATTTAATATTAAATATAAAATTTATTAATTATAATTAATACTTAATTTACTAATTTAAGTAACGTGTGATTGAATTAATTTATCTATTTCAGCTTACTTCTTAAATTTGATTTTTTTCAAAACTATTTATTTAATTTTTGTAATGGAGTAAACCATTTTCTGAAAAATTTGAATTAAATAAAAATGTCATTTCTTTAAATTGTTTACTTCAGTTCTATATTCTACCAATAAATGGCGCCAGCAGTAAATGGAATATATGCAAAGTCAAATCAAAAGCAACTAAGAACGGTTTATATGGAACAGTGCATTAACACATACGAATACCAGTAAGGCCGGTTACTCTCATGAAGTGGAGCGGCGACTTCACACTTTCCAGTGAAGTCACCACTCCGATAAATTTCAGTGATATGCAATTCAGTGATACGAGGATTCCAATAACCGGTCCGTTCACAGATTTCTCCTTTTCTGTTATGTTCGAGAGCTTCCATTGGACAGATCGTATCGTTTGTTACTTTCCAGCGAAGTCACCGCTCCGGTAAATTTCAGTGATATCGTATCGATTGTTACTTTCTATCGTGATCCGAAACCTGTAATCGAAATATCACCAGTAAGATCGTATCAAGGATTTGAATAACACCCCTTTTTGAAAAGTATTGATCACTTGTATTTGTGACTTTTTGACATTGGTTACGTAATAACCGCTCGTAAAATATTCGTCATCCCTAAAAGCAATGTCGCATACATACGAGGCATGGAATCAATGTACAACTGGGGAATTCTCTCTCATTCCTGTAGAAAAGAAGCTTTCGAACTGCCGAATTGTTTCTGTGGGTGATAAGTGACTAGCAACTTTTCTCTACAGAATGTCCCAAATGTGATCTATTGGGTTCATACCTAAAGCATGGTGCTCAGTCCAGTTGAAGGATTCTTTCGTCGAGAAAGAAATTATCCATTAACTGTGACATGGCATTATCATCCGTGAGAATGAATTCATCCCCCATTTCTATAGTATAAAGCGTCACAATAGATATGAGGATCTCATCACTTTATCAATGAATCATTCTTGATAATTTACAGGTCGGTTCAACCATTTTTAGAAATACCGGGCAGCTGTTACCTCCGATAGATGGGGGAAGCATGGTGGCTCTTTGTCAACTAAACACAAACCATAAGTCCGAGAGCACACAAATCCATACAGTAGAGTTTGTTTTGAACAGTTTGATTAAAAACTATGGTGTCAGTAACTCTCCGAAGGTGGTGTTGCAAAAAAGTAGTGTTGTTGCAGTGTTACGACCTTGCCCCGATGTTCGGAGAACATTTCCAGTGGCCAAGAGTCGATTCCATAGTCTGAAAACGATACTGATAGTAATTCCCAACGCTTTCGCTACAAGAGATTCAATCTGACTAGATGCCTATTAGGCTACCGATTCAGCTATGTCATGTTGCTGAGACACTGTTAAAAACATTCAAAGGGTGTCAATTGTTTTTAATCTACTCCTACAGAAGGAATGCAGCAGGTCGTTTTTTATTCCTTATTTAAAATGGCTAGTTTTTTTTTTTATTTCACAAGTAAAAGTTGAATATTCCCAATTTTGTAAACATTATAACTTTTCTTTTTACCCTCTTCTATTTTTGCTAAAAAAGTTCTCGATTATATGATTGTTTCATATTGAATTCATAATATTCTTTAATTATTTTAAGCAGTGTGTTATCATATAAGATATCAACCAAGCACAAACTCTCCTAACAAGAATATTATACTTCCACTTATTTTGATATTAAATCTATTAGATACTGAAATGAATGAAGAACAATGAAGAACAATTTCCATCTAAAAAAGCCATCAAACCCACTATTAGATATTTCTCCTCCAAGTAGTACATGATGCAACATATACAAAACTTACCTAATCGTGCAATATTTATTTATAAAAGAAAGTTCCCACTATAGCATAGCTGCATACAGCAACAGAACAACGATATTATTTACAAGTTACTAGCCACCTTTGATGACCAGTTAGTTTGCCAAGATTTGGTTGCTAAAAATTTCAATTGAAGAGTTTATGTGAATTTGTTTTAATGGCTTCCCTGCTAAAATATTTTGAAGGGACAAAATTTAAATAGTTATATATCTCAGAAGCCTTACATCGTTGTGTTCAATGCCATGCATTTTTATAACTCTGTATCTTTATGTATCTTAATATAAAAAATAGCAAACAATATTTAAAAAAAGGGGCACATTTAAAAATTTTTCTCTGATGCTTGATTTTGAAGTAAAATTTTAATTGTATGGAACAACAAAATTTCAAAGATTTTATTCAGAGTGTGCCTTATAAATGAAAATTGCTCAACATGCAAAAATAAACTGAACTTCCATACTAGATCATCAACAACAAAGAAAAAATAAAAAAGAGAGAGAGAATGAAATATTACAGCAACTGTTTCACTTCAACAATAAAATATACTATTGTTAAAAGTACTAATAGAGAATAAAAAAAAAAAAATTAATTAAAAATGAAAAAATTATATCACAAAATAATTGAAATACTTTAAAAGATAATTATTTGAATTTTAAAATAACATCAAAATCATTTTTATGCTGCAATATTATAAGAGGTTATGGTGAAAAAACAAAATTTTGCTTACTTTTCAATTAATATTCTAATTATAATTCTAAGAAAATCCCTCCAAAGTGCACATTCGCAATTTCTAATGTATATAATTGGAAGGAAGGTAGTTCTAGGTCAAGCAGCTTGGTTTGTAAAAAGCCAATACACACATTCAGCTTAGTAGACATTAATCAAAACTCAAGATTATATCAGTGCAATAAGTTTCGGATTATTTATGGAATTGAGTGAAACAATAACCATGGATAAAATGATAAGGCCCCTACTCTAATTCCCTAAAAATGACACAAATCAGTATAAAACACTTTAATAATGTTTATTTATGGTAAGAAGTCTACACATACAATTAAGATTTAATGAACAGGATATTTCTGCATTCACAATTCTGTTGGTTTACTTTTTTTTACATGCTCAGGCCCCTCGCCCCCCCTCAATCATTTGTATTTATTTACTATTTCTCCTCCCCCCTTTTTATTTTTCAAATTTGCGAAGGAAGTTTTTTTCTAACATTAATTTTTATTCAGATTTTTTTGATTAATAACTGCAGATAATAATTTACTATATTATGAAACATGGAACTTTAAATGAAGGACAGAATACCACCTATTGATATTTCAATTCCTGCTTTTATATCATGATCAGATTTAGTACACTTCAAATTCACATTCAAAATTATCTTTCTCAGTGTTTAAGATATTAGTAGCATAATTCAATTCCTTCAAAAAAGAGAATGATTTAATATTATAAATTAAGAGATTTCATGCAGTTAATTGGACAATTTAAAGCTTTACAAGGTCTACTTTGAGGTGAATCTTGTAAAATTTGAACTTAATCCAAATACAGACTTCTATGTTTTAACAGAGGGAAGATATTTGAAATTTATGGATTTAACATGCATCAGACTGAAATACAAGACTTCATTGAAATCAAGTCCCAAATTCACAGTTTTCCAGTCTCAAAATGAACCCCCCGCCCTCATACATCCTAGTTTTTGTTATTGATTAATCTGACTTGTGTGGTTGAAAATTCAAAAATAGTAATTTTTCTGAAACATTTCCTAAAACTTCCTTTTTTTAAAAAATGAAATAGATGTGGTCGATTAATTAATCTGAAGGTAAATGTAATAGTTTAACTCTTATTTATAAGTTTTTATTAAATTTTTTTACTCAGTTATGCCAAAGATAAAAGCATCAAGTAATTAAGAAAATTATATTTTCTTATTACGATGATCAAATGTAATACTTCATTATGAAATAAATGCCCTGTTGAATCCATTTTACTTTTTTTTGCTGATTATTATTTTTTTGGGTTTTAATAGAATATCACAATTGCATATTGAGTTAAAAAACATTCAAATTATCAATGTTAATTCAGGAATGACAACAAAAAGTTGAGGGAAGCTCATTCTGGAAATCTCGGATGTAAAGTTTATATACCAAGTTCTATATGTATTATTTATTTATTGGGATCTTATATTCAAAATTAATAAATATTCCTTAATCATATGTAATAGATTCAATAGCTAAAGCATTGATTAGTAACAAATTAAACTTAGTTTTTGGAATTTCTACTAAATATTAAACACAGATTTAGATAATATAATATTTTTAATAAAAACTGAATTGTGTCTTGCATATTTATTTCATATTGTAACTAAAACATATTAAATGAACTGTAATAAAAATAGGAGTATTTAACCTGTTAACAGGGTAATTAACTTATATTCTATTTGTTTTGCATTGAAAAAAAAAAGATTTAGTAAGAAAATATAAAAATAATTGCACCTATAAACAGTCTAGTAATTTAGAGGATCTTATTGCATTCAGTAATGTTGCTCATCATGAATTCAACAGAATATGCTGCCCCAAAATGTTATATCATTATTAGATTATATACTAAAAGAGTAAAAATAAAACATATCTTGATTAGATCATAATTTTCGAAGACCTCTGTTTTAATATCTTATTCTAAATTTTTGTTTCTGACAACAGATCAGCACCAATGATGTGTTGACAACTAATTCTAATACCGAGATGTTTTAAGAATTACTGAAAAAAAAAAATTAACTACACTTAATTAATCTAAGTAAGACATAAGCTTTTTATCTTATGTTCACAAGCTGTATCATGTATGCAAAAATTGTAAAACGAATGTGTAATTAGTTAATCCAAATAGTTACATATTTTGAGATTAAAAACTGCAAAATGTTGCTTTAGCTTTCTAGAATAAATTTCAAATAAAATAAGGGGGAAAAAAAGCATAATAAAATCTTTAGAATACCTAATATATTCTTTTTCAAGAAAACATTTCAAAACAAATTGCTGCACGAGCAAGTAATGTGTCATTTGATGCAACTCGCATTTCTCCTTTCTTTATATTAAAAAGCAAGTTTCAGATTAAAAATATAAAATTAATGAAATGTAATTTTTTTAAATATTACTTTTCTCCACATATTCAAGTTTAGTACCTTTTAAGATATACCAATACTTCTAAAAGCCGTTAAAATTTCAAAAACAATGCAAAGTACGAACATAAACAGCCATGATTAGAATATTTATAAATTAAACAAATTTTTAAACTTCCTTGGTTAAATTATAACAAAAAACACATAGAACCAAGAAATATGAGTATTAATTCGAGAACACAATAGTGAAATTTGAAAAATAAAACATTTAAAGAATGTGATGTGTTATTTTATTCTGTAATACTTTTTTTTGGTGGGGAGGGGGTTGGGGAGCATTGTTTTATAGTGATTAAATGCACCATAAAAGAATATTCTATGTTAGGACAAATTCTAATAAAAGCATTTGTGTGACTAGAATTAAATATAATATTTCATAAAGGACAATAAATATTAGTCTTTTTATAAAGCACTGTAGAAGAATGTTAAGGAGAAGCAAACATCCAGATACCCTGATATTATGGGGCATAATAGTTTTGCAGTTTTATTTAAATCAGATACAGATGGAATCATATACAGAACACTTTTTTCCATTATCAAGAAACCATTTATCAAAGAAACATAAGGAATATTATTAAAATTTACACAAACATTTAAAAAATGCTTTTATTATAATATCCAGATTTAATAATTATAATAAAGAATCCACCATTTTCAAATGCAGTACTTGAGAACACATTTATTAAGCTCTTATGTATAACAGTAAATATTCATTAACATTATACCTAGGTAAATTTTACACTAAAAGCTAACAAACATAAAAAATGCATATCAAAGTTCTCAAAATTTTGTCAGGAATTACATAAGAACAGCTGTTAGACTTGTTTAAACTATATTAGAAACATTAAAAACAAATGACTCTACAAGTAAAAACAATTCAAACAATTTTATTAAAAAAAATCCCTGACAATGAATAATTCACAATGCTGAATGACGAGAGATTTCATGAAATTTCCTAAAACTGCTTTTTTACAAATTAAAGTCCTATTGTATAAGATCTTCCACAGGGATTATGGATAGGACTAATAGTTGGTTTAGAAATCATCCACTCATACCAGACATTTCGTGGTGAAACACACCTCCAAAAGTGGACTACCAGTTCATTTTTAGCACATACATATAAGGGATCCTGAAAATTAAAATAATATGTTGGTACTCAATGTAAGAGGTAGATATTTTAAAAGTTCTGTTAGAGCAATCTAAATTGATATAATTTATTTTCTAATAATCACTCATACTACAGAAATCTTAAAACATAAATATAGAATTTTTTGATTTTTAATATTTCTACAATTTTTTTTTTTTGAATTTACAGTACAAAAAACTTGACAGTTTTTGAAGAATCATGTTTAGTTCTATTATTCATTAATTATATAAAAAGAAGTAAGCAAAAAATAATATTTAAATTATGATTCTACAAAGAAATAAAAAACTTAGCCTATTGTAGTATATGTTTAAATTTATTATTAGTTACACTAAAACATTATATTATCCAAAAGGAAAATGATTAAATTTCATACAGCCACATTAAATCAATCATTAAATTTCATATAGCCACATAAAATCAATTATTAAATTTTAAATAATCACTTTAAAAAAAATACTGCTCATGGAGTAAATAAAACTAAATTAAGAAAACATTTTTCCACAATTGACAATTCTTTGATCAATATCATGCTGATGTTAAATTTTCTATTTGTGTTTAGTCATAAAATTGCATAATTTTCATAAAAAAATAATATTACATATATGCAAATCAAATTTTAAACATTATTATAAATTAAATAAGAAGTAGAAATTGTTTGATATAATTATTAACTACAGTAATATATATATAAAAAATTAGATCACCTTGATAGGGAAGAATATGGGAAACCAACTAAACAATCCCGGAGAATGTGACGAAGGATGTATGCCTAAAGAAAGAAAAAAAAATTTCATATGAGATATAGCAAAATAAGTGCAGAAACTTGGGGGATGCAGGAAAGGAGAGTGTATATTCTGCACAAAAATTATTCATTGCTGGTATCATTAGTCGTTGTCAATTTCAGTATAATTCTTCTACCCACATCAGATAATATATTTAATCTAACAATAATACAAATTATTTATGTGTCATTATTAAAAAATATTAATAAACATAAAAATCTGATAATTTTTTTAAAAAAAAACTTGTTTTAATGTTTCAAATTAATTTTTTATCGAATATTTTATAATATAAGAAATTCAAAGAATGGATAATCAAACAATTTACACATAGAGCAAAATTCTAACACGGATAATTGCCAAAAAAGCATTAATAGCAATTTAGCATAAGAAGGAAATTATTAATGGTAATTTAGCATTTCAAAATTAATCCATACAAACAATTAAGGCATTAATTTAGTTTGCCCAAAAAAGGGCCTGGAGAAAATTTAAAAAATAATATATCCTCACTGTTTGAGGATAATATAGTTCTTACTATAATATTCCATAATCCTTCAAATGAAAATTTAGGAGTATTATTAATCAATTTTAATAATAAAAGATTCATATTTTGTGATATCAAACAATTAAGCAATAAGAATGTCTTAAAATTGAAGTTAATTAGAAATAAGGAATGCATTAAAAAAAAAAGTTTGATTAATCAATATTAGATTAATTCTTCAAATCTTTACTTAAAGAAAATGAAATTATAAATTATACATTTACAAATGATATCAAATTAAAAAAAAAAAAAATACAGGATTGCCAATCAAAACTGGAAAAAAACCATTCCTATGTTTCCCTTATCAAATGCAGTATAAATGGTAATGCTCATACAGATCTTGTGTGCTAGTTATAGTAGAATAACAATAACCCACTCCCCCAGTGTTTGGCTGTTTAAAAAAACAAAAACAAAGAGAAATAAGTGATAGCATTACCTGAAATAAGTACATTAAATGAATATTTATATTTACATCAAAGAAAAATTCTTTTTATTTTTGCATATAATTAATTTAGACAAATTCACATTTTATGAGAAATAGGATATTAATCAGTTCCTCATGCTCTTTAAATTTAAATCAAAATTAAGGATTAACTATTATGATACAAATCACTTAATGATTACTAAAAAAAAATATATTACAAAGTATTTTTTTTTTTTAATCATTGAGCATAAGTTTCTACAACTTCTGCAGATTCTTCAATTGCCAGTATCATCATTTTTTTTTTTTTTGCAACAAATTAATGTGCAAAATTGTTTTGCATTTGTTAGACTTTTTTTCTTCTGTTTTTCTGAAGTTTTATAATACCTCCATGCAGTCATTTTACATACTGGAGCACATCTCTTGAGATTGGATCATTTAAGACATATCCATAAGATTTCATGGCATCATACAGTTCTCAGACCGATTAAAGAATCCCATTTTAAGGGTTTCAACATTCATTCATTCATTTTGTTAATATTAAATTCACTTTCCATAACTGCACTGCCATGGGACAAAATAAGAATTATTAAAGATTTCTGAAAAATCAGAACATTTTTTAAATCTCAAAACATTAGAATAGAAATCCACTAAATGATTTTTTTTAATTAAATGAATCAATTTATTCTTTGTATTTAGTTTCAGTTTTTTTCAGGAAAATTTCAAACTGCATTGGTGCACTTTCTGAACATGCATTAGAAATTTGTACTTTGGAATAAAAAACTTGAAGCAAATCAATCATTCGCTTGTCGTATAATATTGCATTGCTTTTTAATAAATGTTGGTTTGAACAAAACACAGCTTTTAAAATAGCAACATTTAAATATATCTTTTTATAGTATTTTTCTCAAATATAAAACATTCTGCAAAAAAATGTCTTTTTTTTTAATACAGTAACTCTACTAGTATTTAAGTAGCTGTAGATACTACTCCAAGTATTTTTTTCTTATTCTTGGAAATTGGACTGATTTCTGCAGAAGAAAAGGGAAATGAGTAGAAACTAGACAAACTTTCACTAGTTAACAGTTGCAAACAGTGTTGCTTAGTTTCAGAACGGTGACAACCTTTAATTCTTGAAATGTTTTCAGGTTGACATTCTTTTAGGTGGGACCCCCTCCCCAAGAAATTTAAAATTCCCTAAACTTTCCAGGTTTTAAGGAAATTTCAAAATTCCCTGCATTTTCTCGGTGATGTAACAACCTGTAATGTGAAAAATTCAGAAAATAATAGAAGTATTAAAAAGAATTGTACAGTAGATTATATTACATAAATTGTTTGTCTGGAAAAGCTGTTTGCAAACATCTTAAAGTAGTGAAAGAAATCTTTTATACTTGATTCATATAAAACAATGATGAAGGAAAGAAGTTTTTTAAACATACTTAATTTTATATCTTTGTACAGAACTGTATCAAAATAACCAGCAAAGCCATGAACAGTACAGTTGTAGGGGATGCTAAAACTAAGCTTATCATATCTTGTATTATCAGGAACTTCAACTGTTGGAAAGAAAGAAGAAAATTTAAATAAATAATAAAAGACACACTCCAGATAAAAATATTAAGAAATAAATATAGAAAGTATAATTTTTACCTCTATTTGGATGAACAAATGTGAATAGAGCTTGAGGACTAGAGAGTGGTGTATGATTATGAAGATGAACTACAAAGGGCATCTCAAAGTAAGTCTAAAAAGTGAAATATAGATATATTTGAGAAAATTCAAATGAAAGCAATTCAAGTAATTTTTTTTATTTGCTCTGAATCAAATGTATTTAAGTTTACTCACAAGTGGATGTTTATCCTTTTCTCTCATCTGTGCAATTTCACTATGCAGTTTTGGGGCACTCACAGGAACTATGTAACTGGTGTAGCTTGAAGGTATACTAATGCCATCATCTGCAAAATGAATAAACACACGATAGGAGAAAACTTTATTATTTGGAGGAATATATATAGATACATGACTTATTTATATCTCCCTGCAATTACAATTGTTAATAGTCCCTCTTCCTCTGATGACTGTTTTCATTATTTATATTTGATTGAAATTCGATTCTAATTTTAACAGTGTATATAAAATGATAAGACATATGGCACAGAAATTGTTCTTATTATTTTCAAATAGCAACAATGAGATGTGAATAAATTGCTATAGAAACATTTCACACAGCTACTTCATAGAATATTTTTTACAGCTGCATTTTAACATTTCACAAATTAATAGAATTGTAAGAAATAATTTGGAGAAAACTGGCTGTGACATCAAAACTCCATTTAATCAGAAGAAAGAACTCAAGAAATAAGTGTGAAATAGAAAGTTTAATCAATGTAAAAATAGGCTTAACAGTAACCAAATGTGTAATCATTATAACTTAGCTAAGTTAATTAATGACCATATCTTGCAAGACTTACCTCACAAAAAAAAAAAAAAAAAAAAAAGCTTTGCATTATTTAATTCAAAACTACTTAATCAATAACCACATAAAGAGAATAAAATTAATAGCTGCAAACATCCTTCAGATATTTTTTTAACCTTGTTATTATATAAAAGAGGTATTTGTATAGCTGTCAGTCATTAAGCAAATGTAAGCTGGAACAACCTTTGAATGTTCTTAGAAAACCTTCCTGTCCCCCAAAACAATCTGGAGGAATGTTTCTAATGAGCAAAGCATGCACCATAGACATTCAACCAATCATGCTTATCAAAGAGGAGGGAGGGGAGGAAGGATTTGGCTGAGATATCCAGGTGACTCTACCTGAGCAAGTTCCACAGCTTTGTTAAACAGACATCTGCAGCTTTTGTGTATTAATAGAGTTAAAGAAATAATTACACTCACAATTACAAAAATCAACTAGATGTTACCTTTCAAAAACTTTTGTGCTCCATCCAGGCATTCAGGAGAGAGTTCATTATCACCAAAAGATCCCAAGAGTTCTGAAACCAGAATATCAGCTTTTTCAGGCGGATTAAAATCCCTCATATCACATGCAACAACTGTTACTTGGTCACCCCACATTTCATCCTGCTGGGCAAAGAGACTGGAAAAGAAAAGTCTTCTTACATAGAAGAAATAACAGTATATCAAGCTGGACAATTATTTTAAAAATAGAAAAATAATCACTGCAAAAGCCTTATCCTTTTTGGTGAGAGGAGAGAAGGAATCTTCTTATGATATAAGAATGAACAAAATTGTGATTGATGACATGCAGGGTTATCATTAAGACTTTCTTTGATTACAAAAACCTTGCATATCAAGATGGTATTCCAATTCTTCTTGGGTATTATCCAACATTTTAGGTGTCACAAAACACATCACCTGTGATCCTAACTATGAGTGTTTCAATATTTTCAACTGGTGTTGGAAATGTTCTGTCCTTTATGTAATTCTACAATTAATATCGAACCGTAATGACCAACTTGAATTAATGAAACTAAAGAATATACTGAACTTCCACATCACTAACGTCTTTTTAATAACAATCAAATGTAAAAATCATTATTTCTGTATTAGTAGTACAATATATTGGACTAAAAAAAATTAGGAATACAGTATTTCATAATTAAAATTTTACAGTATTATATTGAATATTTTTGTAATGATTTTTTCAAATCAGGAAAAGATTTTAAGATCACCCTGTATATACTTTAGTGGATTTTAAAGAAAGTTGTTAAAAAAGACATGTTGACTGGATTAGAAAATAATTAACATTGGAACTTTCCTGGCAAGATGCAATGGATAAAAACTTACGTGACAGCTGCATTTGGGTTTTTCTCAACAGCATAAACTTTGATTAAGCGTTGTGCATTTTTGGCAGCAGCAAGAGCTGCTCTCACTAAAGGTCCTCTCCCAGCACCGACAACCATAACAACACTAAATGAGAAAAGATATATCTATCTATATATGTTATTTCAACAAGATGCAAACAAACAAAAACATCACATGAATACATTTTCATTACAAAATTTATACACAGCATTAGCAATACTGTTAAAAATGCATTTAAAGGCTACTCAAGTATATAAATTAATCAAAGTAATTTTTTTTAAAAAAATTTAGTACTATATTTGCAAAAAGAAGCCATCAAATATATATAGACATTACAAGCAAATTATTTTGGAATCATTGATATAATGGAGAGAACACAGAATGTATATTTGTATAAATTTAAAGAAAATATTTAATTTTCCCCCCCAAGCTTATACAAAAAAAAAAGCTTTTGAAAGAATGACTTGTTTTTATATATAATATTTATAGTTCTTTATATAGTTTTATATATTTAACAAACAATTGAATGAATTATCATTGATCAGCTCCTGCAGCACTTTTTTTTTGATAACTAATATAGAAATCAATGGAATGGAATGAAAGAATAACTTATGTAAAAATAATGGGACCCCCCCTAAAAAATTATATTTTCTCTTAAATTTTAGCAGACAAATTAAAAACAGCTAACTTGGTTTAAAAAATTACAATAAAGAACTATAATTTTGAATGAAAGTAAAGGGAAAGAAAAAATGTTTTTCATTAAAGATAAAACAATATTACAGAAATGAAAATGATAATATCTAGGAAATTAATCATTGCAAAAACTAAAATATTTATTTTCTCTAAGTAATATTATAAAAATAATTATGCAATATATATTCCGCATGCACAGCTTTTTAAATTGGATATCCTTTCTTTTTAGAAAATAGTAACAAAAGCTATTTCAAACCAAGATATATGATTTAAAATGACAATACTCTTTGGTAGAAATTTCTATATACTGCAAAATAAATTTATATATAGCTTCAAAATAATAAAATTATCATTTTAATAATAATAATAAAATAACTAATAAAATCCTATTATGAAAGAATTATTTTAATATGTTATCTTTTCATTAGCAGATATTACATAGGCTTGAACTACATAAATTGAAATTAGGAAAATTAATTGATCTTAATGATAAAATTTCATTATAATCTGTCTTTTCACAGAATTGTATCATATCTGCATAAGTTATAAATAATGAAAAGTAAAACGAAATAAGGAATTTTCCAAAACTGAAAATGATTATCACAAGCAAAATAAAATCTTATGCTTTAATCTCAGTCATGCAAATCATGCCGTTTTTAATATAGTAAAAAATCATGATATATATATTGCATTTTTACAAATATGAAAAAGATATTACTCCCTCTATTAATATTACATATAAATTAATAACACATATTTTTTAAAACTTGAAATAATAAAATTTATTATTATTTATTAAAAAAATACACCATAATTATATACTAACTTAGTTTTTGTATCTTTTTCTTCTTCACTTATCCTGTCAAGAAGTGCATTGTATATGGCCTGGGAACAAAATAAATGTTAGCCAAAAAAAGGTTTGAAAATATGATTGACAGCTTTTATTTGATAGAAAAATTAGTAAGCAGCAAACAAATTTTTAAATAGTAAACATTATTTAAAAAATATAAATAAGAAATATAAAAATATAAATTCTAATTAGAATTTTATTTTAGGAACTATGGCATTTTAAAAATAAAATTGCAACAACAAAAAATGTTAAGCAATAATAAAATATTCTTTTATGCCTAATGCTATTATATTCTCATATTAAAAATCTTTTTTCTGACTTTTTTCAAATTGCATTTGAATTTTCTGAATGGCAAGTACAGTTCAAATTTAATTACATTAATTCAAAGGGGGAAAAATTATGTACATAATCATAATAGCTCATAATTTTATCAAAAAAAAAAAAGCCTTTAAGATAGTTTAACATAGATTAAACTTATCTGCAGTCTTTAACAAAGAATTTTGATTTTTAAGTATCAATAAATAATGAAATTTAAGCATATTTATTTTCCATGAAGTTACGATAGTTAAAATTTGCTTATCAATATCAAAAATTAAGTTGCAAAAATTTTGAGCTTTAAGGAAAATCAAAAACAAATGAAATAACATACCCTTTGGTATTCTGTATATTTTGTAGGATCCTTTTCAAAAATTTCATAAGTACATGATTCCAGATTATCCATCAGTGGCTAAAATTAAATATTCAATTTAATATAAGGCTATAAAATATTAGATCAAAATTTTATTGCAATAAGAAGAATAAAAAGCATTTCTGAATAGTTAAAATTATCTACAGGTTTCATAAATTAATATACAAACATAAGATGTTCAAAGTAAATTGCAAGTGATCAAAGAAAGCTGACACAGTTGCCAAATATAAATACTGGCTTTACAGATTGAATGAAGAATATGCAAATATTTTGAACCACGAGATGGATGGATGGATACAAAAGAATGATATGCAAAGTAGAACAATGTGATAAATGATACTGTACATGTGTTATAATGAGGGTTTACTTTTACCTCTTTACATTTAAAAATAATAGAAAATAAAGTACATGTTTAAATGATTTTACTCATGGATTTATATGGTATAATTGAGAGAATGACATTTGATAAAGGGAAACAAATTGTGAATTTGAAAATATTGTTAAACACACAAAATAGATAAAATATTTTCCAATCTGGTTGTTATAAAATAAAATGTCCAATGTCAACAATGACAGTAATAGACTCTAGACATTATCTTGGTTAATACTTTTTTCATTTTCTATGGCATATTTTGTTTGAAAGATGAGTGGGAAGAGATTCTTATAGCACAAATTTCAAATAATAGATATTCATGTTTCCAGGAAATTTTGACAACAGCAAGTATACTCAGCATTTCTCTGTACATATAACATTTGATGCAACAAAAATTTTTTAGAAATAAAACAATTTTCACATTTATGCAGCATTCACTCATTCATTTCTTAGAAAATTAAGCTGAATGCAAGTAAAATTAGGCAGGATAATATAAATAAGAGTAAGCAAATTGATGTTATGTATGCACTACATGGCATCAATTTACATGCTCTTGATGGCACACACTTTACTAAGGTTTCATCAAATAAATTGTTATCAAATTCTCATGATCATTTTGTTTATATCTTTAAAAATCATAAATTGGCATTTTTTTCCCCCTGTACATCTACATGTTTTTTCTTTGCTTCAAAATGCTTAGTATTTTACAATTATGCCTTCGATAATATAATAACATAAAATTTTTTTCATCCTTTTTAGAAATTTTTTAAAAATCAGAGAGAGAGAAAGAGAGAGAGTGAGCGATAGAGAAATTGAACTTCAGTGATTAGACAAAGTGTCAATACATTCCTATAACAAAAATAGAATAGTTTCTTCATTAGACACAAGAAATTACAAAACTAAGTCGGTAGTTTTAAAAAGATGAGTAACAGGGTTATTACTTTTTCATATTAAAATTATCTACAAAATATCATAAAAGTTTGATAATTATTTTTTCCACAAGTTATTTGTCACAGATTTCTTTTGAATTAGTGATCTCAACATTTAATTTGACTCTGAATGATAAAGGCTATTAAAATTTTATTTTGTTAGATGATACAAATAAAAAAAAAAATCGGAATTCAACAGAATTTGTTTACCGCAAATTAAAAATAGTGCATATCATGAAATAAAGGCGGAAGTCAAAATCTGCTACAAAGATAATGATTGCTAAAAGCACAGCGATTGAATACTTTGATGGATAAATTCGAATTCCATCATAACTTTATTACAGATGGTATAACAAATTAAATTAGAAAATATTACTAAAATTAAGAGAAGAAATTTTAGGAATGGACATTACTAGAAAGATATTTTTTTTTTTTTTTGAGTTTTAAGATAATAAAAATACCACTTTTGTAAGATATGAATATTTCGTAGACAAATCATAGCAATTACCCCCTACTGTCGGCTAAGCTAACTTTTCCACTCAATTAAATTTTGTTTGAAGCTTGTTTTTTTAATTTCCTTTGTGACTTATTTCCTTCTTTCTTGTTTCAGAATGGACTTTTTGATGACACTGCTCAACTTCTTCAAAAAATTTCTAATAATATTTTGAAGCTCCATTAAATAGCAAAGCGAAATATCAGATTTAAAGCAGCTGTAAAAACGTTCATTAAAGTTGAAGAAGTTTTTATTGATTTATGCTAAACATTCAATGAAGCAATCTGAAATTCCTATGATAGTTTGTTTACATTTGACCATTTGATAAACAGTAATAAGAGTGATTTCTGCTCCATGTACATTAGCATTATAGATATAGATAGATTTAGAAAGAATGGCAATTTGTTTCGGTGAATTTAGACCAAAGTTATTTCTGATTTCAATATCATATTTTCTATCAGCTAAAATTTGAATATTTTATATATATTTATACCTGAAGAGGAATTTGAAGATAATCTTCATAACCTTTGGCAAAGTTAGATAAAGCATCATCTGGATCTTGTGTCTAAATAAAAAAAAAAAAAAAAAATTATAAAATATAACCAAGAAAATAAATTTACACTTTAGCAATTTTCTTAAAAAGTATAATCTACAAATTAACTTCTTAAATAAAATGTTAAACTTTGTTAAAAATAAGCAAACTTAATCAGCATTCAAACTGCTTCCTTAAAAATATTTTTATTAATAAAACAAGTATTTACATGTAAGAATATTAAATTTCTTTTCCAACTACAACTGTTTTCAAAGCCATAAAATTTATGCTAACACAATCTGCAATACTAAACAATGTAAAATAAGAACACAGTAACTATTTTACAAACATGCTACATAAAAAAAGAATAAGTTCATTAATATTGAAAAAGAACATTATTATAGAAGGGAGAAACAAGTCATCAATGCATGTATTTAAACTTACAGTCCACAAATGATCCATATATTGATAATAATGCCTCAGATTCATATGCTTGTTATTTCCATAAATTACTACTTGGATGTCAAGCTAAAGGAAGGAGGAAAAAAGCAAACATTATGTTACCATTTTTTGTATAAATATAATTTAGTTATATATAAGGTATCAATTATTTCTAAATCATTTGAGATAGGCATACATTTCAAATGGGGGGGGGGGTCTAAATGATAAAGAATTATATTTCATGTTGTTAGAACCAATAACAATATTTCAGATTATGAAGTCTTAATATTCTTAATTTTTAAGAGTCCCCATGTCATGTTAATTATATTTCACAAAATATTCTTGTCAAAACATTCAAAACACATTTCTCAATATTGCCTGTGATCGATACTGAGTAATGAGGTTTGAATTTCAGTATATTAGATGAATCAGCCTTGAGTAAAAGATTGATTGATGGTAACTCAGGTAGTTTAAAATTGTAATATTTAAATCTTAAGTGATTGAGAAGAACTTTATTTAATTAAAAAGTTAATATGTCAAAAATATCTTACTAAATATGACTAATAACAAAAATTTAGTCTACAGTTTTTTTTTAACACAAACAATGTAAATATGAAATTTTTTTTGAAAATATAATTTTTTACATCATTTAATAGCATTTCTCTAAATAAAAGCATATGCCTATATCTAATGATTTAGAAATTGGCTATTGCGCCATTATACATTATCATATATATGAAACCAATACATAGATACATTGTTGTCCAAAGTTTTACTTATCTTGGTTCTACAGTTACTGATGACAATAGCATAGTCAAAGAGATTCAAGGTCGTCTAATGAATGCAAATAAAGCCTTTTACGGACTAAAACGATTTTTTAAATCCTCACTAGAATCCTCACAAGAAATACAAAATTTTTACTATATAAAATCTTAATTGGACCAATAACCTATGGCTCAGAGACTTGGACCCTAACCAAAGCTGGAGAAAATAAAATAGCCATTTTCAAAAGAAAAATTCTGCGAGCCATTCTAGGCGGAATAGAAATCAACAATGTTTGGAGAAGAAGATATAACTTTGAGCTATATAAAATCTGTAGAGAGCCAGAAATAAAGTTCATAAAAATAAATTGGATGAACTGGGCGGTTCATATATCTAGAATAGATGATGATTCCATATTAAAAAAAAAAAGAAATCTTTTACATAAATCTCTAAAAAGTAGGAAAAAGGGTAGACCCAAAATGAGATGGATGGAGTCAGTGGAGACAGAATTCCTGGCTATCCAAGAAAGAAACTGAGGCACAAGTGTCAAAAATAGAATGCGGTGGAACAGGATTCAGAGGAAGGCACTGGCAAACTTTGGGCTGTCTGGCCAAACATGAATATGATGACATAGATAACATTTCAAAACATTTAATCAATGTATGACATGAAAAATAATTTATAATTAGAAAATCATAATAACCTATATAACATAACTTTAAAAAGCATTAAATAATAAAAGCAATAAAAACCAGATCAATTTTTAAAAAATAAGATATCAAATTAGAGATAAAATTTAAATGGATTTAATGAATAAAATATCTTAAGTAAGCAATAACGAATAACAAATAATCACCTTAAACATTTTACGGAGTAAATTCTGATGAGCTCGTGAAAGAACAGGAAATCCCTTCTTGTTTGTTGAAAACAGGGTTGTTTTCACAAACACACAACGAATTGGTTCACCTAGCCATCTTTGAATTTCTTGGAAATTTGGCAAGTCAGCACTCAATTCTAAAACTAAACCTATTTTCTTATCTGTACTGCATACAGTCCTAAATGTATTCCACCTACAATAATTTATGATTCAAATTATTCACTTTAATTTTTTATTGAAGAAAGATTCACAAAAAAACACAGATATAACAATATTTACAGAATATGCAGTTATAGAATTTAGGTTCTTTTTTAAAAGTATATTCTAAGTGGAAAGTTGATATGCTATTTCATTTATATTTCTCATTGTCATTATTACTTTTTTCCCCCATTTAATTTTGAAAGCAGCAAAATTATAGATATTAATTAAATGGAAAATATCACATATAGGAAAGCTTGAGTTCTTAATACAATTTAAATGATTTTTCTCATTTAAAAATAATTTTAGACTATGTAAAATAAAAATAAAAATTAGAATTTTTATAAGTTTTAGTCTATTAAATAATGCAAGTAAAAATAATATACAAGTAAAAATAATGCAAGTAAAAATAATACACAAATAACTGTTTATGAATTACTTTTATAACAAACCATTAAAATAAAAGAAATGTCATTTGGTAAATGACATTTCATTTATTATAACATTTATTGATTAAGAAAATGAATACTGCAACAATATACGACAGTTCATTGATTTGACACTTAAAAATCAAACATATAAAATTTTATTAAGAAAACTGACAAGATTTTAATAATTTCTGAGTATTTTGAATAATAAGCGCTAGTGCAATAATACATACCACTCCCATGTATCATTAACTGTTACTTCTGAGGAACTAAATTCATCTGTTTTCCCTTCACCATTAGATAAGTTATTGAAAAATATTTTAGCCTCATCTTCATGAGCTCTCATTGGAATGTAAACCCACACATTATAAGCAGGCTACAGAAAATAAAAACATTCAATGTATTCAAAAAGCAAATTATAAATAATGATACAAACTGTATTGTAAATTGCATGGAAAAATAATTCAATCAAATTTTCAACACTCTTTTTGTTTGTTATGTGATCAAATAAAATAATTTAAATTCAAAATCTTATTTAAAAGATACTATTTGCATCAATTAACATAATTTTCTAATTACTAGCATAAAAAGTATTCTACAAATTAATATTAAACAAACTTAGCAACAAGCTATTATAAATTATTCAACTTATAGATGGTGCATATTAATAATGTATAACAAAGATTTGATTTAAAAAAAAAGCTAGAGTCAAAGAATAGTGTAGCTCAAAGAATTTATTAAGTGTATTTACTTGATGTCCCCCAACTCCCATTGCTTTAGTATAGATAAAACGAGCCAAATTAATGCAATTTCCATCTTTTGGTGTAACTAGAACAGCTGGCAAACTCAGATGAGCTGCATAATTCAACTCTTGTTCTAAAGCCTGAAAAAAAAATAATCATTCACACACAAAAAAATCAACAAAGGAAAATATTTTTTCTTTATAATTATACTATGCAATAAATATAATAATTTTAGGCATTCATAATTTTTTGTACACACGCATTTGTTTACAGGTTATAAAGACGAATGAACAAAAGAAGGTAACTACCTTTTCAGAATTTCTTCTAACACTAAGTACAGGAGAATCAAGATTAATCCATGGAGAAATTCTTCCAACAATTAATGTGTTCCAATCTACAAGATATGAAAAGGATGGAGAAAACAAAAACCTTTATGAAATATATATTAATTTATATAACAAAAAATAATTTATTACTTTAATAGAGTCTGCAGGTTACAGTTATGAATAATTCCCGTTAAATGTCCTACAGATGTTTTTGTAATTTTTCCTTTACCATTTGAATAACTTAAGATTCTTTTTGGTGCTTTTTCCTATTCCAGTTGTAAAATATACTTTATTATTATCCCTTTTCATGCCATTCAAAGATATCTGAATAATTACTGCTAAACCAAAGATATATGCATCATACTGATATTAGTAGTACTAAGCATTTTAATATTTTTTTTGTTTAAAATTAATTTAAATAAAAGCTTAATTATTATTAATATAAATATACCAAATCTATAGCACTTTAAACTAAAACCCTGTTTCATTTAACATATATTAAAAAAGGTTGCATATATTGTCAGGTATAGTGCACAAAATAAGTCTGATCTACATTTTATGTATCTAAATCAACAGCATAACATTGTTTCTCAGCACACAGCCCTTAAAAAAACTATAAAGAAATAAGTTTATAATGCAAAATAAAACAAGAAATTAATTGTTTAAAGAAAAAGATACTTTATAAGATTACCTTGGGTGCTTAATACTAAATCAGATCTCGTGAAAGCTCCAGGACGATTTCTGGCTTTTCCTGCTAAAAATTCTCTTCGAAATCTTGGATGTACAATTGGAACCACAATAAAATTGTACCTAAGAAACAAAGTCACATTTTAGTAGAATATAGCATGTAGTTTAGAAGAGCAAACAAAATTACACTGGTATTCTCAACAGAATGTCAGTGGAAGAATAACAGAAAAGTAAAAGGGGGAAAAATATTATTAGACCTATGATGAATATTTAAAATTTTAACAGTCAATTGGAATAGCAACATATTTTGCTTCTAAAATATTGATAAAATGTCACTAGTATACAGTAATTGAATATACAATATTCCACACAAAAAGTAATTTCTTCCAACTAAGATAACATCAATACATTAATTCATTGTCATATTATATTACATAATATTGACTTTTTAAAGAAGTCCTGCTTATTGTTATTGTTGATACAAAATGCATCAAGATTCAATTTTTAAATACAATATTAATTAATTTATTAAAATTATTGTAAATCAGAAAATTTTCAAAAATATATAAATATGATGAAATACTTTTTTATGTAATACCAAAAGATTGTTCAAAATTTCTTTGATTCATCATAAGACTCAGTTTCCAATTTTCTTTAAAAAGTATTTAAATAATGGAAATAATATTCTATTTCACTTCAATCAATGTATTTCTAACAAAATTAGTAAAATATTATACAATCCTTTGATCCAATAAAATATTCTTGATGCTTCACTTTTGTATCAAAAACGTTTCAATCTTCGGTAAACAATTCTAATCAAGCAATGAAGTTTTGAGTATCATTACTTAAGGGCAATAAACAATTCCAGATCACTCAATTTTTGACAAATCCAGGTGCTATTAGGTGTAATTTCTCTGAGACAGTCCATAGATATCTAAAATCCTGCATTTTTATAAAATTGTTATATTTAGAATTTTATAACTCAATAAATTTTCTTGCAGAAGATTTGAACTTTTTAAAAAATTTAAATAGCCAGAACAGTTTATTAAACTGATTTATAGAATCGAGCATCTGTATAAGAATTTAAAATTTGTAATTCAGAGTATTTATTGATTTAAACTAAATAAAATATAATTATTTCATTTAGATCACTTTTCTTATTAGATATATATGCCTATTATTAATGAATCAGGAATTAGCTACAGGACCCCTTATTAAGAGTGGATACTATGCATATATTAAACTATGTCAGCCTTAAATAAAATAACTATTGAAAAAATAATGTAGACATTTTAAAATGTCCAGAAAAAATTTCTTTAATTTATTTTTCAAAAAACTATCATGTTTATTTCATTTTATATAATATGAGCACATATCTGACATAGAAAAGTTCTACCTTTTTAGATTACAGCGTGTTAATTTTTTTTATAGCCATATATTGATAAGAGCTAATTTTTCTACAAACTAGATCCAAACACTGTAGCCTATAGAGTGTGAATAAATGTACACACATATTTATCAAAAGAAAAGAATACGATTGGGTTACAAATAAACTTTAGTCAAGATGTTTCTCTACTGCTTCATATATCCTTTGAATGAAAAGAAAAAATTTAAAGCACTGTGACAAAATGTATTTCTTTCTAAATAACAAATACAGTTTTTAACTGTAATTGACTAAACAATTCTTCACCAGAAGAATATTTCATATAAATAATTAACTGCAGACACTATATAACACTTCTTAATACTTTAAAACTTTCCATAAACATAAATCAAATAAAAAAGCAAATATTTTCATGAAATAAAATTTTAAACTTTGAAATGTGCAATGGTGTTTCACAATTGTTTTTGTTTATCTCCAAAGCTGCTCATCATTCTTATTTATTTATACATTTTCTCAGAATCTTACAGATAAAACATTTCTGAGATTTCAAAGTGAAATTTTTTTTTTTTTTTGCATTCTTTTCATTTCTTAGGAAACTACTCATCCAACATAATCAGTACCACGGTGAACTTTAATAAATTTGACATGTCAATCTCAACTATAAGAGGAATTGCATTCAATGGATAGAAGTATTTATTTTCAATACCTACTAATTTAAAAAATATATATACATAAGCATGAAAAAAATCATTTAAAGAGTTACCATCTAAAGGGCCAATTTTAAGCAGAAAAAAGTATTATTTATTATCAATTTAATCAAGTTTTATTTTATTTATTATGAGGATTAATCCTTTTTTGAAATAATTAATGTAATAGTATTATTAATTGAATATATGATAAACATAATTTTAGAATTTTTCTAAGAAAGAATTCCTATGATTATCAAGAAACAAAATAAACATATCAATTAGAACAGTCTCTGATTGTCCTTAGTTAACAGATAAAAACACTAATATCTACAATAACAAATAAAATGCAACAATAGCACAAGTTATTGGAAATGAAAATTATTGCTTTCTTAATAAAATAAAGTTAGCATATTATTCTCCAAATATTATGGTAATAAAGACACTTAGTACTGCAATTTAGAAGAAAGCCCATGAAAAAATGAAAAGTGGAAGTACCATAGCACTTCTACCAACAGAATACCTGTTTATTATTGGATAATGGTAAAGTATTATGGTAAAAAAATATTATTTATGTTAGGTCAAATTTTGCTAGAAGAAAATGGCTTGTTTACAGTCATATTTTCTGTGAAATTTCATTTTGAAGAGATAATATAAATACATAAATCAATATCCGATACTAAAGACCATTTAATTTTCGAAATTTAAAAGTTAACATTTCTAGGTGAATATGTTTAATAAAGACTGTATTATCTACTTTTCTATTAATCTCATTGATTAAATAAGATCTTTATTTCTATCTATGATCATTTTACCTCATGCCATGGAATAAAATGGGCATAAAAACACAGCTAAAAAATTAATGATCAAATAGTTTTATTTGTTAGAAGAGACGTGAATAAAAAAATTGAAACTCTCATATAATTTAATTTGAGAGTTTCAATTTTTAAATGAGCATCATGTAACTTTCTAAAGTTTAAAATAGCCAAATTTTATGGTTACTTTATCAACCTTCTAGTGAAAATATGTCCTGCAATTGGACATATACAATGCCACAGATCCTGATAAAATCATTATAAATTTATTGTATACTTCACAGAATATATGTATACTTCCCAGGAACTAAAACACAATAGAAACTATAATATGCAAACAAAATTTTTTAAATAGCAACAGAAAAATTGATGAAGTGAATGGGAGCCATCAAAAAAAGAGTACATAAGGTTTCACAGTAATAAGTAAAGTAAATATCACAATTTTTTTAAACTAACAAAAAAATCTAATAAAGATTAAGATAAATAAATAATTATAAAAAAACACTACATATGAAAAGTAAAACATTAATGTTAGTGTGTAAAGTTTGGTGCTTTGAGCAATCATTTCTTGAAGTTTTTTTCTTCTTTTTCTTATACTATCCTATTTTCATGTTTGATGATTTCATTTTTGCAAAACTAAATTTTTACTTTAAATGAAACCATAGTACCACATCAGTTAACCTTTTTCACAGCTTTGGAAAATATTAAAAACATCTTAAATTGAGCATTAATCAATTTATAATTTAAACATTGCTTCCACATAATTTTATGGGCGTATTCACATGAATCATGCAAATTTATATAGCTGAAGTTCATCCCTGTATGCTATATTCCAGAGCTTCTTTTCATCATCTTGATGAAATATAATAAAACATACGTTTGAATTAACATACCTTAAGAATAATTTCTACTTATACAATCCTCAAACATACTGCATAATTGAAAAAAATAAATAAAATGAAAAACATTTCTTCAGATGAAGTTTTAACTTGATTTATGTACAAAACGCCGGTACAAACACGTGTAACAACTATTAATGATATAAATAAAGATTTTTAAACTTTTAAATTTATTTCTGATAATTCAAATTTTAACTATGATTCATGTTTCAAGAAATTCTACAGAAAAACAGCTTTTTTTATTCATTATGAGCTATTGATCGTTTCTCTGGCAAACAAAACAATTTAGCAGGAACATAAGCATTAAATACAAACCCAGCTTGAGAAGCAGTTCCTAAGCTATCGTAGATATCATGGACATAGTGGTAAGCAAGACCACAAGAAATATGTTCTCTTGCCGGCATTTTGATCAATTTTAAACAATAACAATCTGCCACTTGCAATATCCAATTCAAAAAATAATAAAGGCTCAATAGAGTAGATACCCGTTGTTGCCAAATCGATGAACTTTAATATGTTTATATATTACCATCCCAATCGCGCAGTAGCTAAGTGCTCATTGTGCGGATGATAACATCTGGTGTGATCAATGAAATTAGAATAAAATCCTCTGATTCTAAATGAAATTAGAATAAAATAAGATAGTTTTTATGAAATCATCCTCGAATCTATCATAACGAATCTCTGAATTGCTTAAAATTTTGAGTGATGAAATTTCAATAATTTTTGAGTGATATTTAAATCATTATTTCTACGTCTTAATAAATGAAATTCAATCTGTTTTTTTCATTGTCCAATAGTAGAATAAAAGGCAATATCTATTTAAGTTCAACTTAAGAATTTCATTGAAGAATAAAAAGAAAGTCTTTTTTTTTCTAAAGCTTTACATACATTGTTTTATGCGTTTGATTCCACTTTATAAAAGTACCACAAGATTATATTCATTATAAATCAGTTTCAATTCATCAATTTTGTTGATTGTAAAACATGGGATGACACAGATATGTCCTATTTCAGGAAATAAAATAATTAGCTACCGAACATCATTTCGGATGTCCTAGCTAGATAATCGAACTCCATTTTCATCTAGCCATGAAGCACTATCAGACGTAGGACAACAAATATTAAATAATCACTAAACAGCATTCAAAGTTATGAGTTGCCCAATTGTTGTTACCCGAATAATAACGATAAAAAAACATTTATTTATTTATATATAAGTGGAATAAAATATTTTGATGAACCGAAATGCTTTATGCCTTTTCCAATTTTATTTATACGTAAACAAATAAATTATAAACTTAAATTATATACATATTTGTAACTTAATCCAAATATCAAAATGAAATTTCGCAGCACAAATAAAAAAAAATCTAAATAGAGCTTTGATTTTATTGATTTCTAAACTTTGATAGAAAGAGGTGATTTAACAAATGTCGATGTCATTGGGAAAGTACTTTTCTTTTATAGATACGGAATAAAATATGTAATTTTAAGATTCATCTGAAAATCATGTAAAAAAGAGAGAGAGAGAGAGAGAGAGAGAGAGAGAGAAAAAAAAGAAGAAATTTACACATTAAAGTTAACTTTATAGTTGAATTATTTTTCAATAGATGGCGCCACAATTTGAAATGCACATATTTTGAGTGTTCAAAGGCTGTTATCCCCAATGCATTTGTCTTCCATGTCTATATAAATGTATATATAAATAATTTGGCAATTATATAATAATAAAAACACTACTTTTTTCGGAATTAATTGCCTAATAAACATTTACTTTTCAAATTGGAGATTTTAAAAACTTTTTTCATGTAAAATCATTTTGTATCCACGGCTGTAACAAATTTGAGGCCCTGAGATAAGTAATTTCGTACTTCATTAGAACACTAACTAGGATTTTGAACGCTTTTAGCTCAACGAGAAATACTTACTTGTTTTGAAGGGGGAAAAATCTCATATGTTTTCAGATTAATTCCTTACAATTTTGTAAATCAGTATGTTTTAAAATAGAATTCTTCAAAGCAACCTACTCCATCCTTGATCAAATATATGATTGATTTTAATGATTATATTATTTAAAAAAAAGATTTTTCTACTCTCCTTTGCATATTTATTTAACAAATAAAAGGTATATAACTTTGTATTTTTATTACTATCCTTTAAATTATTTATTTAATAGATACAAAAATAAGTGCATACAGAATTTTTTACATACATGAATAACAGTATAAGAATTTTATTCAAGTAAATATCTTTTATACATTTAGATAATATAACATATAAATTTATATGACAGAAATAGGCGTAAATATCACGGATACAAAGCAAATTGCGAGGCATCTATTACATATCGCCTGGGTTTAGGGGCTTTTTCTGGATACGATAGCAAAGTCTTGAAACTTAATTTCTCTCACGAAATAAAGAAAGTGTAATTATAATACATCGGAAACGAATGCTTTATTATTGATATCCTTTGGCTATCGAATAAATTTCAAGCATTCGCTGTTATGCAATTTTATTACCGATATGTATATAATGTACAGATTTGAGTTAACACTTCCACAATTATTTACTCTATGGATATAAATGTACTCATTTTGATTTCTACATTTTTATAGTATCTTTTTGGAGCTAATTCAATAATAAGACAACACTATTAACAATTTTTTCCACAAAAACACGGAAATAAGCATTTCTTACTACTTTTGGGTTATTAAAACGCATGCATAATTCTTTATTGTTAACAGAAGTGTTACATGTAAAACAAAAAATAAGATTAGAAGTTGTCAGCAAAATTACGTTCATAATTTTGTTCACAATTTCTAAATCTTTGCTTTGATTCCATCATTTATGGAAATATTCTTTAAATTTATTTTCATGATAAATTCGTTACGATTTTCTACACAATTTTTGGTTGTTGATGTAGACGACAAGTGGTTGACAATTTCTTGGAAACTCAATTCAGAAAAGCAATTCTTTTTTACTTATCCATTGGCAGCATTTGGATTCAAAATCCCAAGAAATAAATCGCATAATAATTAATACATAGATGCAAGAACGTATCAAAATAATTGTTACGCTTACATTGCCAATAAGAATTTTATGCATATTTTAAACCTAAAATAATTTATGTAATTTGAAATTATATACTTTTAATATTTTATGATATTTAAAGATTTTAATATACTTTAATAGAATAAGATTTTTTAAATGAATAAATTGAATCAGAATTCCAAACGATATCTAATGCAGAGATATCAAAAGAATAATGCAGAGAAACGAAAGATTGAATTGAAAAATTCCAAACGATATCTAATGCAGAGATATCAAAAGAATATACATATTATTAGATTTTAATTGCAAGACTTATGGTAATTCTTGTAAGGAATAATTGAGTCCGTGTTGACAGAAATGGCATTTGCTAAGCAACTAGTTCACAAATGTTTGACATTAATGAGAAAGATTCTTATTTAATATCATACCGATACAACTGTTTTGAAATGAAAATTTTCTCCAACCTAGACTTCCACAATTTAAAATTAATACATTCCATCTGACAACCATGTCCTGTGGTTTGAATTTCAAATTAATTACATCGCACTTTGGTTTCAGTCTCGACTCTTATTCTAAATAATTCGGAATGTTCCAGAATTGCTTCTGTTTTTCTTCTTTTCAAAAATTGTTGCCAAGCAGATCAACATGCCATCTGATCATAATTATAATATGCGGATTAATTCATTCTGAAAAGAACAAAACATGCATTTTCACTTTCAAGAATCATTTCTAATTTATTTGATAATCTTTGAGAATTTTTTGATGATTCTTCACAGAATTCGAATTCTTATGACACATATTTCCATTTAAAAATTGATTATTGAATCGTTTAAAATATTATCTTTCTACCTGAAGAAAATAAGAATAAAATCTACCTGCACAAAGTACTTTAAGGTAGGAGATGCTTATGATTTTATTCATTATATAAAATCGAGCTTTATGAAAATAGTGCAAGTTCAGTTTTAATTAGCAGTGTAACAGTGGCGGATTCAGAAATATTGCAATCTGAGATAAAAGGTATTAAAAGATACCCCTTTTCAATAAATTAGTTAATTTTCTTTCACACTTAAGCATGTTCTTAATTTAGCAATATCAAATATACTTGTATATGTTTGTATATGTTTCATTAAATTTATTCAACATTCTTTGAACAATTCATCAAATTTATATGTTTTAATCGATCTGGTTGCTGTGATTCCCTGTCAGCCTAGCGGCCCTAGACAGCTGCCTAGTTTGTCAATCGTAAATCCGCCACTGCTGAAAAATAAAAAAAATAAAACAAACTTAACTGAGATATGTTAAACGAGGTCATCTTTAGACATAAAAGATGGCAATTGATAAAAAAAAAGATATAGATAAAAAAAAAAACCCTTTATTGTCTTATTTGCGATGCGCGTTATTACTTTTGTATTAAGTTAGTTTCTGTAAGACCTTCATATAATGTACTCTCATATAATAAAAATTCTTATAACTTGACGAAAAATATGTGATTAGTTTTCATACAGCTTTGATCGGGAAAATGAATTTAAAATTTTCAGTTTTTAATTTTTTTTTACTTTTTTGTATACGTAGTTTACAGAAAATATAGTGTAATCATCAAAAAATTCGCATTCGAGATTTTGACCTCCCTGAGGTAAAATATAAATTTTTGGTAAATGTCGGTAAATGTCTCTCTGTCTATGACAAAGATTACTCAAAAACACTTTGAGCTAGATCGATGAAATTTGGTATACGGTCTTTATAGCAAATTTGTAGATTTTTATCAAATTTTGAGCAAAATCCGCTTGGAGGAAGTCTGTCTGTCCGGCTGTTCGAATATAATTTAACATGATAACTACAAAATGAAGAGAGCTAGATAGATGAATAAATTTCGATACACAGAATTAACATCTATAGTCTAGTCACCTGCCAAATTTTGAGGCCAATCCAACAATGGATTGATTGTTGGATTGGCCTCAAAATTGCTCTGAGTTATAGCGCTCACATGCTCTGTCAGAGCATGTGAGCGCTATAACTCAAAGGCGCAGTGACTTAAATATATTGTTACGAATCTGTGATGCTGCTTCCCAGCATAGTTGGTTCCATCATCAGAAAGACTGTTTTACTGTCATCTATATTGGATTGAGTCCGGGTGTCGCGTCGGAGGTCCCAGAGCTTGGCGACAAATTTGGTGACTAATTTGGCGACTTTGGCGCCAAAATAGATTATACCCGAAACATCTAGAATTTTCCCGATCCGTCCATTAGGAACCGAGATACGCCTCGAAAGTTCCTGATTGGTTGAGAGGCTTCTAGCCACGCCTCCTGAGACCTATAAAAGGAGGTAGTCTGCAGCTGCCGTTGTTGTAGTCGGAATCGACGGTAAACAATGGGTCTTCCAGAGATTAGCAGAGCAGCGACGGAGTCAAGCTAGTGCTGAACTAAGCTGTGCGCTACTGTCTGCAGTAGAGTCTTGCTGTATGCACGTAATTGTCTTCTCTATGCGGTATATAGTTGTTGTCTTTGTGCTGTCCTGTGTGTCGTAGTGTCAATAAACGTGTTGTGTGTTCGTCTACTGAAAGGACTGATCATTGTGTTGTGTTATCTTCATACCATACACAACCGCTAAATACACAAAAGTAAACGAACCCGACGAATTGATAGTGATAGAGGGAAATCCGTAACAATATTAAATTCGGTATGTGATTTTGTGACTATAGGTGTAGTTTTGTATCAAATTTTCGTTTCAATCGATTTAGAAAAACGCAAATTCAATTTTTACTAAAACAACTTTTACTTTCCAGAGATGAATCGCCAAATGACTCTCCAAGGATGACATGAATTTAACAAAAATGCTAAATTCATTCGAAGATTAATATTTCATAGCTATTGTACTCCAATGGCATGCAAGGAGTTCTCTGGGATAACACTTTTATAAGTGTATGCGAGTTTTGGGAAACCACTTCCGATGATTTGGATTTGAAAAAGCAAGTAGGGCAAGTACAAGAAATAAGTTACCCATTTCAGAGGACTCTAAAATGAGTTTTATTGATCCAAATGAGATAAAATTTGAACTACAGATTATTGAGATGATGCGCTTTACATTTATTAAATTAAAAATTAGTACAAAAATTCATCGTCAGGTGGCGTTGTAATACACATAAACCATTTAATATAGTTTATCATTGTTAAATAAAGTAAAATTAAAATTGCTCAATATGTCCCCCTTCATTTTCAACAATATGCTCTAATCGGAGAACCATATTTTCTAGAGTCTGCCGGAATATTAAGAATATGGCGCCGAATGTTGTCCTTCATATCTGGTAGAGATGATAGCCTTTGACGGTAGTTATTATCTTTAAAATAACCTCACAACCAAAAGTCTCAACGGGTGATATCCGACGAGTAAGGAGGCTATGCTATTGGGAAATAATCGACTGATAACTCGTGCTTCTGTAAAATGTTGTATTAACAATCACTTTACACGACGATCAGTATGAGGTGGTGCACCATCCTGCATGAAGATGATATCTTAAAGAAGAGTTGGGATTACAAAATCCCTCAGCATATCATGGTATCGTTGTCCTGTGACGGAACAGGTTTGAATTCCATTTGAAGTTATCTCTTCAAAGAAATACGGTCCAATGGTAAAGGCAGCTGTAAAACCATACCATACTCTCTCTTTTTCAGGATGCAAGGGTTATTCCTGGATAATGTGAGGTTTTTCCTCCACGAGAAACAACTGGCAAACTCACACTATTATGCGGCAACTGACTGCTGGCTTCAAAGAGAGCGATCGCAACATTTCGACGCTGGGAGACGAGAGTTTTTTTCGTTTTACCTCGAAGAATGCTAAGTTGCCCAGTTTTTTGAAATTTCTGTATCATCTAGCGCAGGGCACCTGGAGACATTGGACCTTTTCGTATCTGCCTCATTCGACAAAATTCCTTTAGAGCTGTAACGAAGTTTTGTTGGTTCCGGTAGAACAATTTCACCAATAGCGCTTTTTCTTGCAACGTAGGCATGACGAACAGAGACGAAAATAATGTTCGTACAGAATACACCTTGTTTTTATTCAAAGAAAAATGGTAATAGACATGCGCTGTAACGCAAATTATGTTTCACATTTTCAATATATGCAAATAAACGCCATTTGTGTTGCAGTGCCATCTATTGATGAATTTTTGTACTAAATTTTTCTAATTAATAAATGTAAAGGGCATCATCTGAATAATCTGTAGTTCAAATTTTGTCTTATTTTGACCAATAGAATGCTTTTTAGAGCCTTCTGAAGTGGGTAACTTATTTCTTGCGAACCCTGCATATTTATTTACTTCTTGTTTTTATATGAAAAGAGAAGCTATCAGTTTCACAAAAGAAATATCTCATTTGCAATATGATTATTTAAAAATCAGGGACCTGGGTCATAACTAGGGAAGAAAGAAGATAATGGGGTTCCATCTTTACCGTTTATCCCAACGTTAATAACTTTTTTGCTGAAATGGTTGATCAAATTCTTGATAATTAAAAGTTTTATGCCCATTGATTAAATGCAATTTGTTCCGATAATGTTTCGTTATGTGAGCTATTATATGTTACTTTACTATTCCTCCTTATTTTCTCATATACGAAGTACACTAAGACAAATTGTTGCAATCGTAAAACAATTCGAACTCGAGAGTTGGGCGAATTTCCGCCTTTTAAATATCTCTGGATTAGAAAAACACATCTTTAGAAGTATATTTGTATGTTTCTCAATCTGTCTGTGACGGTAATTAAAGACGCTTCCGGCTAGGCGGATGAAATTTGGTATGTGGCCTTTATACAAAAATTGTAGATGTCCAACGGTAGATTGGAAACGGTAGATTTCCTCTGAAAGATTTCGAAAGAAGTCTTTCAGAGGAAATCTACCGTCTGAATGCAAGGGAAAACGATATTTATGAAACGAAACTAGGAGTAATTATTTCCGCGAAATTTTCGCGCATATTGTGCATTATTAATGGCATATTATTGACGAACTGTCGTTACGAAAGAGCATTACTAATGTGCAATTTTTGGCGAATAATTGCTGAGATGCGATAATCTCCACAAACAAATATTAGAAAAGTGAATATATATTTTGGACATATTTTTCCGATCTATCGAAAACAAAAATTGGCAGAAGACTACAATTGTACTTAGAAAATCGAATACCAACTTTATATATTTAAGTAACTGAGTTTTTATTGCGTTTACAGGCTTGTGAAAGTACAAACAAACAGAATGGTCAACTTCTTGATATATTTAGTTTAAAATTTTATACAGATATACACTTTAAATGTTAAATTTGAGTAGTAAATTTTAAAAATCTAGCTCTCTTCTTTTTGTAGATATCATGTTAGGACAACAGCACAGGGTACTTTCTCTGAAGAAATTTCGATCAAAATTAGATAGAAATCTATAAACTTGATATTAAAACCACATTCCCTACTTCATCGATTTAACTCAGAGTATTTTTTTTTGAATTATCGCGTTCACAGATAAACTAACATAATTTCAAAAATCTGTTTTTTCGATTTGGTCTGAAACATGGATATACGTCAAAAATCACGAATTCTAATCTTTTACTGACTGAAATATTATTTCGTGTACGAGAAAGTAAAAATACAATAACCTGGTGATTTAAATTTAAATAAATACTCTTGATATCACAATAAGAGATCTATAACAAATTTAGTATCTTATTGATCAACCGAAATAGACGTGAACTGCAAAGATAATGTTCTTCACTATAATACAAAATTAAATTAAAAAAGACAAACAAACAGAATAATGGATTAAACCGTTTTTGCAACCTCAGGCGCAGTGCGAAAAGAAGGCCCTCTTTTAATAAATTTAATTTAGTTACATATTTTTAGCTTAATTAGCACATTAATGACTTATTCTTTTTATTCTTTTTTATTTTTGTAACTTTTTGAAAACACATATTTTATTATTACTTTTCATGATTTCACGGGATTCATATTTCGATACAATATCAATTAAGCAGACGTTCTAAGTTTATAAATCTGTAAATATAAAATATTCGAAATGGAACACATAGGAGGCTGAACAGTGAGACAAAACATCCATATTATTGTAATGTTTCATAGATTTTGTATTATATACAGTATATTATATTGCAAGCATATTAATTACATTTCTTTAATGGACCTTCTTGCGGTTCCTTTCAGCAAGGCGATCCTAGACAGCTGCCTAGACGGAAATATGCCATACTGAATTGCAAGCCTCTATATATTTCTGCACCAGACCAAAGAATGCCTGCTCCATGACATCAGATTTGACATGCACCGATCCCCAAACGCGGCTGATCTTCAGGAGCATCTAGTTTCGAAACTTGAAACCCTCCACCACTGATGTCAAATTACTAATACTAGGGCACGGAGACGCCTATCGCCTTTCTCAAGGAAACGGAATGAAATTGAGGGTGCATGCATATTAAGGTTTGTGTTTAAGAATGATGCAGTCAATAACAGTTCAGCTTTCACAATTAAGAATGAAACGGGAAATAACAATTCAGCTCTCACAATTAAGAATGATGCGATCAATAACAGTTCAGTTCTCACAATTAAGAATGATGCGATCAATAACAGTTCAGCTCTCACAATTAAGAATGATGCGATCAATAACAGTTCAGTTCTCACAATTAAGAATGATGCTGACAATAACAATTGAGCTCTCACAGTTAAGAATGATGTGGACAATAACAATTAAGCTCTCACAATTAAGAATGATGATGACAATAACAATTCAGCTCTCACAATTATGAATAATGGAATAGTATAGTAATAAGGATAGTTCATCTCTCACAATTAAGAATGATGCTATCAATAACAGTTCAGTTCTCACAATTAAGAATGATGAGGACAATAACAATTGAGCTCTCACAATTAAGAATGATGAGGACAATAACAATTGAGGTCTCACAGTTAAGAATGATGTGGACAATAACAATTCAGCTCTCACAGTTAAGAATGATGTGGACAATAACAATTCAGCTCTCACAATTACGGCTACAGAGAAAAAATTTCGAATGATAACAATTTTTGAAACGTGATTTTCATAGTGAAAACGCGAAACATAGTGAATAACAAGCACTAAGGAGAATGTTGGTGCTAAAGAAAAAGAAAAAAAAAATGATTATTAGCAATAAGAATAGAATCGATAGGAAATCAAAACTTTTTATTGTGCTTTACAAATGTTCCACTTTCCCTAAGTACACTTTGATTCTTATCACACATTGAAGATTTTGGGAAATACAATTTAATATTGATGTAATTTTGAAGTTTCCTAAATGGACAGTTCAATCAAGTGTTGCCATCTACCAAAGTTATGAGGTCAATCTCTCAATAGGTTTCGTGTTGATATAAAATGGAAATACATTTCAAAAAATAAAATCACTTGTTTTAAGAGGGATCTGAACTCTCTATTCAGAAAATGCTATCTTATGTTATTTCGTGTGAACACTGAATTAATAGATATGATGGATAGATAATTCCGATAAAATAATTTGCATGATACACAAAAATTTCAAGAGTGGAAAAATAAGAGTAACATTTTTATTTGCTCTTACTCTACTCATACAATAAAAGATGTATTTAGTTATTGGCTGAACCTTAACTATTATTTATAATACTAACTAAAAAAAACTAATTAATGCTAAATGCATTCTCGCATAAACAATTAAAATGTAATAAATTCTTTGGATGAATGAAGTGAAGTGTGCCTGTAAAACAAACGAACAGTAACAGCAGCTACAACAACAAAAACAAACCTATTAACTTGTTTAAAATGAGAAAAATCCGCCGGCATGGACAGCATTGATAAGTGGATGTGGGAAGATGTCTTTAAACTTTATGAAATTTTTTTTTTCTTCTTTCTTCTTCTTTTTTTTAATTTCTAAAGATTTTATCAGTCATAACGACCGATCTGTTTGTTACTTACTATTGTCAAGATTATTGAATTATGATTTAACAGTTATATAATTCTTAATAATCTGTTTTCTGTGCAAGAGTAAGGCCGTGGTGGCCAGGTCTCGGCTGATGAGCCGTAGGGTTTCAGATTCGAGACCCGATTCCACCGAAGAACCGTCGTGTAAGAGAGAGTTGAACGTTAAATCCGTCATGCCAAACGTCCTTCCGCTGGTGTGGCGTGGAGAGGGGTATGCCAGCTCAGGTGTCATCCTCGTCATCTGACCGCGGTTCAAAATTACGAGGTCCGTCCTAAAATAGCCCTAGTTTTGCTTTACAACGGGACGTTAATATAACTAAACTGAACTGTGCAATAGTTTTTTTTTCTGAATTGAAGAACTGTAATTTTTTTATTAATAAAATTAAAAGACAACACGAAACAAAGCGATTCGACTTTATGGAAAGGCCAGAGATTGAAATCATTTTGGTGTTAATTGATATCAGGGCGGTGTTGATAATTTTGATAGACGGACTTTATTTTCTATATTTGATAAATATGTAAGGGAAAATCATTAAGAAAGCCACAAAATTATTAAAAATTACTTAAAGTGGCAATCTTTTCAAAATTATTTTTATTTTTCAAAATATTATCCACCCATATTTATGCACTTTTGCTATCATTTTGACCTTAGTATTGTAATATCAGCCCTACGAAAATTTTTTGGGTTACTAACTCAGCCATATTAGATCTTCATGTAGATCCCTCTTCATCATCTGCAAAGTGTCTCATTCAAAATTTTAAAATTTTTTTGGTGTGTTCTAAACAGATAAAAATTGCATGGTTCTAAATCTTGGTTGTAACATTGATGTTGAATAAGTTGCTTAATAAATTTTTGAGTTTGTTTCTTGAATTAAGCAAGTTGTTCGAGTTGTATTGAACATCATTCCATTTTGAAACTGAATTAAGTATATATGAGGATGCTGCCTAGTCAATATGAAATTAATATTTCAAAACTCGATTCTGCTGTCTTCTATTAACATTCTGAAAAAAAAAAAAGATTGTTGTTACTTTAAAACACATCTTGCCGATTCGTAATGATTTCAATTAATAGCGATTATTTCTATAATAGAGCAATATCCTTTAAAGAGAATCTAGTTAACTTCGCAAGGGTTAGAGCTATACTTGAGGTTTTGTGTTAGTGTCGCGTTTTCAGAAATTTTATATTTGAATAAGGATTTCATTAATCTATAAATCTACCAGACTTAGCATTCTAATTCATATTCATAACTTAGCATTCTAATTCATATTCATAACTTAGCATTCTAATTCATATTCATAACTTAGCATTCTAATTCATATTCATAACTTAGCATTCTAATTCATATTCATAACTTAGCATTCTAATTCATATAGAATCCCTACAAAAGCTTGAATGTTTCACATAAGTAACTTTATCAGCTTTAAATAAAAAACAAAATTAAAGAAATTAATGTTTTAATAGGAAAAACTTTACTATGGTTTTTAATGATGTCTAGAAAAAAATAAACAAAAAATTCTGTTATCATTAAATGAAATTCCATTTTTAATCTGAAAAGTAAAATAATGAAAATAGTAGATTTATCCATTATCTAAAAATAAAGAATTTATTACTTTTATTATCTAAGAATAAGTAAATAATAATCAGCTAACCTATTCCGCCATATATTATATGAAAAAAATTATATATCAACTAAAATCTTTAATAAAGTAGCAGGCTCAAACTGAAAGATCGAATTTAACTTTATACAAAACTGGTATAATATAGTAATTGCAAATATATAATATAGTTCTGCCAATAAGTAATTAATTATGATTGATAGCAATTAAGTAATTACGGTGGACAGAAATTAAATAAAAACCATTTTAATAATTTATAAATAATACAATCAGTCTTTCTATTAAAACTAGCTCCTTTGGCAACTCGCAAGTTCACTGGGAATATAGTTTGTGTTTGATTTTAATTAAATCTCTTATGATATGTTCATCATTAAGTATTTTTAAGCATCAAACTGTAACAGTCATTTAAACCGAGTTACTTTAACAGCCTTACACCTATTCTGTTTATTATGCCCATGAACCTTCCTAATGGAGTAAGTTCCATGTCATCATGGTTTCATCAAAAAGTAATTGCCCAGGCAATCTATCTTCTAATTGCACGCTATCGCCGGAATATTGCAAGTTCACTTTTTTATTCTTCCCGTAATTTGCATAGGTAATAAGCAGAATATCTCTTTCTTAGCTTCTAATTATGACAGAAAATAATAAGATATATGATGAAACAGTGAAAACAGTTTGAAATTCATTGCAATAATGAAATGCATAATTGAAAATTACATACACACAAAAAAAATCTTGTTAAAAAGTTTAACTTTTTTAAACTTTCAGAAAAATTTGCTCTACAATTGAATTTGTCAGTAAAAAGCAACTTTTTTAAAATTTTAAAATGTTGTAAAAATCAGCTTTGTATAATAATATTTTTGGAAGTTATTATGGAATAAAAATACAGATTAATTTTTAATTAATTAAAATTTCTAAAAAAATGCTTCGAAGTGCACATTCGCATCCTTCAAAATATATATTTGTCAAATTTAGTAATTCTAGGTTTAATGGTTTGACTTATAGAGTATCAGTATACACACGGACAAACAGTATGCTTTATTATTGTAGAAATTACTTAATATTATTTGACATACCCCACTAATATATTAAATGTCTTCAAGGGAATAATTCTATTTCACATCGTTGTCATAGGTTTATTCATTAAGCTTCAAATTTCTTTTAAATTTGAATATATTGATTTAAATATTTTCTTTTAAATTTGAATATATTGATTTAAATATTTTCTTTTAAATTTGAATATATTGATTTAAATATTTTCTTTTAAATTTGAATATATTAAATGCAAAGAATCTGATTCATTGCATAAAGATGAAAAAAGATATCGATAGAAAATAATATAATTGTATGTCCTAACTACATTTTTCCATAATCCTGATTTTGTTGTATATACCGACGTCTCTGGGACTGAAAACAATGTGTATATTCATGAAAAATAATTTTGAAGATACTTTTGATTTAAACTTTTGCATTTTAATTTCTTTTTTTTCAGCCTGACTTGGCAACATTTAATTTTGTAAAGGGATGGACATTGGAGAACGGTGTTAATATTTTTAGGATTTGTTGGCTTGCCAGAGATAAAATTGGAAAATTAAATATTGATAATTCAGGTAACGAATTTACTATTTTAAAATACATCTTTAGAAGCATACTTCGTAATAACTTTATGGCTTTCCGAAGAATCGAAGATTATACTTCATTTAAAAATTTATTATGCGTTTCCAAACAAACACTTCAGAAAATGTACTTTTCTTTGGGCCGCGAGTTGAACTAGCAAAGACTTTCGTCCTGCAGGAAGACAGAGCAAAACTTTTGGCGAAAATTCGCAACAAGTTGGCGTCAGTTGGCTGCGAAACGAACTTGCCAATGAGATTCTAAACACGCTCCGGACCAGTGCCAAACAGACATCATTATCTTCGGGGGTTAGAAATAGGAAACATCTTTTGGGGTTAAGGAATATTTTCCATTTCTTTAAGGATATTGCTACTGAAAAAAAAAATATTATTTTAATTATATTAGAATTTTATTGAGCTATGCAACTAAATCCAAAAAACATATTTTCCAATTTTGTTTATTTTTATTAACTCAAAGTTCTGTTAAAAGAAATATTTATTAATTATTTAATTAATTTTCTTTGATATTTAAATTTACCAAATCACTAAAAACCGCTTTAAATAAAATGAAAATAAAGTTGTTGGAAAGCTTCATATTTTTTTGGAATTAATTTTCTGTTAAAATGATAAAATATCATTAGAAAAAAAATCGTCTGCTATTAAAAAAATAAATAATTTCCTTCGAGCAAAACAAAAAGAAATCATTATTTTTATCGCTTCATGATAGAATAAAAAAGGATTTTTTTTTTACTGTAAATTAGTTTTATTACAAAATGAATGACATAGTTAAATTAGAATAATTTAAGTAAAATAATTTGTTGATTAATAAGAAATTGAGTATACAATTTGGATTACTGATATAAAATATTAAGGACTGTCATTTGAAAAAAGAATCCTTAAATAGTGATTTCCTCTTCAATGATTTAAAGGACTTAAGAACTATTTTCAAGCAAGAAGAGCAAGTTCATATATTTCCTGTATTCTAAAGAAATTGAAATGGATTCAAGCGAAAAAGAGTGCTTAGAACAGTACAAAAATGTATCATTAATCGGTAAGTAAATATTTTAAAGTCATGTATGGAAATACTTTCAGTTAATTTTATTATTTTATTTTAATTTAAGAATTCTATGTATCTTTTTCGATATAATTCGACAAATTATATTCTTAATGCCTTGATTATACTGGTTTAATTGCACTGCTCTTAATAAGTTATTTTTGGAATTGAGAGACAGCTTTTATATTTTTATGAAAGTGTTTTAAATTATTGATTATCATATAATAATTTTTTTAAATTATTTTTTTCAAATTTAATGTTTTAACATTTATGGAATTTTTAAATTATATTATATTTAATACAAAGGGAATCACAATTGTTCTTTAGAAATGCCGATTTAAAAATTCAGAATTTTTTCGAAACAGCTTAATATTTTAAACTAGATTTTAAAAATTTAAAAATGGATTCAAACATTACTTTGACACATTTAATGTGTATACAAGGACATTTTAACTATATAAGATAAATAATAATCTCATGAACTAAAAAAAAAATCTTACGGTATTGTTTGCAATTGTCAGAAATTACAGTCTCCATGTAGAGTATTTCAGAAATTATGGTCTATTTACACTGTCATCATTTTTTGAGTATGATCTCTTAATTTGTTGAATAATTGATTAAAATAAATTATGTATTTTTCTTTTTATCATTATTAAATTTTTATTGGAAAAATAATATATATTTTTTTCGTAATATTATGTTTCTTTAAGCTTAGGAAAAATACTTATGGATTAAATATAGAAACGTTAGAACTTCATTTAGAAATGTGGTTATAATTAAATATTTTTATTATGAAAACTTTTAACGGTTATTATTTTAATTATAGCTTTTATTTTTTTCATTGGATGATTTCTTTATTTTATAGTGATTTGGAACTACAATATCTATTCTTGAACGTGCTATTTATTGCATATTTATAATAAAAATTATCACATAAATTAATTATTTTATGCAGACTTAGGAATAATAATTAATTGAATATATTTATCGGTTATTTTTAACATTTGCAGAAATCACATCCTTATGATCTTTCATTTGATAAAAAATAGTTACTGAAAGTTTTTTGTTTGGTCCATTGAAATTTTAAACCGTTCAAGCACTTCATCGCAACGCTTTCATTTCCGAATTTGAATTCTTGATGCAGTGTGACTTTTTACGGTTCGGACCTTAATAGAACGGAGAGGAAGAAAAAATATTTTATTCGAAATATTTTCAAAATTATTCGAAATTTCTTTTTTATTTAATATATTTTGAATATATAATAGATTTTTGCAAAATGTAATTGTGACTTACACATCGGATAAATTGTTTACAGAAAAATGTGCTATTCCATACTTTATAACAAAAATACTTTATGGAACAAATTTTATATGTTATATAAGGATAATTTAAAGAATATGCATTTAGGTGATAAGAATTATGCTAACTTTCATTTTTCATTATTAAAATATGCGAATAATTTTTAAAAGTATGATATTTACATGTTATTGATTCAGAAATTCATTTTAGTTTTTTTTTTTTTTAAAGATTACATTTTTAAGGTTTTTTTTTTGAGTTTTTCTCAAGAAATTGTGTAATATGAAACAGCGTTTTTTTTGGCATTTTGACGGTTGATATTGCTGACGTTCCTCAGTTTTTCTCTGTGGCCTGTCACTTTCTTAGTTGCTTTCCTACCGGATAGGAATTTGTTTCGTTACTGAAATTCATATTTTTGAATTGATCATTGTAAATTTATTTCATAAATTTATCGTTATAATGGAGACGGAATCGAGTGTGTTGAATTTTGAATAATAATTAAAATGCAAGACGGAATGAAAAATAATAATTGAGTACAGATAATAATTGAATACTAAAATAATAATTGTATAAAATAATAATTGAATACTAAAATAATAACTGAATAAAACAATAATTGAAATGAAGTACAACTATAATCGAGTAAATTTTGTGATCAGGACACGCTAAGCATATTTGCATTTTGCATTTTAGATAAGATTATAAGATTCAGAAATCTTAAATGCATATTTGCATTTAAGATTTTTCGTGAATCTTATAAGAAACGAAAGATTTTTGCAGTGGTGACTCGTGCTTGTAAAGGTGAGGTTGTTGCTCATAGTATCACATTGAGTAGACATGCATTTCTTTTTAATACACATTTTACCTTTTAAAGCCAATTTCGAACATTTCAATAATTAATAATTAAAAAATTAGTATTTAATTTTTTTTATTTAATTGAAATTTTATGTTAGAATTTTTTAATGGAACTTTTTTATTGAATAATTATTAATCTTTATGCAGACATGGAAATAAACTTTTTCAATTATTTTTTCAGCATTCCCGATTCTTATTTAAAATGATTTAAGCAACTGTGTTAGAGCAATACAATAATAATGTAATGTAAAGTTAAAATAAATGTATATGTGTGAAATTTATTTTCCTATCTACATAGAAAGGACATTTTTTTATCATGTTTCTCAAAATTAATTTTTTTTTAATTATATTGAATTTTTTTTTTATTTGAAAATTTTGGGCTAGTGAACATTTTTTTCCATTATAAAGAAATACTAGAAATACCGTTTCCAACATTTCCAAGACGCTGCTTTTTAACGTTTACAACTTTAAAAAAAAACAACACTTGCTATTGTGATTGCGCATGCTCAATAGAAAGAAATTGAGATTGGTAAAAAGTTCAAAAATTGGTAAATTCTTTTTTCTCTATGAAAAGAAATTTATCATTTTCTCCTTTCATTATTTTATTTTTTCTTTTCTGTTGTTTCTATTTTTTTTACTATTTTATACATTTTTTATTTCCTATTTATACTTTTTATTATCTACTGCTTGTTTATACGGTATGGCATTTCGACGGTTGATATTGCTGACGTTCCTCAGTTTTTTCTCTGTGGTCTGTCACTTTTTCATTTGCTTTCCTACCGGATAGGTTGTAAAGTAGCGGTTTGTATTAGTCCTTTTCTTTTCGGCTTGGGCGGGATGTGGAACTTGTATTACCATTTTTCTGTGTATACTGCCTTGAAAATTAAAAGCGTTAAAAGAGAAATTTTGTTAGATTATTGATTAATTTTAATGTTATGACCAAAATTGAATTATTTGGTGAATAAATTTATATGCTATAAATCATTAGGGATGTAGTGGCGGTATTCGAATCTCCTTAAGTTTGGATGACATGCGCAGTTACGTATGTCAAATGAATGTGACGTCAAGCAGAATGACTCCAATAATGACATATTCAAAATACAGCTATTGATTTTCACAGCAGGTTTAGAAAAGAAGAAATAAAACAATAAAACGACAATAAAAGTACGTACATATTAATGGCAGTCCAAATATAGATAGTTATTTCAGATAATACTACCCTTTCAAATAAAATTTCTATTTTATTGATTTAACGGCGTTTATTCTGTCATAACTGACGGACACAAATATCTCACTTAGATAAAATTTAAAACTACTTTATTTGTGTTTGAAGATCAAGCGAGTCCAGTCTGTTACAGTTTTGATTAATTTGACTAGTTAAAAAATGGTTTTGCTTTCTTTTTGTAGAGTTAAAAATTTATAAGAAATATTTTTAATCCCTGATGCATTTATTACTCATTATCCTTGACGGCTGAGCAGCACGCGCCGAAATAAATACAATAATTTAAAACATATACTGTAGACTTCCAAAAATACGATACCGAATCGTTTTAGTTCCTTTTATAATCGGTGTTTTCAATAGAGTAATTAGGGTCCAGAAAGAGAAAACTAGTCTAAACTAGCAGATTTTAGTAATTTTAGTAAGATGTAAGCAATATGTTTTGAATGATATTATGAAATTTTTATTATATATAACTTTCTGTATAATTTAAATATGTTATAGTATATTGTGGGATAAGCATTATTTTTGCTATTAAAATGTATTTTTTTAAAGTAAAAATGAACTTCTACTTTAGTGTTTCTGATAATCCGGCAGATAGGTCTGATATCTGCCGGATTACTGAGAAACTACAATGTTAATATTTGGCTTGGAGTTGAATGGCAACATATGTATTAAAATCCTTCTGTGACTTTGGTGCTTTCTTGTGTAATTTAAAATTTCTGAAAAAATATCAAGTATTTGGCTAAAATTCTATAAGAAGATATAATTTTAGTGTAAAGACCACATATGGAAAAAGTGTTCGATTAATCTTTTTCACAAACACGCAGAAAAACGATCATAATTCTAAAAGTTGTTCTAAAACTCAAAACTTCATCAAATTCATGAGGTTGAAATTTTTCACTATTACTACTTTTGCTATGTTAAGTTTTGCATTTGATAAAATAAAAAGAAGCAGACTTTAGAAAGAAGTAGTCCAAATTTAATTTGTTTTTCACAGACAATAAAAAGTTCCTAAGAATGTCTTAAAGTACACAGAATTAAAAGTCGTATGATATGCAGAAAGCTAAAACTAAAAAAAAAACAAAAATTGCTAAAATAAAGCTATTTATCTATTGACTTGAATTTATATTGTTATAATTTATAAAAATATTTTATATTTTTATAAAAAAATCAGTGCAACTAAAATATTTAAAGAATGGTTTATTACGCATAATTCTATAAGATGAGGAGGCATTTTCTAACTTCAAAATGAACAAAATGAAATTAAAAAAAAAGGAATATAGGTCTTCTAGTCTTAATTATTTATAACTAAAAAAATCCCAAAAATTGCCAAAGCACAGATTTTTAGAAATCCTTATTTAAATCTTAATATATAATGAGTAATTGCAGAAGTTCTACATAAATATATAGTCAACCTTTTAAACAAATTTTTATGCTTAAGAAATTAAATTTTCGTTAATGCATTGCCGTCACAAGAAAACCTAGAATTCTATGAACTCTACTTTGTAAATTTTTTTTTGATGAGTCTCACATCTCAAACTTGCCTGACTCAACAAATTATTACTTAAAATTTGGTATTATGTTACCATTAAAATGTAAAACGCAATCATTTCATAAAATTTCTAGTAATTTTATAAAATAAATGATCACGACTTATCAGTTATTTTCCCAATATAACTGATCATGACTTATTAATTACTTCATATATTTCTTATCATTTCATGAAAAAAATTGATAATAATTTAACGATAAATAACGACGGATTTCATAATTTAACGATAAAATACACGAGGTTAAAAAATATGTAGAACTAAGAATCTCCATACCGTTATATCAAATCACAAAAAGTTAGAAATATAGCCAATGCATCCCAAATAATATGAATGTACTTACCTTCAAGAGGGAAGTTAAAATCAGCTGACAAATGAAAAACAGAAGAATAAATTTGGAACCTCCAAAATACGCTCGCTTACACATTGTTACAATGGATTTGCTGATTAGAATGGCATTTCCCTTTAAAACTTCATCTGAATGAAGGTCAAGTACATATCATGCCTTTAACAAGCTAGCAATTGTTTTACAATTGGAGAAAATTATTCTGGGTCAAATATCCCTACTGGTCAAGGATCAGAAGATTCTTTTTCTAATGAAACTTTTCTTGAAGAAATGATGTATTTGTAAGTAAATTTAAATGAAGAAATATACCATCTTCTGCTTTTTATAGAATCTCTTACTTTCATTTGCGCTGGTTTATAACAATAAAAGCTATACATAATATATTCCTTTTTCGGTGTTAAATGATCTTTTCTTTTTGTGGGTTTTAAATTTATTAAAAAAATAGAAGATTGTAAATTTTGACACTTCAGGAATCGAGTAAATTTAGAAAACATATTGTTTAAATAACTGTAACACTTTGTATGATACGTATTGTAATAAAAGAAAAATAGGCATTTTAAACAAAACTGAAATTTGCTCTTTAAAATTTTAATTGAACTTATTAATTTAATTCATGGTAGTATTTTATTTTATATTTTATTAGTTGAAATTACAAGCTTTAAATAAAATTTTTTAATTCTCTGTATTGGTATCTTTAATTGCTGCCATAAATTCATGAAAGTATTAATCAATTTATAAAAAATATGTAAAATAAAATAAAATCACAGTTGATTAAATTTGGCAAAGAAATTATATGCATCTTTGACGAAGTTACATTTATTGAACTAGGCAATAAAAGCATTAAAAGTGTCTAGACTTAGAAAAAAATTTTGTGAATTATTTTCAGATAAGTCTTTAAAATAAATTTGTTTTTATATAAGAACTGCCAAATGCCTGGAGTAACATAATTCTTTGTCATAATTTGAGAAAATTAATTTAAGTATAAAAATTATTCTTAATTTGTTTTGAAGGTTAATGAAGGATAAAAGATTTTAACATATTTATTTTTGAGTTGAGAAATTATTCTCATAATGAATAAACCAATCTTGATATATGATGCCACTAAATAAATTAATTTTACTAAGATAGGAGCAATACATCTTGTTTTCAAGAATTTTGAAAATTAAAAAAAATATTCATAAAATCATCGATATATTTCTACGAAAATTTATAATTTAAAGTAAGCTAACGGTTTAAGTTTATAGAGGTGCTTGTCAAAATTCAAGACAAGAAAAATATTTGGATAAGGTGCGCAAAAAGAAAAAAAGAAAAATGGGAATATAATCCATGGAAAATCAATATTTTGACGGGGCATGATCTCGTTGCAATTCCATGCGTTATTTGTGTTGAAGTAATTCGCTCTCGTCTGACGATTAAAAAATGTTTATGCACATCTACGAGATTTTTAAATTCTATAGTCCATCAGATAATACTATTTTAATCAAAAATAAAATTTTCAATGATAAAAACATTTTAGAAATTGTAACATTTATATAAAGGATTCTTTGATATTATTATATAATTTAAATTACGTTTAATTCCGGACTTGTAGAATTTCCAAGGAATTCTAATATTAAAATATTTCGCTTTTGGCATAAAGCGTTTACATCAAAAGATTTGTCAATAATTGGCATGTAATAACTTTAATCTTTGCTATAACTATTTGATAAGTTATTAGTACATCATGTTATAACTACAAATATTGAAATATAAATAAATTTTAATGAAAGTAATTTAACAATTGCTGTTTATTAGTAAAAGATCACGAAAATAATTTCATCTCGAGCAATTTTTATATTTCACAAAAATTTAATTGTTACTGTTGAGATATTAAGAAATATAGCGAATTCCATATATTCTGTCACATTGAGCTAGGTATCATATTTTAGCAACCTTGAAAAATTTATTTGACGTTTCTATATAGTATTGAAAAGTTAAGTTTCGTTTGATCCATCTGGGTTTAAAAAAACGTCTTTCTCATTTTAATGCCATTCCTTAGTCAGTTTTGTAAAACTTATTGCTGGTTCTCGATACCTTAACTATGAGTTATAGCTTGATATATAACTTTATAATATAGTTATATTATAGATTGATATAAATATAAATACGTTGCAGTTTTCACTTTAATATAATCTTCTAATCACTTTAATAAGAATAAATGCCAACAATTTTCTGCTTTGAGTTCAGCATAAATTTCCTGTTTGCACAGTATATACAGATGAATGAATACTCTACGACTTAGGTGTATATGGATTTTATTGTGCAATTTACAGAGAAATAAGTATTTTCTGCACATAGTGTACATGAATAAATAAATAAAATTCATCTTCTTTTGTGCAATATTGGCTAAAAAAAAACAAGCTGTAAGTAACGAGGAAATAAATTAATTTTATTTAGTATGGAATTTATTGAAAAAATACGTAATATTCGTTTAGGAATGCCTGTAATATCTTTCATTCAAGAGTATCCCAAATCAATGTATCATTAAAAGTAGACACGCTATTTAAAGTAGAGAAAAGAAATGATCAATACTGTAATAACCTTTTTAGATGACTAATATTTCTTAGTAGGAGCAGAAAAAGTAACATTAATTTATAACGCAAAGTCAATAAAAAAGTGCAATCAATTTTGTCCTCCTTTTCTTCAACGTATAATATTTTTGTGCACAGATGTTTATGTCATTAACAAATAGATTTAAAAAAAATACTGTTCGTAGTTGTGAAGAATTCGAAACCATGAATCGATGAGAATTCAAAACTGCCCTAGTCAATGAATGATGAAAAATAATATAACATGATTTGAAGTAAATAAAACACTGCTAATATATTTGTATTAATTCTTGTTCTGGATATTTAAATTATAATTCATCCTTTTTTTTAATAAAGAACAATCTACATACTTGAAAAAAATTGTCTTTCAATGTATATTACCTATGTATCTTTATTAATGTAATATGTTTGGAAAGGCCATTATATGAAGGCGAAAAATTCTTTTATTTCCCGAGTAAAGAATTTTTAAAATAATAACAGTTGTTAAACAGTGATTACTAAGTATGCAAAAATCCTTTGATAAATATGTTATTCATTAGAGATATTGCTAACCATACATCTAAAAATTATTATATATTTTAGTAATGCAATTCAAATAATGTATAATTTATAAGCATAATTTCAAGTTAAAGGAAATAAATGCTATGAGAAAAACCTCTTTTATTTGCTTAATTATGTTTTTTATTTTGTTAGGAAATATCAAATACTTGCATTTTACGAAAGACGTATGAGTGAAAAAGATGATTGATAATGAGATGATAGCTATGATTGAGAATAAATATTTTGTTAAATAGGGTCCTTAATATTATTGTCTAGAATTTGCAAGAGTCTAATCAATCCAAGATTTTACCACGAGAGCACTACAATCCATGGTAGCACTAACAATCGATTACCGATTTAGATTATAATGGCAATGAAGTAAATTCATATGACATCAAAGACACGCCATCTAAACATACGAATAAATGTTTTATGTTATGACAAAAAACAAAACAAATGAAAAACAAAAATGCATACGCCTGTTTATAAGATCTAATTCTGATTAAATATTCATGTAGATTTGTCAGAATGATCGTATTAATATTTTATTATTTGGATTTAAGAGAGTTGCTGCCGGCGACCTGGCCTAGGAGTAGCGCGTCTTCCCAAGTGTTCTAGGCCTCCCGGGTTCCAGCCTTGCTTCGGGCATGGTTGTTCCTCACCCTGTGTACTATTTTAATAATACATCTATTCAAGTACCCTTTCCAATCTAAAGCTAATTCTTGAATCTTTAGGTATAGACATCACTTTATTTTTGAAAAACGATCTAAATGGCGCACAGAATTAAATGTTAGTACTCCGGCCCTATTAACCTATATTTTAAATTATTTTTGACACACTAACAGATTGAAGGTAAAAAAGCTCCGCTATTCTGAGTTTAAAACTGATCTGGTTATGAAGTTTTGATATCACTGTTTTAGAGGGTTTTGGACAATTTCAGTGATCTCCCGGTGTTTCTTTAAAGCGACTATTGATTGGATTACAGTAATGAACTTAAAAAAAATTTACGCTTTAGTCAGTTTTAGTTACAGAAGAGAGGTATGAGGGTGGGATCTGAAACTATTATTTTTCTATATAATTCAATGACTATTTTGAAGAAAAAAGATCAACCAATCGAATTACAACGCCTCCTCGAGACGGCTGCTGATTGGTCTAAAATACTGAAATTCAAAATTTCATAGGTTCACAGGTCCGGTTTAGTCACAAAATAGAAGACTTTTAACAGCATAAAAAATAATTCAGTATCACATTTAAACCACTTTTCTTTCTCGTATATGAAATATACAAATAAAAAGTACTGTAATCGAACTTGAGATATTTGATGAATTTTGATGTAAATAGATGTGTCAAATTTTTCTGAATCTGAAAAACATATTTTTGAAATTATGCCTGTCTGTCTGTATACGCACACGCTAATTGAAAAACGTTTTGAGCTAGGTGCATGAAAGTTTCCATAAGGTCTTTATATCAAATTTGCATATTTCTATTAAATTTTAAACGGAATTCATAGACAAGAAGAATGTCTGTCTGGCTGTCTTAGTGCGAGTGATCTCGATAACTACAGAATTTAAAGACCTAAGTAAATGAAATTTATTACACATGTTAACTTCTAAAATATAGATCTTTATTAAATTTAAATTAAAAAGGACGTTCTGTATGTTCCTGAATCTTGTTCTCTTGAATGTAATCGCAATAACTAAAAAACAATCCATTAAATTAAATTTGGTACATATTCTTAAGAAGGAACTGAATAGTAGTTCAATACCAAATTTTGGATTCAATCGATCGAATAAAAGGGCCCTTCACACACATTCAGTTTTCTGGCACTTGTGTATTAACCATATCGCAGTGATCCACAGCAAAATATCGCTAAACATCATCGCTAATAAGTTCTTGTGTACTGTTGTTTGCCATTGCCATGTAGTTCACAAAATACAAGTACCGGTATTTTTTGATATACTACGAAGCACATAATTCGCATGTATGAGAATAATCTCAGAGCTTGTGGTGTTCATGAGCTTGCCCAAGATTTACAAATATTATGCGGTGGGAGGGGTGGGGGGAACGTAACATTTTGATTTAAGAGTGTGAGAGAAAGTTTTGAGGAGACCACTCTCGCTGGTTCCAACTGGAAATATATGTTTCTCTTTAACCGTTTTAAACTTAACTTTTGGGTCAGGATGGACAGCCCGCATGTATAATTACTACTAAAAACTTATAAAAATTATGAAGAAAATCAATGTATAATTTGAATAAAACTAACTAAATCCATGGAAAGAAAAATTCGTTTGATCCTTAAGAAAGCCTTTGGAAAAAGCTTGTGAAGAGAAAATAAAACATAAGTCGTTGTCATTTATTTCATTCCTTTTTTTCTTGACATAGATGAAGTTTAACAGCTTATAAAAGGCACCTTGAGAAGCCAGAATAGCAGAAGTCTTTTGATATATTATGATATATAAAAACATCAATATTATTTCGTTTATGATCATTTTAATAAGTAGTTTCTTTGAGGATTAGTTGCTCCACCAAGAACATCAACTGTCATTGTCTCTGATTATGTATAACTTTCATATTATCATGCCTCTTCTTCCCCCCCCCCCAAAAAAAAAAGACATATCAGGCACTAATTTATTATAGGCATTAGAAATTTGCTAATTTAATAAACTTGTCCTGTTTATAGAGTACACAAACATTTTTAATAAAGTATAATTATATAATACCAATAAATATACCAATAAAAATACTAAAATGTCTTTTAATCTTACGTATGGACTTATTCCTCAAGTAACCTGTCTAGATAATAAACATATTTTTTTTTAGTTTTCAAAAATAAAAATAATTATGCGATTAAATATTTGATGAAACAGTAAAAATTCTTTGAATCTCATTGCAACAATGAAAGATATTACTGAAAATTATAAAAAAAAAAATATTTTAAAAAGCTTTGTAAAATTTTGGAAAAAGTTACATGACAAATACGTTAGCATCATTAAAAATATCGTATTAGTATCATTTTTTAAATTTTGGAAATGTGCAAACTTTCTTTCGCAATACTATTTTAGTAAATTATTGGGGGACTACGCCAAAATTTGCTTAGTATTTTTAATTAATTAAAATTCCCGATTAAAATGTTGGAAGGAAAAAAATCGTCTCAAGATGAACATTACTATTTTTAAAAGTATATTTGTATTAAATTTGTAATCCACGAGGTTAGACAATATGACTTGTAGAACACCAAAACACATAATAAAAAACATATATATACACATTCAACTTTATTATTAATCATAGAAGCTGCGAGTTTAAACGATTTTTATGTAAATACCCAGTGTCAAAAATTAGATATTTCAAAAACTTAAAGAAATTAGATTAAATTTCTAATATAAGGACCAGAATTATATTTGAGTATAAAATATCAAACAAAAATTTACTGTGAAATATAAGTAAAATATAAATGTCACAACAACAGGGTTATTTTTCATTTTATTACCAATAATTATTACTCAATAAATTTTGAAACAATTCACTTTGAGTTTATTAAATGAACTAGCTTCAAGTGATTTCATTGCAGACACAACGAATTTTATAGCATACTGAAAATCGTAAAACTTGGATTCGTAATATTTCATTTTAAATAAATGCGAAGCATTTTACATTAGACATATTCAAAATGCCATTATTGTGAAAATTGCATGAATGGGTGAGAGCATGCATTATGTTCAGAAATGCTTTGTTGTCGAATGAATTGCACGTCTATTGCTGTAGACAAAAGATTTTGATATAATATGAAAAGCCGTCAGAAGTATATGAGAAAAGAAAACGAAGGCCTTTATTTCGAGACTAATATGCACAGAAAACTGTAACATCAATTTGGTTGGAGAAAAGTTGGCTGTAACATCATAAAAGCAATCCTCCACACATAAATATATGTGCTTTATGGTAAATAGGGAAATTCAAAGCTTCATCAATTTATTGCTTTTTAGAAAAAACTGCTAGAATCTATTGATACAAAATATATGAATCGTGCTATGAATATTCGATTTACTACTAAATAAATATATTTGATTTGCTGCTAAACAAAGTGCTTAATATAATAAAGTATTGAAATTAAAATGCTCCACTCTGTTCACTTGAATATTTCATTTATGTTTGAAAATTCAAATATAGTTAGCTTTCAGATTAACACATAAAGTTTTCATCCCATTTGTGACCTAAAATATAATTAATAAATTGTCATAGGTAAGTATATATTTACAATTAGAAAAGTGCTCTAAATGAAATAAAGAACTACGTTCTAAGTTGCTTGAGCCAATAAGTGAAGTTGTAAAAGAATTACAATTGTTGTACAGCTCCTTCAGTCTCATTAAAAATATTTAGAAAGATTTTCGATGCTCTAATATTTTAAACAAAAGAAATCCTGCTCTTCTGAAAATAAAATTGACCGAACTAAATTTGAATGTCTTTATTTTTTCAAGTCAATCAACGGTCACTTCGAGGGAGCACCTTCTGTTAATTGGCAGATCTACCTCGAGGCGGCCATTGAAATGGTCAAAAATCGTTTTGAAATAGTGATATCCGAAGTAATAGCTCCGTTAGTTTTGGTTTCTGAAAAATTGAACAATTTTTTTTATGTAAAATGTTATTGGATTAAACTTAATTTGCTAATATAACAGGATCAAGAGACTGTATAAAAATTTCGACTTTGTAATTATTTAAGAAATTTAAAGATTGATTCATACAACATAAAACGCATAAATTCATACAACAAACAACGTATACTGAAAGTATACGCCTATATTCTATAGCTAAGAAAGTAGCTACTAGGTGACAGTCAGAAGTGGATACATTACACATATTTATGTTTTAAATAAAATTCTGAATATTTCTTTCATTGAAACTTTACTGACAATGGAATGGATTTCGAAGTTGAAAAATTATGCCTTCAAGGTCTGATTCACTCAAAAATTCATCATACATATGAATTTGATGTACGTTAAAGCATGCAATAGGATGGGACTTTAAAGAGAAGAGTAAAATGCAGTCTAATATCTCACTTTCGTTATCCATTACCAACTAAATATAACATTCCCCTCAAGTATTGGTCGTGTGGATTCAACGCGATATTTTTTTATCTAACAGTTTAAAATGTGATTGCTGCTATGTCAAGAATCTGGTATATATATGATATTTTAAAATCTAATTTCAATTCTAATTAATTTCCAAAGTTTTATCACGATTTAGTTCATTCTAAAATGTTCTCCTATTTCCTGATCCAATTCCACCTTTTTTATTTAATTAATTCAACGTGAGTTCTAAAATTGCTGAAGTTGACAAGTTCATACACTCCGGGTGAAGAGATAAAACACTGTCAAACCAAACGAGCTCTTTTTAAAAGATACCTGGATTTTCTATCTTAAATCGAATGTGTAAAGAAATTTCTATCAGAATTTCATTGTATAAATAACTCGGGGGAAAATATTTTCTGTCTCTTTTTCGCTCTCTTTCGCTCTTGTGTCCGTTGTGAACGAGCGTGTTTTGTCCTTACTTCTTGTACATAAATCATGCCTCTCGGGATGGAATAAAAGTAACGTTTAAAATTCGAAAGTATCTTCTCTCTCTTCGGCCACGAAACTGCTAAAAATATTATATGTTTACACACACACACACACACACACACACACGCACGCACGCACACAGGCATATGCACACGCCCACACGCCCACATACACACACACACGCACGCACACAGGCATATGCACACGCCCACACGCCCACATACACACACACACACGCACGCACACAGGCATATGCACACGCCCACAAGCCCGCACACACACACACACGCACGCACACACGCACGCACACAGGCATATGCACACGCCCACACGCCCACATACACACACACACACACACACGCACGCACACATAACATATAGTTTACGGATATATAAAGGAGCTTATTATACTATATCTGCTAAAATTTTTGGATTAGAAAACTATTATTTTAGTTTAGCTGTTCTAATGCAGACTTCCAATTCATTATTGGAACGTGAACTAAAACACGTATTCCAATTATCCCAAATATTCCTCTCATAATATTTTCTTATTTGACGTTTTCAGAGAAGTTAAAACAATTCGTATTGAATCTACCCAACATTTTCAAAGAAAAAAGATCATTCAAGTTATATCGGAGGTAGAAATGAATAAGAAGGTTTCAAATACTTTCATGAATACTGTATTGACAGCTAAAGCAAAGTAATACTTCATGAACAATTAGACAAAAAAAATATCGTAAGATAGGATTATACGCTTTCGTGAACCTATAAATAAAGCTGTAATCTATGAATTTTCAGCAAATCGTTTCCTAATTTCCTGGCGAAAAACGATAAAAGCAAACATGTTAAGAAAAAAAATTCTAAATGAAAAGACGAATTATAATTTATTAATCATTAACCAAAGCATAATCTATTTAACGATAAAATCATGCTCTGCGCTCATAAAAAAACGTTATTTTAACTCTTTGGTGAAATATATTGCCAAAGAATAACTTGAAATACTTAAAAAAATCCCTCATATATTTTGAGGATTTACATCCTCTAGTGAGTTCAAGTTCATTTTGTAAAAGTTATAAACATTCCTTTTGTTAACGTTTTTTAAATTAAAGTAAACTTAAATTTGACACCCTTGTTCCGTCATCGAAATATATTAATAAAGTAATAAAAAATTATATGTAACATCAGCTATAAAATTTGAGGCATAAATTTAATTTCAAATTAACAACAGCATGTATAAAAATGCGGTCTCAATATACACTGTAAGTTTCCTTCCGCAGTTTTATGAATATTCATAAGAAATAGATGATGTACCCGGCTTGTCCGGAATTTAAAACTTTGTATATGTAATTCTTTGAGTGAAAAGAATTTTTTTTATAAAATATTATAACCTTTTTATAGTCTGTAGTCCTTTTTTAGCAGTACTCAATCTGTCTATTTCCAGTTTTAATGAAAACAAAAAACTTTCATTATCTGAAATGTTTTTAATCAAAATTAAAATATCATCGATATTATTGGAGCAGATGATTTTAAAAACCATCGAAAGTTGATTTTTTCCAAAAGTACATTATATTAGTATTGTAAATTTTTTTCACAAATGCTGAAGTATAAAAATGGTTTAAAAACATTTTGAGAGACAGTTAATTTCTAGTTAATGAAAAACATGGAAAAGATGTAGAATGAATTTTGAATTATTTTTAAAGCCTCAATCTTTAAAGAAATAAATAAAAAAGACTATCAATGGATAGCAAATCTCATTGAAAATTGTTACCCTTAATTAATCAATACAACTCGACTAATCAAATATGCGAAATACCCAAATAACATCTATTAAAAAGAATGTATAAATTAAAAATACTAGATATGGCAAATTCCTAACAGTTATGAAAAGATGCTTTGACAGGGTAAGCGCATTTTTCTTTCATTTTAATTTTTTGACTCTACATTTTCATCCACTCTGTAGAAAAAGTATAAAATTAAAATTATGCTTATAAAATTGTCTAATAAAATTATTTTTGCTTATTTTGATAAATTAACTTGTATGATATGAAACTGATAGTAAATATCAAATGAACTAAGAAAATTATTTGCTTCTTATGATAGTATAATTACTGTATTATATTGTAAGAAAGCATGGAGTGATGATGGGAATGTAAACTTTTATTTGGCATATCGCGCCAGTTGGTTTCTTTAAAAAGAGTAACATATCTTTTTATTATTAAACGGAGAACTAACCTTATTTGTATATAAAAAAATAATCTTGCAAGAAATCAAGTAGGTTATTAGATTATACCAGTATATATGAAAATCGTCATTTAAGGAATTAAGCAAGGAAAACTTATTTCTATACAGTTTTATAACAGTTTTAACAGGTATTATATATATATAGCATCATGATAACTCATTCGGAAGATGATTAAATTCTGAACAATAAACAACTTGATGCCTTTCACACTTGACTAGCAATGTCTATTCACTCGAATGCTTGTTCATTATACAGGCATATAATAAAAGGGATGTTAGGATGAAATGCCGGATCATTTTGTATGGTTAGATAATAATATAATCGAGTGCTTCTAGATCAAGTAGAAGAGCTTTCATTAAAATATGGCACAAGATGGTAAACGAGTGTTTGAGTTAGATACAAATATTATCACTCTTATTGGTTCAGTTAAACTGAATTAATTAACAACAAAACTAATGAACAAACAATAATTTTAACATTAAGGAAACATTAAAGTGAAGGAAAAGATATGTTATACTAATTTAAATAAGTAACTTACACATGTCATCTGTTATGATTATTGAGTAGAGCTTGTAAATTCATTAATATATGATTAAAATTGAAATTTTTCGAAAAAGCAAAACTATATCTTAAAAAAACATTTTTATTTGAAAATCAAAATTATTTACTTTTAATATGAAAAGTAAATAAAAAAATAGTTTGGAAGACATCTGAATTTTTAGGCCGAAACATGGAGTATAATAATATTTTAGGCTTAACTTGTTGTTTTTTTTATTCCATTTTCCAAATTTATTTTTAATTATATAGCAACAATAACTCACATTTAAAAGAAGTGTCTTTAATACCGTCACAAGCCCATGTAAATATAAATACAGTAACAAAAACAATGAAAATAATTGTCATGAAATATATTTCAAATATTTTTAATTAGTTATTAAAATTACAGAAGAATTGCAAGGATAAGAAATTGGTATTGCTGAAAGGTTTGATTTTTGGACTTTAAAGTGGGAGGGAGAGGGTAAAAATGATTTTTAGATTCTGTAATGTAACAACTTGAAGTTACAGTAGAAAAAATTTAACATTTAGATTCGTTTTTAACTAAAAAAAGTTAAATCAAAACTTTTAAAGACTCTTTTTTTAGCAAATATTTATTACACAAGAAGTATGTAGGTGGTAATTTGGTAGATCTAGTCCAAAGGTCTGTGTTGGTTTTGAATGATTTTTTGAACGACTTTTTCATCATACATTCATAACGCATGCCACAATATTGATAACACAGCCACCTATAAATATTATCATACTGAAATTGTCATCAGTATGCTTAGGTTGTGGATAATTTTCCTTTTTTAAAGAAATATTTTCACTATTTTACCAAAAAACACTTGCAATAAAAGTTGTCCCTTATAATATGTTAGTGTTAACCATACCGTAGAAAAACATTTTCTATTCGAAGAACTTAGCGATTTTTAAATAATGATAATGGTTTTTAATATTCCAAATGCATTTGAGAATTCTAAATCCGTTTCCGTGAAACGATTCAAAGACACAATATGAAATCGAAATTGTTAAGCAATAAATTAACTCATCTTTTGGATGTTAAAGACACAGTTTTAGAAAAGTTCTATAATTTTCACTATAGTTTAATGAAAAACAAGAGCAAAAATGAGACACGGCTTAGGAAGTTTCAGATGTTTGCAGGAAATTTGTTTCATATTTTGTAAATGGTATCAATATACTATTGAAATTGTGAGTCGTATTTGATATTTCCATTTCTTGATACTTACATTTGTGTCTAGTACAATGTATGCAAAAAATATTTTCATATCTCCATTTTGTAAGAAAAAGATTTTATCCATATTAGTGAATTTATATTAATTTATTTCAATTTACTTTTACCGGTTATATCAGGAAAAATATGTGGATAAATCACACACTTCTAAAAACCCATAGCAGACTATTTTAATTTTATAATTCTGCCAGACTTTCTTAAAATATAATGCTTAGTTTTTTTTTTTATCAAACATATTTATATAGATTTTGACAAATTTCTCTTTTTATTCTTTGAGCTCTTAAAATAAAATTTGAAATATAGTTTCATATTTTTCTTTCTCTATTGAATGGATTTCTTCTCGTTTTTCCGGATTCAAAGGGAAGATTTTGATTATTGGGACAAATTTATGATGACATGTGGAATTTTTTATTTTGTACAAGACTGATATTTTTTTAAAGGAAGTTCTTCCGACCGAAAGAATATAATGGGTTTAGTTTAGTTATATCAAAGTCCCATTTTAAAGCAGCAAAAGGGCTATCTTAGGACGGATCTCGTAAGTTTGAGTCGTGGTCAGATGACGAGGACGACACCTGGGCTTGCGGCTAACCTCTAAAAGCTCCCACATCACATCAGCATGAGGACGTTTGGCTCCAATGGGTTAAACCAGCCCCACACCCGCTTACACGACGGTTTTTCAATGGAATCGTGGCTCGAGCCTGGACCCCTGCGACTCTGAAGCTGAGACTTTTCCACCAGGCCACCGCGGCCCAAGTATGCAATGGAATTCAATACTTAAAATTTGAGTTGAACAAGGAAAATACTTTAGATATATTTTAGAAATTATATTGAAACCTTTTATTTATAGGCAATCATAATGAGGGGATAATGAGTTCTCAAGCAGTTTATTTGATTTCTATATTTTTCAAAAATTTCTAATGTAATATAGCTCATAAATATGATGAAATACAGTGAACAGAATACAATATTTGACAATTCTTTTATATTAGAAAATGTTTAAATAATTCAAGAAATTGATGTTTTATAATTTTTTAGTTGAAAATAATAAAAGCTTTTTGTATGTTTATTTTGTTATATTTCTTCCTCGAATTCACTGTTAGATAACTCCGTTTCTATAGAATCAAAATTTAGTTAAAAATAAATTAATTAATTGTGAATTGATATTTAAAATAATTAAAATGGATTGTTACTATTGGAAACATACAAATTTAGAGCCCTAACACATCAGGAAGAAAGTGAAAAATTTTAGAGGAGATTCCTTCATAATAAATATGGAATAAGTTAAGTTAAATAAAAAAAAAGAATGTAAAAAGTATGGCAAAGAAAGTTAATATATTCATTGTTTGAAATTTAACAAGCAATAGTTAAATGTAAAACCCATCTTAACCCTGATATGATTAGATAGCCAATAAAAAACGGAGGTCTTTGACATAATTCCACATAAAATTAATTGTTTCAACTTAGCATAATTCTTTTTGCGTCAAAGTACCGAAACATAATCCTCCGATTTATATGCATGTGCTTCGTAAAAGAGGCACTTTTAAAAAAATTCAGCATGCGATCTTTTATTTGTATTTTGTATATTTTTGTGTATTTTTTTAAAAATAAAGGTTTATGAGGTTACAATCATTAACTTTAATGATTCTTAATTTAGTTACACTCCCAAAGAAACGGTATATAAAGAAAAGAAAGATTTTTTTTGTTTGCAGTTTTTAAGTGTGTTGTTGCATGTTAATTTCTGAAGAAAAGTGGTTGGAAGAAACCATAACTAAGCTTGAATTTTTTTCTTTGTAAGTGAATATGTTTTGTATTAGAAAAGTTGAACAGTTAAATATAAGAGAGGCTCGTGAAATAGATTATGTGAATGGTTTTTAATACTAATTAAGAAGGGGCAATAAACTGCTTTTAATGAACGATTCTTAATTTAGCCTTGTATCTTTTGAATCTCATTAAGCACTAACTGTTTTGAAAAATTCCATTATTTACTGTAATAAAAAAGCACAATTGATTGTCTGATTGGATGAAAGCATTTAAAAAAATGAAAGGTCATAAAAATGAAGCTTAAGCTGTTTTTATTATTTTGAAATATACATGTAGCATTTGAATATTAATTTTAAAGGATTCTAGTTCTTGAACATAGGAAGAAGAGTTTTAACTTTCAAATAAATTATTGAAGTAACGTATGAATTAAATACTAAAAAGAAAATATACAAATCATGACATACGTGTAAATAAAAAAGAAAGCAATTTTTATAATAAAACGAAAAATTGTTATTTGTGAAATATTTATTACCTAATTTCCAAACACATGTTTTTATTCCTTTATAAAGAAACAAAGTAGTCTTATATCTTATAGATTTAGTTTTTTTGTAATCGCAGTAACGTTTAATTTGAAACAACATAATGGTTAGTTTGCGATGGACCTCGTAATTTGAACTGTGACTTGATGACGAGAACGATGCCTGATCTCTTTTCGTAATTGCTGCAAAATATCAGTAAGGAATGCGTGTGATATTCATTGTCAGAATTCATGAGCCAGTATACGTGACGGATCCTTGGTCAGAACGTAAACCGAATCTGCAATTCTTCCAATATACCATCAGCCCATGAAGATTAATAGGAATATCATATTAAGATCACCGCTTGCTATCTTTATTTTCAATATGAATTTAATGTTTGAAACAAAAATACATGTTTCCATGCTTATGTTTTCAAAGAAATTCTAAAATTAATCCTTACAAAAAGTTTTAGCATTTATATAAATAAAAAATTATTTAACAAGTGTATCTATATTTCCAATTACACACTTTATTTTCAATAATTAAATTTTTAAAATGACTTACACTTTGTGCAAATAATATAGAAGAATTGGAAAATAATATCAAAGTCTGATTACGACAAAAAAACACAGACATATTTATCTTATTGTAAAAGAATTCATTAAAACTTTTGTCATCTCATCCACTGTCTTAAAGCTCGTAACTTTATAGGATGAAGTGTTCTTTAATTTAATCTAACACAACCTAATTACTTTATCTAAATGAAGTTCCTAATAAAACGGTATTAAATTGTGAAGATACAGAGATCTAGTGAAATCTGACGAATGGATTCTTTTCTAAATCCTAGAATGGATTATGAGGATATCTAACGAACTGCACTTGACAAAATACATATTTTTTTTAAAACTTCTTCACTTATAATGAAGTGTCTGTAGTATTAAATAATTTAATGGATAGTATTAAATAATTTAAAAGGCAAAAATAATTTGGAAAAGTTTCATTATCTTGTGTCTCTTATGTTATAAAGATTGGAATAACAATAAATGTCCCAAATAGGATGTGGAGGAATTAATTAGGAGATTAAATAAATTCACAAATAAAGGGGTTTTAGAAATACATTTTTTCATTGATGTTGATTTCAAAAAATTAAACAAATAAATGTTGTAAAAGATACAACGAAATTACTTTTTATTTAATTAAAACATCATCAATAGAAATTTTTAATTAAAGTAAAGTTTATTAAAGATAAATGTTTAAACATTGAACAAAATTAATTAATTCGACATTGAATGAATCATTTCGAAGATGTGTCTACGCAGTCAAAAGCAATTTACCTGGAAATGTTTTAAAATGAATTTTGCACTAAATAGTAAGCAAAGTTTTAAAGTCTAAAAGTTTATAAAACGATTTAACTTTCTTTAGAATAGTTTTCTTTGTTCTGAAAACAAAAGGAACCCGCGTCTTTCTGAACTAACCCGAGAGGAATTAATTCAATTAAACTGGAAAAGGATTTTAGCCTTAAATCTTATTTATTCAAAGAAGGCAACAAATTTAATCAAAAGAGCCTTGTAACTTACTTTGGTTTCAGAGCAAGTTGCAAATGTATTCTAGTGATAGAAATTAAATCCCTATTTTGACAGATGTGAAGTTTGCTTTCGATAGCAAGTTGTTTAAAGGGAACGAGACATACTTCTAATTAGTTGATTTACTCAAGGCCCATTTGGCTTAGAAGAGCCAAATATATAGAATAATAAGATGCATCGGTCTTTGGTATCGATGGTTGAAGAATACACAGCATTATTTGTTCAATTTGTCAATTATAGACAATTTGCACATTAAAAGCTCATCATTTATTATTTAATTTGTTCACTAATTGCAGAAAAATCAATACAATTTAGAGAGTAAAAAAAGCACATCGAAAATATATTTGATTTTGGGAATTAAATAGCTAACCTCCAAAAAAGCGCACAACATTTTTTTTGAAGACGACTTTTTTTTAAAAAAAAGAGATGTTTTAGAATTTTTTCCGTAAAAAAAAAAAAAGTTGTGTTTTTTGAATAGAAAAACTATATTCAAAATGCTAATGTCAAAGATATGCTGTGAATTAAGTTAATGATGTGCTTATTTTTAGCATCTTTCTTGGGGTTTTAAACTGAAGATTTCTATTTAAAGAATCAGTTTATAAAAAAGGCATATGCTATTAACATGACATCCGAGTTTGTTTTTATTACTCGCTATTTAATATAAATCCATTTAGCCTGTCAAAAGCACATTATTGTTTTCCCCATAACTGCTTTAGAGAGTATATTTTTAATTATTTTTAGCCAAAAAGTTATTATTAAAGTTTCAGTTTAGAACGGGGCAGCTAAAAACTTAGAAAAATAATAGAACAGCACCTGAGGCTCTTAATTTTTGTTTCCTTATCAAAGATGACAGATTTTATTTGTTATTAAAGAAAGAAAAAATGTTATTGCTACATCTTTCAGTTTAGTCTGTCACTAAAAATATTATTTGGAAAAACCCTTTCATCTTTTATTAGCTTAATAGAAAGTATTTTCCGTTAAAACAGGTATTTTTTCTAAGAATAAAACTATTTTTCTAGAAGTCACAGTGATTTATTTTTAACGAAATGTTTAAGATTAATTTGTTTTCTCTTCAGAATGGGAAGACGGAGAAATGAAGGCTTATATATCTGTGAGGCGAAATTGGCTTTTAAGTCATAATTGATGGCGTTTAGTGAGAAGAAAGAAACTGGGACTGAGGAAGTATTGACTACAGTGTTAAGAAAATCGAGAGAGTGAAATTAGAAAAAAAAAGTGTTTCATTGGTAGAGTCTATTGTAGAAAAATAAGAGAAACAAAATTTTCACAATAGCATTTATTGAAGAAGTTTCATAAATGGGGTATACACTTTTTCAGTTCCATAAAAGCGTTAAAACCTTAGAACAATAATTCTTTTCTTCCTGAAATTACCTTTTTATATGACAGAAAAATTAAATAACCAGATTACCTGACAATATAATTGGAGAACTACGTAAAATTTCCTTGAAACTTCTATTGAAATTCCTTGAAAAAGTGGATTAAAGGATCTTTGATGTATAAATAAAAGGACAATAGACTTAGTTTTTAATATATATCTCAACATATTTCTAGTGAAGAAAATTCAGTTGATTATAAAAAAGAAACCAATACAAGGTGATAACCAAAAAAGCATTATTGAAAGTTAATGTTTTGAAATTTGCAGTGTTTTTGTAGATTTCGTAGAAAAATATGAAAAATATATAAGAAAAATTCTTAAATAAAGTATTCTATCGCCTGTAATTCTCATTTTCAGCAGCTAAGTCGCTCTTAATCTGTATTTAAGAACTTAAAATGTTTCTTGAGTTTCAATAATATCAATTTTTTATAGTTTACTTTTACAGAATATTGTTTGTTACATCCGGTTATAAATATCTCGGATTAACGGAAAGGTGACAAATCAGGATTACATGAATAAAATCAAATTTCAAAAAATTTAATTTCATTTTTTTAGACTTTAATATATTGAAAACTTAGATAGGATTAGAAAATTATAAATTATTAGAAAAAATTGATAAAAATTAAATTAAAATGGAAATTTTAAGATGTTGTTATCAATTTTCTGTTGTTGCAAAAGAAAATAATTCTAGAAATGTTGATCTCATTGTTTTGGGTATTAAACGAATGTAAAAGAATATTCTCTTAATATATATTAATAGACACATTTAAAAAAAATTGTGAAATCGAATTAAATTGTGAGTTTTTTTTCAGTATATTTCTTGTAGAATATTTTCGACTTTTTATTTAAAATTTATATAATTCAATGTTTTAATTTTCTTCGGGGATTTTGTTTTTCTGTTTAAGACTGAGTTGAATTTCGACCTGTCTTTTAATTTGTTGAGTAATAAGAGTTCCATGTAAATTATATTGGAAGAAAAGAAATCGATTTTTTATGTATCGCCCGTAAAATGATACATATTTTGAAATCCAATCTTTTAATTAAATGCCTAAGTGGGAGTTTTTGTGTTAAAAATAATAACAAATATAAAAATGAAAAAAGAAACAATTTTATCAATTATTAAAAAAAATTTCATTTATCAAAAAAAAAAAAAAAATGAAGTCAAAACAAAAATCTTAAAAGCGTGAGACGGAGATAAAAACTAAACATTAACTAAAAAGAAATCGTTATCACATTAATAGATACTTTATATTTTAAAAAAATGATACGGGATTTTTTTTTGTTTTTCATGATATTCATTCTAGCTTTATAATAACGTATTGTTTCTTGCGCTTCACACTTTTATGATTCTTGTTTTGATCTCAATATTTTTGATAAAAATGTTTTTCCTTTTTAATAAACTGTTAAAAGAGTTTTTAAAATTCTTCATAATGCTTTTTTTAAAATCTAATTTTCAGTTTTTTTCCCCATGTATTCTTTGTGACTAAAAAAAAAAAAAAAAAAAAAAAAGACAAACCCTAAGCTTTAACCGGTAATCGAAGGCAGTCACGCAAACCATTGCATCAAATTTTCCAATTTTCTTTCCGTTTATATTCATGTTCTAAACAGTTATGTAAATTTCACCCAGAAGAAAATACTATTCATTTCTATTTTATATTTCTAAGAATAAATATTCTAATTTGCGTATAATCTATATATTTGATATTCTACTAGAGTAGTTAATATTTTAGTTCGTATTAATTTTACTTTAATTGTCTTTTTTTAATATTCTTAATTCCTTTCCTTTATTTACTTTTTTGTAAAAATTATGAATGTCAAATAAAACCTCAAAATCGTAGAACTATTTTAATGATATTTATAATACATTTTAAATATAAATGAGCATGCGGAAATATTTCCGCATGTTCATTTATATTTTCATTTTCGCTGTGCCTTAATATATTCATTTTCGTTGTGCCTTACATATTGTAGCGAATTGTGTTGTATACATCTCGTTGTGATGCGTTGTTTCTTTATTATATTAAGACTCAAACATTTTTGGTGTCTTAATATTATTTTTATTCATATTTTCGTTGTCTCTTGTATCTTGAATCTTTAAAAAACTTTCTACTTTTGGCTATACTAATAAAAACATGTTTTGTTTCATTGTTTGACATTTTTTATTAATAGTATATAAGATGAAAATTAATATTTCTCAAACTGATCTCTAGATAGCACCATTTCTGTAAAATCAACTTTTTGCTATATTAATTGGTAATCAAAAGTTCTACAATTATTGAAATATTATTTTGTCATCGGGATCCAATCCTCAAAATTCTTGTATATGAGGAAATAAGCAAAAAATTGGTTCCAAAATTACAATAATGAAACGTGTGAAGATAAATAAAAGTGCTTAATAAAAATGAAATAAATTCATGTGGCCTTTCTATTATCATCTACTGATGAAAATGTAAAGGTTAAACTCTCATTTAAAATATTCATGCACAAGAATCTGTCTCAAATTTTTCAGTAATTATTATGACCCTCTTTGATACCTCCCAATTCTTTGTTGTTATTTTCCATCATTATTTGCAAAAAAAAAGAATGTTTGTTTTGAAGATTATCTAAAATGGAGAATGTAATTTTAGGAAATAAATGCTTTTAGTTTTTGAATTCATTCATAAATTTAAGCGTTTGTAGCATTTGAAATGCTACAAATAATGCCTTAGAGGACAATAATTCATCAACATAAAGAGTTCTTTGAGATGCATAATATCTTTTTTAGAACACAGACGAGGTGGCGCTTTTTTTCTTAAACCATTGTAGTGCGAATCATAAATTTCTACCAATTGAAACAAGATGCTTTCAGAGTAAATCCTTAAAAAATTCTTATAAAATAACAGGAATTGGGGTGAAATAACTCAGAAATTTCATTCCATGACATTATGTTTCCTCGTTGCTGTTTTATTGTTCGTGAAATTTTATTTAACACTTCATTAAATACGAAGTCCCATATATTCATTTTTCTGACATTCTTTTTACTGCCGTGAATGAAAGTGGCTTTTCTGTTGTTTTTACTCTGGAACTTGTTCAACCAATAATAATAATAAAAAAAAATCGCTACCAGATTTGAAGCGAATCAAGAAAAAGCAGCTTAGATTCCATTTCGAAATTGCGGTCAGCAATTCAATTGCAGTTGGAAATATTTAGTTTATAGAGGAATCTAAAGAATAATGAAAGAATAAATCCCTCCTTTACGTATTTATTATTCTAAATACGAATTGATCAAAGTTTTAAATTTAAAAATTATTAGTTTATCGAGTATGGATTTTCACGTGGACTTCGAGCAAATAAGTCCCAAAAATAAGAATAAATTGGTATTTTTATTAGCACAAATACTCAAAAATACACCCTCCTTCATTAAGGAAAGACATCCTATCTTAAAGATCGATAGTAATTTCTGGAATCCAAAGCGTGATGTCTCTCGCGGAGGCTTTCGACTATGCTCACGTCCTATTGACTTTCCGCCTCAATACCTCTTAATATGAGTTTACTCAATTGCTTAACACATCGGTTGTTGTGTGTGTGTGTGGGGGGGGGTAAGAGATGCTTATGTGTATGAATCTAATCACTTCCGGTGTTTTGCTATTATATAACTAATTTTCTTCTTTTGGCTTTGAGGAAAAATATACCACATGATAAAATTTTTTTAATCATTTTATAAAGAAGAAAAACAGATCAAATTTCTGTTTCTATTTGTGAAATTAACTAGTTGATATAAACGAGGACTTCTTAAACTGCATTTTCCTATACTGCCACTTCTGGCTGTGCAGAACAGCAGTAGATAACTGAATCCTAAAGCAAATTTTTGCTTCCGATTCTCCTATATTTGCCAGCAAAGACTTTGGAAAAAATTCTTTTCACTTAAAATATTTAATCAAAATAAGTAAAATATTTATTTAGATATTTTTTTGAAATCAACTGTAATTTTTATACTCTAAACAAATTATACTTTTGTTCTTTCTTTTAAATTTATTTTTTATGCTTTCTTTTCTTACAAAATTTCTAATTTTGGGAGAAAGATATTTTCTTTGAAAAAAAATGTGAGCAAAGAATGAATAAATTGATTTTTTTTCAAAAACAGCCCTTAACTAGAAGAATTAAAGAAATGCCGATATCTTTTGTGGTATTTGTAATAAGTAGAAGCTTTGTTTGTTTTAATTATTTGCTACATTTTTTAGAGGTTTATATTTTTTTATGTATTTTTATTAAATGATTATATAACGGCTTATTTTAATCTTATAAAAGAAGAAAATTGATTTTCCATTCACTTCTTGATGAGTTAGAATTTTAGAATTTAGCATTCTTGTCTATTCTCGGTGACAATACAATATTTTAATATTTTCAGGAAATTAATTAATGTAGCAGTTGCATTACTCTTATCTTCTCTTTTGGATACTAGATGGCGATGCCTGTTTAGGCCATCCCATATGTCATCCCATAATGCACTGTGATTGTAATTAGAATGAGATGTGATGCTGAACTGTGAAGCCGAGCGCGTGAATGTCTTGTTTTAGTGTTTGTGCTTGTTTAGTGTGTGAATGTGATTATTAAAAGAAATGTTCCTAAAAACATTTGTCCTGTTGCTTCCTGCATGGATCATAATAATCTACATACCACCACATTAATTAATTAATCTAATTAAACTCTAATGCCATTTAAGTGAGATTACCCAGTATACATTTGAAAAAATATTTCAATAGTTCATGGTATTTATAATAATGAATAATAAATTATGAATAAAAAGAAAAAAAAACGATTATAACGAGATAAATTTTAATTTTTAATACAACAATAAAGGAATGTTTGAAATTTTTTTTTATTACAGTATTTGATTAAACTTCTAATTACCATAAATATAGAATCTTGCAATCTTATTTCCTAATATGCTGGAATCTTGAGTTTGTGATAAGAGCATTTGTACTTTAAGAACAGAGCCACTTGTGGTAAGAAAGCGCAGTTTGTAGACACTTCATTCATATCTGAGACCCTAAGAAGTGATTATGTATCCATGGGCTAAATCTAAAAAAAATTCTTTAATAGTTATATATTTACCTAAATGGTAATGTTTATATATTTATATTTTGTGTATGTAATGAATTTGAATGATTTTAGAACATTTATATTGCGCCACAAAATTTAATTTTTGTGTAAATTTTTAGATATCTGAATTTTGGTTTATGTATTTTTTTATTCTAACTCACTACTTTCATATTTTCCGAACTGAATTTTCTGTTAATCGATTAAATTCATTAAATTATGATTTCGTACTAGTAAATATTTGATAATGAATATTAGGAAATGTTTAGTTCAAGACTAAATGATATTTATGATAAATAAATTATATATTTAAGAAAAAATGTTGAAAATAATTAAGTAAAAAAAATCCGCTTTCCAATAATCTTAACTACATTAGTTAAATTTATTATGCGTTTCATTTATCATTATAATTTGTTAGTTAATAACATGCAAAACAATTATATTTACGAATTTTTACTAATAAGCTAAACTATTACAGGTTTTTATTCAAAATTCGTTTTGTTTTAAGGATAATTTCGTTATTTAAATAGATATTCGTAGTCGCACCAGTTTCACATCTATGAATGTTGAAGGCGATATTTCTCACATTAAGTTAATTTACTATTGTTATTCAACGCTTATTGAAATTTCTTGTCGATAATAATTAAGAAAAAGATAAATTTTTTTTAATTGCTTTATGATGTTTCAAAATGATAATAAAAAATTTGGAAAGCTCTGGAAATTAAATAAACAATTGACCTAATTGAAAGCCTAATTGAAAAAAGACTAATTGAAATGATGCAAAAGTAATCTATTCCTAAATTTTCAGAAAGTTCAAGAATAGTGAACATTCCAAACTAACATTACGCAGAGTATAAGGTATGTTTTTATAGGTTTTCATGTTCAAGGTGGCCTAATAATAAGCAGAGTTGTTTATCGATATTTTCTTATTGGTTGATTATACTTTTAAGAGAGAAAATCAATTTCATGCTGGAAGTTGTTAGTCGTTGAGAAGTGTCATAAAGGAGTTTGTTTTGCTGGGGTATATGAAATAATGTGTCCAATTATTTATATCTATTAACGAGGTTAAAAATATATTAAAATAATTTCATATAATTAGCAAAATTTGAGAGTGACGCTTTGAAAACTTCTTAGAGAACCCTAAGAAAGTTAAAGCCTATATAAAGAAAGTTCGATCTAATAATTTTACTTCCACATTTTATTTTGTGATTTCAAACTATTCACAATGCAATATAACGATATAAATAAGCAGAGTGCTCTAAAATGGCAAATTACCTCTTTACTTTAAACCGATATCAGCTATAGTCACAAAAAAAAAAAATGGTGTATTATACGATGAAAATAACTACAGAGCCATCATGCGCTAAAAATATGAGTTATCAATTTTCTTTCCAAAGCAATATGAGGTGCGAAAGAAATTCAATTGTAAAGTTTTAGAGCAGCAATTAATGCGAATAAGCACCTGATTATAATAAATATTAAGGACAGAACGCATACATTATTTAAATTTTTGGTCGAAGATTTTCAGAATTTTAATAACTCGACTAGATTATATGCTTCTTAAAAACAAAATTCGAATAGCAAGAAGGTGCTCATCCTAATCGGCTAACTAGTACTGGATATTTCGAAAGATCATGCGTAGAAATCCAGTTATTCTACTTTGAAGATTCTGTACAGACTGGTGATACATGCATTTTGCGTAATGAGATGTACAACATTTTGTTTAATATTTGTATATTTGTAATGAAATATTTTTGTTTATCAGAAAAATCTTACAAAACCTTATTTTCCAAAAAGGTTGTTTATTTCGACATTCAAGTAGATTGAAATTCATTATTTACACACACACACACACACACACACACACACACACACACACACACACACACACACACCACATACACGCAAGCACCCCCCCCCACATACCCCCCACATACACGCACGCACCCCTCACCCCCCCCCCCACACACACAGGAGCATGAACGGGTAACAAAAGTTTTTTTAAATGAAACTGTTCTAATATTAGATGGCATGTAGCTTTTGTTAAATGCTTCCCTGTACACCAAATTTATTTTATTTTGAAAAAGAACATTGAATTCTTAAAAAGAAGACATTATTACAAAATTAATAAAAATTATGCGTTTTGTAAAAAAATGTTTTCACATAAATTCTATATTATATTAGATCAAATAAATCTTAACAATTATTTTTTTTATTATTACATTATATAAAAAAGGCATTCCAATTCTAAGCAATTGAAAATTTTTTTTGTATAAATCAAACACTAAAAGTAGAAGAGCGCCGAGTTTGTTAAAACTCGCGGAAGTTCAGAAGTTAATCAAGTGTATTTGAAGAGTTGGAAAATCAAAGTTCAGTAGTGACTGGAGAAAATAACAAGTAAAGAAAGGGCATAATATATATATATAAAAGAAAATCTAGAAGAAACTTCAGTGTTTGGATTTTAATATAACGCTCGTGTTTACCAAGCGTTATTGGTCCCAATCAATTGCGATTTACTATAATAAAGAGAACATGGAATCGACGAAACTGTACCGATGGGATAAACAATATGGAATGAAATATTAACTAAACAAAACATTAGAATTTTTAATTTTCGCAGAGGCAACGCAGAATGCCTGTAACTAATATCAGATTTGCTTCACAAAAAAGTATGGATTTTTTTTTTTTTTACAAAATAAAAAACACCCCTTCTTAAATCATTTTTACTGTGAAACCAGATTTGAAGTTTTTGTTATTTGCAATCGATTTTTGATAAAAAAAAAGAAATTCTTTAAAACAAACAATTTTCTTTTTGCTAAAAGTTTAGAGAATTGAAAGCTTTAATGTAGTGCAAGAAATTTTTTAAAAAGTCAACGGATTTCTAAATTTCTGCAGTATATAATTTATTGAAGACAAATTTAATATTGGAGAGAAATGAGATGGAGCATTTGACATATTTATTTTGGAATTTCACTTTTTAAAAATTCTCACTTTAATTTTTGCTTGGATCAAGAAATCCAAATAAAGTTTTTTTTAGATGACTTAAAGTTTAAATTTTAAATGCTGTTTATTCCTTAGAAATGTCAATGAAGAGCTAATTATTTTTCACGAGATCTGTTGCTGTTATTGAAAATAAACTTTATCCTAAAAATGTTTAATACATTGAATTTCAAATGAGTCAAGGAACAAATCAGACATTCTTATCTGATTCACAGAATTTAGCCCATATTGAGAGTTTCAGAATCTTTCAAAAGCTAAAAGCGTTTTATAGAATAAACTCACAGAAGTTTTCAAACGATATAATCCCTGACCAAAAAAATTTCTTGATATTATTTATAGATTTTTTTACATAATTTGTTACAATATATTTAACAATGATTATGTATTAATTATTTTTTTTGTTTACAAAAAAATAAACTTAAATGTATCAAATTTTTGCCTGCATATATTACTACTTATATTTTTCCTACATTTATATCGATTAAAATTTAATGAAAATATATAAAGATAAAGAGCTTTTGAAAAATTTCTTAATAACTTATGTTAAAATACATTAGAGGTTTAAAATGTATAAATTTAGAATGTTAGTTCATATTTTATTGGATTAGTTATAAAAATTCGGTTTTTAATTTTATTTCATTAAAATATTTTAGTTTAGTTGAGTATAGAGATCTTTATTTACCATAGTTAAAATACATATATGTTTAAATTGTGCATTTCTTGGAGATTTCTCGTAATTTGTAATAAAGCAATTGCAAAGAAATATGTAGAAATAGTTTGAAAAATAGATCAATTAAGCAATTTTGATTTCTGAAATTCTACTTTCAAGACATTTTAACAATTTTAAAATCTACCCTTCTTTTGACTTATACTTTGATCTTTGAAAACGCCTTACAGGACATATTATTCTTCTTGATTTGTAAATGTCTATTAGGTAGTTTTTATAAAATTAAAAATTTGGAATATGTTTTTATTAATTAAAATTAATAGAAATTTGAAATTTTTTCCACAATAACTTCCACTTGTTTATGTTACTTCACACAAATCATTTTTACATCCCTTTAAAATTCAGAAACTCAGCTTTTTAGGAAATCAGTTTTGTTTTAATGCAATTATTTATCAAATTTGTAAAATAATTTTCAAAAACATTTAAAGTATTTTTTGCAGCGAGATTTTTTTATCATTTTAGTTCCTGGATTTATACTCACTCTCATTTACATATAAAGTGCATTTACATATTTTTAAAACGAATTTGATAAAGTATAAAAGGAAGCAAATGTTTTGGAATAAAATATTTTGGCAAACAGCTTATTATGAAATGAGAAAGATCGTCTGCTAATTTTAAATTTATTCTTCTTTCAAACTGTCGCATGTAAACAAGCAGTGATTGAAGGATATGTTTTTGCGCTTTCCGAAGAGAAAATTTTCTATTCTATAGCTCAAAAACTTTATAATATGCATGTATTAAAATTTCTAAGTGCAAAATAAACAAAATTATTGATTAGAAAGGAAAGAATAACTGTCAGTCATATCTTCTACATGTAAAGAAGATTCTAAACGAATACCTGAAAAAGACAGTATTATTTTAAATATTTTTAAAATGAAAACACTGATAACAAGGGAAAGTCCGCCGATGCAAAAGTCAGTTATGGATTTGTCAAAAAACATCTAAAACCAAGATTTAGCGCTTAAAAGATAAAAATGATAATGTTCAGCAGCTTTTGCTGTGGTAAAATGTGTTTCAAAGTTAAACAGTTTGCAAAACACTGTAAGAAAGCTATTTAACAGGAGATGCATGGAAATACAATACATTATGGTTTCTGGATAAAGCATGTATTCACCTAAATGATTGCAACGAAAATAGGTCTATTTACAATCGAAAACTATGAGGAAAAAATGTACAAACCTAGTTTTCTCAATTCAATGATTCAGTAAAAGGTTTATGATTATCGGTGGGTTTTCCTATAATGAGAAATTAAAAATAATAAAAATGGGGAAAAATATTAAAACCAATTCTTCGTACAATCAGGAGAAAGTTTTGCTTCCGATATTCACAAAAGAGATTTCATTTCTTTATCCTAATGAATTTCAAGGAGTTAAACATTATTAAGATAAATCTACAAGTCCTGCTTCCAAAAGCAATCTGCATTACCTGAAAAAATAAAAACTGGTACAGGTATTGTATATATGCCTTTCAACATATTTCTTCGAAGTTTCCTGACATTTTGAAAATTGACTATTGTACTTAGTCTGTTGAAAACAGTTCTTTCTTTTTGCGAATCCACAACCATTAATAGATTCTGGAAAGTGGTAGAAGGGGAATAGAAATCAATATCCCCGGATATCTTATGAAAAGCTCTTCTCTCATGGAAATCACGATGCAATTTTATAGTACAGAAAAAAAATCTATCAAAAGGAATATTTGAAAAATAATTTTTACATTTAAACAATAATTAAACGGTGCCGAAATCACATAATGGCGACCTAAAAATGTGTAAATATTCTATGCATTATATATGTTTAAGTCGTGTGCATATTATTACTGCTTTACAATAAAGAGTAAATTTTAGGAATAAGTATTAATAGAATCAAGCCTAAAATATTATCATGCTACATTTTTAGGATAAGAGGTCCGAATCCTCTCTTTTTTTAAATGAATTTGCTTCTCATATCTGTTTGATGAAGTTAAAAAAATGTTCTGTTTTCGTAACTATAATATTACAGTAGGTAAACGATTTAACATTTTCTAAAATGACTAAGTTTTTTAATATTTTTTTTAAGTCTTGGCGTCACAGAAATTCCACATAAGCTTAAAATTTCTAAAAAGAAAAAAAATTCTCAAAAATTTAACAGTGTAGGTATTGCGCATCATTATTGAGTTTCAACAGTAGCAATTTTGTTACATGACTTAAGCATAAAAAGTTTTTAAAGAAATAACCACCTCTAATCTTTGTCTTGTGTAGGAAATTTTTGAAAAGATTTGGTTTTACAGTATTCTGCAGAAGATTGTATGAAGTAATGCTCCCGTACTGATAACTGAAATTCATCTCTGGGGAGCTTTTGGTTGTCAACTTCGCTTCGGAGATATTTATAGCTACTGGCACTTTATAGTTTAATTCAAGCGATATAGATATTTTTCTTGAGCATCTTAGTCGAGCTTTCCAATGTCCAAATTTTAATTTTTTTAAAAGACTATTTTGAAATCTCTCTTAATTTTTTTCTCTGAAAACCTATTCTTTAGAAAATCTGGGAAGTTTCTTATTTAAATGTACATATAAAATATTTACCTTCTAAAAGAATTTACAAACACAATTTTTATGTGTATTTGTATCTTATCGAAATAGCTTATTTATATTGTATATTATGGATTTTATAAATCTGATTCTTCCTTTAAATATCTTATTTATGAAAAAAAATAACTGTTTTATTTTTACGCCACAGTCAAACTATAGATATCATCAATGTTCTCTTATCATGCAGGCTTACATTTAGGATAAGATAAAGATGTGTTGTATATTTCTATGCTTGTGTTATATTTATTTGCCTATTATACTGATATATAAAATTTCTGCATTTCTTTTTAAAAAAAAGTTGCATATTCATATATTCTCAAACAGATGTGGATACAAAAATACTTAGAATTCACTTGCTAGAAATCAACTGTTTTTATATTCATATAAACTTTAACATTTTGAAATGTATTGAAAATAAAATGATTAATTTTTTTTCTTTTTTCAAAAGTTCTTTAAAAGTAAGTGCAATGCATTTGGGGAATCTATTATTGCAATTTAGAGTTCTTCTTTTTCTTTAAAATTACAGGTATATATATGTATATATATACCTGTAACTAATTGCTTTGAAATAATTTTGATTTATATTTCTTAAAAAAATTAAATTTTTCATAATAAGCATTTAATAAAAATTCTCTATATATGAAAAAAAATGAAATTTTTTATTCAATTTCAGAGTTATACTTTCTAAGCATATTAGTCATTAGAATAAAGAGCAAATACTAATTAAAAATCACACGCTATCCTATTTATATGCAAATTACATCACCATGTCTTCTTTTACACTTCTATGTCTTATTTCAAAAACTCTTAGCATAGTGGGCAGCTTCCAAAGTTGACTTTTCTATATATTACAATGATACATTCAACGGAAGATTAAGAAATATATAAATTGTTTTCTTAACAAAACACATTTTCTAACTAAATATACATAATTATATAAAATATTATAATAAAATATATAATTATTATATAAAAAATATGGGATGAATATTAGCTTAAAAAGATGCAGCAAATATGAAAATTAAAGATATAAAGTATCTTTCCTAAAAGAATAAAGAAGAAAAAAATGTAGTATACAGTATATAACATAATATGATATTTGAAGTCCATTTATCCTATTATAACCATTATGAGACCTAAAAGAATGTAGTATAAGTATAAAAGATATGTACAATCTAAATGAATGAACATTCAGAATGTTACTCTATGATATACTTTCCTTGTAAGCAACAAGCATATATCCATTATACACGTTTTCATGTAATGAATTCATTCGCAATCTAAACACATTTGTATTGAATGTTAAGCAGTCGGTAAAGCATGGAAGAAAACCGATTTACATTTATCAGCGAATAAAATATATTCATTTTTTATGTGTTCGTAATATAAACCGGTATTTCATTCCGTGTCTATTTAGAAAAGTAAGGAATGATGATAAGATTAGTATATATTGCTAACGAAATGCAGGAATAAAATGTAAAAATAATAAAAATCAGTTAATTTTTTCTTTTTTTCTCTATCGGTAAGGCTTTAAATTTAATTCTAAAATTAATACTTCTTTTAAATAATACAAAGTTTTATTTCTTTCACTCATACAACAAAACTTTTCATTTTTATGCCCTCAGCATAATAGCTATTCAGGCTCAAATATAGGTTAAGCAAAACTTTCAATACCGTTGAATATTTCTTTGTGAAAAAGAATCTACTAGAGATGGTCACTGCAAATATTTTATTATGCATGAAGTAGCAAACGATTTTTCTCATGTAGATTGTGACTTTACAGTTGCTTTTAAAGTGTCCAAAAAATAAAAAATAAATATTTTTATCGTCTTCCAGAGAATATATAAACTTTACATACCTAAACATGGAAACAACACATTAATAGAAAATGAAAATATCTCCCGATGCAACCATGTTATACAAACCAAAGTTTGTACTCTGGATAATTTTTCCATGCGGATCTATTTATGACATCAAAACAGGGCTTTGCCACAGGAGATTTCGAAGTTTGTGCAATTTTAAATATGTAGATATTCCCCTTCGAAAAAATTAAGTTACGTCACTAGCTTTCAAATGATACTTTTAGTTTTCATCTGCAATTATCGGCTGCAGAATAAATTTGTGTGAATCTTTTTTTACCATCTGCGATTGTACTTCGCTTGCTGTTGTATTTTAAAGATATTAAATAACTCAGTGTGGTTAAATAACAGTCATTAGCTTAACAATAGTGAGTTATAAATATGATAAATTAGTTTCAAATTGGCTGCGTTTATTGTATTATTTTAAAGCGCAATATCTTTGTTTTCAATACATTCTCTATTACCTTTACGTCATGAAATAGCTTTATAAAATGGTTTTTTAAGCTTTTTTGAATATCGCAATATGATTAACGATTCAGAATAAAACTACATTAGACTGGCGCTGTTTTAAGGTGTATGCTTTCCGCCTAGATTTGCTGATAATGAATTTACGGCACGGTGAAAATAAATTTATTCAAAATACGTAATCTAATTATTGTAATAATAAGCTGTTTCTCATAAATAAGCTATTATTAATCATTTTAAGAGTCTTAACGTACCTCCGATTCTACTAGTAATGAAGAAGAAATATATATATTTATGCGTGCGTGTGTTTGTTTTGGAGGATTGTTTAATCTTGAGTTAACCACATTTAATGCAGATATACTTTTGAGGGTAAAAGTATGTGCTTTGGAGCGATTTTTAAAAAATTTCAATTAATTAAAAATTAAGCAGAATTTTGGAGTCTCCTATGATAACTCTCAAAAATATTATTTATAAACAAAATTTTTCATCATTCTAAAATTTAAAAAGAAAAAAAAATCACTCTTTTAATTGTGACGATTCAAAAGTCGCGCAAATTTTGTCTAAATTTTAACATTTAAAAAAATATATTTGTGTTTGAGTTCCAACAATCGATTGCTTTGTTACCATGAAATTCAAAATGTTTTCATTGTTTCATCAAATATTTAAAGATGTGATTTTCTCCCAGTGCTGAAAGCTAAGAAAGAAAGATTATGTTTAACATGCGTAGTTTACATGACGAATAAAGAAAGTGAAGTTACAATGCTACGAAAGATAAGAAGTGGGTAAACCTGATAATTAGGTTTTTAACAGTGCTATGATGTCTTGTGACAGGTCTGCATTAGAAAGTTCACGTCCACAATGAATAGAACACATTACTAGGATAGGACTATTAAAATAACACGAATTTAACATCTGTGATAATTTGAGGTTTAAAAATAGTTTGTTGATGGACTTAAAATTTATGCAAAAGAAATTTAATGGATATTAAACACAACCGACAAATCAGTTGGTCGTTGAAGGGGTTAATATAAATATATTATATATATATATTTTGCAATAATGAAGAAAATATTTTACTTCCTGGACATGCATTCCAAAAAAAAAAAAAAAAAAATCAAATCCAATCAGTTTTTGTTTTAAGTTGTTTAAGTTATTAGGTGTTTTCTTGTCATTAAGAAGAAATATCGATTTCGCATTTTAATTACCATATTTTAAGATATATAAAACATTTTATATAGATTTAAATCTAAAAACAACTGAAAATTTTTTGTATTTAAGCTATGTTTACTCAAAACAGATTCTCAAAGCAGAATCTATATTAAATATTTCTACTAGATTAATACCTCGTGGTAAATATAATGGAAACTAGAAATATAACTGATATTAGATATTAATGTTATTTTAGTAAAAGCAGTTAAGACACTATTTAAAGCTGAAAGAAATTTAATATTTAGAGTATTTTTCATTAATATCAAATTTGAAGATTTTGCTTTATTCTTTATACTGTAAGGGAAGTTAGATTTCTTTATATATATTTTGGAATTTTTTTCCCTCTTCAAACGCAACAAATCTGTACGGAAGTTTGATTAAATCTTTTTCCCTACACTTTCCCAAAGAAAATAAGTTCTGTACTATAAGCATCTCGATATTATTTCGCTACTCGACTTTTTTTTGTACTTTTACTGGCATAAATTTATATCCTGCCTCTTACAAAGATTCCATCAAATCTCTTGACCCTCGAAATATAATAAAAAGAAATGATAAAAAAGACCTCTACCGGACAATTTTGTGACTACATGCTTGAAAAAACATGGAAAAATTAGATTCTAGTTCATTTCACAAGGTTCTAGCTCCATTTCTTTAACATAAGCGCGACGACGTTAAAGAAATATTATCAAAGGGAAAAACGTGGATTGAACAAGAAAAATATTAGCCAAAGGAAACGCATCCAGAATTTGTTAGATAGGAAAAAGAAAAAAAAAATATTCTCCAAAAGTAACAATGGAGTTTTGGCAGAGATATAATCTGGAATCAAATATAAACTGACACGGCTTACACTATGTTTTTTTTAGGTCTTGTCAAAAAAGAAACATCGAAAAACATTTCTTGAAATAACTGAGATAAAAATTGAATAACTTCCTCTTATTATTAAAATTATTAAATATATTCTAATAATTTTTATTTACCGTATTTTAAATACTTTAAGAGCTGTGAATATTCAATTTAATTTGAGAGTAAAGGCGGAAACGCCTTATTGCTCTTAGTTTCTTATAAATAACAATTCTTATATTGCTCAATAAATCTACATTGTTACAGAAAAGATTTATTCGGTGGATGTACAATGAAAATCTAATAGTTAATGATGTTTGATTCTGGACTAGAACAAAGCACAGACGAAAATACAGGCACATAAAACAAGCATTGCAGAAATCAACAACAAACACGCAGCAAATTGTTATTAATCAATCAGAACAGCACAAACGTGCTCTAAACATCAAAACTCAGAAGAGAGAAAATTTGTTCGTTCTCTCTAGACTAAAATGTGCCCTACACTTTTTTAGATACCATGACAAGGCATTGAAGGTTCTAGAAAAAAAAACGTGGAACTCGAGTTGGTTGGAACTCCTTATGGAGCTATAACTAAAATTTGAGTAGATCTCTGGAGTCTATTCTAACACACTAAACTGTACTACGCAACACAATGGAGTGTATCAGAGTATTCAAATGCTATATAGACATTCAAGGAAATCTGTTTTTTTTACCAAACTTCTCGATATTTCAAAAATAAAGAATTTATTTTTTCAGGTCAAATATATGGACTTTAATGAAATTTTATTTTTTGGATAAAAACCCACTGTTTAAAAAATACTCACCAAAAGAAAAAATGAATTTCACTGAAATTACGCATTAAAAGATCTTTCAACAAATTATTCTGATTTTTGTTAAACGTCCACGGTTTCAAAAATGTTATACTGGTGAAATAGAACTGAAGTCTAAATACTGAAGTTGAAATAGGGAACATTGATTATCACTTCAGAGATACGGATTACGAATTTAATTTCAGAATAAAATACGCATCTTACGGCAGATAAGCAACTCATGACATCTTATACAACATGAATAAAATTCAAAAAAAATGAAATTGGATCATGATACATAAAAATAAATTTTAATTTTGGAGTAACTTTCATATATATATATATCCAAAATATTTAGATAAGAGTGAATGATTTCTGAGTTATTGTCATTCTGAGTAAATTTTTTTCCCATTTTGTACTTCTCCAGAAAAATCATCTTTTAATAAGATCACCTCCATCCAGAAAATCAGCTTTTGAAAAAAAAAAAGTGCTATTTTCGATAAAGAATTCAAATTACCTAGGAAGTAAATTTTTGATTCCGAAATTTGCTGGATAAAAAATAAGGAACTTGTTTTATTCCCAGAAAGATAAAATAATCCGAAGAAAAATAGATTCCTATTACAACTACGGAACATCGACAAAATTACGAAGGAAAGCTTTCTTAAAAAATCAGTTGATTCTAACAATTAAATTTAATCTCTGATGATAATGTTTAATCTAAAATTAAAACATAAAAAAAGCCTTTCATAATTTCAGTTAAATTATGGGAGAGAATTTCAAAAATGGAAGTGTTAAACAACCGAGTTGAAAATATAGTTAATAACAGAAAAGAGAAAAGCCTTGGTATAAAATATTTTCATTGAGTCATTTGATTATGCTAAAGTGTTTCAAAGAAATGATCTGGTTTCTCTTGAATAGTTTATTTGAGTCGTTTCAGTTTGAGATAATTACTTAAAATATACTTATAAAAAATGTTGTCATTAGCGATCATGCGCTATAAATATTTATAGGAAAAACAGTCATCAACCGTCATTAATCATAAATTAACGCTTTATGCAAGAATTAGTTTTGCTGTGAAAGAATGATGTGATATTAATCTATCTCACCTTATACTTACAAAGGGCTTTTTTTGCAAATTAATGGGTAAGTTTTTGATCTTTAAAAATGTCTGATCGCGAAGGGAATCGATAAAAACGGAATTGATGGGTAGAATCGATGAAAAATGCAATCAAAATTTGTAGAAATCTTGTCGGGAATGCTATCATTATCTTTAAAACGGTTATTTTATAGTCATAGTCTACTGAGGATTGTATTATGTCTTGAAAGGAGAAATAATGGGCTGATTGCGCATAAGGAGATGAAGAAGACGAAAATGACAAATAATCAACATAATGCATCATGGCAAGATTAGACACCCGCCCTGCCAATAAAGATAAAGTTTTTTTAAATCAAAAATATTAAAAAAATTAGTTAAAAATAGAAAATGAGGTCATTTTATTAACATTACCAGTAAACAATAAAATGTAATTTTTTTTAATGTAATTGGATGGCTCGAAATTTATGATGACATAAAGCATTTCCCCAAAAAATTATGTTGAAGTTGTAACCAATATACACATTACCGAAACGAGTAGTATTTCTTTTTGGAAAAATTATGACAGCAGTTTCATTTGCTAAAACTGCTGAGCTGACTATCCAAAGAAGACCTCAGACCTCTAAGTTTGCACTTAGAGATATTAAAGGACCAGGTTTGCGAAAGCTTTAACACCGATTTTTCGATTTTTTAAATAAAAAACTATTAATTTGAGAGGAAACTTTAATCAAGACTTTAAATCAAGAAGTTTCAAACATTAAAGGACCTCCGTTAAATGAGATGTAAAAAGTAATGATAGCTTAATTAGATGATGAATTAAGTTTTAGAAAGTGCCAATTTGGAAAACTATTTTTCATTTTTTTTAAACTTCGAGCAAAATGTTAAAATACCATTCAAGTATTTGCAATATAAAAGGGAATATATAATATAATTTTTAATGCAATGCCTGAACATTGTTTTGAAAAACTGCACTGTGTTGAAAAAAAAATGTCCTGGAATCATTTTTCTATGAGTTAAAATTGACAAATCGAAAATATTTTTATTCTGAAAAAGTTGTTCTAAGTTTGCAAATGGTATCATAATAATTTTTTTTGAAAAAAAAGTGGAGAAAATTAAGTAAAAAAAAGTCTTATTTTGAGGAACTTACTTGAGAGAGAGAGAGAGAGAGAGAGAGAGAGAGAGAGAGAGAGAGAGAGAGAGAGAGAGAGAGAGAGAGAGAGAGAGAGAGAGAGAGAGAGTAATCGTAAAATAAAGCCTTTAGAATAAAATTCCTTTTCGGTTTGCTATTTCTAAATGATAGAAAGATGGAGACATTCTTCAATGATTGTATGTTTTTAATATAAAATTGAATTCTTTGAAAAATAATGCAGATTTTGAGAAAATGTTTTACTAGTTCTTCTATTTTGTATAACATGTAGTGAAATGGAATCGCAAAAATTTCTCTCAAATTTAATAAAAACAACCACATTTGCTTTTTTAATCTAAGTTGCACTTTTTAAAATTTTTATCATCATCTAATTAACTATCGCTTTGTCATACAGCTCATTTTACAATTCTTTACAATGCCTACAACTTTTTCATTGAAAATTTTCCTAGCAGGCAAAAATCCTTTTATTTAAACGAGAAATCCATAAGTTAACCCTGCCCTCTCTCCTTATTTCTTTAGACGATAACATCTCCATATGTAAAATTAAGAAACTTGTTTGCGTAGGTAGTTCAACAATTTTAAATTGTTGTAACGTTCCTCTTTTTCCTCACATGGTAATTGGCATTCCAGCCAGATGTAACGTCATCCAATTAACCACACATATTTAAGTGTTTACGAGCCACCAGATAGGGAACCGCTTCACTAGTAGAATCGTTGTTTCTGGTCATCTGTAGTAACCAGACAAAGAACCATAGATGTGTTTCATCGTTTCAAAGGTATCCATCATATCTTCAAAGGAGAAGAACATCAAAACATCAAGATGTTAAACTTTTTTCCCATTATGAAAAGACTCCTCAAATCTTCTAGAAACGATCAATTACCATCAACCGATGTCATTAAGTGTCGAAGTCAGGTGGACTTTAGCCGGTGTTAGCTATGAATTGATTATAATTATACATCTTAAAAAAGTGTAACCTGCGCAATATTGTTTGTTTTTGAGTCTATATTTTAAAGCATGAAGTGCTAAGGAAATTGTATAAATGAAACGTAGATGCCAACCACTTAATGTTCCATAATACATCCTGGACATTATCAGAACCTCTTGTACAAAATAAGTTTGTGGCTGCGCTACTATATGAATCATTATTCTGAGAAGTGAACTGAAACTGAACTGATCTTGACTATATAAATAATGTGGTGTAAACTTCGAATTACTTTTACTCACTAGTAACAACAGCTGTTTACATGTGCAGTTATAAAGCTTTATCAATAAATATTTGGTTTGCTGTAAGCGGAGTTTATTCTTGCTACTTTGAGCTATTACTACTACTATTCAAATTACTAGCTAAGAACGAGCATTAAACCACGAAGTTCAACAAATCATTTAACATGAAAGCACAATTTTGAATTCCTAAATGATATGCAAAACTTATTTTTCTTCAAAATAATTTTTTAATTATGCATTACCTTATTATTATTATTTGTTTACTGCAACGATTTATAAGCCTTTTAATATGTTCTCAATAAAAAAATTAAGCAATATTAATAATATTTCTTGCAATCGTCATCTTTTTGCTTTTATTCTGACATATTTCTTAAGGAGTAATTTCCTTAAACATTATACCAACAAAATTATCAAAAATGGAAAAATAGGGAATTCTTTATGAATAGAATTCAGCTATTTTCTACCCAGTGATATGCCGTGATCTCCAAGTTTGTCAGGCTCTCTTCAATCAATTGGATCGGAAACACGTTTCGGACAACTGAACAAATGAAGATTCCTTTACTAATCAAGATGAACTCCTCTACTCGTAGATCGATCGCACCTATCTTTATCACCACACTGTATTCTGAGAAATCAAGCATAGAATAGAGTAGTTTAACACGAGTCTTAGCGTGAGAATCTGGGGAGCTTAACTCATCAGTTGCTCCTTACGCATATTCAAAGACAATTATCGCGATCCATCTTTATCATTCAGTGACACCTGTTCAGGCAAGAACTGCGAATTAATTCAGCCTACAGTTTTTGGTTGTTAATTATGATGGATGGTTTTGTGGGGTGGTAGAAAAACTAGAATGTTTTGTGAGATTATTGAAAATTAAAGACTTGCTACTGAATTTTAAGTTTTATTTTATTGAAAAATTTTCAGACATATTTGTTTTTAATAGAACAGAATGTTTTATCAAAGCACATTGTTATTGCTAGCGGTTTCGACCAAATATTGGGGACGTTTTATATTAAACAAAATAATGAATAATTTCGAAAAATTTTCCTTTTGTCCTAGAAAGATTGTTCTCTTATCAGAATAAACTGACGAGACGAATTATTTTTTTGCGCTTTAATAGCCTATAAAGGTTTTTTGCTTTTCTTCGTGATGACATAACTTAAATCTTATCAACAAGATAATGCATTTTATATTACAAACTCTTTTCATCATTCTTGAAATTAATTAAAAAATTTTCTAATATTTATGATATACCATTAGATAAAACTAATCTTTGAAAGAAAATCAGTACTATTTTTCAGTTTACAACAGTTCTGTTAATAATATTTTGCACTTGTATTAATATTTGCTCATTTTCTTTCAAGTTTTTTTCTTTTGAGATTTAAATGAATATAATGCTTCTGAAAAGCATATTAAAAATGTTGTGATATTTGCAAAATATTTTTTGTCTGCCAAAAATTTAAAAATGAATAGTAAATTAAGGATGTATTAATAATAATTTTAAATATCTATTTAATGCAGTTAACAATAAACGGTTTTTCAACAATGTTTAGGAGGGTAGATCAAAATTGTAATTGTGATTTGTTTTTTAAAAGTTCTTTTCTGCAATACTCTTTGCTAAAATAACACCAATATTATTTTTTACATATCTTTCTTTAATAACTACATACGTTATTCAACATATTGGGAATGTTGGTATATTTTGATTGTAACAATTAAAAAGAAGTTGTAAATGTATTAAGTCAATTGAGCGCAAATTAACCTATAACCGACTGCTCCGATCCTCTTTAAAGCACATGGAAAAATCTGAATGACCGGACCATCAGAACAGCAACACTGGTGGGAGCTGTGATCGAGTCCTAAGGATCATCACCGCCCTTTCTACAACCCTTCCCTTGAGAAGCACATCCCGTCATCTATGGGAAGTAGTCAACCCCCATCTTTTTCTGTACACACCAGGTTTTCTAGAACCAACCATCATATGGGAAGTTTCTCATCCTCAATTACGAGGTGTCCCCCCCCCCTTTGAAAACTCAGGAAAAACATAATGGGAACTATGACGAAACAATTCAGTAACATGTATTTATTTTGCATATGCATTTTGCCGAATATATAATTTCAACAACCCGGTTAAAAGACAAATAATTTTTTGAGGATAAAAGGGAAAGATTAATATGGGAATATTTAGCATTGATTTACTGGTTTTACTAAATGAGTATTAAAAATTTTTTCTAAAAATGTTATGGGCAACAACTATGGATATTATAAAATTAAAAATTATCTGCATCAATTTCAATGCATGAGCTGTCATCATCACAATAGTTTGTTTCTTCTGAAAGCCTCTATAATATATTTTTTTCAAATTCAATTTTAAGTTACATTCTAAAAATTTTAACGTGAGACAAACATTAAATTTATACCTTTTGATAAAGTAGTTAGTGCTTTTTAACCGATTTTGAAAGATTTACCAAAATTATCATATTTTTGGTAATTAAAGACATACTTTTGGATCATACTGCATCAACATTTCCATAGCTGTTTTAAAGTTGCGATTCCAAACTACACTGAACTGCCAGAAAAACTGGCACACAATCTAACATCGTGTAGATCCACCACGAGCACTCAGAAGTGCTGCAACACGGCGTGGCATAGATTCAACTAATTTGTGAAGATATTTTGTAGACAGTTCACACCATTATTCCTGCAGGTTTGTCCACAAAGCCATGGGAGTGCTAGGTGGTGGAGATCTCCTGAGGACAGCACGTTGCAAAACATCCCAGATATGTTCGATAAAGTTCATGTCAGGAGAATTAGATGGTCAAGAGAAGGAACGAAGTTCAGAAGATTGCTCCTCAAGCTCCTTTGCAGCTTCTGTAAACATGTGGGGGTGGCGTATTATCCTGAAGGAATTATCCACGTTCGTCGGAATGCACACAGGACATGAATGGATGCAGGTGGTCAGAAAGGATGTTAACGCACCGCTGACCTCTCATGGTCGAGTCTAGACACATCAACGGTCCCATTTCATTCCAACTACACACGCCACATACCATCACAGAGTCACCACCAACTTAAAAAGTTCCTTGTAGGCATGAGGGATCCATGGAGATTTTTCCACACCCGTACACGGTCATCCGCTCGATATAATTGGAAACGTGATTAGTTAGACCAGATAACGTTTTTTTCAATCATTAAGAGTCCAGTGAAGGTATTGGCGAGCCCAGGCAAGGCGCAGAGCTTTGTGCCGCTGAGTCAACAATGATAGACAAGGTGGTCTGCGGCTGCTAAAACTTATATCAATTAGGGTACGTTGCACAGTGCATACGCTGACACTTGTTGATGGGCCTTCATTCAAATCCACAACAATTTGTGGAAGTGTTGAACGTCTATCTCGTGTAACGATTATTTTCAGCCGTCGATGATCCCGTTCTGTCAAGGTCTTTTTCCAGCCGTACGGCTGTCGGATATTTGAAGTTTTATCGGAAACCTGATATTCACGGTACACCCTTGAAATGGCCGAGCCGAAAAATTCAAATTTCATAGCTACTTCAGAAATGCTGTGCCCCATCTCTCGTGCGCGGACGATTAGTTTTTGTTGAAAATCACTCAAATATTTATCACCTGTCATTGTAACGGTAACAATCGATGTAATAGCCATCTCAGACACCTGTTGTCTTAAATACGCACTGTAGAAAGCATTGCTTTACGCTGATTGGTTGAATACTTCCATTATTTTCATATGACCTGCTATACCTGTTTTTCTGGCTCTTCAGTTATATAAATAAACTATTTAAAGATATGTAATGTATTAAAAACCTCATTCGAATGCAAGGAAAAGCATATGCATATTCTCAAATATCATTGAGAAGAAAGTGGTTCGTTAAAAAAAAGTGATTTCCCTTGCATCGAAATGATTTAATTGCCTTAAAATGTCCATTATTTATTATTTGAATAATAATTACTAAGTATATATTTAGATTTGATTATAGTATTAGACAGATGGATCGTAAGATGAAGAGCGAAATACCTGAAAAAACACAAGAGAATTTCATAAAAATGCCGAGATCGTTTGCAATGCAATTAAAAAAAAGTGGAATTTACAGCACTTATTTTTTCTGGGAAAACTATAAAAATGGCATTAAAAAGTGTATTGTTTTAAACTACTTTTTAAAGAACATTCATAAGTCTTTTAATATCTGTTATAAAATAACTTTGCTTCCAAAAGTATTTAATTTGACAATTCATTAACTGTTACACATAGTATCAATTCTGTTACAAAAGAACTATTTCATACGCTGTAAGTGATGTCGAATTTTCGCGATATACTATTTTCCACTTGGTTTAGCTGCGATTTAAAAGAAATGTTAGATCGATTTTTAGGGAACAGAAACGCTTCAATGATTTTCTGACGTATCTGACGAAATATTTCTAAAGTAAACTGAAAAATAATGGAAGGATAGACAAAAAAGATTTTCAACAGCTGTGAGAATTGCGTTAACTAAAAGCTAAAAATATTTCAGTATAACTGTTTTCATTCTTAAAACTTTTTAAAACTTCTGTTTTAAAAAGTTTTAAGAAAGAAAATTTTTAAATGGCTTTTAACTTGGGCATTTTAAGAATGAAATGAATGACATTTAACTTTTATTTTAAAATGTTCAATGTCTTGATAAAAATTGAAAGTATTAGAAATGATAACTAAAGAGAGCAGTCTGTCCGACACTTTCTCGCAAACTTTTAGAAAAGTTTTTGTATCTCTTCTCAATTCTCGGTTGACTTTAAACAAGGCCATTAGGGTTCAGACTTTTATTTTCACAATCCTTCACAAGCATGTTTCATAGCACAGCAAAGAAAATCCCTACTTGTATATTAACCACAAGTCAATAATGAACGATAGTTGCAAAAGAGCAAGCGAGTTTTGGAGATAAATCGCTGGCATGTGATTACGACGCACGTACCAGAAAATCGAATAGGTGTTTTGGACATTTTTTGTGATCAAATGAAACCAAAATATGGAGCAGAAACAAATGCAGTCACAAGATCACATATTGAATTAAATTTATTTAAGTAATTGCCTTTTTGAGTTTTTTGAGTGCAATTTATATGGATGCAAATTTGTAAATGATTGTAAATGATCAACTTCTTGGCGGAATTAGTTTCAATTTTGACATGGATCTTCATTTTAGGTGTTAAGTCTTTATTTATTTTGTTTTTTACATTTTGTTGTCACTGTAATCTTATTTTTAACTATATTACAGCTTAGGTTTTACAGTTATCGAGTTCACTTGGACAATCAGACAAACAGTCTATTTCTGAATAGATTTATAGTAAAATTTGATAGAAACTTACTATTTAGCTAATTATTTACACATTAAATTAAATAAACTATGTTTGATGCGTGAAAAACACAAATGAAGCACTGCAGTCTTTTTTAATTAAAATTTATATTTTTTATATTTGGAATAATCATTTTGCAATTTTTATAATATTAGATTGTGATAAGTATTCACAGCATAGGATATTTAATGCGAATTTAGATCATAAAATGCTGAAATGAAAGTAGTTTTTTTTCTGTTGTGAATATTCATACTGCTATTCGGAAAATATTATTGTGGAAATCTTTTTTTCAATATAATACGTTGTTTTTTAGGTAGTGATGGCATAGTAAATGAAATAAAGTTGAGAATGTAGTAAAGTTGACGCCTTGTGATTTGATACACACAAGTTTAAAGCATAGATCAAGTATAATTTCACCGTTGCGGAGATCTGGCTTAGCAATCGTTTTTGTCATCTACATAATAGAAATCTTTTCAATGCTGTATGCTAATGTATAAAAAAAATGACAACTATATAAACTGGTACTTCAAGCTTTAAAAAATTCCAAATAGATCATATACATATTTTAAATTATGCATTGCAGTTCTTTAGTACGTATTTAATAATTACTTGCATATTTACTTATAACTCTTTTGACAGAACTTCTTGATTATATATTCAATTAAAGGACAAAAAAGTATTTTTAATAATTTTTTTTATAATATAAAAATTACATCAAGACAGTCAATTAGTTTAAAGTTCCTCGTTACGCCAATATCCGCCCTAAAAAATTTAATTCCCAATCAGTGCTGAAAAATTTAATATGATATTGCAATACAATTTAACCAATCGTCGATGCAATCAAAAGTCTAATGCTGATTAAAAAAAAACACGAGACAGTGAATTAAGACCTTTAAAGAAAGCTTTTCATTAAGATAAATTACCATCTTATTTCGAGTCACTAAATAAAGAATAACTGAAAAGTGAGAAGAAAAAAAAATTCTTTATTGAGTCAGGTTTTTAAAGAGTCTGCTTCCTTGATTCAATGATAAAAAAAATCCTCTCTGCAACTTTTTATTCTTTTTAAATTTAATCTGCGAAATAAATCAATGTTATAAATGATTACTGATACCGTTAAGGATCTTGCGGGCTTTTCTGTAAAGATTCGTGTACCATTCAGTTTATGTTCTTAACATTCTTGGTTTACAAATTCTCAGACGTTTTATTTAATAGCAAACTTTTATTTTACTAATACAGCCACGTCAAAAATGAATTTTAGATTTGTTTCCTATTAATTGTAAAAATGTAAGCAGGAGATTAATAGCAATTTAAATAAATCACTCTGAAAACTCATTTTGCTTCGGGTATTGCCAAATGATCAACCTTTGTTTGGAAAAGATTGGTTACATATTCAATATTCACTCAATAACATTATGTAAAAAGCAATCATTTGAATGTTCGTTATTATCACCTACAAAGTTTAATCCTTTTTTGTCACTTATTTTATGTTCTGGTGATATTATTTATTAGTATTTATTTTATGGCTTCATTGCCATTATTGACAATTTCATTAATGAATTACTTGGAGAGCTAGCCATTGAAAGAAATCTTTCACGCTTGAAAGTTTATACCTTTCTGCATAAAACTCTTATTTATATATATATTTTTCTTGTAACAAGGTGGATGAATGTTTTGGAGAATGAAACATAAATTGGTGATGCATAGCTTATAATAAATAGAAACGTCATAGTCTTGAGAGTCAAAATTTCATTGACATTGAAGAGTTTGATTTATTTATGAAAACAGGACAAAGTTTTACTTTTGCTGCAAAATTTAGTTTTAAATCACGAAATCAATTTTCATAGTTAAAAAGAGAGACAAAAACTAAAATAGAAAGTTACAATTAAAGCGAAAACAACTGTTAGACAACATTGTCTGAGAAAATGTGGATAGAACTTCAATCGCTTCTAAAGGTAGGCATTTTAATTATCTTAAAATCTTTAATGAAACTAATATAAAACCAAACGACTGATAGAAACCACTTTACTTTATCAGAATTAAAGCCTTTATTTTATTTATCCATCAAGGAAAGAATACAAAGACAGGCTTTTAATTTTAGTGCCATTAGTAAAAGACAAAGTTAACGATCTGCAGTCATTAAAGATGTCTGCTTAGGAAATGTTGGAATTTAAAGCCGTCGTTTGCTTCGCTAACATTAGAATGAAAAAAAAAGATTTTACATCTTTCGTAAGAGTAAATTAACTTATTTGATAAATGTAAAAATAAATAAGGACGGAGAGTTAAACTAATTCCCTTGACAAATGTTTGTTCGATACATTTACTGAAAAATAGTGAAAGAGGAAAAGGATTACGACTGCAGAAAGATAAATTGAAATTTAGGAAGCGATGAAAATAAACCATCCCTGGAGGATAGACATTGGAAATTCGTTCTGAAATTGCACTGTGAATTAGTTTTTCAATAAATGTTTAGCTATAGAGGAAGAATTAAGAGCTGTGAGGTTAGATAGTTTGCTTATAAATTTTACATAATAGTTAAGTAAAAGAAGTTTACAGTTCCACTTGATTTCCCTTTCCAATAATATTTCTTTAAACGTCATATGGTGCATCAGAAAAGGTTGGAATGTAGAAAATATAAATACTTTTTGTATAATATATATGACATTTATTTTTAAAAGTCGTATTTTATTTTTGTGATAATAATGCATTTTTTGCAATTATTTTTCATTGAATAATTAGGTTTCAACAAATTTAAATTAATTGCTCTTAATTAAAATTACTGCAGAATTAAACCAGGTTTAATAAATAAAATTTATGAGGTTGATATTTACATTTTTGATTTTAGCATTATAATGCTTGATTAAATCGTTAATAATTCTTGTTTTGGATTTGCTTTTCTAAGAAGAAAGCTTGAATATTTTGATTAAACTGAATGAAAAAGTACTAATGAAAATTTTTATAATCAAAAATAGATAGTATTTTTAATTGGTATAGATATTTTGATAAGAGGATTTTATTCTCTTACATACTTTCTACGATGTGTATCTATTCGTATATTAATAAAAGCATGTATTTCATCAAGAGGCAGCTTCAGAAATTTTCTCATAGACTTTTGTAAAAATTTTGATTTGAAATTGTAAAAAAAAGCTTCCATTTTTAGCAGCATTTATTATATTTTCTAATCGATTAAGAAATATATGTCTGTAAATATTATGTTGAAGTATTCAAAACTTATTTTCTGGTAGTAAATCCTATTTACATGTATTAAGGTATTTCTGAAAATGAATGTCATTTCTTAGTTGTTACTAGCACGAAGTTTAATCTATACTTATAATAAAGCTCAATGTGTGTGTGTGTGTGTGTGTGTGTTGGCGCTCTACAGGCCAGGTCATTTGACATACAGCTACCAAATTTGGTACATGTATACCTTAGAGGTCGGGAATGTGCACCTGGGGTCCCTTTTTTTGAAATTTTAATTAGAATTTTAATTATTAATTAAAAACTAACTTTCCCGCCAAAAAAATCTTCCATTTTCCCCAACGCCAAATGATTTAGGCTTTAGTTCTTTTTTTCTCCCAACAGTAATGAGGCTAGGGTTAAGATTTTTCGGCGGATTATTTCAAACGATTCTGTTTATTTTCTTAATGTTTTATGCATTTAAAATTAAACATTGTTCATTAATCCATGTTTCAGATTCATTCTGAAGTACTTTTGAATTAAAATAACTCAGAATAAAGGAAATTAAAAATGTATAATCTGCATAGCGTTACCCCAACTGGAGTAGAAAAATTCACGCATTAGTGTTACCGTAAAAGGCGAAGAAAATTCACGCATGGCACTGTGTTCTGATTGTTGGCATGGCAACCATTATCAACGGACGATTTAAATTACTTTTAGGTTAGTTGTATGCTTTTGTAAGTAAATTGTATTTATGTTAGTTATTTATTTTTTGTATATGCTTATAGTTTTAAGTACATCGTTTTTTTAAGTAGTTTTTTTTAATCTGTTTTCAATGATTTAAATTATTTTTAGGCTAATTGCATGCTTTTGTAATTAAATTGTATTTATGTTAGTTATATATTTTTTGATATATGCTTATAGTTTTAAGTACATAGTTTTTTAAGTAGTTTTTTTAAACCTGTTTTCGACCGATTATTTTAAACGATTCATTTTATTTTCTTAGTGTTTGATGCATTTAAAATGAAAAATTGTTAATGAATCGATCCGTTCATGATGAATCTGAGAAAATTTTGTTGAGAAATTCTTGAGATATTATATAAATTAAGAAAGATATTCTTTAGTGCCCATAAAGTTTAAACGCTCAGTGACTCTATTATCAGTAATCATATTATTAAAAAAAATGCTTTGTTTCAGTAAAAAATATTATTATATTAATTGCAGATTAATCATTTACACTTTAATTTAAAGCATAAATTCTATGAGGGGTAACAGAAAATGAGAGAGATACATATCACGTTACGACTGAAGGCCTTTATAATATTATGAGTGAATTATATGACTATCAAAATTTGAAGTTTTAAAATATTTTGCTGAAGAATCTATTAAAGTTGGAATTGCATAAAATATTTAATTATTAAAATTTTAACGAACATTAAGATTGGCGAACCGGCTGGTCGCCAAAGGCGGCTAGTTGTAAATAAAATCTTTTTCCACATTATTAAACAATATTTTGGTATATAAAGCTGTAAAAAGCGCTTGAAGAACAGAGAAAAGTATATAATTGCCCTTGATAAAAATTGACTGAATTAATGATACTTAGGTTTTAATTAAAAATGTTTTGAAAGGTTACTAAGTTATATTTTTTGTATGTTACTCCAAAGTAATTTTACATGTTAATTAAAATTCTATAAACAGCAGAATAGCATTATCTTAACATTATTTCTGAAGCGCAATTCATTGGGAAAATACCAATGAAAATATATGTATACCTAATTTCTTGGGAAAATAACAATGAAAATATATATCGATCTAATCCAATGGGAAAATAACATTAAATATATCTATCTATCTAATTCAATGGGAAAATAACACTGAAAATATCTATCGATATAATTTGTTGAGAAAATATTGTCTTACTTAAGTATATTTTTTGTTTTACCTATTTTCTATCTTGGTTGAAAATTACTTCGAAGTTTATTTTCACTTCACACGACTTTTAGAAGCATCTTGATAAAAAATGAATTAAAAAAATATTTCGACATATTTTATAATCTTAAGTGCTACAGAATTCTTGAAATGTGAAATTATTCGAACTACATTTAATTTAGGAAAACTTTCATCCATTTTCGTTGGATTTTACATATCATTTCCAGTAAATTCTAGGATTTTAGTTATTTCTAACTATATTTTGTATTATATACACATATTTGTATATATTTATTCATAATTTTTTTTAACTAATAGAATGTATTTTCTAAAAAAGACAAAAAGTTTTTTTCTTGCATTTGTGTTCTTTATATTTTTGAAAACAGAATTCTAGCCTAACAAATCAAATATCATTCCATCTCATATCGTTATACTACTAATCCCACCTATCAAGGACCATTGAATTAATGTTTTTATTGCAGTCTGTACGCTTATTTGGAAATGGCATCTAAGAGTTAAAAACAACGATGAGATATAAGTTCAAACTTTTATTATTTCATAAAGAGACACAAAAATTGTGTTATTTTTAGATCTGATGCCATCGACGACCCCGCTTTGAGCTTCTCTTTCGCACTTCGAGAAATCAAGCAGTTTCACTTACATTACCCAACACATACAACCTAGTGGACCCTTAAAACTAAATCCTGTTAATTCTCGCGATTTTCCTTGCATTAGCGGATCACAGCGAAGTTTAAGCCCTCCTCTCTAACACTTCAGTACCTTTTCTAATCAAGGCAACTGCTGCATTAAAAGTAGGAGAGAATACCTTTCCGACATTGTAGATTGTGATTTCCGAAATTAAAACAGCGTAATATGAATGCGTGTAGCAACATTATTTACTAGATGCATCAAGTTAATGGGATTGCTGCGGTAGAGAGAAGTGTAAAATTTCACATCCATAATGACTTGGTATATCTAGTTATAACTTCAGAGAATTCTCTAAAAAATTGGATTGTTACCACTTCTCTGAGTACTAAAGCGGAGATGAAGTATAGGGGATGGTTTCATGCATTTCTTTAATGATTATCAGATACTGTTAAACGAGGATCATCATTCTGGTGACGCATTCTCTTATTTCTTTCCTATATTCTAAAAGCTGTTGTGGTTTCGAAATATAAGGATAAAATTTTAAAGATAATTCGATAAGAAATTCTCTGTAAATAGTTTGAGAAATCATTGCATTTACCGAGAATAAAGCAGAAAGGCATTTTAATAGAATCAAGACAAAAATTTTTTAAGAAATCAGCTGAAATTTGCGATTGTGTTTTATGTATATGGTTCGAGTTAAGTGTTAATGAACAAATAAACAATCCTAGTTTTCCAAATATTATCACTTTTACAGTCTCTGCGATAAAGAATTCAACAGTTGCCTGATTACCATTTATTTTTTTCAATGAAATAAATTCATATTTATTTAAAGTTCTTATATCTATTATCATACTAAATATTTAAATCATTTATAATTTTTAGAAGCAATTTATTGCTTTTTATTTTTAAAAACTGCCAAGTAAAAGAAAACAGAATTTGATCGTATAGAAAAATGTCAGATCATGTGACATATTCATTTACGTTCACCATGTGACGGCGGTGCTAAATGAATTGACTTACCTATACCAAATCTTATCGATAGTCTCTCTTTAGCTTGTATAGAGATATGCTTGTATCTCTGTGGTGAAAGCTTATAAGCCAGTTAACAGCTACCTGGGCAATTGCTTTTGTATCATGGTCATGTTACTGGGCTACGAACCACAAGGTACCAGGTTCTATCCTCGCTCATACAATCCGCCACATCTCTAATAATAATTGCAATCATATTCATGAAAACATGAAATTATTATTAAATTATTTTATATTATTATTAAATTCTGAAACAAGAAGCTCTTCCTCTTGTAAAATTGCCAAGACATCTTTAAAAATTAGTCATATTGACTACCATTTGTTAAACTACTTTCATCTACATCTTAAAACATGACTTATTAATAACTTGATCTATTTTTATAAAAAGAATTATGTACATTATCAACAATTTATTATAAAACTAAAAAGGAATGCAAATAAATACAGGCTATATTTTTAAACAAGCTTATTTACCTTTTGAAGCAAACGAATTATTTATATGATTTAAATAACATTAATAAACCTTATTAAACTAATTTATAATTAATTACCAACAATTTAAATGGAATACAAAATTAGAATTTTAGAGAAGCGAACATGTTTAAAGCAAATTCAATAGTGCAATTTCAGGAAGAGGAAATTAAAGACATGCATTCTATTTTATTTCTTCTTGAAATTACAATACATCCTAATTGATTCTGATGATATTTAATTAGAAAAGAAAACGTATTAAAGTATAATTTTACTCTAAAAAGAGACGAAAAGGAAGGCTTTTAATGGTTGTTAAAGATAAATTAAATTGTATACTAGAAATGAGAAATATTATTAACTATTATTATAGTTATAGCTATGTATTTTTTATAATACATATATAATTAAATTTCTTATCCTATCCCAGAAGTTGTAGATAAATAGATTAATCTAGAAGAAATTATAGTAAATATTACTAGTTCAGTAAAATCATAAATTCATTTATGTGTCATATTCTTAGTGTTAATAAATTTCATTTGAAGCTTTCATTTTAAAGGGTTAGATCGATTACTTCGTCAGGTACTGATGAAAGGTTTAAGGGATTGTAATCTGGTCAAGCAATAACAATATATTATTGAAATAAAAAAATTCCAATCTGATCTTATGAGTATCTGATGTGAAAAAAAGATTGATTGCTTGCAATATCGACTTTAGAGGATTCAAACTCAAAGGTTTCTCTAAGTCTAATGGTAAGAATAAGACGTAAAGGAATCTTTAGAATTAGATTATGATTAAAATTAAAAAAAATTTGATTCTATTCTAGAAGGTAAATTGAATGAGGGAACATTATTTTTCAGGAATTATGATATAAATTTTTTTTAAATTTAAGAAAGTGCCATTTTGAATAGTATAAGAGTTTCGGTGTGAGTTTTATATGATAAAGTTTAATAACTTGATTCATCGTCAAAATTTGCAATTATATTTTGAGGAATTGAAAACTTATCAAGCCTATAGGTAAGATTGCATTGCTTGATACTTATTTGACAATACTTAATACTTATAAAATACTTATTACTTAATTGAGGTGAAATTATAGAGAAGCTTCAGTTTTGAGAAAGCTTTGATTTCTCACAAACCATTCATTAAAGTCAGAATACAAGGAACAACTACCTTTAAGAGTATCAATAAATAAACAGTAACCCTGTCCAAAATGGCTTAATGCCAGAAAAGAATTTTTTTTTGATTCCCAGTCAGATAGAAAAATGTCACAAAATTTTATGAGAAAGAATTTTTGCTTGTTTTACATCTTCTAGCAAATAATATTACATATTCTAGTTTTCATACTATATCCATACTTCTTAATGATTTTAGCAGTTATGAAAAGATATTATTTTAGATGCGCTTTTTATATAAATTTAAAATATATTATTTTATTTACTATACGCTTAATGTTAGTTTAAAATGAAATACCATCTTTGAAAATGGCATTTTTTAAATATATTTATATTAACTAATTATAACCAGCCGCTTTTGGCGACCAGCTTGTTTGCCCCGATTATTGACTTTGTACATATAGGATGAGTATATATATTTTTATAACTGTGTATATATATCATATCATAACTGTATATATATATATATATATATATATATATATATATATATATATATATATATATATATATATATATATATATATATATATATATACAATCAATCTTTTATTTTGCATCATTATTCATTTCATATAATTATCAGATTTGCCGTCCTTTGTGAGAGTTAAATAACCCCATAACCCCTCTCAATACTTATTGCTTTCTATCTCTTTCTTATTCGAGTAAATAATTATCACTGCGTAATAAAAATGCCTCAACTAAGCCTTTCATTTTTTTGAACACTATCACTTTTCAACTCACTTTATTTAAATGAAATACTTCTAAAATTATTTTCACAACACGTATCCATTAACTATGCACTGGGTATGTGTTTTGAACGTAACAATAGAAATCACATCATTAATATTAATTGTTAGGATTTTCTTTGTATCTCACATTAAAGAACCATATACGACATCATTCGAGAATTGGTTGATAAATTAATTCACAACGATGACGTTTTATAGTTCCATTTTCATTGAAAGAGCGAAAACAGTTCTTTCATTAAAAATGATAACTTAATTTTAAATGTTATTTTAAAAATAGAATTTTTAGAATATACTTTTCAGAAGTATTTGTATTGTAGTTCCTTACAATTCATTTTTCAAAACAATATCTGAAGGTTGTATATTGATTTCAATCAACAGCATATTAAAAACAAAATTTAAAAAAAATGACAAAAGGGAAACTTATTATTTTTACAAAGTTCAGAACATAAGGATTTTTTCTTTGATGTCGCAAAATACTCATCTTTAATAAGGAGGGGAGAAAGCAGTTAGTAATATAGGAGAGTGCCGGAAACAACTGATATGCTTCGAGTACTTCATAATACTCAATAACATAACTATCCAATATTTAACCTGGATTCAGAAATGGCCTATGATAACCTATTGCACCCACAGTTACTGAAATATCTGGTAGAGTTATTTACAAACTATAAAGTTATTTTCTGTTTAGAAACTAAAAATCTGCTGTAAGCTGATAAAAGATGTATATTTATTTAATTGGGTGGCTGCAAATTTTTAATAAATATCAACTAAAGGTGAATTTTTTTTGAACACATATTCTATCTATTCGTAAATTCAGGTTAGGTTCTCAAACAGATATAGCATTATTCTAAGTCTCTAGGAGCTTAATCTAAAAAATACAAACATTTCAAAGACAATAAAACAAATTTGTTAGTTTCTGAAACATATTAGTTGATTTTGATTCTACTATTTTTTGAAAGTTTCAAATATGAAAATTATTAGTCCTACGTTTTCAGATAATGTGTAGAGTAAGATTGATACAGATTGTTAAATAATTTAAAAAAAACAATCTACTCTGAAATAGAAAAATAATATGAAAAGGAAAAAAAAGTTATATTAAGCATCTGTTCTAAGATAGGAATAGAACATATTTGGTCAAGGGGAAGATAAAAATTTGTGAATATCAATTTTAATTTCCGAGTACTTAAAAATAGTTGCCATTCGGAATGAACCAAATTACCTTCTTTTTTTCATCTCATTTTTTTGGAGGGGATTTTTAAGAAAGCTATTATACATTTAAAGGAATGTTGCATAATTAAAAAAAATGTGTTTTATGAAATTTGGGCAGAAGAATTCTTTTTAATTTTTATACCAATGTATTAAGACTAATTTAATGTGCTAGCGAAAATAATCCTACTATCAATTATTAGAAGCAAAATGTGATGGATCTATCAAATTTATTTTCAGCACATGAAATGTAAATAAAATAGTAAAAATATGCTGTTTCTCTATGTTATTTAACCTATAATATATTTATCAATCGCAAAAATCATTAAAATCCAAACTATCCATGTCCATGGATCTTCATAAAAAATGAAAAAATTTTCAACAAAGATATTTTCTTTCAAATCGCATCATTAGATAGCAAGCCAAGAAAACTGTTTAGCTTTTACATTATTTTTAAAATTGTTATTCAACAGTATTTTTTGATGAAGCTATCGTATTTTGCATTTTAACTATTTATTCAAAGAAGTCTTTGTACAAAAGATGCGAAATACTTTCCCGACAGACTTTGAAAAATTCAATACTTTTTCAGAGCTCATTAAAAAGACTACGATACAATTTTTCTGTGAAACACCTGTTCTTAGTTTACTAAAAAAATCCAGATGTCATTTGTGATGAAATATTCACATACTGAAAATTGAAAGCTTATTCTGAATTCGATGAATAATGTATGATGTGATTTATTTTAAAAGTGATTATTCTAAAAAGATCTTCTACACTATCTCTACAAAACTAGTTGTTTGGAATAAGAAAGGAATATCATTAATCTTGCATTGTTTTTTAATTGGGAGTGGGTTTAACTCAAATGTTTCTTAAATCTTTCTGTTTTAAATGCTACTGGAAGATTAATTTAAGCATTTTAACTATTCAGCTCACATATCCGTTTGGCTTTATTTCTGTAGTGTTGTTCTATTAAATATCGTTTTCTGTTTCAAATGGTTCATTTATTTTGTGTCTGCCAAGAATTTCTGCTCCGTGAATTTAAAACGTTTTTCCTTTTGTTCGAACTCGGATGCATCTGTTTTGTTCTTTGCTTATTTTTGAAGGAACTTGACTAAGATTTATTGCATTAGAGATAAATTGAAGAAAATCCACAACTTTTTTTTAAAAAAATGCAAAAGAGAATCTACTTTCGAATTAAATTTTGGAAGTGAAATGAAAAAAAAAATATTTAGATGTGATTTGAAATGAAATTGAGAATAAGATGATGCCAAGCGAAACATAATTTTATTTTTCATTTATTATTTGGAAAACAGTTTTCTCATTTACTTAATTTTCAAGCAATATTTTGTTCTTATTTTTTAAAATTTTATTTAATTTGAATTGAATGTTCCACATTTTTAGTAGAAGATTCCAATAAAATTTCCCTTCATAATCAATCATATGAAGCTTATTTTCTTACATTGGTTTTAAATTTGTAATTTTCTTATTTTTCCCTTTTTATTGAAAAAATTGGACAGTAACTTCCATTATCTCCTATTTTTCGCGAAAATACACGAAAAAGATAATTACTAATCAATTTACCACCTTTGGCGACCTACTAGTTTACCGAAATCAATGGTTACTAAAAATTTCATTTTATTACTTTGGGCGATTTTGTTTAGTGATTTAACCAGTATAATATATTTAAATTTCAAATTTTGATAAATAAATAATTTGTATTATTTTAGAAGCCTTACACTCTCCTGTTTATTGTGTTATAAATTTCCTTAATTTTCTGTTTATATCTTAATATATCCAATTACATCACAGGTAGATGTTATAGTGTTTAAAAATGGGCGCATTTTAAAATTATTTAAACATTATTTGATTCTGAAGTTAAGTCTTAACTGTAAGAATAAAAAAAATTACAAAGAATTGTTAAAAACAAGCACTATATTGAAGTATACTCAGCGTAAAAGACACCGCTGATTTTCAAACCGCTGTCAGTCAAATCTTCATACTTGAATATCAGGAAAGGAAAGAAAAAAAGGTAAATTATTTGTAGTATTAGAAGCAAAAAATTAAAAAAGATTTCAGATGAATTTTAACTACGAAATATATTAATGTAAAAAATGGTTAGAATATTTTTTAAAAAAATTGATGGAAAATAGAAAAAATTTAAGAAAATTTAAAATGCTACATAAATATTTTTTGTGTTGGAATTTTTTAGGAATTTATCACGGAAAAATGCCAGCATTTTGCTTCATTTTTAACTAATTAAAATTCTAAATTATAATTTCAAAAAAAAAAAATCACTCCAAGGTAGACATTTTGACCCTCCAAAATATATAAGTTTTGTGGCTATAGGCCTAAACTTCGGAACGGCAATACATGCACAAGCCCGCATAAATGCGCTCGCAAGCACCCACTCACTCATTTTTTTACAAGTAGAGATATTCCATTGGATCTTGCATTTAATAATGAATCATAAATATGTGTTCTATAAAAACTATTCATGGTGCAGTAACAGAACGAATAAAATAATTTAATAAGTAAAGTTGACAGAAACAAAATATATCATTGATTACTGGAATAAGATTTAAAAGCTGAATAACTACAAATCTACTAAAGAACTGCAAATTTAAAATTCATTAAAAATTACACAACATTAATAATTTTAAAATGCAAAATTATTGAATGATTACAACAATATAGAACGAAGGAATAATTATAACAATAAACATAAATACACATTATAAGGGAATAACATAAGGAAGAACTAGTATTACTTGGTCATGTAAACAGTAGACAACAATAGTCATAAGCAATAATATAAAATTACAAGATTAAGATTTTTCTTAAGTAATCTTAAAGAGAGTTATTTCATATTGGAATAATCTTCCATCGAAAAGAAATTTTTTTCTTATATATTCTCCATTTCTTGGCATGAGTGCGACATGCAAATGCCTGAAAGAAAATTCACCTCGATCATAAATGCAATGTGAATTTTAGAATATATGGTTGAAAGTGATTTATATTGAATTTTTTGTTAATCTAAGAGGTTATATTTCAACTTTTACTATATTCCGAAGTTAATACTCAAACCAATTAATGAATTTTTGAATTTATTTAGAAACATTTATTCAAATCACTAAGTGAATGCTAGACTTTAGAATGAAACTTTCTTATAACTGATCAGTTTATTTTAACAAAATCTCAAGAAAAGATTTTGAAAAGGAAAACTATCGCATTTGCGAACTTGAAATTAGGAATATTTCTTTTGTAACACGTATTTACACGCCTAAAAATGCGCGATAACTTTCCACAATTTTTATATACGAAAGGATTAGAAACAATTGATTTGAAACAGTCTTCAATGCTGTAAAGCACTGAAGACGATGTTTCAGCAACATAGTTTTACCAATATAGTAGCAAAATGAACATAAGGCACTCCCGAAGTGGGCTCAGGACAACCCTATTGTAACCAAAACCCTTGAAGTATCCCAAAATGTCATTTTCACACTCTGAAATCGACCTATTCTCAATGTTTCCATCAATCTAGAGGTACGCGGGGGGAATATTGAATTTCGGAAAATTAATCATCGGCCAATTAAATATCATGAATATGTATGACGTGAATCATTTTGAATAGATATTTTGTCAAATCACTTCACTTAGCCTGTCATACCCAATATTTGATATTTTGTACTAGACAGAAAATAACATCACTCAATTTATACATCATTATAGAGTCAATTAGTGTTTTAATGATATTCACAGAATGTATTTGTAATTCATTAGGAAATTTACTCAGATTTTCTTATTTACTTTATATACTATTGTGTTGTAATAATAGTATATAAAGGAATATTCAAATAGATGATAGACTCATTCAATTTTATGATGCGACTTTGATGGAAATTAATCTGCCGATTTTTCCCAAATATTACTAATCGATTAATTTAGACTTTTTAACTACTGTATTAAGATTTTCTGTTTGATTTAATTTTAACAATGCTGCACAGTTAGGTATCGTCAGTTAAATATTTTTAAAACTTTTGCATATTTTGCACAGATTGAAAAATGTTGAATCATTTGTACAAATCTTAAGTATTTCACATGCATCTGCATTGTTTGTTTCCTATTTATTTCCTAAAGATTTTGATTAAAATATAATATATTTCTTTCAGTTAGAAAGAATGTTTTAATTTTCTTTTTGAGGATGAGTTTGTTTATCTTATAATTTTAAACGAGCGAATCTTGTATATTTATTTTGTCTATCTCTGAAATCGCTCTAATGATTTGGATCAAATTTTATATTCTCATGCTGACAATGTCATATAGCGTCATCTTGGACCCTATTTCACCACGGTAAAACTATATGTTCAAAATATAAGTAATGAAAGATAAACTGTAATATGAATACTGTAATATAGCAGATTGTTTCGAATAACATATTAAACTAAATGCATTAATGCTTTTTTTATTTAAAGGACCAATTAATATGTAGGTAAGATTGAAAAATATTTATATGCAGTCAGTATGTCATTTCTATCTAAATATATTCCCCAAATTTAAAAAAAAACGTAATTAAATCGTAATTACGATTATAATAAAAGTTCTTAGAATTACATTCGGAGAGAAATGGCTCTTCAACTTTGACGACTGCATAGAAAATTAAACTTTGACAATCATATAAATAATACAATTTTGGCGACCTACAGTCTAGCCTATAACAATTTTCTAAACTTCTCCTCAAGTTCAATTGTATAATACCTTTGTTTAATTCATAATATCATGGAGAAAATACATTATATAACTTCACATATTTTTTCTAAAGGATAGGCATATTCTTTCTTCGAATTAAATCCCGAATTTGATTCATATATACAACTGTGATGTCAAGTTCACACACAAAATTTCATATTCCTTGTCTATTATGTTTTTGAGGTTAGCGCGTCCACACTGACACAAAGCAATATAAAGACACATAATGAATCATTTAAGGTATGTTGCTTAAAATTTAAGACAGATAGGCATTTCTAGTTTAAAGATAATATGTTTAAATTCATTCATGATTGAGTTTTCGTTTCACTTTTGTATGTATAGACGATTGAGTGATAGTCAATGCGTTGACGGATTTGCTTAAAAATAAGATACATATCTGCAATTCCATTGATAAAGCTCTTTACAAATTAATTATTTAGCGAGTTTCATTTCTGAATTTAAATGCTCAAACACATATTAGAGTTCCACAATTTTGGCGTAAAGATCACATATAAATTTTCATAAGTCTACTAAACTGTGTTTTAGTGCTTGCATGTTCAAACACACAAACACGCAACAGTTTTAAAGTCTCGTGTAGTTCTTGACATGTTGCTTCGAGTAAACCAGAACTATTCAGTGACATGACTCATATTAGTCACATTTCGGTCTGCTTCTAAATTTCCAATGATTCCACCTCTTACAAAATCTTCAAGATGCCGTCTGTATGAATTTAAACATATCACACTGAAAGTTGAAATCGATTTCGTTCGTATGAATGCATACCGTGCATTTCAGGAAAATGTTGAGGGTACAACGTCAGTTTTATACATTTCTGACACTTTTCCAGAACGTCGTATTGCATAGTTATGCATATTTTACCTCACGAGATTCCAGCTGAGGTTCTAATTGAATATTCGATCCGCTCTACTTGCTCATAAAGATATTATATTAATTTCTCTTCTTTCTTCCAAATTTCTGCATATCACTATAATAATGAAACTTTGGAAAATTGACATAAGATATGAAAAATATTTAGATATTGTTTTCATTCAAAGATTGTTTAAGAATATTGGTGAAACATTGTTTTTTGTGGCTTTTCTTTATAATTTTATCTGCAAATTCCGTGATACATGTATGATGTGATGCAAAAACCTTTTAAAACGCTCTATAAAGCAGATGGTTAATCTTAGATATATTAAATTAGCTGCATTTTTACTGCTTAAGTTGGAAGTAACAATGCAGCTAATAGTAAAACTTCTACTTTTTTAGCTACCAAAAAATTAGTACTTTTACAATTTTTTGAAATTTTTTAAATAATTAAAAATTAATTCAAATTTTAGCAATTTCTTTTTATACCTTGGAGTATATTATCGCACAAAATCTACTTTGTTCCTCTTTAAAATTAAAAAAAACTTTTTAGTCCTGTAATCAGTTTTTTTACCAATTTTTACCTAGAATTTAATAAAATGTTCAAAATTAGAATCTCTGCTATTTAATAAATTGAATTAAAATTAAAATCAACGTTACAAATCTTTAATATATTTTGTAACATTACTTTTCCATCATATAACGATGGGAATGAGTAATCAATGCTCATTAATCATTTTAGTTCTTCTGCAACTAAACAGAAATAAATTGCATATTTTCAGTCTATTAGTAGCTAATGATTTAACATATTTCAAAATATCATGTTTTTGTTTAATATGATAATATTTTTAGATTGACATTCTTTCTATAGTTTGTGTGATGTAAAAATTATTAAGTGCATAATTCAACAGCTGATGGATTCAAGCAGAAATTGTCATGCTTCGATGTTTCTGTTAAAAGTTAAAAGTTTTTCTTATTTCCCTCCTTAAGTAAAAATATATATCTCCATGCTCCTGCATCCTGTTTGAAGAACAGGAATTTTTAATTGATTATTTGCAAATTATTGCTCGTCTAAGCTAAAAAGAAATGTCAATAAAACGCAATTAGGACTATATATATATATATTATAAATCATTCTGAGCAGAAATAACTCCAATAATAGACAAGAAAAAAAAAACAGATCCTCTCCTACACAAGTTATTGAACTATTCCTGGCCGGCTCAGAATGTTGTGGCATTTTCTAATTAATTACTAGGTATGCGTAAAATAAGACTAGCGATCAAACGAAATAGTAAATAAATACGCGACAAATGAAATCAATATACATTTGCCATAAAAAAGGTTTTTATAGTGTCAAAAAATCTGTAAAAATTGTCTTTGTTCTGTAATTAATAGTCCGGACAAGTAATCCCGGATTATAGTGTTATATATTCACTAGGAAGTGAATAAGGAAAACATTGTTGTCATTCCCTTACTGATTTTCTCTTAAACGAAACTTTCATGAGAAGTCTTCTTTTTATATCCTAATATTTTATACATGCAAATTATCTTCGAAAATAAAGAAATTTTTATGACTAATTTTACGTGTAAACATTTCGTATGCTATGAAAGCTATTATTTAGGTCCTCGGATTTACCAACTCAAAATTATTTAACGTTATTTTTTTCTACACATTGCTGAAAGCAAAACTTTTCTCAGTTATCCGTAATAACGGATTATATTCAGTAGATGGATTGAATAATGAATAACGATTCAACAGTGCAAAAATATAATAATCAAAACAGTGAAAAAAATATAATATCTATACAAAATAGAAGAAAAACTATAAAATATCTATTCAAAATAAATTAATATTCATGTGGTGGTCGAGGTAAAGAATATTGCTACAAAGATAAAAGGGCCATTTTGGTAATTGTCCCATTGTTAATAAACTTATTCTAAATATCAAAATATTCATAGTAAAAAAAAAAAAAACTTTTTAGCTGTATTTTTTGCCAAGTATCCCAAGCATGTTCAGTGAAAAATTTAGTTTGATTTTGAGCGCAAAATTAATCTTATGATGTTCAATCAAGTTTTTCATAATGAAAGATTTTTATAGCAAATGTGGAGTTCTGTTTGCCCGTTATTCTATAGTTTTGCGAAAACTACTTTTTTCAAATTTTTTAAAAAAGAGTTAAAAAAATATTTTATTTATCTAAAAAAATAAACAAAAATATTTTACTCTTATATAAATGAACAGCAAATTTTTACTCCCCAATAATAATGAGATGCCCTATCGTAATAATCAGAAAACGCAAAAAAGTAACCTCTTGAGTTTTGGTAGATTTTGAAATTTCCAAAATATGGTACTAGGGAACTTCAAATTTAATAGTTTAATTTTTAATTTACAAGTACAAGTATTAGAGTATTAGAGAAATCCGATTTCTGCCCTAGTCAATATTTTGTATAAACCTGAAATCGTTTAAAGGCTCGTTCAAAGATTAAAAAAAAATAATAATCATATGATCATTTGTTTCCTATCTAGTGTATCACTTTAGAGAGGAAGTAGAATTTCCTAAAATAAAATACTCATCGATTTATTCTATTGAATTTGTGATTTTTCTGAAAATGCGTCCATTTCTTATGAAGCATTCATAAACTGATAGTTATAGGAAAAGAATATCCTTTTTTCCCGATTATATACTATTATATTTGTCTTTAAATCCGATTTTTTTCGGTTTTATCCTATTCAGGTGTTGCTAAAATCGGTTTTTAGAAATATTATTTGACAATTCAAGCAAAAAAGTTTAGATAAAGTTAGTCAGCTCAACTTTTTTGCATATATGAGCGATGGTTTTATTTTATTTTATTTGATTTATTTGATTTTTTTTGGATAAATTCTGTCTTCTCGACAAAAGATATTTTCACCTTTCTTAAAATTTTACAGCTCATTTATAGAAAATGAATTCTGGTGACAAACTGATTCCCTGGGATTAATATTTGCTAAAATTTTGCAATAAGTCAAAATTTCAAGTTTCTGAGGTTGCTCTTGAAGGTTTCCTTGAGAAAATGTGTTAAAACAAAATTTAAAATATAAGTAACCAGTAATATTTTAAACATCTCACATCCTTACGTTCATTATGTAGTGTAAGTTGAAAGTAGAGTAACTCATCAAATAATTCAATATTTGTATTTTAATTAACTTATAAGATGTAAATTTTTCAGAAACCGAAAATACCATTTTTGAGATTACGCTTGCCAATCTCTTCATTCTATAATTTAAAAAAATATATTGAGATAGATTAATGGAATTCAAGATTCAACTTTACTTCCAAAATTGTAGAAGTATATTAAATTTTGGGTTTAATCCGTCATTGGATTGATTTCACATTAGTATGTTTAGTATTCATATGAACTCGAGAATTCAGAAACTTAACTGGCATATTGCATGAATTTTAGTACTAGATAATCACTATAAAATTGTAAATCTGTATCAAATTTTGAACAAAATCGCTAAACGGAAAAGATATTATTCTGAAATACATACTCGATTCTTTTCATCATACAACGAAACTAAACACACAATTTGCCTCACTGTATTAACGTACGAGAAAGACGAAAGCGCTCTGGATGGGTTTTAGGTGAGTTTTAAACTAAAGTGATTTATATAAAATGTTATACGACTCAAAAATATAGGAATTTTATAAATAATATAGAAAAAGAACAAATATTATATTGTGTGATAACAAAATGCGTGTAACATGCGCAAAATTAGAATGGATAAAGAAAATGAAAAATCAGAAAAACATTAGAATAGCACGGTATTATTTTGAACAATGTCCCTTCCTATGTACTGATTTTGTTAAAAATGTGATACTGGTCTTTAATTTTGGTATAAATCTCACGGACTAAAATTGATATACTAAACATAATGCTTTTTTTTGAATTCTCGTATCAAATATACACAAATAAGTATACTGAGATAATCATTCCAATTATGAATTTTATCCAAAATTTGATATAAATCTACAAATTTAAATTCAAAACCAGAAAAATAAAAAAAATCTTAATTTATCTCGACGCGTCTTTTAGTTATCGAATTCAGAGATAAACATAATTTCATCACTTACATCCCCAATTTTAGAGGGGAAAAAACCTTCCCTCTAGCTTGGAAGGGCATTTTATTATTTTTTTTAAACAGAAGGAATATAACAAAAACGGATCTACAATGTATGACCACTAAAATCACGAAGGAGAATCTTTTGACGATTACAATACTTTCTCTTCAAATTAAAAGACTAAAAGGCTTATAACCACTTATTTTTCTTACTCGTTATCTAAGTAAAAACCTGTTTTTAGCTTTGCTGTTTAAAAATAATTTTTTTAGATTATGACAGATATTGAATAATTGTATTATCTGCAGTTTCTTCTGATTGTCGTTGAAGTTTTTAAAGTTCGGCACCTCATCAACCACAAAAAGAAATGAGAAACAGAAACAATAGTAAATATGTTCTCGTTATGTTTATCTTGCGAAAACATCTGAATGATATAGAGGGGGAGAAACTATTCTTTTGCCTTTCCCTTTGTTAAAAATTTGCTGGTGTAGTTTAAAAAACTCATTTACCGATCAATAAGTTGGATATTCTTAAATAAATAAAAAGCGAGATGAAACATTCACACGTTAACATCCTCGCACGTACGACTCAATACACGTTAACAATACCTTTCCTTTAATTCTTTTCATTGTCATTCTTCTCTGTAGTTGAACAATGTTGTTTACTTTGAATCCTGAAATATTTAGCATGCATTTACATGAATTTTTTTCGGTTTATTTCTGAAAGAATTTGATTGAGATTTCTCTTAGCTTTGAAAGAAAGAATTTAGGGTTTAAATGAACCTTTTTTTTCACAAGAAGAAAAGTTACTTGGAGTGTTCTTGAAGGATTGAAAAGAATATCCTTTCAGTAAATGAAAAGGAGGTTTCAAATGTGGTGTATTTTTAAAATAAAAGGATGTGACAATGACTATTTTCTTGAGATAGTTAATTCTCTTGTTAAGTATTTAAATAATACTGAAGTATTTTCAGATTTTATTTAATTAAATTTAAATAAATTTAAATCGTCGGCTATTGCATTGAAAAAAGTTTTTTTTTCTTTTTTTTTTCTATAAAGTAAATTTTTCTATCTATACGTTAAGGCTGTCTTACTCCGCCTTCTCACTTTCTATTATAAATGCTTTTACTCATTAATGTGAGATAATATTCCTCTCCAGATCGCTTTAGGGAACATAATATAAATTTTTATTGGATTTAAGCCGATTGAGAACAGGAAAAATGTGAAACCCAAAGTGTACACTAGACTTTTAAAGCTTTTATTTAACGTCATCTTTCATATTTTTGAGCATAGAATTTCATAGCCGAATGTTCACCCATTTCCTGATGTTTTAGGAATTTTAATTAGGTACAGATGGTTGTTCTCGATAGCAATACAATATATGAATATTTTTCAAACTGAACCATCAATTAATGGTAAAATTTGATATAGTTTTAATTAATTGAGAGAGATGCCAACTGTTAGTGAATTTCAAAAAGAAATTGATATTCAAGACTTCTTAATAATTACAATAACGGATTACGACATATATTGAAAACTTAAAAAATGAGGCCGGCATAGCCTGTTTAATAGAGCGTTGGATTTGCGTCCCTTAGGTTGCGAGTTCGAATCCCGCCGGCCTAAGATTCCCCGCGTGCTTGGTGGCTGAACTCGCGTATAAATCTGTCGTGGTCGCAAAATCCTCCATGTCGAGAGTAATACCACTGGGGGTACTGGATCAGGGGTGATCGATCTCTGATTGAGGTCTAAACTACTGAGGTTTCGTGGATGAAGTCCGCCACGTAAAAAGGGCCGTGATATGTGTGTAGCTGAGTCGTTCTCTTGGTTCTAGATGGCACTGCTATGACAACAAGAGACGCTCTCCCACCGGCTTAAAATCGCTGTCTTCGTAACAGCGGGCTTGTCCATGGCAAGTGCCATAAGAAACAACAACAAAGACTAAAACATTGTCAATAATACATATAAAAAAATTTGAGAGTCATCTTTTAACGATATACTACAATGACGAAATTAATTTTTCAAAATCAAAAATCGGAACAAAAATTTTAAAAGCATAAGACACTGAAAAAAAAATACACCGAAGGTAAAAAAAAGAGGCATTGCATTTATATAAAAAATTTGATGCATTTCTTAGAAATTAAAAATGTAATGGCCGTGATTACTACTGGAATTTATTCAGAGCATTTTTATCAACGCTTCAGTCTCAAATGATTTTTATTTTTAATTCCACACATTTAACAAAGTTGTATACATTTTCGTAATGAAAACGTTCATTTTTTCTAAATTCGTTCTTATTTTTTAAAATCTTTGAGTAAAGAAACAGTGCCAAAATATATTTTCAGTGGTAAAAAAAGTATAATTTTAACCTTATTACGATACGATGTTTTCAGTTTCAAAAAATAATTATTTGAAATCTTTTATCCTTAAAATTTCTTCTTGAGAAACCGAGCTGTAGATTCAGTCTCAATGTTTATTCTATGAATTCCGTAAATAAATTTCGATCAAAGTATTTGTACGTAAATGCAATTCCTCTTTCTTATCATGGAAAGTTTTTATTTATTATTTTTAAACTATATTATTACGAAATATGTAATACTTCTTACCTGAAATGCTACTTACATCACTGAAAAAATAATTTTACAAATTGGCGACATAAACTTGGCGACATAGGCAACAAAATGAAGTCTTTAGAAAATAAAAGACGATACTTCTATTAGGAACCGAGATCTGGAATTCCTTTCAGAGAATTTCATATTTTGTTAGGAGCCTATAAAAGGTGAAGCGTCCGTGCTTGGAGTTGATTCTTTCTTCAGGATGTGATCTCTCTGAGATGCTGGATCTCAGGGTATCTAGATGTCTCTAGAAAGTTCTGTTGTGCTATGTGATTATTCAATTAGTGATTTGCTGTTTACTAGAGTGATGTCAGTGCCTACAAATGCCGTTTTTAAATTCCGTGTTTTCTGAAATATTCAGAGAATAAATCGTCCCTTCCATTATCCAGTAAATTGGACCTCTATTACCTTACACTCAACGGAAGATTTTCTGTGGCAATATGTTCAATAATATCTTCGTTTTAATTTTCAACTTTCTCGACTGTAGATATAATTTTGTTTTCTAAATTACTGGGGAGAAAAAAAACCTAAAACAGGAAATGTTCTTATTATTTGCAAACCAACTTAATAAGACAAACATCTCTTGCAGGTAAGGAGGAGGAAGTTTTGATATTTCCGAAACAGTCAGTTTTCCAGGAATTCTATTGATAAATTTTAAAATCTTTCTTGCATTTTAATGTCTTGCTGAGTATGAAATTTATGATTTTCTAAACTAAAACAGCATTATTGAATATTATTTCTAAACAGTTTACATGTTATCAGTTGTTCTGATAAATAATAGCAAAATGAAGCTCATTCATAAAATAATATTACCTTTTGAAGACTTCGTTTATTTCAGTTTTTTTTCTTTTTAAATACATAAAGGTTGTAATATATTATTTATAAAAAAATAGATTCCTTTTCGTTAATTATTCTAATTAATTATTCAAAGTATATTTTATAATTTGTCAAAATATATGCAAATTTATTTTTCCAGAAAAATAAACAAAATTTTTCTGCATCAACAGTATTCTCAATTTTTTTTATCTGTCTAGGTGTTTTGAATAATGATCATTTAGTATTCATTACCAGGCTCTCAATCGCACCATTAACAATGAGCCTATAGTTCACAGCCTAATTCTTTATTCAGACTATCTTGGGAACAGTAATGATTCTTTTGACAAGCTTTGTATATACTCGATGTCACTTTACACTTTGTTCAAAAGTCTGGGGAAAGTAACACCTGCTCTTAGAGTCTGCTATGTCATTCATCCATGCATTCGAGAGGGAATATTCATCTTCAGAAAAATATACATTGTCCATTGATTCAATAAATAATGTATGATGCGACTCATTTTTAATGTGGTACGTCTCAAAGCTCCGACATATCCGAAATTTGATGTTCTTAATTACCAGAGAATATTTTTTATTTCCGAATAATTGTTTTTGCTTTCAAAGATAATTTTATCACGTTTAAGATAGCCGTTAAAGGGCTCTTTCGAAATGACAGGAAATAATGACCAGCTATTTCTTTGGCAATAGTTTTTTTTTAAATTTTAACAATATCACTTACGTGTAACTTGATGTCCATAATTTCCTCCAAATAGTATTTTTAAGTATCCGATTATGATAAACATTTAAAACCGTGTTATATTCGTAACCTTTATACCTGTTTTGTGCATTGCATGCTGTTGCGTTTTGTAACTGCATTTTCTTTTTCCTTCGGATAAACTGTTCAAATAATAAACAGAATTCTTTTACCTATTTGAAAGAAAATCATGCGATTAAATATTTGATGTAACGTTGTAAATGCTTTGAAAGGCAATATAATAACGAAAATTTATTTTAATTATTTCGTACGAAAAAGTAAAAACCTTTCAAACCTTTTGTAAAATTATTTGCAATAAAAAAAAGATATTCACATATTTTTATGAAGAATTTTTCTCTAAAAGGATTGACAGACTGACTGAATATACATTTATATTTCATAAGTAAATTTCACTCCTATATTGACAAACCAACAACCACTATATCAACAGAGATTGATATTAATTTTTTCCCTCTGACAGTTTAATGACTGTTTTCCTTTTATTTCAAAGAAAGCCAAAGCCTAAGACATAAAGCAATTCTGACGAAAGCGAAATTCAAGATAAAACATTGCCATTCGTCACAATTAATACAAGGCTTGTAGCATTTGCCATCGATAGATATGTCAGCGGCATTTGATCTATGCGGCATCGATTCCACTATTTACAACGAAACTAAGAACACCAACCGCGAAGCAAAGTTGTGAAAGGTTTTTGATTTATTGTGACACGAGCCCCAACTAAGTGTTATTTTTATGTAAAAAAAATGCAACAATCAATCAAAAACAACCTTTGGGAAAAGGCAGCCATTCAGAGTGCGACGAGCTGCAATAATCTGAAAGATTAGAGAAAAAGAAAACGGAACAGGAATCTATATTTCTACCTAAAAAGTTCCGTTTTGCCACAGATGTTTCTGATATTGATCGCAATTTAATAACCCTTTCAGGACCAAAGTTTTGTTTGTTTAGCATTCAGGTTTGTGTAGTGAGATTTGTTTTTTCATTAATGGTAGGACGTTGATGTTTCTCGTTCAGCAAAAGAAAGGAAGTAGCAATTTATTATAACGGCGTTACTTTGTTTTTTTTTATAAACATACTTCAACTCAGCAAGCATGTTATTAGATTAGTTGAAATCATAAATCATAATTTTAATTTATAGATCAAATATTAGATGAAATATAAGTAAGTTAGAACAGTGGCACAATACACGGCATAGTATAAGGCTTCTTAAATAGAACAAATTGTAAATCTAAAAAAAAAAGAAAAAAAAGAAATAGAAGTTTAAAAATATTTTATTCATAGAGCCTTTCAGATGAAATTACAAATAAAAGAATTAATTAAAGTTTTTAGCAACCAATAATTTTGGTGAACCAACTGATGTGCGTCTCACCACACGTTACCGGTACATTTAACCATTTCACTTTATCAATAAAAAATTAATTGTCGGGTCTCATTTTTACTAGTATAGGAAAGAACAACAGTCTAAGTAAAAGCAGATTTTTTTTGATGATTTTCTATTTTTAGTACTTAATTTATAAAACTTTATTGATTTTCATAAATTTTGAATATTTTTTTGGAATTTACTCTCATTTGGTAGTACTTATATGGAGAGAACATTTAATTACGTTTATAGATTAACTTTTGAGTTCCAAGAATGTTAAAATAGAGCATTTCCATCAAGAATGATTTAACTATATAAAATTTTAAAACTTAAGCTAATTGCTACATACTTTATAAAGTTTCAAAATTTTAGCATAAAAAAGTGAGTGAAATATTGATAAAATATAATATACTTATAATATGTATTAAGTAAAATAAAATTTAATAAAACTATAATTAATTAAAGAGAAAAAAATGATAAGCGGAAATATGAAATTTCTATTTCTAATTTATTGCAATTCAAATTAATAATTTAAATTTAAAGTTTATTAATTTTATTAAAGTAATAATATTATTAATTTATGAATATATATATATAGGGTATTTGGCATATTTTTAACATTTTTATAATTTAACACAATAATTCAAACATTTAAGCTTGTAAAATAGCAATTTGTAAAAGACAACTCTCATAATTTACTTTTCTTTGAGAACAACTGAAATTTATCTCGTTACGATGCTAATATTTTTCTAAATCTGAATGTTGTTTATCTGGAATTTACATATATATAAAACAATGTATATGTTACCGAAATTGATGAAACGTCGGCATTCTAGAATATACTACTATTAGATCTTTACATCATTTTGTTCATTGCACTATTCATTCCACTCACTTTCTGTCATCTTCCCTAAAATTTGAACTTTAATTTGGAATGGAAGCGATTAAGCTTCAGTTATTATAAAAACATTCTTTAATGGACACAAACATGTTTTTTAAATATTAATAAAGAAAGAAGCATTTAGCATTGAATCTGTATGTGCATTTCATAGGATTTTTTATAATTTATACAATATTTCAAAATAATATTCTATAAAATTTTTTTTGATTTGTCATAAAATTCTCTTATCAGGTTTAATTTCTAAAGGAATTAAAAGACATAAATAACAATATTTCATTTTGTTTTAGTAAATATATGTATTTTTGAAAGAATTATAAAGTTTAAATTATATACAGTCCTTTGGTCCTAAGGAATTATATTAATTTAAAAGTTCTTGAAACTCCAACTTTTATATAAAAAAAGGTTTCATTCCTCTGTGATCAAATTTGACCAAGTTACAAAGCCTTGAATATCGTTGTTTTAAGACAACCAACAATTTTATTAATTTAAAGAACTCAAGGACCTGATAGATGTATTTTCTTCGAATTGATCAATGGAATTCTCTAATATTTTTGGTTTTTATAAAATAGTGATATTCCGACTTTCATGACATTCGTGAAGAAGTTTTTGTTGAAAAGAGTAGAACTTTATTTATTCAGGGTTTAAGAATACTCATTAAATAAGGCTAATAAAACCGAGGATCTGCATAAAAACTTAACATTTTGTAATTTATGACATTTATTGACTCAAACTACAGAAAAATCATCATTTAGATCATTTTTCTGATTAGATATGTATGTCTATTACGAACGGTTTAGAAATTAAGTGTTGGGCTCCAATTAGAATGGATATTCCATATATTTAAAACTATGTATGACAAATAATACAGAATAAAGGAATTAATAATATAAATGGTTTAAGATACCGCATAAAGTTTTATCTTTTATTTATTTTGCAAGTATATATCGTATTTCATATTGATTTCATTTCATACATATATGTGCTGAAAATTATAATTTTCTTGGATTAATTTTGTGGTGAAAGTTATTTCAGTCTTTTATATGCATTTTCCTCAACGTAATGGCAATACGCAAATAAAAGTTAATTTTTTTCATGCACGTGTAACGTATTCGTGTAGGTTAAATTTTATTTTATTTCATATGAAATATATTCTTGGGAAATTTATTAAAAATATATTTTAGAAAATCCCTAAAAATAGAATAAAAAACTCAACTGCAAAGTAATACTATCATTGAAAAGATAAATTTTTTGAATTTTAAGATGATGCAAAAATAATATTTTTTATTAAATTATTTTTGAAAGTTATCGCAAAAGAAGCTAATAAAAGTTTTATTTCATTTTTAATTAATGAAAGTTCTAATTAAAATTTTGAAAAAATCTCTCTGAGGTGCACATTTTTACCCTCCAAAATACATATGAGCCGAGTTTAGTAGTTGTAGGTCAGGCGGTGCAGCCAACGCATTTAAAAAGACACATATATTCATCTTTATTATAAGTAGAGATAGAATGGGTTTAGAAATACAGGTGGAGATAAAAATTAAAACAACAACAACAAAAACAGAAGTCATCTGAGATGTATTTTGTTCTTGTCGGTTTGCCATTAGGCATTTTATAGAATCCTTGGAAATATACGAAAGATTAATATTTTTATAACTTACCGGCCAGAATTCAGTTTGATGGTAACATATATACGAGTATCGACAAAAAAGCACCTATATTAATTCTAAAGTTTGTTCGAACGTAAACAAAAATATTCCTCTCTCTATCCCTATGGTGAAAAGGCTTCACATAGGCAAAGGTCTTAAACCTAAAAAGGCTATAAACCTGTTTATTACAGTAAAAAACATTTTGCAAGGGAAAAAAGATCTGCACAGTTACTACGCCAGCAATTCGGTGGATGGATTTTAAAATGAGGTTTTCTGTAAAACATTATTTTAACGTTACGTAAAATTTTCATGTGTAAATAGCCAAGAGCGCATTTTTAAATATAATTTTTCTACTATTTCAAACTGTAGACCCTTCAGGACAAGAACACTTCAACTAGAATTTCTAGACTTTCCTGTTCAAAATCCACAAATTTAAGATTTAAAAAACGAATTTGCATATTAAATATTAGTTAAAACACATTTCGAAAATAATAAAAAAATATCTGACCGCGGCTTAAAATTGCGAGGTCCGTCCCAAAATAGCTCTAGTTTTGCTTTACACGTCGTTAATGTAACTAAATTAAACCAAACTTGAAAAGTATTCATATATAATCAGTGCATGACTAAATATTTTCCACAAAAGAAAAAAAAAACTTTGGGGTGAAGCTTGGTTTACATTTATGGTTCCAGATACTATGTTTTATGAGTGGACATTATCATTGCTATAGTAAAGAGCAAATCCTTAAAAATAATTTCAAAACAAACAAACTTTAAAGATAAAAAATATTTATCAAGTGAAATTAAAAAAATTAAAAGATATCTTTAAAAAGAAAATATATTTTTTTATATAAAAGGAAAAAAAGTCGCACAATAATTAAGTTTTTCAGAACTGAATTTTCGAGTCGACAAAAAAACAACTTCCGCATGATCTGAAGTCTTCTTCTTTTAATTCTTTTACAATAAATCGGTAACTTTTTCTCTCGAAAGGACAATAGAATTGAAAATTCCCTTGGTACTCGAAATCAAATTATTTCCCGCTCGGTAAAAAGTCGGTTAGAAGAGCAGTTAATTTAAGAAAACAATTTGTAGGAATCACTTGATTAGCGAATTGCGTTAGCGTCCTTTATTTCCGTGCTGGATGCATTTTTTTAACTGATAAAAAGCTACTTTAACTAATAAAGTTAGCTGTGAAAAAGTTAAAAAGTCAGTAACATTTCTAATTAGAAGAACGAATAACTAATTTTAATAATTAGAAAGATTTTTCAATACCTTTATTGAATTATACATGATTATGGATTTGGAAGCTTCTATTGCCTTAATATTATATATGACCTTAATATTAATGATTATATGAAGTTGCGAGGTTTTAAAAAAATCTCAGCTAATTAAATGGCAGTCATTTTAATATAAATGAGATCATTAGAAAGATGGAAATATACTTTTTAAAAGTTTTTATTAAATATCTTACTATTTCGATAATTTTTTATATCTCCCTGTATCTGCGATCTATTTTAACGGAAAATGAATGTAATTATTGTGAATATGAAAACCAGATCTTTGATTTAAAGCTTAAGTAAAAGCTTCATAAAATGTGATTGAAAACTTTGCATGTTATAAGAAAAAAGAAAAGAAAGAAAAAACAGGACGTAAAATATAGAGTTTTCTTTAAAATCTTTTTGTTTTTCCGAACATTTGTTTTTGAAAAGTATTATTTAACAGCGTAATTTTAAAGAGAATCATTTATAAAAGAGGAAATTCATTTTCCTCTTTTTTGTGAAACGGGATGAGCTCAATAGAATGATTTTTTCAATGACAATGTGTTCAAACATTCTTTGTAAAATTTTAGTTCCAACCACTGTTAAGCTCAGCAGTTTTTCACAAATGATTTTGAACCGTTGCATTTATAGAGGAGTCATAAAAAAATTTCCTCTATTTATAGCCTATCTGCTCAATCAGTTAAAAACTAATTTTAAATATTATTATTTGAAGATATGCCTTCTAATTTATGATGATTTAAAACAATAGCACTTAAGATTACTTTTCCAGTGAAAAAATTTCGAAAAAAAAAAAAAAGCGAAAAACCACAACAACAATATACAATAACTCCCAAAATTACGGTTGTAGTGAAAAAATTTCGAATTTTTCAAGTGGAAATACTCATTTTTTTGTGTTTCAGAGCATTGAAAAACATAAATAGTATTAGAACGATACACATATGACAAAAAGTGGTGGGCATAAAACTTTTACAAATGGTTCGTTGTAATCCTTTGCAACATTCACAAGGATAGGCATTAGAAGCACCAATTACAGAATATCACGTGCAAAGTATAATTTGTGGAAAACTTTTGATAAACAGCGTAGAAAGACTGTTTCTTCAATCAGGTGTTGGAATGTGCCAACAAAATGAAACTTACGGCTGTTTCTTCTTGAAGAAGAAAAGTGCTGTTAAAGCGGTGCGAGTAGTTCAGCGATACCCTAAGTTAAAAGGATACCCATGTTACGTAAAAACATTAAGGTGTTTTGTTAAAAAAAATTGGAAATGTTTTGAACTTTGCGAAATTTTTCTTTATCAGATGTGACGAAGACAGCAGATGGATGCTGTCGATATTATGGACGTATTTAGCATATTTCTTCTTAAAAGGGAACATAAATTCCAAGATATGCTTTCAGTGGGCTATCAAAACGATGTGGCTCTAGGACCTTTTCACGCAGCTAAAGTGATTGTGTAATGCGGCATCGTGTTCACATTAGTTATCTGTATGCATTTCTTGGAAGTCGTTTCCACAAGCGTAAATATGGTGTCTATTACAAGTATTCAATTTCTTAGAAATGTTTCAAGTAAAACAATTTCAAGATTAAATGATGGAGTAATTCTTTATTGCAGCAACGAAATGACTTTGTATAGATGCTAGTTGGTGTTTATCCATGTATCGCTCTATGTGTTCGACAAGTGCTGCAATAGCTTTGTGAAGATAGAGTCATCTTTCAAAACTTGCCCTCCCCCTGAATTTACTCTTATGAATATCTGTTTATGGTATTTTGCGAAATCTAAGATGTATCTATCGGATACGCGAGATTTGTTAGAAATGAAAGATGCTATAAACCTTGTAATTATATATATTCCTCCTGCATGTTGCGTTCGTCAATATCTCCTGCATGCAATATGTTTCTGTCTACGAAGATGGCTACGTAGAAAACTTGTGATTCCAATAAATTTCCCCCCCTTCTCTCTTGTGTTGTCATTTGTCTTTTACAATGATCCTCTTTGTAAATGTTTTATGCTGCCAATTTTCGCCATATGTGTATCGTCCCAACACCAATGATAGATTTTTAATACATTGATCAATTTGCGTTGGTAAAAAAGTGGGTGTTGCCAATCGAAAATTTTAAGACGCTTTTAATGTAACCGTAACTGTGAGAGCTCCATTATTTTGGATAATCACAATCTCGAGTGTATTATTTCTGACAATAATATCTGAAATATCGATTGGTCGAATGAATAGGTCGATTAGGAGTTCTTATATCAAGGAAGCTTTTCATGACAACCTTGTATGTTAACTAATATTAACTCCAAAGTTTTTTCATATCATAATTTTTAAATTTCGGACGCTAATATAAATTATTCACGATGCTTCGAGATACGGTTATTAAATAACCTTTTTGGGTTTAGTTTTTATTTTTGTTGTGTAATCTCACATTAATATATTAAAATGGAGTTACCAGAAGAAAGAAATACCAGCAATTCGTTCCTGGTATTTCTTTAAAGCTTATTATTCTGTTTCTTGGTAAATTATTATAATATTTTTGTTATTTTTGTAAAGTTTTTTTACTGACTTTTATAAGAAAGAATATTAAAACGTAATAGCATGGGATATTCGGAAATTTTACGGGATTAACCGATTAATAACGTGAAATGAAAGCTGCCATAGAAAAGTTATAATAAGTACCTTATATCAGAATGACCATAAAAATAAAGATTAAGAATACTTATTTATTTCATATGAAAAACATATTTTAAACTTCTGCGATATTTTATATTTGACTTTTGGAATTAATTTGCATGTTTTTTTTTATCATGCATTGTGTAAATAATAAATCGATCCATTTTAATAAATCGTTAAAAAAAATTCTGTTGCATGAAACATATTTGCGAAATGCCACTGATATTGTATCCTCTCAAATGATGCAGACAGATTTTCGAACACCTGTGACTGTTTATGTCATATGATGATGCGAAAAGCCAAATACTAAAAATATCGAATTTCAATTTTCAGTATCATTTGAAAGCATATTTTTCGTTTCATTTTGCAAAATAGCAGTTTTTATTTTTTCGCTCTTTGTTTGTGTATTTTTATCTTTTTCATATTACCTCTGTTATCGAAGAAAGGTCAATTTTTTAAATTTTCAGACGGAGCTTCAAAATATAAAATATGTCTTTCATAAATAAAATGTTTCTTCTTTCAATAAGAATTGTATATATTTCTTCTCTTTCCTTCGGCACATTTTCATCTTTTTCTTATTAACTCTGTTGTCGAAGGAAGGTAAATTTTTTAAGACATCCAGACGAAAATTTTAAAATAGGAAAAATGTGTCTTTCATAGATATAGTGTTTCTTCTCATAATAAAAATTTATAGTGGAGTATGAATTTTTTAAAGCTTTCTTAAAATTTCCTTTTGGCATCCCATTTTCTTGAAGATTTTTTTTTTTTGCTTCCGCGTTTTTTTTTTTTTATGTAGGAAGACATTTATTTATTTTGTGTTCAACTAAATCTATCATTCTGAAGCTACTGACTTCTGAACAATTTGAGTCAATTTGTGTCATGTCACGAATATGTCACAGAAGTAAGGACACATGTCATTGAACAACCAAATATGACTCACTTCACGTTCATTTTTGTGTTCCTATAAGAAAATAATTCAACTCTATATATTCGATGTGTATAATTTGATTGTATTGTATACTAGATAGTATTGTATTATTCTTGCAACAGCGGAAGGGGATTGACTTTGGGGAGTAAGGGCTATCACATGCTGCCCTTCAGTGCTTCAGCTCTTCCCATAAAATATACTTTCCGTCGTTAAAATGATGATAATTCGACTCCACAATGTTTATTTTCACAAAGTTGGCTGGAATTGTGCAAGTGAAACAGCGACTTCTTATCCATGTGATGTTTTGTAGTGGATAAATTAAAACTATTTAAATAAGCAATTTCTAGTAATAATAAAAGAAAATGTGTGTGTGTGTGTGTGTGTGTAAAGGCTAAAACGTTAGATTTAACATATACTGTGGCGATTGCATTCCCGAGGACAAAACCCGCGACATTAAAGTCCATAGGCGCGTAACATAACCACTAAACAAAAGTGATAACCCTTGCCCAGAGGCTGTTAACTGGCTTATGAAGCTACCACCACAATATTTTGGAAAATCAGGAGCACCTTGAAGATATGTTTCTTTGAATTTTGAATGATTAAAACTTAATCGTGATTTTGGAAATTTTCTCAACATAATTGCCAAAAATATTATTTCAGAAATGAATTTTAAATGATCTTTTCAGAAATATTGATTTTTGTTGGCCTTTATTTATTTTTAATAAAATTTTAAAAATGCTTTTATTTTACAACATTATATTTCATTATTAATAAATTTAAATGGCTCTAATGCTGTTACAAATATTTAATCCTGAATTTTTAATTGAATAATACTGAATAACCAGACCGCCGCAACAGCAACACTTGCGGGAACTGTGGTTGAGTCCTAAGGGCCATCACCGGCCACGGTACAACCATTCCCGAATTAAGTATGTCTCGTTATCGATGGGAGAAGCCATATCCCCCACCTTTCTCTGTACCCTCCAGGGTGGCGAGATCCAACCACCATAACGGACGCATCTCATCCTCAGTTCGAGCCCCCACCCCCGGGGGTAGTTCTACATGTGTATCAATATTTAAAAGTATTTTGCTGTAGAAACCATTTTAAATATTATTGAAAATTTCAGTATCCGCTATTAATGGAATAGTTGCAAAAGGTGGCTTATGAGGAATAAAATCTTCAAATTGCAAAATCTAATCTTCGTCAGGTTTGATTGTGTCAGCCTTTTCATTTTAATGCCCAATGGTTTTTACATCGTGTTATTTTCAAATTGGAAAGTCAACCTAAAAAGCGTTATCCTATTAACAGATGTGAGCATAGAAACTTTGATTTGAAGTTAATGTTCAAAGTAGGTTAATTTTTTATATCTTTAATGCTGACAATAACAATCGAAGCAAATTAAATGGCGATATAGTAAATTTTTTGAAAGAAATTGCAATAATAAACAAATTATTACATAAGATGCTTAAAATAAATTTTGAAAATTTAAAAAAATTGTGTCAAAATTCCTTGGGAAAACGATCTTGGTGTTCGAAACACAAGGTCGCAGATTCGAAACTGTATTCTCTTTATCTGCCATTTAAGTGAGCCTATCATGCTTTAAATTCCCTTAAGATAATACTTCGTTTGCTGATATGGCGTGAAAATTTGCAGATGAAACGCTGCGTGACTGTAGTCTTCGTCATCTATTTATTTTTCAGAATCGCGAGGTATGTCGAAAATAAATCCATGAGACGAGAAAATATGTTAATTAATTAAATGATTTTTTCTTGCAGTGAATGAGATAAATTTTAAAAGTTAAATTAAGACATTCATAGATGTGGCCATTCGATAGACATATGTAACATCTCAAAAGGTCTTGTAACTTTTTAGTCGAGTTAAACTGACAACATATTAAGAAAGCAGTTGCAGTTATCTAACTGAAAAGCGGAAGAAACAAATAAATTCAATGGCTAAATTAAGTGACACTCATTCAAACATAGTAGTACAAGGTCTAGGTTTGTGTTGCTTTGAGGAGTATTCCATGGACCAATAAAAGGAAAAGTGGAAAACGCCTTTGGAAACACAAAACTTCAGAGATTAAAATAAATCTTACTTCTCAGAGTTTGATTAAAAATTGAAAGAAGCGCTTATCCGAAAGTTTATTCACTAAATAAGGAAAGGAAATAAGTAAATGTAATACCTCGTAATTAGTTGTTTCTAGCCTCAAAAAAGATCCACCATATTGCAATATTATAATACGAGTCAACTATTTCTTCGTAAAACCTTAATCATCTCTAGACTGTACTGGTATTTTCATCCTTCCACTTTAATTATTTTCATTTGGGATTATCCAGGGGAAAAAAACTTCTTGATTCTTTTCAGAATCCATGCCAAGAGAATTTTATTTAAAACACGTTAAATGTTCGCAAGAATTGTTGATTATCAGGAGGAATAATTTTTAGCTTTCATCGTAAATTAATTCGAGATTACTTTAATACTTTTTCAATTGTTTTAATTCTTAATTTATTCTATTATGAAAATGGAGTGGAAGGTAGAAATTGGAAATAGATTTGTCACATGTTATTAAGCAAAATCATGTCATTTTATTCTTAAGCCTTTAATATTATCAATAAAAACCTTTGTTTGAGCTAGCAAATGGTTAAAGGAATGCATTAATATCGGGGGGGATATTCAAATATAAAAATACTTACTAAGGGTTGTGACAGTATATAAAGATAGTTGTTGTTTTTGAACAACATTTTCAAAAACAATTTTATTTTTTTGTGTAAGAAGTATAGAGAAAGTATTGTAATTATCAAAAAGCTCAGACTCTAAATTTTAACGAATCTTCACGCTTCTGATTTTTATGAGTTCGAAAAATACATTTTTGACATTATTTGTCTGTCTGTCTGGGTTGTGAACAAAAAACTCAAACTCGAGATTTTAAAGATTCTCCACGCTTCTGATCTTCTTGAATTCGAAGCGTACATTTTTTGACACTGTACACTATCTGGGCTCTGAACAAGATAATTCAAAAATGATTTTAGCTCGACGGATAAAATTTGATATACGATCAAATCACGATACTTTCTCAAATTTGTAAGTTTCGATCAAATTTTTAATGAAATCCATTCACAACAGTCTGTTTGCTCGGCTGTCCAAATATAAGTTAAAACGATAATTACAAAACGGGGAAAGCTAAGTGGGTAAAATTTGGTATTCAGATTTAAAATCCAAAATGTAGATACCTATCAAACCTGAAAATAAATACACGGTATTAACCGTCTATATTTTCACAGCAAATAAACGTGATTATATAATGGCTCAGCAATCCAAATATATAAAATATAGTATCTTATTTCGTGACTATGATTGTAGTTTCTTGTCACATTTTGATTTTATTCATTTCTAAAAAAGGTGTGCCAAATACATATTCGTTTTCCTGTATATTGACTGCATCTTTCTAATTGATCACCTCAAAATATCGCTAAAGATTACACGCTATCAAGCTCTTTTGTTACTATTGTTCAAAAGACAATGCATTTATTAAACGAAAAAGTTTCGGGATGACTACTCCACCTTTACGAACATACAACTTCTTGTATACGAAGTATAGAAAAAGTACTCTAATCAACAAAAAATTCGAATTCGAAATTCTGACGAATTTTCACTTTTCAGAACTCCTTGAGTTCAAAAAAATACATTTTTGGCATTATGTCTCTTTCCGTCTCTGTATCTGCGAACACAATAATTTAAAACCACTTTGAATTATGCGGATGAAATTGAGTTTATGGATTTAAGACCAAATTTGTGTTGACGTCCTAGCATAGGGGTAGTGTGTCTCCCCCATAATCTGGGCGTCCTGGGTTCGAGTCCCGGTTTGGGAATGGTTGTTCTTCCGTTTGTGAGATATGTGAATGCGCCCTCCTGTAAAAAGGGTTTGTGCAAGCGAATGAGCGATGCATGAGTAGCAAAGTCGTACTCTTAGCCCTAGTTTGCGCTACTAAAAACAAGAGACGCTCCCCAACCGGCTTAAATCGCTGTCTTCGTAACAGCGGGCTTGTCCATGGCAAATGTCATAAGAAACACAACAAACAACAAGACTAAATTTGTAAATTGCTATCAAATCTTGGACGAAAATTCTTTAAAGAGAAATCAGTTTGTTCGATTACAATTGAGCACAATAATTCTACAAGGAATAGAACTTGATAGATAAATTTTGGTACACATTTTAAAATACAGATTCTTAATCAAATTTTGAACCAAATTTGCCCAAAAAATCGACCACCAATCGGTCTGCACATGCATATAACCGCAATAACTCCTAAACACAGTGATTGAAATCAATGAAATTAGATTTCTGACCTTGTGAATAGAACTATAATCCCATGCCAAATTTTGGTTTCATTCGGCTGCCGAAAATTCGACCAAAATACATATTTCTACAAAAAATTCAATTAAAATGTCAGATTCACGTCAAAGATATACACTATTTCGTAAATATTATTCGCTAATGTCTTGTAAGGAATTTGAGGCCTTTCCCTTAGTCCATAAACTTTTATGTGGAGGGGAGTGGTTAAGATCTTAGTTGGAAAGCATGTGAGAAAGTTTAGGGGAGACAGCTCTTGCTGGTTTTACTAGCATTATTTTGTTTACAGTATCTATAAGAGAAAATATCGCAAATATATTGTACATCAGAATAAATAATCATTCCTTTAAATGTGACAGCGGTCTATGAATATTGCTTCGTTGGAATGGTGTGAGGCACCATTTGGCGATTTACAAGCATCCTTAAATCTACTTCCCCTCCATTTCTGCGATATTTTCTCTGCGTAATTTCCTTTTTCTTCTATTGATTACATTCATATTTCCGTCCGAGTAATTTTCGAGAAACAGAGGTCCCGATTCCGAATCTGTTTCCGAAATCTTACACTCAACAATGATGACATGGTCCATTGATTTGTCACTGTATTGCAAACCATCAATATTCCTAACGATCCATTCTGGATTTTCTTCGAATCTCCTACTCAGTTTCTAAAAAAAAAAAATCCCCTGTTTCTATCTTCACAGGAGTTTATGAATTTTCTTAGTGATATTTTAGGATTTTCTTATGTGATCCTTCATTCTTTTCTCAATTCAATTCAATAATAGTCTGGTAGTCTTTTTCATATATGATAGAAGAATAGATATTAAAGTGTTGTAACCATCAGAATATTCTATTATGAAATTATGATAAATTCCTCTGTTTTATTCCTCCTTGGGTTCGAAAAATTAATTTTCTGATTTATGTTTGTCTGTGAACACAACATAAAAAAAGCGTAGCAATTTTGATGGATGATTTTTTGTATTTAGACTTATTGCTCAAATTGATACAATTAATTAATTAATTAATCTTTGAAGCTTTATATAAGAACAAAAGAATGGCAAGGAATATAACTTGTAAGACTCCAAAAGCATAGATCTACGTCCAAAGTGCGCGGTGAAAAAATCCAACATGCACACTAAGAGATAACGATGCCTTACTTTACACATAAATACTTATACACAGTAGAAAAAACAGCTGAAGTATACTCAAAACAGCTCTTATACTAAATAGCAGCACCCAAGCAGCAAATTGCTACTAAAAACCCCAACAGCACAAAAAGAGAACTCGATGGAAATCCTCTCTCCAAAGAAAGATTTGGTTCAATCATCGCCTACTGACTTTCATCGCCTGTACTTTCTATAACTCCTATGGCAAAGTATCAAATATTCTAGAACAAACGTTGGAGCTTGAATCCTAATAGATCTATCACCAAGATTCTTGAATATTTGAGATCTTCCATTTTTGTTGCTAAACGATCATGAAGGCTGGGGGGAGGGTCGTTGATTTGACATTCATTCAGTAGCCGCTACTGTATCTGTAGAACTCTCTTCCTTACCATGATATTTATTTCGCAGGGAAGGAATGTTACGAAATCGTAATATGCCTTGTTATTGCAGTGTTAGGTGCGTTGATTCAATTTTTACTAATGGCATTTTGTTTTCGTTTGACAACTGCAAACGAGCACATTTAATTAAATCAATGATAAAATATAAACGATCCACAGATAAGCGAAATTGAACAAAAGCACACATTTAGAGATTATTTCTTCAAACGATTGAGTTTTTTTTCCGAAAAATAGTGAAGTCTCGTCTTATTATCTTGGGGTTTCTTTGTCTTACAAGATGTTCTACATTTATCTCGGAATGGTAGTCTCTTTCAAATATGACGAGGAGGGAAATGTACCAATCAATTGATCCTCAGAAGTTTCAGCTGTAGTTCCTCTAATCAATCAATCAATCTCTAAGAAATTTGCGCAATTATTCATTTTTAGAAAAGAATTTTAAATTCATCCCGAATTCATTTTTATAATTTTAAAGAAATTTTAATGTTGAAAATCTATTGAATATAATTAAGGTTGAAAAAAATATTCATTATTATTCGAATCAAATAATTAGAATTAGTTTTAGAAAAAGTGGATAATTTTTTTAACCATATTCTAATAGTTAAACAGCAAATATTATTTATTTAGTTGTGAAAGCTATTTAGAGCCATCTTGATTTGCTAAAAAATATTTTCCCATGAAAAAAAAATTCTTTCTATTAAATTAGATTCTTTTTCTATACTAAAAAGAAACAGCAAAATATAATTAATGCTTAGAAAATTGCTCTAATTAAAATTCTTAGCAATAACTTTTGAAAAGTAAAACAATGACAAGGTTTGAGAATAAATTAAAAGTTTCGTTAAAAAAACTTTTGATAAAAAATATTTGCCAAATAGTTTTAAGTGAAAATATAAAAGATGAACGTGGTTTACAAAATGCTGTGATAACCTTTTTTTATAGAAAACCCATAAACGATTTTAAGTTTGAAAGAATGCATTATTGTTCCAAAAATACGATGCAATAACTTTTGATATTAAATCTTCCAAATATAGGACCTAATGCTGAATTTAATTTATTTTCCATCCTAAGCATTAGTGTTATCGATTTGGCTTTCGAAAAGTATAACTGAAATACTATATATCGATTGGTTAGATCATTACTAGAAAACGGTGCTATTATTTATAAAAAAGAGTTTATCTTCCAACATATTCGTCTGACGTGGATAATTTATGAAAAATAAATTATGGTTATCAAATTTATATTTATGGATATTTTGCAGAAAAAAGATGAATCTATCGAGTGCTTAAGCTGGTGAAAGGGATAAAAGGATATTTTGAGGGATAATCAGAAATGCAATAATTATTCCTTTCACAGATTTATTTTACAAATAAATGCAGATGAGATATTGATGGAATAGTAAAAGAATTTCGATTGACGAGCAAAATTTTGAGTATTTATATAATTACAAGTATAGTTTTTCCAAAATCAAAATCCCTGTATTTATTGTTTACCGTTCATATTTTGAAATTCCGTTAGTTTGTCTATCGAATTTGTCTTCGTTATACCTTCACCAGTGTATATATTGTGTTTGCATAGAAGACAGGTTTGAAGACATAGACGAGACGTTGTATTTTTTATTTCGCTTTATTCTCTCTCGGGAGGCAGGCATGATTATTTACAAGAAGGCGCCGGGCGGCACAAAAGCAGAAGTAAAGAAGGAAGGGGCGAAACAAATGATCACTAGCCTTATATAACATGGGATTTCCGACCACGTGCCAGTTCAATACACGTTGTGACCTTTGAGAAGGGCAACGGAAGTAACACTTTCACTCGATACGTAAAATTGATTACGCAGTAATTTTTACACAGCTTCATACGTAGAATGAGATCAGGAAATAAGAGAATATTTTACTATGGGCTAAATTAAGATAAAGTTTTGGAATTAATTTCGTTTAAATAAAGAGTTTAAAATATCATTACATATATATGTATATATAAATCCTCTACCGTCTGTAATGATTAAAAATGAACTCCGCCCGTCTGGTTTGTGCCATTAACGATTCGAAATCCGAAATTCCGTTTTGGCTTCTGGCAACTGAGACATTTATTTTTAAAATTTAATTTAACTGATTTGACAGAGTGGGAGAAATGTTAAGTATGAATAAAAATTACTTACAGAATTGTAATCTTTACATTTTACTTACATTCTGTATGCTGGATTTTGGCAAAGGTTAATGAGCTGAAGCTTGCAATTTTTTTTTCTATTTGTGTTGATCCATATAATTAGTTTAAATATATTCATATTATGAGGCATTGCATTTTTTTTTATTTTAATGAATAATTATTTGATTTAAATCGAGTTAGTGATTAATTTTTATTTGAGTGTTCATCAACAGTATGGATAGAGAATATTCCATTATAAGGAAAGAAGTCTTATGCTATTAAATGTTCACATTTGTTATATCTTAAGCCCTCTGATAATGTGCATGATATTTTCTAAAACAATTTTTGTTAATTAAATTGAGACAATTATATCCGACTTATTGATAAGAGAATAACAGTCCATATTGATAGGCGCATTTTCTTGTTATATATGAGAAACTTCTCTTTTAGAGTCCGCATATTATAATATAATGAAGGAAATAATCAATAAGAAATAATTTATTAATCTATAAAATTGTCTTTTTTGTGATACTTGTGCTAAGACACCTTGCTACAAATATCTTATTAATATTTATAAATAACTTGTTTTTAAAATTTTGTTCCTATACTTTATAAATTCTTTTTTTCATTTTAATTTTTGAATGCTTGCAATTGCAATTTTAAAAAGATTTTTCGAAGACAACGCATTTTATTCTATGCTAATTTTTTTAAAAATATTAAAAGCTAATCTATTAAACTCAACTATAATTATTTAGGTAGGGCGTCCGCATTGCAACGAATTAAGTGCGCAAGAGGTAGATTTCAGCGATTTATAAATATTAGTTGTGGCGGAACAGTTCAGTCTCATATTAGTAAGATTATAATCTAAATTTGCATACAGAGAATCCTAGGTATTTCCAGTTCAGATTCGAGTTGGATTCAGTTCTTTGTACGTAGTTTCATAAAACTCAATTCGCGTAGAAAATGCAACTAAAATTGTATTGTGATTATTAGAAAAGTCTCCCAAAAAGTGGTTGTAATGTTGTTTGGTTTACGCATAAGAACATAATAATATGATAACAACTAATTTATCTGTGGGATATTTTTTAAAGTATTGAAAGGCAGTTGCGCACTTCACTATTTTATATTACCCTACATCATTTTGAAAATGATGTAGGGGTATTTTTTTAAATAAGATATCAAATAATTTATGATTAATTTTGTACAAACTTTTTATTGATAATTAATTAATATTAATTTTAAAAGATGGCAATACATTTTCCAATTTACAATAGGCCAATAAAAGAAGTTGCGCAGTGATTGATTATGGAAATGGCGCAAGCCCAACTTCCATAAACATGGGTAGATGGGTCACGTGGTTATATTTGCTTTATTTCATGTGTCGGCGATAACTTTATTTATTTGTTTATTTTCTTTCACAAATGGATAATTTCATATTATCATATGATGATACAATAAGTAGAATTAATTAATAAATATTATTTTATAACAACTGAATGACTAAAAATAATATATTACATTAAGTTTAATAATATAATTAATACTCAAAATTAGAAATATTCCTATTTATATATGGCTGTTCTTATTTATAAACAAAATTCGATTAATACAAAAAATATTTTAACTGATATTTAATCTTTCATAAAGTGATTTTTATAGTTGCCTCATTATGAAAATGATGCAAGTCTATTTACATTGCATAAATATATATTACATTAGTCAAATTCATCTAAAAGACATTGTATAATCAAATTAATGATAAGATAATTATATAATAAGATTAATGATAAGATAATTATATAATAAGATTAATGATAAGAATACTGTATAATCAAATTATTGATAATAAAGATTAAAGAAACATTACTAGACTTGACATAATTAATTCATATTTTTGAATTGACTAATATACTAACTTTTAATTTTATTGAAAGAAAAAAAATGGGTTTAAGTCACTTTCAAAATAAAAAATAAATAAATGGTCCATATATATTTCCTTGTTGTTTCTCCTTTTTTTTTCAATTAACTAAATCTACTTTGTACAGCTCCTTACTAATTCTACCAATGTGAAATGCTTATAAAAATTTTAATTCTGATACCCAATTTCATATATTACCACAAACAGGATTCTATTAAAAAGTAATTTACATCTTAACAGCACCACACACTTTACGTCAAACTAGATGCCTTTGAATTTCATAATTATCAATTCAATTCGCTATACCTGTCAGAACAACCCCAAAGCAGCTGTTTCCTGCCCAATATGAAAAGTATCGCAGTATCTGCTTTCTAATATTTTGAGATTGCGCAAATAAATTGCTCATTTTCATATCGGATGCCTGGAGCAGACATATTATTAAACATTCCTTTGATCTCTCGGTCGAGGAACAGAAGTAATTGCAATCCCCGGATGTTAAAAGGTAGAGTCGATGAGACAGCTGAAAGTAATTGTGTCTAAATACGTAGTCACTTTAAAGAGTCTGGCATTCCTTTATACTTGTTCTCGAATAAATGCTCGGGTCACAAAAGGAATGTAGTAAATATTCCTTTCCACTGCCTTCTCCATTCCTAAGGAATTTCAAAACAGAAAATTCGTTCGAGGCTCGTTTAGAAAGTTTTATTCTGACTCATTCATAAGGATATGTTTAACGGTTTAGCAGTTGATATATTTGAGATATATTTTTACATGGTAGAAAGAGGCATTCCAGAGTAAGGAAGTTATTATTGAAGAGTTATGTATACAAATGCTTTCTTTTCTGGCGAAGATTTATTTCTATCTCCACTAATAATGGATGAGAAAGTATGAGTGTCTGTTGTCTTCTTACAAGAAAGATGATTCAATTTAGAGTTATAATTTATAAACACATTTTGAAAACTTTTAAGTGAAGAGTTGTTTCTATCTCTACTAATAATAAATGAGAATGTATGAATGTCTGTTGTCTTTTTACTAGAAAGATAATTAGAATTAGAGCTTTAATTTATGAACACATTTTGTATAGTTACAAGTGGAGTTTTGTTTCGATATCTACTAACAATGAATGAGAGCGTGTGAGTGTATGTTGTCTCTTTAAGATAAGAAGAAAGATAATTTGAATTAGAGCTATAATTTTTAATGCATTTTCGAAAGTAGAAGCGTGTCATATGGATTAAAACTGTTTCCATAGTTTCATAAAATATTTGCGTAATTTTCTTACAAAATTTTCAGGAGCGTAATTTTCTTACAAATTATTTTATATCTGTACAATTTACAGGAGGAATAAGAATGTGAAGTTACATTACCTTGAGAGACATCGTATAATTAGAAGACATAATATTTGCAGAGTTGAGTACTAATGGTACTCTAATGTCATGGGACTTTCCAATAGAAGATAAGAAAATAGAAAGGTAATATAAAAATAGAATAGGAGAAAATCTATTAAAATTATACAATTTGACGCTTAGAGTATTTAATTGAAGGAATCATGAGCATAAAGTTATACTTAAGATATTATACTGAAACTAAGCATAATATATATTAACGGTGGATAGTCAAAAGTAACGAAAAAGATATATTTTGTTTTTATCAAAAGCAAATGAAAAAGCGAAAATGTGGTTTTATAATGTCACAGTTCTGCATCAATATTAATATCATAAATTAGCTCCTAGACATTAACATCAATATAACATCCAAATTAAAGAAAACATCTTATTTGGGGTACTTATTGTTATTTCAGTCTTCGAAATTATTAATAGACAACAAAATACTAGTATGTACCCGATAGAATTTTGCTTTTTAAATTAATTATTGATTTGACTAAATTACAGATCTGAAAATCAAAAACTACAATTGTTAACCCTTTAAAGGGCCATTTTTTTCTAGTCATATTATGCTAAAATATATTTAGGCTTGAAATTAGAATGAGAAAAGGGATTCATTTAGCTTATTAGATAAATTTTATTTGATTAATTAATTAATTTGGTTAATTAATAATGAAGTGACACATCATTTTGTGTGAGATTAAGAACTGAAGCATCTAAGTTTCTGTATTTCTAAAAAAATTTGTCGGAACTTATACATAACCTGCATAATTTCATACAAATATTGATAAATTTGGTGGGAAGCATACTTCCCACGGTCCTAGAAAGGGTTAATGCATGAGGCAGGCACAATATTGTAGGTGCGAAAGGATTTTAATTTGGAAGTTAGAAATTCGAGTATTCTTAAAAAATTTTAAAAATAGGCAGTTAGGTTATTTTAACTATTTTTTGAGCAAATTAGTCTACGGTCAGGTATAATTAGTATTTGATTTGATACTATCTCTGAAATGCATGTTTTTTTCTAAAAGAAAATATTATATGTAGCAATGCAATTATTTTATCATGCTATCTTACGTTGCAGTGCATTTGAAAGAAAAAAAAATATTTTTTCAATATATTTAAATTTAAATATATGTTATAGCAATTTGGGGATTATTAATATTGGAATTTCAAAGGAAAACAAATTATTTGTCTAATAGCGAGATAATGGAGCCGACATTTCGTTATTAAAAAAATTTGAAATATGTGTAATAAATCCCCAATGAGAAGCTACATATACAATATGATCAATAAATGTATAGATAAGTAAAAAAATGAATAAGAATTTTACAGTTTAATATAAGCTATTGATATATTCCTAAATTTAAAGAAGATTTCTTTGGGCTTGATGGAAAAACTGAGATACGAATGATGAAATAATTTAATTTATGAACAGAATCTTGAATTTTCATTTTTATTAATTTCATTCAAAACGTTATAAACATACAACAACTCTCTTTGTGAATCTAAAGTTTTTATCTCAAAACATATCCTCGATAATGAACAACTCAAAAGAAAGCCATTTAAAATAAATCTTCATCGTTAACAAAATATTCGAAATAAATGAAGCTCTCCATTGACTTATACAAAATGTTGAGAAATCTTTTTTGGCAGATAACTTTCAATGTTTAGAGTGTTTAGATTAAAATATAATTTACATTTCTCAGAGCAATACTTAATAACTTCTTTCTAATAAATAACAAATTCTCCTTTGAGCAGAATAAAATATCACGCAAATCTTTCGATATAACTAGACTAAAATGTATCTGAAGCTTCATAGGATAGCAAGAGATTCATTTTAATCAATCTTAATTGTAAAGAATTTCTGTTAATTAAACTCGGAAAATTACAAAGGACAAAACCTATATTTCGGAATTTTTTAAAAAAAGAGTTCTCCTTGATCATTTGATGCAGAATTCATATGCACTGAATACTTGATTCATTTGCATAATTATTTGCAGAGAAAGGAACTTTCTTCAAAGAGTAAATTGATGTATCTTAACGAAGAGAAATACTGATTGTGTGCTCATATAATTACTGTTTCCTACCATTTTCTTATTTTTTCGCTGTCCACAGGAGAATTTCAAATACTTGAAACTGAAGTTGTATCTGTATAAAATAATACTTTAAAAAAATACTTTCTACATTTTCCATTTTTAGTCTGCAATTTATTTTGATTCTTTTTGGAAATGCTACTTAAAACATAGTTAATATTAGTAAGACTCTCAGGAATAAATTAAAAGCCGAGTGACATAAATTGCGATCTTTTATCATTTAAGTATTGTAATCAATCTTCAGCTAATATTAGACATATATTTCAACTTTAGTGGCAATGTGGCGATTGATATTCGAAAGCCTTTCGTATCATCTTTATATCAATTATTTGAAAATATGTTAATCCCAGAAATCTTTTTTTGTTATTTCATACAGAGGAAAAAAATGAAAAGCCAGTGATACAGATTACGATCTCTTTATGATTTAAGTATTATAATCAATCTTTAGCTGTTATTACAGATTTCAACTTTAACAGCAATGTGAATCTTCATATCAGTTATTAAAAAATATTGGGTGTCTGCATGTATTTTAATCAGCGACATCTATTGGTTACCACGCGAAGTATCTATATAAATGACACTGGTTTTGGGTTTTACCCTTTTACTATTACTTTATTGTTATCATTTTGAAAGTTTTCTATTTTGTATTATTGAGTTATTCAAGGTATAAAGATCCCAATAATAGAACGCTCCAAATTGAATTTCGACATTCATTGCATTTGTTTTATTTGAATGAATCTGCTACCGAAGCTCATCAGACACTTTAAAAAACTTATGGTGATGTTGCGCTGTCATATCTCAGTTGTCCGTTTTGGTTTCAATGATTTAAGAGTGGTGATTTCGATGTCAATGACAAAACACGGCCTGGAGGACCAAAAAAATTCGAAGACAATTATTTGAAAGATTTGTTGGACGAAAATGGAAAAATATTGTAGAAAATGATGGAATATATTTTCATTGTTATATATTGTACCAATTTTTCTCAATAAATACCTTTTTAAAGTGAAAAATACATTTATTCACTTAATATGTCTTAGGATGTCAGAAATCTTTTTTTTCGGTATATTATACAATGGGAGAAAAGTAGACCCCGTTGAAGCAAGAAAAAAAAACTTAAAAACCTATTTATTATTAAAAAAGAAAATAAAATATTATGTACATTTCTACAAATATATTAAAAATGCTAAATTAATGAAATTAAACAAATAATTCTTACTAAAGTAGGCAAAATAATATCACTGCCCATTTTTTTGGAAAATGACACTAACGATGAAAGAAGAAAGACGTTTAAATTTATTTATGGACATAAGATTAATGACTATTAGCTTTCAAAAAGACCAGAACTTTTGGGCAGTCACTTTTGAATCTCTTTGATATATTGTACGTTAGAAAATCAATCGTATTGAACTTTACTTGCAGGTTCTTTTTCAAAGAATGATTTTAAAGCTGACAGTTAGGTTTTTTTTTATGAAAAAAGATTTGATAATCAATATCTTTAGATTTTATTCTAACTGTAACATATATAAAATCAGTCTGTAATTTTAATTTTTTAACTTCAAGACAAGAAAATTTATACAAAAGAAAATGAGAATTTTTTTTTTACCATCAAAAAGTATTTTTCATATAAATTAGGGGATACTTAACCACGCCTTGAAATATATGATATGTGTAAATTAGGAGATACTTCACCCCTCTTTGAAATATATGATATGTGTAAATTAGGGGAGACTTCACCACTCCTTGAAATATATATGTGTAAATTAGGGGAGACTTCGCCACTCCTTGAAATATATGATATGTGTAAATTAAGGGAGACTTCACCACTCCTTGAAATATATGATATGTGTAAATTAGGGGAGACTTCACCACTCCTTGAAATATATGATATGTGTAAATTTGAAGTAACAATAGCTCTTAAATTATAATTTAAAATAATAAGCAGAAAGGGCTATATTGATGAAATATATATTATTTTGCAGTAAAACGTACAAATGATTTAATTCTTAATTTTTTTTTAAATTTAGAAATTTATTTATAAATGAGTTTAGAATGAAAGAATTTTATAAAATTCTTTTTATAACAAAAATGTGAAGTTTTATATTAGAGAATTTATAAAATGTGTGCGCATGTGTTAAATCTACTCTTATTTATTTTTTGAGCAATAAAATATTTTTAAGATACTATACACAATGGAAAAATACTTTGCGTGTTTCAGATTTTCAAGCCTTATGATATTCAATGTTTTATTTAATCTTTATTAAAATGAAAATAACAGTCACTTTAATTATTAGATTTTAACACGCATATTTCTAATTTTGATATTATTTTACCCAAAATTAGTTTTCTTAATTTACAAATTTGTAATTAATTATCTCCAGTTTTTTGCCACAATGCACATCTTGCATTGGCTATTCAAAATAAATGCATAATGATATATATATAAAAAAAACTCGCAGAAATTTTATTGATAATCCGTAGATAAAAAAAGGAAAAAAAAATTGAAAAGATTTAAAAAACGGTTTCAGTAGTAAGATTTATATGCGAACTATTTTTTTTTTATCAAGAAAACCTGTTAGTGTAAAGAATCAATATACGTTTCTAATAAAAGTGAATTAATTGAGGTGCGAAATAACTGACATTTGCAGCATTGTTTTTAAAAAGAAAAAACAAAACAATGTGCGTGGGATGTTTACTTTACAACAGATATTATAATCGACCACTTTTCAATTTTTTCTGAGTGATTTTTAAAAAAAATATTTATGGGTTGTTTGATTGTCCGGGTCTTTATTATTTTTGAACAGTTTTATAATAAAAACGTCACACTCTTCCTAAATATTACATAAAAAATGTTTACTTGGAGAAAAAATTTATTTATTTACGGCCCACATTTTTATTATTTTTAATCGAAAATATTAAAATTCGTTTTAGCGGCTAAAAAAAAAAAAATTTCAAATTCGATTGTTTGGATAGTTTCATCTGTTTACGTTGATCCCAAATAAGGCACAATTATCAACTTTTGAAAAAGAAAAGAAGAAGAAGAAGAAGGTTCTTTTACCATTATTTGCTGGTTTATCATCCATATTGGTTTGATTATGATTGTTTGAAGAGTGCAAACATGGAGAATGGAAAAAACACGTTTCCTTTGCTTAATGCTTTTGTTCACAAGGATGTTGTAAAGTATTTTTCCACAAAGGCTTGGGTGTTTTTCAAACTGCGAAAAATATACATGCTTTTAAAGAAAAAATGCGGCAATCTAGTATATGAATGGTCTGTTTTTAAAAGCAATACTAGGACTAATTTGTGACTGGCTTTGTAATTTTGAATCACAAGCAGATGGCGATGACCGCATCATGTTGCAAGCCATCTTCAAGCTAATGCACTACACTAGACAAAGGAGAATTCGTTTCGTCTGAATTTGACTGGTACCTGACCCACCTGCTCTGAAGTTTGTAAAGGCCAGAGTGTTCAGAGGTGAATTTGGATCTAAAGCCTTTCTGTTCCTTATAACCATGCTCTGAAAAATTGCCGTATGGGAACAAGCAACCCATAAATAGTTATGAAATTCAGATGGAACAAAATTCATTTTTATGAATAACAACGCTCCGATTGGTTATCTCTTTTTGATAATAGCCATATTAGCATGGGGATTCGAAGTATTGAAATTGAGCATTTGTAAGCATTTAAAATGAAGCAGTGCTGATTGTAATCGTGCTATTTTGGAAAAAAAAGCACGATTAAACATAAAGAGATATATCGAAACAAACATAAAGAGATATATCAAAATGGACCCTATTTCCACGTGTATTTTAATTCGCGAATACAATGAAAATGATATATTTTTTAAATGGATGATAATAGAGGTGGTAGTTATATCATCTATAACATCACTTCGTGAAACTGGCCATGGAACTATTCGATTGAGCCTCTGTAACTACTCTCTCCCTTCTCCGAAGATCAATATTTATTCTCAGAAAGCTATACTCGGATACTGATTGATTGAGAGGACATTTTGTATTATGAGATACTATCATTTAATCAAAATACTGATCTGGTTAAATATAATATTCTATCGAATCATGTGAAGCAAATCATTTAGCAGAAATACTCATAATCAACTTAAGGAAATGACTTTTCCTTGATTAATGTTAAACCACATGTGCCACCAGTTCTTTGCTGAAGCATGATGGGGATATTTTCTTTTCTTTGCTATGTAATCCTGAATAGGATCTTCGTATTATTATCTGTTTCTATCTTTGCAAAATTCACTAAAGAGAAAAATTTGATTTCTATGAACGATTGCGAACAGTATCTTGAGAAATTTCTTTAAACAATAAGCCAGAGACATCTTATGAGAGTCGAATAATGGAATTTTTCAAAAGATACCAAATCATCAAACAAAGTGGTGAATATATTATTGAATAAATTTACTTTTAGTAGAAAAGAATTATATTTAATTTACTTCAAAATATCGGTGAATGCTCACCGAAAAACCCAATAAAAATAAACGATTTCTGTAAATTACTACAAACCTTTTACAGCGAGCTGATTTTATTTGATTAAGAAGATCAATAACCAATGCATTACGTTATTATTACATTATTATCTCTTTTCCTGTCAATAACAAAGAGCAAAATTCTATGATTCACCTTCTTTGGGCATTCTATGGTCTATAATTCTATAACGTTTCATAGTTATCCGATATGGGAATTCCCCATTTAAGTTTCCACTCTGTAAAATTTTTCACAAAAGCTCCCTGGATTCTTTTGACAAGCAACTGACAGCTCGCCTAGAAGTCCTTTTAAGTCAGAATTTTTTGGTTTTGAATGAGAGCTTTCAAGGGATCTGATTATTAAAACAGGGTGCCTGGAGACAGCTTTTTAGAATCGTTCGATATAATAGTATTTTTGCCAAAAGAGAAGCTTATGATGAAGCGCATTTCGTAATTCCATATCAAGTAAAAAGTAACTAAGGAATATTGTAGCCAGATATTTTATAGTTTTCTTTGAATTTTAAAGAAGTTGGATTTTTAACGAAAGAAAAAAAATAGCAAAATCAATTCGAAATGATATCTTTGACAATGCATTAAACACGAGTTGGCGAGAACTATGAATAAGAATGTTTTAATTATTCATGATATTTAATTTCATACTGAAAGCTGTATTTTCTGTGTGCCAGATGTATTTAGTACAGTTATAATTTTAACATAGTTTTTTAATTATCGAATACCCCATAAAACAAACTGCGATGAATATGAGATGAAATTTCCTGTTCTGTGGAAAGCATGTATAATTATCACTTATATTGGTTTTGAAAAAGGATATTATATTTTTATATGTTAAAAATTTTTTTTCAATTTAAAATTAATTTTTCCGATTGTCTCACTAAGCAAAAAACTTTACAATTTAATTCAGTTAGAGGAGACCGGAGCAAAATCCTGCTTTTCATTAATAAAACTTGAACACAAACTTCTCTCCTATGTTAGAGCATTTCCTTGTACAACTATGTGCAATTTTTGGGACCTTCTATCCTAATTTCCTGATGAAAAGACAAACCAAGAAGTGTTTAGTAATAAATTCTTTATGTGTATACCGAGCCTCTACTTTTTGTTACTTTATGTCTTCTAGTTGTGCGTTATGTGTTTTCTTTGAAACTAGCATATTTTCCAAATGTGAGATTATTAAAATATTATCTGCAGTTATATGCTACTTACAATATGGTTTGAAATATTTTGTGAATCATGAAAATCGTACAGAATAAGTAATATATGCAAATCAGCTCAATCAATGAGACGCACTTGAGTTAAGTTCATGAGGTGATCAACTTATTCCAATCATCTTGCCTCGATTGGAAATGCTAGACGACTTTGATACTTTTAGAAAGATTAAGAAGAAAAAAAATAAATCAACATCGGTTATAAAAAACACATTATAATCAAACTACACGAATATCTTCTAACAATGAATTGTTATCAGTAGTTTCATTGTATGAAATTTTAGTGGTAGGACTATTAGCAGAATCCGTAAATTAGTGAAGTTTGATTAATATGAACATAAATTGAGAATTTTTTTTATCTTGCCTCACTCGTTAACTTGCCCCGGTTTGCCAAAGTGACTCATGTCCAAGAAACAACTATCAGTTTTAAAAGCATGTACCGAATAATCAAAATAAATTTTATTATTTAAAATCATTCCTTGGAAAAGGATTAAAATTTTCCTAATAAAGTTTTATTTTCTTTCAGTAGTGATTTAGGAAAAATGAAATTAAATAATTCAGATGCACATTAGATAAAATAGACTTCAATAGCAAATATTTTTGATCTTTTTGAATGCATTATTAATCATATTATCATTTTTTATTACAATAATTAAGTGCTGCAGCTCTTTTAATGTTCAGTTATATATTTGCAAGGCAAAAATTCTGCATTAATGTTATCAATTTTAATGATTCATATTGAATAAGTCAACATAAGAAGTGCACAAAAATCTGTATTTTCCATTTCTTGTCTATTTCAAGGATACATAATATTAATATGATTTCCAAATGCTAGTGAGGTTTAGAGAAAATTTCTTCTAATAGTTTTGATGAAAGCAGCTTCATTAATCATTTTATATCATTTACAGCACATAATTATAAATACAATGGAATAATAATATATATTTTCCTCAAATTCACTACTAGATGGTATCACTTGTTTAAAATAAAAATTTAACTAAATGAATTCATTAAACAGAATTTAATTTATAAATAGTTAAAAATAGTGTATTATCATCGAGACCGTATAATTATACAAAATTTCAAAGTTCTACCTCACCTTGAGTGAAAATGAGTTAAAAACTGATAAGAAAATTCATTTTTACCGGTATTAAACTAATCAAATCATATGAAAGTGTACACAATTGAAAGTCAATATTGATTCCTTAAATTTTGAGCTACAACGCTCTAACTTTAATATTTTCAGACCGTTTTAATATTTATATTTCTATTTTTCCCAAACCATTAGTCTTATTTCGTTATTCAACAATTTAAGAAAATCTTAATAATAAAAGAAAAAAGAACTTTAAGAAATGTCCTGGATTAAATTAACCTACTTTTTCATCAAATGATTCTTGCATTGATAATTTTATTTTCCTTTTGATACCTAGATTAGTTCAAATTCTATTTAGGTAATGATGTCTTTGTTTAATTAACAGTGTCTAATTGGATAATCATTTCGGAAGCGATTATTTCCTCTAGAGCCTTGATCTTAAAATTACACGTAGCCTGTATTGCTGTCAAACAATGAGATAAGATATCAAACAAGAAGAAGAGATAAGGATTTGGCTGTCTCGAGAGATTATGCCTAAGGCTTTCCAAAGATAAATGACATTGGATGAGACAAAAAAACAGATCTGTTGTGAAATAAATCTTTCAGTTTTTTTTTAACTATTTAGATCCCTTTGGCGTTTTATGAAAATATTAGTAACTATACAAATATATAGCTAAATTTTGGAAAATGGAATAAAAAATGGATTGAAAGGAATATAAAAATCGTAAAAATCGAATAGCTTTTTATTTTTCCATTCTTTGATGAAAAGGTAAAATGTAGCTAGGTTTTTTTTAAGCGTATTTTTATATTTGGAGAATAGTGAGAATATGTTTCATTTATCTTAAAAAATGAAGCAATTTTTAGCTGAAAATACTCTTCTCAACACTTAAATTCCAAAAATATTTTGTCTTCTAAAATATTATGAGAATAAAGATGAAGCTCTAATGCCAATTTTTTCTAATAAGATACACCCGAAAATTATTAATAAATAAATTTGCTGCATGTGGATGGTAGTGATGATTATAATTAATAAATAATTAGATGCTTTTCTCTTAAGACTGTAGGCGCTTTTCCTTCTGTCTGTACTATTAAGCATATTATATTTTATCGTGCGTTTGAGTTTAAAATTGCTACTTGAAAATTAACACATTTAAGCATATTTATCACTGGCCATAAATTTTTTACTCAGCTACATTCTAATTATTATTATTGTGTTATTAACTAGTAACTGTTTCTTAACTATATTTGAAACATAATAATCTTCGAAACATTTTTCTTCAAGAACTTATTTAAGGTGTACGCACACACTAGAAGATTTTAAAAAAATTATAACTTTAAAAATCCAGTTTTTCACAATAGGTCATTAATATATGTTTAAACTCATTTCAGTGAGAAAAAACTATATTACACTAATTATTAACTAATTAAATAATATTTAATGAGCTAATTAGCCTATTTTTTGAAACATGATATCTTAAGTTCTTATTTGTACAGACACACAATTCTAGTTGGAAATGATGCCTAATATGAGTCTTCATGTTGTCTGCCTCAATGAAGTTATAAAAATATATAGTTTTTTTTAATAATTTTTTTCATCAACGATGAATAGAAAAAGCGAGATTTTTTTTTTCTGCCATATTAACTTTTAAATAGCTATTAAAAATTTATTTCCATAAATATAACTTTGATTGAGGCACAAAACATATTTCATACAGATTATTTTGATATATAAATAATTGTATTTGGTTCATTTCTTGTTGAGTTATGATTGTTTGAATGAAGCAACATAGTGGAAAAATATCATTCTTCATAAAATCAGTTTAAAAAAAATCCGAAACTAGAGTTTTTAGTGAAAGTACCTCAAGAAAAAGAATTATAATTTGAGAAATATTCCGAATATTGTCAACTGACATCTTGGTATCGTTTGAAAGTTAAAGGATCAGAGAACATTATTAAGCAATAAAAAAATATTCGATATTTTGAACGATTTTTCAAGTGTTTACAATACACCTTAAGAAACGAAAGTCAAAAAACATTTTAGAAAAATTAGGAAATTAAGGGTCATGTAGCTTAATTCATTACATTATTATTTCATTCTAAGTGCTGTCACTTCTTAAAAAGTTTTAAGCATGTTTGTTTTGAGTTCCGAGATGTCCCATTCCCGAACCTATTAACTATTTAAGTAATAAGACCTTATAATTTGCTCGAGGATAAGATAGTATTATGCTTTTTGTGACTGAAGTGGGACAGGCATTAAGTAAATCTCAAACTGTGTGCTGATTTAAAAGTTAAGAAATTTCAGAGAGTTTAATATCTTCTGTTGTTTCTTATGTCACTTGCCATTGACAAGCCCGCTGTTACTGAGACAGCGATTTTAGACCTGTGTGGGAGCGTCTCTTGTTTTTATAGTAACGCCATCTTGGGCCAGGAGAACGACTTAGCTACACACACGTAGTAATCCTTTTTACTTGGTGGACTTCATTCACTCATCCATAATTTAGACCTGAATCAAAGAGCGATCATCCCTGACTCCAGCCACGCGAGGAATCTTCGGCCGGCGGGATTCGAACTCGCAACCCAAGGGAAGCGCATCCAACGCTCTACCAACCAGGCTATCCCGGTACAGTATCGGTTTGAAAGTTTGGATCCTTACTAAAGTTTTAGTTAATATAACTTTACTACTGTTACTAAAATTTATACAGTTATTCTCTTGAAATCTCCTCACTACTTAATAGATTTCGGATTATGTTGGTAAATGTACCTATTGTTGCAGTTGAACCTATTGCAGTCCATTAGATTATAGAGAACTTTATAAGAAACTTGTTTATTTGTTAGAGGTTTATTGGCTCAAGAGCCATATTTGGCTATACTTCGCTTTACGATACACATAACCAGGAAAAGAAAATGTGATATTCATTACAATAATAGTACTCAATTAAACATTTGAGAACTAATCTCAAAATATAAGCTTTCAAATATGGATGTTTTCGAAGAATATTGCGCAAAAACTTCTAATGCTTCATTTTCCCTGATTATATGAAACTTCTGATAAGAAAAAAATAAAGTATTAGAATTGTTTCTGAAATAATCTGTGAAAACATTTGAAAGCTTATATTTTGAGATTAGTTCCCAATTGTTTAATTTTGTACTATTATTGTAATGGATGTCACGTTTTTTTGTCTTAAATAAATAAGACCAGTTTCAAAAACACTAAAGTCTATTTATAAAATATTTACTCAGTACTGAGCAAATTTGATTGGGTTTTCTTGCATTTTCTAAACTTTGAACTTCAAATCACAAAAACGTATTTATGAAATTTTTATACGTAGGAAGAAAAATAAATAAGTTTACGAATAGAAGTGTAATAAAAAATCGTATTTATGTATCTCATTTTTAAAATTTTTTTTATAAATACCAATTTGAATGTAATTATTATCTCATTGAAGTGTGATTTTTTTACGTCCTTACTGTAACTAGAAAGAATTTTTAAGGATATCTCCTCCTTTATCTATAAATTCCATTATAACTGGAGAGGCTGAGAAAATTAAACTGGTGCTTAGATTGGTGGCGCGACAAACATTGTTGTATAGTTTTCTCGCAATGCTTTTCAATATGTATAGTTAGCAACGATTATAATGTCTGGGACAAACTTTCCGCCGTTATTACTTGTCTGGGTATACGTATTTCTTCATTTATGATTACTGATAACGAAACCTATATGTCAGTTGTACAATGCTATCTTGAGATATTTGAGAACTGCGCATTTTAATGAAGTTTATGATCAAGAAGTGAAACGAATTGCGGAATGGAATGAAATTGATTATTTAGAGAATCATTTGTATCTGTTTGTTTCTATTACTACCCAAAGGAGAGATAAGTCTATTATTTCAGTTTCAGATAAAATTCTACGTAATGTTACAAATAAATTTCTAATGAAGTTATTAATGAAGTTGAGTTCATGAGTAGATAAACGAAGTCTGTTTGGAATATTAATTTCCTGCGAGTTCTCTCTGAACATTTGGTATTTTAAGAGCTCTTTTTATCGTAGATTTTCTGCTTATGTGTTGCTGTTTATTGAACGTGTTTTTTTTGTATACCCTCCAGTCGTATTTTGCTACTATGTATTCTTGTAGAATAAAGCTCGTTATCCTTTATTGAGTATGTTGGATTTTTCATCATACATGTAGGACTGGGTGGGACAAAATGCCCATTCAATCCCATTTGGATCAGTGTCTAGGGTACTTATTAAGAAACTTTTAAAGAAAAACAAATAGTTTATTTACAGTAAATAAAACTAAAAGGACATTAACAATTAGGACGGGAAAGATTATTTACATTAAAGTTAGAAGTAAAATATTTAGATGGCACCAAGGGCGAAGCCTAACAAGATGTCTGCTCATGGCTAAACTATGTAACGCCTCTCTCCTTCTCTGATCTCGAGCGAATGCCAACAGCTCGCCGTATTAAAATTTATGGTCACGTGACTTAGCACTTTCGATTAGTAGAATCCATGTGCCATCTATTACAATACAATAAAACTAAGTTGAATTGGATGCATTCAGTATAACAGTGGAATGGTAATGGCCACTAATTAAAACTCTACATACGTGCACCAGAGGGATTTCTGATTTATTTCCGTAACAAAATATAAAACACACTTTAAAATTGTACACACTTATCACTAAATCTTATATCACCATCTAAAGTAAGCATGCTATGTACAAAATTGGACTCAATGTTAATATCTAATTTTTTCAAAGTTAAAACTTTTGCATTATCCATAGCAAAAGAGCACTGTGGGTTATTTGTAAATAATTTTATAAAATAAAGGGGGTCTAAAGCTGTATTCCGATACAAGTGGGTGCAAAAAAAATAAAAAAAAATATGGTGAGTAAGAGGGTTTGATGTTTCAGAGGATTTGTTTTTGATAGATATTACCGTCCACTTGAAATAAAACCTTCACAGAATGTTAATACAAACAAAACAGACACAAAGACTTAAAAGACGGTCACAGACAAACAAAACAATCCTAAAATATTAACCATTTATTTATCTTAACAGTCAGTTTTCTGTTGTAAGGTGAATCTTATTTCATTAAGAAGGATTACTCTTCTTATTTCGTTTCAATCTTATTAATTCAATCTTATTTCATTAAGAAGGACTATTAATAATTTTAATGTTATCTTCACTTTACTTACTTACCATTAACACAATAGCATTTTTGATTAGAATATCATGCAATTAGAATACCAATATCTTGCAATTTTTCTTTATAGAAAATTCTAGATAATCCTAGATTTTTCTCTTAGATTCATTTTTTATATATTATAATTAATACTTTATTTACTTTTTTCCTTTATTCCCATAATTTATTAAATATCAATTCACTTTTTAAAAGATAAATATAGATATACTTTAAAAGTTAAGCAATACTCATATTCAATTGATAGCAATATACAAAAAAATGTAGATAATTAGCAATTTATATAAATATTTCAATAAAAAAATCTGTAAATCATGTCGTGATGATTAAATAGAAATTTCATAATGAATTATTTAGCCTCCTTGGTTATAATTGCAAAAATAAAATCGCGACAAAACAATTAATAATTTTTTCAAATAGAATTCTTGTTAGTAAAAACAGCGAAAGAAACTTATATTGGTAGCTAATCTAGTTAAGATTCTCCTTGGAATTGTCGATGATGATGGCGTCTGCATATAGGTTGTGCTTAGGAGAGAGAAGTCGTTACGCTGACGGGCGATGGTTCTCTATGGAATTCTCGATGGTGGCGGGGTCTTCACACAGAAGTGTTTTTCCCAAAGGATGCTTGTTCCGCTAATTAGTGTGGTACTGGAACACCACTAAGAACAAAAATATCTTTGTTTCTGCTTCACCAGTTTTATTTTTCTGAATCGAGAAAGTCAAAATAGTTTAGTGTCTAATGGCTGTCAATAGGCTTAATTTGTACTGGTAACAAGAATATTTTTCGCAATACAACATTACATTTCCGTGTGTTATTTCTTTTACCTTTACATTTTCGGTGTGTTGTTTATTTTCTAGATTCGAGAGTCTTTAAAAGGTTATATTACCTTTTTTTTCCCTTTAAAAATATTTTTAATTTGAATGTGGGGGTAAAGATTGATTCGCTCACTTAAATGTTTAAAGCTTCAAAAAAAAAAAAAACACCGATACAGTATTTTAACAAGAACAAGAGTAGATTTACTTTATAGAAAAAAAGAACAAAAAAAAATTAGCAGAACAAGTAGAATTAGCTCTTCCGAGCTGAGAAAGAAATATTAAATTCTTTCCAGCCGGATTTCCTAGTGGCTAGTGACACAGCAATTCCCACATGAATATCTTTCGTTCCAAACCAAGTTTCATCTTTTAAACCCATCAAACAACATTCAATGTACAAACAGGCTAAAAATTTACAATCTGGTTTGTTACTTCATATTTTAAAGAATTATCACAACCCTTTATTTTTTGTCTCACCAAGTGCTGGTTAATATACATATTAAAAGTATGAGAGACACGTGAAAATAACACCCATATCCTGGGGAAAGCGCTCTTAAAGAAACCTAACAGATGAAGCCATTTTAAAACGAAATACAGAATTTAAATGACCACATAGGTTAAGAATTCAAATTTTTCAGGAGAAAGTCAGAAAAAAGCCAGTCTGACATGGCTCTAAATTTGTGTTGTTTTACAAAATATCATACATATCATTCTGACGAGTCATTGTGAATCTGGGGAAAGAAGAATTTGGCAATTCCACATCAGCCGACCATTCTAATAAATAGGATATGAAAACACAAAATTGGAGGGGGAAGAGATTTCTCAGCGAAACTCTGCCTCGCAATTTGAAACAACAGCCAAATAAAGCCCCCCCCCCCCCCCCAAAAAAAAAAACAGCAGCTGGATACTTTTAGGAAAACCAAATTAAAAAAATAAATAATTAAAAATGCATACGACCTTTAGCTTTAATACCAAGTGAACAAAATCGAATCTTAGGTCAGCGTGAGGCAGGTGAGCCTAACCTAATTGCTACCTTTCTCGACACTATTTCGCTAATGACTTATCTAGTACAAAGCGTACATGTGCACTACTTATAATCGCACCCCTATTCCATTTTAATACACGGGGATAAACTTAGTGAAACTCTCTTAAATGCAATTTATTGGCAGCAATAAAATCCAAAGATTGTTATTTTGTCAAGAATTTTAAGAGCATACATTAGATACTTCTTCGGCAATTAACGCGCTAACTCCTCAAGGAGCATATATTCCCTTTGCTGTTAAAGGGGTTGATACGGTTATTACTTAGATTTTATTTACTCGAATTCCTTAAAAAGTTTTCGTTTTTTTTTTTTTTTTTTTTTTTTTTTTTTTTTTGTGAAAATGGGAAAAAAAAAAATGTTTCGAAAATTTAAATAGCATTCTCTGTTTAAACTGTTTTAGCTTGAGGCATCTTTTACTTTAATTTTGGCTTACACGAAGATATAGAGTTAATAAAATAAGTCGAAATTCTTATATTTTTTTGTTTATTTATTTATTGTTAATAGAATCGTTACTCACGAGAGTAATAATAAATTGAAGTGTTAAAGCTCAGGGGCATACTTATTCCGTAACCTGCGGCTGTATTCATGAGTGCCTTGTGCTCCTTCAACAATGCTAGTTGAATTTCTTCTATATCTATTTTTTTTATTTTAATGGCTTCTAAAATATTTCATTTTCAAAAAATATTAGGACTCTATATAAAATCTGCAATTTTTTAATACTTTTTTTCTAGATAAATGATTGTACTCTTGAATTTCTCGAGGGTTGCTACATATAATCATTTTATATGTATAAATAAAAATTACCCCTCTTAAAATGACAAGACTTTCTAAATTGCAGGAAGGGTTTATATATTCAAATACTTGCCTTGATATAAAAAGATTTATCAAATTTAAATTGTATCCCTGAATTGTTTTGTCATATCTACTTTTAACTACAGAGGGCATTTCCAAAAAATCATTTACAAATTAATCGTTGAAACGATCCCTTAGGCATATAGAAATAAATATTTTTTTACAACGTAACATGAGATCACAAGCGCACCTTTCCTTTTTAAAATAGTTAAATGCGCTGAAAGGTCGATTTTTTTTTAAATATTGATTTTTTTTTAAATCAAAAGTTTTACGTTCTGAACAGTTTTCAGCATAAAAGTGTTAGAAGTTTTGGTTCTACATTCATAGTTTGTGAAGTTATATTCATTTTTTATATTAGAATAATTCGTGCTATTTTATATTTTTAAACGTCGTATTCATAAATTCTGAATTTTGGTAAAATTTTCCTTCTAAAAATTTTACAGATTAAATTCTAAAGTCTATCATTTTTTCAAATTTTGTTCAATAATTTCTCAATGCGCTTCGGCAGTTCCTGAACCACAGAATAAGAAATCTGTTCGTTTTAAAGGACTTTATCGTTGTTTTAATACTTCATAATATGCAAAAAAATTCCTGTTACTTACCTATTGAATTCAAAATTCAAAGATTGTGCAGGAATACAAAGCATATCTTAGATCAAGACCTAGGCAATATATTTCATAAGTTTTCTGAAAAATTTTGAAGAAATCATTCGATAAACGTTTAAGGTAGAAAGTTTTTGATTTATATGATTTTTTTTATCTTACATCACCCTCCAAAAATCATATTCCTTCTCATTTTTAAAACACTTTTGACTTTTAAGCTATGTATATTTTTTTCACAAGCATTTTGATAATTTTTTATGTACAAATTCAAAAATGAAAATGGCTTACAGCATTTTTCAAAAAGCTCTCCTCAAACATATTAAGTAAAGGACTTATATTTATTGTTTTAAAAATCAAATAAAAAATCTCACATACTCTCTAATAAAGATCTTATCTTCCCCGCATAAAATCGTGGACAGTGAATAAGGCCACGAATACCTTGATTGCACTGGAGAACAATAATTACGAAATATAGATCTTTGACAAAAATCTTAATGAATTTATTGTGAAATATGTATTTTGGATGGAAATCTTTTTTTCCCCGACCAAATATAACAAAAATTTGAGACAGAAATAAAATTGTAGTCACATATAGAATTTGATTGATTTAATCATTATATTTATGAGTTATTATTTTTACATTCATTTGAAGATACAGACCAACAGGTGATCAACTCTTCAGCAGATTTGGTTTAAAATTTGATATTTAAATACTTAATGCTAAACCTGTGCTTCAAATTTTATTCACATGACTTTTTAAGTTTTGAAGAGCTCACTTGTATTTGAACGCCAGACAAACAGACTTCCTTTAAAAGAATTTTGTCAAAAATTTAATAAAAATTTACAAATTTCGTCTAAAGTCTAGCTCAAGGCATTTTTGAATTATAATCATCTTGTTCACAGACAAGCAAACATAATTCCAAAAACATATCTTTTGGACTCAGTGAGGTCTAAAATATGGTGTTTCGTCAAAATTTTTTCGTCAGAATTTTTTTACAAATAAGATTAATTCCTCTATACTTCGCATACGAGGGAAAACAAAACGCCCGAAGAAAGATTTCTCCAAACTCGGGAGTATCTAAATTATAATACAACCAGTTTAATGTTTTAATTTGTTTCAAAGGATGAGCTACTTTCTTCAGGTGTATTCAAGAAAATTGTAGAAAATGGCTGAGATCGGTTAATTTCACGAATAGCTATAAAAAGAAAGAAAATCACCCAAATTCCTTTATGTAGTTTAGGTCATTTTCTTTCTGCGAAAGGAGGAAGAATTTAACAGTATTCAGCATAGTTCAATTGCAGCCGACTTTAAGAATAGCCAAAGACATAAAAAAACTTGTATCAATCTTCAAGAATTTGCCGCTCAATAGAAAATCTATCTGAACTCAGGTGAAGGTCTACAGAGCAAAGGATAGATTGTCGACGAAGCTCTGTCTCTGAAATCTCAAAGCAAATGAAATTCTACTAGAAATCTAGTCAGAAAATAGATCGATTCAAACCTTCATAGACATAGTCTACTGTATTTTTACAGGAAAGAAAACTGAGGCCCAAATTCACGGAGCAACTTATTGACCCAAATTAATTTTTTGGGTCAATAAAAAAATTTCAACAAAAAAAAAAAAAAACATTATATATTCTTTACAACAAACTTGTAAAACCACCGAATATCCATCCGAAGGCACCGTTCCATCAAATATCTAAGTACTCATATAAATGACAAACTCAATTCGAAAACCTACATTAAATATCTCAGCACTAAAATATTTCTATACCATTGAAGTTTTCTTAAGTTAATGGGTAATGGTTAAAGTACTTTATTGAAATTAAAAAGAATTCATTTATTCTACTGTAATAGAATGGATGTTCATATACGAAGAAGTTGCCAGGTGTTTGGATCCCACTGAGAGAACAAAAAGAAATCTGGCAACACTGCAAACATAATTTTGTTGGCAACTTCAGAATCTACAGAGCAATCCCAACATCAGCATTTCAAATTAACCTTAAGATCCTGCCATTACAGCTTAAGGTTCAACAGGAAGCAAGGTATACAGCTATGCAAAGACATTGAAATCACACTAACTGATTTCAAAAAATTGAAATCAGTTAGTTTAATCACCCATCACAGTATGTATATTTCTCAAAAAATAGATAAAAAATATAATTATATGTATATTTCCTCCCCAAAATTACAAAATCAAATCTTTTTTAAAGCCTCCTGGTCCTTTAGAAAATATTTGTCAACACACTGTAACATATACCTTACCTTAAACTGGCTACTTTGACTCTCTCTGAGGCATAAGGAAAAATCCTAATGACCGGACTGCCGAGGCAGCAATACTGGCGGGAATTATGGTTGAATCTTAAGGGCCATCACCGGTCATGGTACAACCCTTCCTTTGGGAATTACGTCCCGCCATCGATGGGAAGATCCAGACTCCCACCGTTTTCTATATCCACCAGGTGGCGAGAACCAACCATTATGCCGGAATCTTCTCATCCACAATTAAGAGGTGACCCCCGAGAGGATAACATATGATAAAAGATCTAATCCTTTTTCGATTAAAATATATCGAATTATTGCTGTTTAAGTTAAATGGGAGTCATACAAATTTATTTTAAGGAAAAATTTGAAAAAGTAACACTAATGGTGCATAATTTTAATTTGCAAATGATCTCTTAAAATTTATCTTGATCATTTAAAATTATCGGCAAAATTTGTCGAAACTAGTGACTTTCAACTTTTCATTTAATTATTTAGTTTCATTCAAGTCAGTTTTAGTTGCAAGTGATTAGATTTATTTTTGTTTAAAATATTACTGTGACAATAATATTTTATTAAATATGATTGACAGGAGCGGGTAGAAAGTTAGATTTCGTAACTTTTTGAGAAGAGCATTTATTGACTCAAGGAACATAAAACATAATTCTTTAAATATCTGTATATGATATCAATTATTTTATAAATATTTTATGGTATTAAAATATGTATATTAATTTTTTTTCATTTGGAATTATATGTCTATCTCTAACGGTTTAAAAATTATCTGTTGGACCATGATAAGAATAGGAGCCCTATATTATTTTCTTCAAATGTACCTATATGCAGAAAGTTAAAACTAGTTATTTTGGTAAAACACAAGAGCAAGTTTTGCAATGGAATTTTTTTAGGATAGACATTCAGATGAAATTTGAAATTTATTTAATAAACTGAAAATATTATTTATATAAAAAAAAGCATTTCAATTTTCGAAGAATCATTTTCAGCAAAAATTTATAAATACAATCAAACTTTTAAAAAGAAACAATTGATAATGATATCCTATTAAAACTATTTTCAAAATTTTATATACACAAAATAGATTATAATTTTCAGATAAAAAAGGTCTTTAAAATGTGAAAACAAGTTTGTTAGTATTTTACAAAATAGTTACAAATTGTATTTACAAGAATTTTAACACCAAACTTTCTTTCTTACAAACTTTTTTCACACCAAACTTTCTTTCTTATAAACTTTTTTAACTCAAAACTACAAATTGTTTTTACAAAACTTTTCTTTCTGTGACCAGTTTTGAAACAAATGGTCGTGGACACATTAAGGTGGCTATAAACACATTTTTTTTTATTCCTTACCAGACAAAACAACAAATTCTGTGTCTCAAATGTTATTTTCCAGTTCTGTATAGGAAAATAATGATTTTATTTTCTTTATCATTCCAATTTTTCTTACTTCACTCCAGACATTCAATTTTTGCTAGAAGAAATAGAAGCTTGTAACTATTGAATAAAGGCATAGGATGAACAAAAAAAATTTTGTAACTTCAGATGCCAATTTTTGTAAAAGGCTTTTTTTATTATATTTACCCATCTAAAATTAAAGTGGTTTGTAATGTTCTTTCATGATTTTATTAAACGATGATCTAAAGATGTGTAGTATCACATTTCTTTTATGGCAATGAAACGAATTGTACAAAAATGGACAATTCGAAAATTAATTATTATTTAATAATTAGTTGTCACAAAATCTTTAAATTTCTTGATTAATACCCATGAAATAAAAAAAAATTATGAAATAGTTTCTCACATGGACGGATAAAAAAACGTTTTCCAAATCTAAAATCCTAAATATCATATATTAAAAGGCATTAATAGCAACAAATTTGCAACAACAACAAATGTCAACAAATATATTGATGGACTTTGCAGTAATTCTAAATAGTAGTATTATGTTAAAGTTATTAGATCATAAATCATATTACTTCATCATTCCATTTCGTTCAAGACAAAAGTCAGCGTCCGTAGTATTTGACTAGCGTTCCTTATTATCCCTTATTTATCTGAAGATTAGCATTCATGTTTATGCTATTTTTTCTTTTTAGTAAATAGTAGATATAAAGAACAAATTATATTTAGTTTCTAAAAATATAAGACTATGATAATTTATATACATAGAATATTAACAATTAGTTTAAATGAATACACTTAGAATATAATCAATTTGTACGATCAACGTGGCGAAATCAATTAAAAAAATATCAAACGTAAAAGCAAAATATTTTTTTTCCTTTATCGCTCTTGACTTTTTAAAGTTGTAATCAACAACTACAACGTCTTCGAATTATTTTTTATTCAATTAACAGTCGAATGACAGTTTTGCAGATAGATTATGGCAGAGAAAAATGTATGTATATATGCATATAATGCCACATTGAAAACAGGCAGTTGGCGCTCCATGGCCGAATGGTCATAGCACTGGTCTCTTACTCAAGTGATCGTAAGTTCGAATCCCGCTAGAGTCCCGCTAGAGACAATGCGATTCACAGTCCGTGCAAACATTTAATCCTTCATTTTATGTTTTCCTTTATTTCATGTTTCAGAAGATCCTGGACATTTCTTTATTTTACCAGATAAGTGTTCTGGACTTTTCTTACTGTCTCCAGAAAAGTATTCTGGAACTTTCCCTGCTAGTATAAAAGCAGAAGATCCGCCATTCACTGTGTTCTCAGTTGAGTTAATAAATTGGTTTAGCTCTACTTCTTGTGCGTGTCATTGCGTTACACACTAAAGTATCTACGTGACAATATAAATATTGTACAAAATATATATTCTCGAAATAGATTAAGCGAAAATGCTAGATTCAGGCTAAAGATTTAAATTTCATAATTATCACTCACTAATGCCAGTGACAGGGTCGAAAAATTTCATGCAACGTTTATGGCGAGACCTCATACAAAATTTAATTTATCTGAGTCATATGTTAATTTAAGTCATATGTTGTTCATATGTTTACAAATATCTGAAAGGCATCCGATTTTATCTGCCCAGTTAATTGCGTTTTTGTGTTATCAAGTTGTCATGAACATAGATGTACTAACAGACATCATAAACATATTTCGTGCAAAATTTGATTGAAATATACAAATTTGACGAAAAGACCGAATACCAAATTTACTGCCTCTCATTCGAGACATTAAATTTGAGCTTGCGGATTCATTTACCGACAAAAAGATATAATTACAAGTTGTTTTTAGAACGAAGGGAGTTCTGAAATATGGAGATTTATGAAAATTACGCTGCTGAATTTTCTTTTCTTTCTTTTATTTTGAAAGATTCCTTCTCTTTGTAAGCTTCGCAGATGAGAAAGTAAAGAAAGAAAGAACTTTTTAGGTATTGTTCAGTGAATTGTGTTTACACCAGTTTTTTTTGAATAAACAAATATCGATCTCGGCGTTTCTTTGTTTGTAACCAAGCAAGAAACTTCCTTTATTTACATTCGAGGAATATCTCAGAGGGAAAAAATTGCTCCGCATTATTTGAGTGCCTTAGTTCGTGGCTTAAATCTTAATTAATTTTTTTTTTTGCGAAGAAGAGAGCTTATTTCGGAAGATAGTTTAAACAAGAACACCGTTTATTCCAGCTCATCTAGACAGTAGCTCTTTAATTAATACTCTCTAAAAACTCTCTAAATTAATTAATTTACTCTATTACCTTATAATATTATCATCCCTTCTATGAGAATAAAAGAAACTCCGGAGCAACTAAAAGAAAATAGTTATATAACAATTTAAATTACTTTAAAATTGATTAGTTAAAGAAAAAAATAATCAAATTTTGAATTGAAGCACGTATTATTTCTTAGAATGCTTGTAAAATGAAGAATCCTTTATAATTTGATAGAAATAATTTTATAAGCAGAATAAAAAGTATTTTTTTTTAATTATTCCGCTTCCGAAATTGTATTTTAAATGTCAGATTTTCAGAGGACAATTGCTAAACATATTTGGAAGCAGTATGAGGTTGTTTTGTAAGATATTTATTATTACAAAATATATTAACTTTTATAAAAAATTTAATTTCTGCTTTAAAATAATGTATTTTTATTTATCGTCATTGCGCGAAATATTATGAAACGAAATAAATAAATCCGGAATATAATTATATTAAGTACATTATACCATACTTTTAGCACTCAAAGATATATTTAATAAGGAGTAAAAATGAATTCAGTAGTATAGGAAGAAGTCATCACTTTCTCCAAAGTAATTTTGATTCGCTTTTTTCTATGTTTCCCATTTTATATATTGTTACTCAATTTGCAATATTGCTTCCCTGCACAGTTAGTATCTTGGTAAGGGATGTTTTACTGATAGTTCTAACGGATGCCGGGTTAATGACCTCCGGGCCTTGGTGACTAACTTAGTAACCATTTGATGATTTTAGCGACTTGACAATGAAGGAACCAAAATGTTCAAGAATCTTGGTGATAGCTCCATGAGCATTCGAGTTCCGCTGTTTGTTCTAAAACATTCAATGCCCTGTCATAGAAATTATAAAATACAGAATCACCAGTCAGTAAAGGGCAGTTGAGTTGAGCTCAAGAGAGTAGTTGAGCGAAGACTCTCTTTAGATTAGAGACCTTTTGCACAATTTCTGAAGAACATTTGCGGTATTTACTGGCGATTAGCTACTTTTCTGCTGCTGTTCATTAGATTTACTGTTTTTTTACGATTGCTTGAAACGAAACTTGATTAGAAAGTCTTTCAACTATACAATTTTTCCACCTTTCGCTTATATTTACCAGCTTACTTTATTCGCATTTTCTTTGTTAATTCTAGTTTAAACAAAATTGACGTATTCGAATGCCATTTCTAATGCATTAATATTTTATTCATTTATGCTATATACCATGGAGCATTTTAATTTTTGTATTAGTAATTTTATCGATATGTCTCCTGAGTATTAATATTTTTTCAGTCTCTGGACAATCTGAGATCGATTAAGAAAAGGCGACGAGCAAAGGAGTTCGATATGAAATATATTAGGGCCGTGTTTTGTTACTTTAGCTGTATGCTTAGTTAAATTACCAAATATACAAATGATTTCAGGATTAAATATTACGTCTTGCATAAAGACGTAAGTAAGTACGTAATAGTACGGATAGTAAGGACGTATAAGTACGTAATTTAGACAAGGACAATATTTAATAAATCCAGAAAAAATTTTAAAACAAGATTAAATTTAGAAATTAGCAATTTATCAAATTATAAATGAATGGATAAAATGATAAATTATAGAGATAATGCTTTAGTCCATGGATTTGAAGCTCACCACTAGTTGTAGAACTTACCATCCTAAAGGACTTTTAAAATTATAAAACAGATAGATCTACTAGTAAAAATTTTAACATGAAATTTCCACAAAGTTACATCACTTCCATTTTTTGTCTTTTTATTTTAATATTAAATATAATATAGGCGAATGTAAAAATGTTTTATCAAAACTTAGTTACTGAAAATGTATGAGCGATTTTAAACTGACAAATGATTTTTGATTTTTCGTAGCAAATCCCTTAGAAATAAATGCGCTACACATGATTTTCCCTATTGTGATGAGGATATAAATACAGCCGCAGGCGTTAAAAATTGTTTACAAGCAACTCAATAGAAATTCGATATTTTAATTTTAACGTAGACTTTAAATTCTTGTACCTGACAAGGGATTAGAAGGGATTAGAATTGAGTCTCACCAAGAAGACTGTTGATTGCTTCTAAAATATGTAGATACTCTTTGATGTTCATTTTACATCCTTAATTCCTTTGTACTTACTAGGGATTAAGTAACAGTAGGTAGGAAACAAATTTTTAAATTAGATTATCATGTTGTTTTCGATATCGTTGACAGTTCGAAAGAAATATAGAAAGGAACGAAGAAGGTTTTAACGGAGATGAGAGAAAAAGCAGTGCCTATATGCTTGCAATAATTATTTTTGATTGTAATTTCTATTCAAAAATTATTGTTCATCATGCCACTTATTGTGTTAAGAGTCACTGATTAATATACCTATATATGTTCTGTGAAATGTCAAGATGCTTACAATAATTGTTGCTTCTTATGATCTGAGATAAAAAAAATGATTATTTAACGTCTCGCATACTGGATAAAGAGTCATCGATTATGCACACTTTAACATGCAGGGTGTTCTAATAAAGGATGGGCATATTCTGAGAGTTTTCAGCAGACATCAAGAGGCACCAAATTTGCAATGAGACATGATCAGAAACCACGTTGAGAGGACGGAAATTGGGAAAAACATATACAGACTTTGTGTTCGGAAGGCGTTGTGTCATCCCAATAGTGCATATACTATATGAGAAATAGATACCCCCCATGTCAGAGTACCGTGGAAATCTCAACAGAGGTTTAATGTCAACGTGTGGGTAGGAATATTCGACGATTATCTATTGGAATTACTTCTGCTGCCGGATAGCATGCATTGAGCAATGCACCTTGTTTTTCTGCCATACGGCTTCCGAAAATATTGCAAAATGGGATTATCTCAGCGCGACAAGACATGTGGTGTATGCATAATGATATCTTTTCCGTTAGGCCACTAAAAGGGGAATTATCTCTATGTTACAAAGAAACAGACTTCATAGTGCGGTGTTCGCACTTGGTCTCCACGTTCATCAGATTACAATCCATATTTTTTCTTCTTCTTGTGTCACCTTAATGACGAGTTCAGGTAACCCCAGAAGAAATTCGACGTGGACACTACAGAAGTCTTATTGCACGTTTTGTTGTGGCTGCTGCTGACATCAAAATCATACCATGTATCTTTTATCGAATTCGGAAATTGTTTTTACGTCCTTGTAGATTGTGAAATGATGTCAACTGTATCTACTTCCAATGAATTTCGTCATATTTAATCGAATATTTGCAATTTTGCACTTTATGATGTCTGCTAACAGGTAGAGATACATAATCCACGATTTTTTGAATAAAAAATAATTTTGCTATTGTTATTTTTACATATTTGTTCCAAATATATATTATTTCAATCATATTATTAATTGAAAATTATTATTTAGTATTAAATATAAAATTTATTAATTGTAATTAATACTTAATTTACTAATTTAAGTAACGTGTGATTGAATTAATTTATCTATTTCATCTTACTTCTCAAATTTGATTTTTGTCAAAACTATTTATTTAATTTCTTTATTGGAGTAAATCATTCTCTGAAAAATTTGAATTAAATATATATGTCATTTCTTTAAAATGTTTACTTTAGTTCTATATTCTACCAATAGATGGCGCCATTCGAATTCATGTCACAAGCAATTAAAAATGATTCGTACGGAATAGTGCATCATCAAATGCGGATATCGGAAAATCAAGTTAACTCTCATGAAGTGGAGCGGCGACTTCTCACTTTCCAGTGAAGTCGCCGTTCCGATAAATTTCAGTGATATGCAATTCAATGATACGATAATTCCAAGAATAACCGGTACGTTCACTTTTCAACCCATTCACAGATTTCCATTTCCCATTCCAGAGCTTCCATTGGACATATCGTATCGATTGTTACTTTCTATCGTGATCCAAAACCTGTAATCGAAATTTCACCAGTAAGATCGTATCAAGGGTTTGAATCACACCCCTCTTTGAAAAGTATTGATCACTGGTATTTGTGACTTTACGATATTCGTTACGTAATAAATGCTCGTAAAATATTCATCATCCCTATTAACAGCTCTTTGAGTTTTCTGGTCCAATATTAGAACACTCTGTGTACATGTAATGTTCTGCATTAACTTGAGTGGGATTTGGATTTTGTATCCAGATTCTCACAAGAAATATTTTTATTATTAAAGATAAATAATTGCCCTTTATTTTAATACCTCGGGAGATGTTTCATTCATTTATTCAGTACTCGAGGTTTTGATGAATTTATACGTTCAAGGTCTTCTTGAGTAAGAAAATGTTATTTCATAAATTCTATGAACATGATAACTCAGTAACGCTTTGAAATAGACGATGAAATTTGTAAGGAGGTCTGCATACCAAATCTGCCGATTTTTACCATGTTTTGAAAGAAATACATGAAAGGAAAATTGATTTTTCTGATTTTTCCCGAGTAAAAGTGAGGACAATAAATTAAAAAAAAATTAAAAATATAGATAGATCTAGATTTACTTAGGAAAAAAAAAAAAAAACAGTATCAAATGCAATAAATTCTTAATTTTTTTTTTGAAAGGCAAACTTTGGGAGAATATAATAATTAGTAAGATAAAAAGTATTATCTATTTACCTATTTTTAAGATTATCGTTTTATTATTTATCTTTAAGTAATTTTATTATTTCTTATTAAAGTTTGAATAAAGATTTATTTTGTATTTTTTCACATCCTGCTCATCTATTTCGCGATTTCGTGCCTACCTAACGATCCATCAGAATGAAAATCATTAGTATGCTGAAATTATTGAATAATTCTTTCTTTCTAATTTTCCTTCGACCTCATTGACCTTAAATTAGACGATACTGAAATGAAATTCCGTAATAATCAATTCGACACAAATAATCGAAGAATATTGATGGTTCACTTCGCACATTAATAGAATCGCTTCAGCCCCCTAATACTAGGAAGTTCGAAGAGAAAGGGGGGGGGTGAGGCAAGGAGGAATAATGAACCAGTCATAATTCGGAAGGGTCATAAACTACCAGGAGATTCAATAATAATGCGAGCTTCGAGGGAAAAAATAACCAATTGATTTGCCTGTCCTTGGCACACTTTCAGAAAAATTATTGGCTACGCGAAATGTTAGTCCTCGGTCAATAAATTGATTTATGCTGTTAATCAGCAAAATGAGTGAAATACAAAATCAAATCATTGTCATTGTATAGATTCATTGAACTTTCTAGACATTTTTTTCTCGAAATTTTGAGCCTTTTATTTGAAATAACACAAAGAATAATATTTGAATTTGAAATAACACAAAGAGCCCCAAAGAAATACGAAATTGCTAAAAAGGCTCAGATAAGTCCATTGATTATGTTTTTATGATTAGGTAAAAATGTATGTGAAAATATTTTAAAATTTCTGAAAAAATATTGATGTAGATTGAAAATAGCATGTAAGGGTTGAAATATCTATAAATGTTACTCAGAAGCTCAATTGTTTATTTCCTGTTCATCAGGTACTTTGCAGGGTGATTCATAAAGAAATATACAGTTTTAATGCATTATAAATCAAGAATAAGATATTATGTATCAGAATCGTATGGGGTTATTTTAAGTTTTGCTAGAGACAGTCGCAAATGTTCTATGTATGACTCTTTAGAAGGGGCATATACTTTCTTTCTAGACACTGCACAGAACAAAGACACCTTAGGGGAATCTCGCATGTATTGCAAGGTGAATGTGTGATTCTCTCTTCCCCAAAAGGGAACATTGTGCTTGTGTATCTTCCCAATGAGATGAAATGTTAGTTCATCAATGAAAACTAAGTTATCTGCAAAATCAACATTTTCAATACAAAACTGCATACTCGTTTAAAATTCAAAGTGCTTTTGGTTGTCAAAGTCATTGAGATTTTAAAACACCTGCACTGAGTATAGCATCATTTTCAGCTTCTTTCTCAAAATTCTGCTGACGGCGGACGGAGAATTCTGCGTTTCACGACTTACTCTCTGCATTGACTTCGTTGAATCACGACTTCTTGCAATACAGTCAGTCGTCCAGAACTTATACCTTTGTACAAGCAGTCGGTAGCTTTAAACTTTCCATGCCATTGGTAGATATATTTTCTAACTGGAATTTCTCTTCCGAATTGTGATCGAAAACGCCATTGCACAACAGTTCCGGATTTCGTTTTGCTAAATTGAAGAACACAAGAAGTCTTCTCCATTGCAGACGCCGCCATTTCGACTGACTTCATATGACACACATGCTACTGCCTACTGCCTGTGACTTCTGTCAAGGGCCAGACACAGACTTTAAGAGTATATTTACTTTATGATTCGCTAAGGTGGTTCGTGTCTTTGATTGCTATTGTTTTACAGCAATTGGAAAGTTTATACTTCTTTATGAATCACCCTGTATTTCAACAATTTTAACAGTTTATTTTTCATTTTTTTACTTTATTAAGTATGCGATAATGTATTTGTTTTTTATTTATCTAGATTTCTAGACTACTCGACATTCACTTTTGCGCGCAATACTATTTAAGCAGAGGTTCTGTGCTTATAAATATTTTGATATCAAAGTGAACAACTGAAATACACAGGAAGCTGGTCAATTAATGTTGACCTAATATTTTATAATCAATTAAATTTATATAGCAAATTTATTTATTTGATGAATAGGGAAATAAAGTATTTTAATCGACTTGCTTACGTCTTTAGGGAATTGCCTGTTTTGACTCATCGAAAATACGTAACTGCTGCTCATTCACATTCGGTATTAAGAATTCATTCAGTTTTAATATAGATTATTCAAGTTATCCGAGGTATAAATGAAATGTTTTCTCTTTTTTTCCTGTGTGAAATAAATTGTAGACATTCTGGATTTGAATAAATACTTATACAAACTTTGACTCACACATTTCCGCCTCTGACTTCCAAAAAAGTGCTCTGACATTCAGTTGTGCAATCTCAATGTTATCTTTAAATATGGGTTTTCATTTAATGTTATCTGTCCTTTTGATTTGGACATAATTTAATGTTTATGTCCAAATTAAAAGGTAGCAGAAACTGAAATTTTAAATGCTCTTCCTTTATTTCGCAAATACTACATATTTTGAAAAGTCTTCTTTTATAATTTCTCGTATGCATAGTATAGAGAAAGTATAGAAATCATCAGAAAAATACTTACTCGAGATTTTGAGGAATCTCCACGTTTTAGACCATCCTGAATTCGAAAAACACATTTTTGGAAAATGTCTGTCTATAACAAAGTTAACTCAAAAAAACTTTGAGCTAGACGGATGAAATTTTATATACGGTCTTTACACCGAATTTGTAGATTTCTGTCAAAATTTGAACCAAATCTATCAAACAAAAGTTCGTCTAATCGGCTATTCAAATGTAAGTTAACACGATAATTACAAAACTAAGCGAGCTAGACTGACCAAATTCGGTGCATAGATTTAACATCTATAGAGTAGACATCTTTCAATGTTTGAGCCAAATCCAGCAAGGAATTGACCATCTGTCAGTCCGTACATTCAATACCATATAAAAACTATTACTCAAAGATGTGAGCGCAATGACTTAAATATATCAAATTTGGTATCGGATTTGATGACTACAAGTGCAGTTCTGTTTCAAATTTTTTTTCACACGGTTGAAAGAAACAGGTTGGTCGATTAATGCCAGGAATTAATCGCCAAATGACATTTAAATGATTACATGATAGATTCAGTAAAAATACTAAATACGCGCCAAAATTTACTATATCGTAACTATTGTACGCCAGTGCCATATAAGGCGTTCTATGGCATGACGCATTTGTTATAAAGAATACGAGAAAGTTTTGAAGAGACCACTTCCGCTGGTTTGTGCTTGTTTTTTAGTGTAATTTTTCATTTATGCACGTTATTCTTTTTGGAGTTTCTTTCTGTTATGGTCTCACGCAAACTGAAGTATGGTTGAATTGCAACATCTTAATTTGAATGTTTTGTTATTATTGCAATTATATTAATTATATTTAATTCAAGTTAATATGTAATCTGTGATTGAAGCTGTAATTGAATTGCGCATGTAATTAAGTTATCTTTTATAACATTATAATAGATATGCGAGGGGTGATCCAAAAAAAGTTTACAAGGCAAAGGAAAAATGCTTTATTAACAATAGACTCAGGATACAAATGGTAATTAAGAGACATATGTGGCGGTCACTTCTCTACATAATGACCACACTTGTTGAGGCATTTATCAAACCACCGGACCAATTTCTTTAACCCGTCTTGGTAATAATCAGGTCTTTAGCTGTTGAGCCAGTTCTCGGCACCTCTTTGAACATCACCGTCTGATATGAACCTTTTTTCTGATAAATATTTCTTCAATGCCGGGAAAAGGAAATAGGCACTGGAAACCAAATCGGGCCTGTATGAGGGGGGACTCCAGACCTCCCACCCATACGTTTCTAGCAATCTCACTGCCGCTTCAGAAGAACGACAACATTTCACCACCGGTTTTCTACTCATTGCTTCACCCCAGTATACTTCAACAATTTGTCTGTGAATGTCCGATGGGGACACATTCTTGGTCCATAGAAATCATATCACGGCTCACACCTCTGTGAGAGACCAATTCTCTAAACTTCTTGTCGCTGTTTCAGGTCTCAGTACTAACACTACCTGCTCCAACGACCAGCCTAAGACAACGAACGCCATCTGTCTCCACTCTGGATAACAATATTCCCATCCACAATTTCTACTTTCCAAATACTGCTGCTTGCAAACTTTTTTTTTGGATCACCTCTCGTATATTTGCAAATGTAACTTCAAAATTTGTGAAATTTTAATTAGCACTTGCTTATCCCATGCTAGGCATCGTTTTTCAGATTTGATAATAATCATTAAAATTCTAAATATCGAGTTGTTGGTGAAATGCTTCCTAGACCTAAAAAATTTGTTGTTTTGCTTGAATTTTGAGATTTTAAAGTTCCAGACCTGCATTGATTATGCAAATATTGCGATATCTTCTGACTGCAAGAAACTTCTTAAAGAAATGGCTTAGTCTTAGGTCTTTCCTTGAATTTCATATTGTAGTCATAAGCTAGGCAATTTCAAAGGTTGTAATGATAAGTTTTGTGATAGTTTTGTATTGAGAATTTTGAAAAATGATATATTTGTCGAAATGATTTGCTTAAAATCTGCAATTTGAGATGTACTCCTGTACGATATATTTCAGGAGTGATAACAATGAAATTATAAATGCTTTAAACGTAGAATTACTTGAATTATTTAAAATAATCGTTTTTGCATTGAGAAGGTAAAAAAAAGAAGAAAAAAAAATAGCGGACGAGCGCTCGCGAAAGAGACATATCTTGAGAAATGATATTTATAAATAATTTATTTTAGCCGCATTCTATCTTCTCATGCATATACAATACAGGATAGAATTAACATTTTTTAAAAAAAATTGTTTATCATTTAAAAATATGATGTATCAGTGCTTTCACTTTTGACGGCTGCTGGAATTTAAATAAGTGAATATGGATGTTTCAGATGTTTGGCTTATGAGATATACACTTTAATATACACATAATTTGCTATTATTTTGAAGAAATATACAATTCTATAGAAATTAATCAGTTAATTGTTTCTGACGAATATATTCATCATAGAAAAAGAACAACATTTTGCTTTATGACAAGTTTATTCGTTAGAAGTAATAAGTAGTGACAAATCGCAGTTTGAATTACAATTTCAATAAAAACTCATATTCATAAATTTAAGATGTTTAAAATATTTTGAGACCAAGACGGAATCAAAGGAACAAATAAAAGATTATGAACAATAATTATATAAAAAAAAACCCTCATATAATATGAATTGTTTTTCTTAAATGTATCGCTGTGTAGTCATCCTAGAAACAATTAAGTAACCATCAATTGTTTTAGACTATTTAATAAGTGGAGCGCCTGGTCATAAAAACCGGGATAAGGATCCTTTTGTACCATACTTTGCTCAGCAAAATTAAAAAAAAATATGTTTCTTTTCGTTTATATGCAAAACATTTATGTTAATTTAAGTAAATAAATAAACGTGATTATTGAAATAAAGAAATAAGTTATTGTTGTTTCTTATGGCACTTGCCATGGACAACCCGCTGTTACGAAGACAGCGAATTTAAGCCGGCGGGGGAACGTCTCTTGTTTTTTAGTAGCGCCAACTAGGGCCAAGAGTACGACTATACTACTCACACATCACTCATTCGCTTGCACAACCCCTTTTTACAGCAGGGTACATTCACACATCTCACAGATAGAACAACTGTAGAACAACCACGCCCAAACCCAGGACGTCCAGATTATGGGGAAGACGCGCTACCCCTATGCCAGGAAGCCTTCTTAATAAATAAGTCATTAAATATAATTTCAAATTGCACATACTCTGTTTGGAGAGTATGCTCGTCATTGCTAATTTTTTGCGACACAATTTATATACGCATTTTCAGAAGAGGTCGAAATATTTAACTGGTTCAAGAAATTTTAAATCAAATGTAACGAAGAACAACATGGAATTTTGTGCATTGGACTTTTAATGCAGCAACACAATCTTTATTTTAAATATTGAAGTTGGAAAACTTTCTCGCATATGTAAGATTTGAAATTCACACCAATTGAGTGATAACTCAATTCCTACTCCTACTCAACTCTTTCTCCTACTCAACAGAAACGACACGAAATCACAACCATTCAGGTGCTGATAAATTAAATCTCATCTTCTAAGAACTGGATGAGCTTCATCTATTTCAACAGAATGAAGTATAGTTAACAGCCGGGAATGATTAGAACTCACTTGTAAACAAAACTCTAGATCACTCAGAGTATTTGAACAGTCGGTAAACATTCTAGCCCGAGTTTCATGCGATGTGAATTCCGAAGTTTTAGCAGAAATATTTTTCAGTAGTTTTGGAACAGTCTTGTATTTGATTTAATCGAGCTGCTCATTTCACCGAGTTTACTTGTCAGAAACTTTTCAGTTGGAGCTATTTTTGGTTTGCAAATAAATGATCTTTAAGAAATAAATTATTCCTATTCCTATACGGTGATATTTGAAATAATCGATATCTCTAATAATATTTTGTTTTCATTAAAAAAGTGTATTAATTCTTCTTCTAAAAAGTTCTTTGAAAGGACAAATAAATGAATATGAAATAAATGGGTAAATATTTCATACTTTTGGTAAATTTGTTTCTAAATAATTAGCTTACAGGATCAGGGTATCAGTAGTTTAAAGAACTGAAATTGTTTCTTAAGAATTAAAATAAGGAAGTGAAAGACAATCACTGCTGTTTCTGGTTTTGAATAAATTTTTATAAGGAAAAAAATGATGTCTATAGACTACATTTGATGTTTTTTTAAAACTTCCAAAAGTTTCGCGCTGGTTTCATAAGTCACTCTTGCACTTTTTTCTGGTTTGTTCTGGAGTATACTTGATTCATTTTCTCCAAATGATTATGGAAGTCAATAAAAGCTACCAGTCTTATGGAGATTACGCTCTATTGCTTCCAACAAGTAAGAACTGGTTATGATGATATTAAAAGAATGATTCTGGTATATATGAAAAGGAATATACAAGTTAATAAAATAACGTTTGAAGGTAAAGAAACATATCTAGAAACAATTGATGTAACCACTACTTATTAATCATATGCAACAATTAATGCAGCTGATAAAGTATTGAAGCCAAAATTGCCCAATCAAGTCAAATGCTAAAACTCATTTTTAGCATGACAGCGTTCGTTCTCATATTGTGAAACCAATGAAGAAACATTAGAAGCTCTTTAGTGGAATATTCTTACCTGACTCACCATAATCTCCAGATATTGCTCCTTTTGATTACAATCGATTTCGATTGATGACCCATGATTTGTATGAGCAGCACTTACTTCCATTCTTATTAAGTTAATAAAAAATGGATTAATTTGTGAGTATCCTTATAAGAAATGTTGTTCTTTCAAACCGCATTTTTATTAAAAAAAATCTAAGTTGAGTTTGAAAACCCACTTTTGATGTAATGACTATTTGTGAGCACGATAACTTAAAATGAAATGCGATAGATATGGATCAAATTTGGCATTCTGTCTTGGCAACCAAAAAGTAGATCCATATTAAAGTTCAGATACTATTTGGTTAAGAGAAAGTAATTCAAGAATATTCGCACCAATATTTTGAGTAGCTGAATTCTTAAGAATTTTTTTCTTACCAAATAAATATATTGAATATACGTGACGAGAGGTGTTCTCTTATTAAATAATGACTGTTATTACATAAGTCATAAAACTCTTTCATTCCAATAAATGAATGCTGCCAATAATACCCTTTCGAATTTGCAGTAGGTCATCTTTTACATCTACCTAAGGAATGCGTATATTGGAAGAATAAGAAAGCAATTATTTTAAATTTGATTTCAACATTTTAAATCATACTAATTGTTATTTGCAGCGAAATTATTCACAACATAATTATCTTCTTTCAACAGATCCCTTTTGCGCGGCCGCATGGGATTCCTTCATATGCTGGCCACCTCTCTCCCCCGGGGAGATGATGAACAAGCCCTGCCCCCAAATGGACACCAAAGGAACCGTCATTGGTGATGCTACACATCCAGGTGAGAAATTCTAATTTGTTACTTTTGGGGGAGAAATGTCTCTATCCGATGCTCGTAAAATTGCTTATTAATCATTTAAAATAAATTTAAAAAATAAATATTATGGAAAGTAACAAATAATATTTCTTTTAGAAAAAGAAACTTAAAATTTAATCTTTTATTTTGCTTTTAGTTATTAGTATGTACATGGCCGGGCTAGCCTGGTTGGTAGGGCGTTGGATTCGCGTGCCTTGGGTTTTGAGTCCGAACTCCACCGGCCGAAGACTTTCCTTGCGCTTAGTGGCTGGTGCCCGTATAAATATGTCGCAGACACGAAGTCCTCCACCAAGTCGTGACAATACCACTGGGGGTACATGATCAGAGGTGTTCGTTCTCTGATTCAGGTCTAAATCACGATCTGGAATGAAATGTATGAAGGGTCGTGACACATGAGTAGCTAAGACGCACTCTTGATCCTAGATGGCGCTACTGAAATAAGAGACGCTGAAACCCAGCTTAAAATCGCTGCCTTCGTCAGACAACTGCCATAAGCAATAACGACAACAGTGTGCACATTCCCACTTCTTTTCTGGTTGATAGAAAAAAGATGTGTGAATGAAAAGTCCAAATATTCTCCGGGAGCAGTATGAAATTCATTGTTCTAAAAACATTAATCTTTGAAAATTGATTATCAAAATAATTTTTAGTTGAATCCCTTTTCACAGGTTAATTCCTCATTTCTTTCCAACCGGTGGGGATTTTAAAAAGCAGTATTAAATTCTGATTGCATTGATTAAGTTAATTTAAATATTTTTGAATATTATTTTGATTTTGCAAAAAAAAAAAAAAAAAAAAAAAAACATGATTTTTTTTCTATTTTAGTTTCAATAATTGACATTTCTTTGTTTATCTTTTTCTAATTTTTTTCCGTGGATTTCTTCTTATTATTTTAATATAAAGATGGTGTCTCATAGGTTCAAAATCATTAGAATAATATCCTACATGACTCTTTGAGGATTAGTATAACTATAAACTTTAAATTTTTTTAATAGACTTATATTGGCAAAATGTATGTGTAATGCTTCCCTTAGTTTTCAATTAGTCAATTCTGAGGCTGCGTCAACCATTTGAGTAGAAAAGTTAACATTCTTATGATCCACTTTGGTTGTCGAATTAATACAGTGTTACTCAGAAAGTAGGAATAGACGTGAAATATTTATTTTTAATGAACGATAATAGGTACAGGCACATATGATACATCACAAATAGAGGAAGTTGTTTCAAAGTTTTATTTGTTTCCACCTGTATAATCCCATTAAAAGAGCTGCTGATGTTTGTTTACAAGAAAAAAAGTGATGCCTCTGGAAAAATCATTGTTTGTGTTGGAATATGCAAAGAGTGAATCTATTCTTGTATTGATTGCAACATGCATTTCGTTGAAAATTCAAGTAGTCGACTCGTCATGAATAAATTTATAGTTGATAAAAGAAATTTATAGACTTTATTTACATGTGAAAAGGTAAAAGCGCTGGACGTCCTCGCACTTAAAATGAGAATGTTGAGCTTGTGCAGGTTGTTTTTAAACATAATCAAAGAAAATTCACAAGAAATCAGTGAACTTGGAATTCGGTAACCAACGTTATGGTGTGGTTCAAAATTCTTCAAAATGTGCAGGCACGAATTATTACAGTGAATTCAATAAACAGAGATCAATTATTTCACACAAGGCAGGAGACGGACTTTTGATTGAACGTTTATGACATTTGGAACTCATATTGAATAGTTAGAATAAAGTTTTTCATATTGAATGGTTAGAATAAAGTTTTTCATATTGAATGGTTAGAATAAAGTTTTTCATATTGAATAATTATAATAAAGTTTTTCATATTGAATAGTTAGAATAATGTTTTTCATATTGAATGGTTAGAATAAAGTTTTTCCTATTGAATAGTTAGAATAAAGTTTTGAACTTTCCAGTGATGTATTCTATGTATCTATTGTCTTTCATTTGAAATACATTTTTTAAAAATCTGCTTTTTCATTTTGAGCTATCATGTACATATTTTCAATTATAATGTGATGCCTAGCTCAGCTCCCCGACACCTGTGACAGTGATTATTTAGGTCTTAATGCTTCACTCATATTACAAGCACGAACATAAATTTAATGTTGTTTGATTAATATCTCTTTGTGAAGTTACTGGAAGTATATTTTATCATTTTCAATAGTTGTAAGATAACGACTATAAACGAATTTTTCATTTGTAACTGACTCTAAATTTAATGGGCTTCTGATCCCAATATATATTGTTACGGTGATAAAGGATCAATGAAAAACTCTTGCCGAAAAATTTCCAGTTCCAGACAATTTTTGAAATTAAAATTTGAGATAAAAAGAATAGAATTGAATTCATAAGATTTAAAATTATATAAGATAGTATTCATATATAAACAAACAAGAAATAAAAAGGGATTAGGACATCTAGTCCAAAACATCATAGCATGATAATGTTTTAGACTTGATTTATTTGTCGTTATTTTATTTAAGGTATCCGACTAAGTAAAAAACATGAATTTAGAGGAAAATTGCATTATTTTTGCAGTTTTAAAAAATATGTAAATTTCTGTTTTTAATGATATTTTTATTTTGTCTCTGCGTCAATTATTAGCCAAATTATAGCAAACTATTGACATGTAAGTGATGCGTATTTATAAGCATTTAAAAACTTTAAATGCATTTTCTGAAGAAAGAGTTTTTTATAGTTCTACCGAACGAGTTTCGTCATATCCAAAAAATAATGAAGATATCGTAATGAAATTTATAATTAGTGCTCGTTATGTTACGCAGAATATAATAAACTATGGATTTTATGCTCTAGAAGTGAATTTATGATGATTTAATGTAAATATTATATAAAAAAAGAAAAATGAAAAATTGTAACAATTTTTTTGAGAACAATCCTTTTAATACAATATCGATTTGTTTTTGAAAATAAATGTTAAATTGTGCATTAAAATATGCTTTTTCTTCAAATACACACACACACACACACACACACACACACACACACACACACACACACACACACACACACACACACACACACACACACACACACACACACACACGCGTAAACACCATTTTTTTTAAGTAGAGTCGTGATCGAAGAGAAAGAAGATACTCTGAATTTTTAAGTTTGTTTTATTCTCTCCCTGGAGGATGATTTATTTACAAAAGACGCGAACAAAGCACCTCCGCTCACATTTCTGCACAAAAGCAGAAGAAGGTAAAAGAGTGGGAAAATATTTTTCGTAGTGCTTATATACAATGAGATTTTGATAGGGATTTCTCTACACGCGTCGAATCAGGCAAGGGAATCATAGGGATCTTTTAAAAGAATGTGTTAGGCTTCCCAATTTGTATCCCTTCACTCGGAGTGTGGGAACTTGTCAGCTTTTAGCTGATTCAGCCATTTTAGAACTCGCGTTGAATTAATTAAATAGAGAAAGTGGAATGGGATCAGGAAATAAGAGAATGTTTTAGAATGAATTTAATATGCGCTGAATTGAGCTAAAAATTAGAAAATTTATTAAGTTTAAATTAGATTTTAAAATGTCCTTACACACACACACACACACAATTTTACTTTTATTCATTATTTTATCCTTATATTAATAAAAGAACATCATATATACATTAAAATAATTTTTGTTTTGAAAAAGACTCCCCTCCGAATCTTGTCGGATGCCTTAAAAATTTTTGTTCTTAATTATACAGCAGCGATAATGCGAGCGAGAAAAAAGTATTTAATATCGTCGCAACGCACATGTATGTAAAATATTGATGTTAAATGCTTCAAAAATCTTTTAAAAAATTTATCAAAATTTGAAATAATTTTGAAAAAATTTGAAAAAAATTGAAAAGTATAACCAGATCATATACTATAAAATTGGAATAACAGTAAGACTTCGTTTTGAATTTTAAAGTGATATAGATATGGCTCCTTTGCAATAATATGTTTCTAAGTTATAACGAAAAACAATAAAAGTTTATAAACTTTTAAATATTTAACAGATTTTGAAAAAGCTCTTCATAATGAGTATATACTACCCAAGAAATAACTACTTACCAAAGTTGAAAATAACAAAGATCTCGACTGTAGGACATTTTGCATGTCTCAGTTTACAGATAGTATGCAGCCTTTAAATAATATCATGTTAAACGTTTCTTAAGCAATCATAAACATAAGCTATTTAATATTCCCTGTAAATTTCTAGTGAAATTAAAAGCAAAGAAATTACCATCAAAGTTTAATTGTGATTACATTTCAAATTTAATTAGAATCATTTTGGAAGAAAAATCCTAATTTCAATAAATTCCGACGCTATTCATCAAGTAATTAAATTCGAGTTGTGGCTTTTCAGTATACCAGTGGGTATGAGAGCAATAAATATTCGGTAAAACTAATTATTGGAAGAGGCCCCTTTAAGTGTAATTACTGGTGTACTTGAAGAGGAATGCGGGACTTCATTTTTCTAAATAATTGAACAAGCTTTATGTTTATTTAAATATGAAGTATAATGAACTTTATTTTTATTTCCTTTTGTCAGGAAATTGACTTAAGTGATTATTTATTGGAAAATAATCGAATGTAATTGCTTTTTAATCAATAATAATTTGATTCTGAGTGAGGGTTTCCAAATAGGATTTTTTCAATTACCAGAAATGCGTTATTCATTTATTATATTTTGATTGTGAAAGTATGCTTTTAGTGATGCTTTCTATCAATAGTGATTTTATCACAATCATTTTGAACAATTTTTCATATGCTGTGTATTACACAAAAAAGTTTGCAGTTGAATTAAATTTAAGATGTAACTGGCTATATAATTTAAACAAATAAAATTTAGAAATGTATTAGTTTTAAAAAATAATTCATATAAAATAGAGCATTAAAGAATTTTTTTAGTTAAAGAGTATGATAAACATGAAAGAAGTTTAATAAATTGATTATAATATTGACAGAGAAACTTATGAGCTTGTATTCAAACATGATTACAAGCGAAAGCGACTCATTTAAAGAAAAACGTAAATGTTACAATGCTAAAAATATAAAGAAAGAATTTCAATAATTTCAATAAAGCACTAGTTATGCATTTTCTATTGCTCAAATACTGCAAGATGCATAAAGAGCAAGTTGAAAAATCGGAATTATAATAAATAACTTTGCAACTTACAAATATAATCCATTAATTTCAACTCAGTTTTAAGAAAATGCCGATGTATTATTACATAAAGTAACCGAAATTTTACAGTAAATTTTTATCATAAAAGTGAGAACAAACAATGGCACATTTTGAATACTAAATATAAATTTCTCTTTTTATCCGATTTACGTTCATGTAAGCAGCAGTTTATTAATTTCTTTTAATCGTCATATGTTTCAGTTTATATTAAATACTAGCTGCCTTTGGCGACCAGCCGGTTCGCCAATCTTAATGTTCGTTTAAATTTTAATAATTAAATATTTTAAGCAATTCCAACTTTAATAGATTCTTCATCAAAATATTTTAAAACTTCAAATTTTGATAGTCATATAATTTACTCATAATATTATAAAGGCCTTCAGTCATAACGTAATATGTATCTCTCTAATTTTCTGTTACCTCTCGTAGAATTTATGCTTTAAATTAAAGTGTAAATGATTAATCTGCAATTCATACGATAATATTTTTTACTGACACAAAGCATTTTTGTAATAATATGATTACTGATAATAGAGTCACTGAGCGTTTAAACTTTATGGGCACTAAAGAATATCTTTCTTCATTTATGTAATATCTCAAGAATTTGTCAACAAAATTTTCTCTGATTCATCATGAACATATAGATTCATTAACAAGGTTTAATTTTAAATGCATCAAACACTAAGAAAATAAAATGAATCGTTTAAAATAATCGGTCGAAAACAGGTTTAAAAAAACTACTTAAAAAACGATGTACTTAAAACTATAAGCATATACAAAAAATATATAACTAACATAAATACAATTTAATTACAAAAGCATGCAACTAACCTAAAAATAATTTAAATCATCCGTTGATAATGGTTGTCATGTCAACAATCAGAACACAATGCGCATGCGTGAATTTTCAACGCCAGTTACGGTAACGCAAATGCGTGAATTTTTCTACGCCATTTGGGGTAACGCTATGCAGATTATACATTTTTAATTTCCTTTATTCTGTGTTATTTTAATTCAAAAGCACTTCAGAATGAATCTGAAAGATGGATTAATTAACAATGTTTAATTTTAAATGCATCAAACATTAAGAAAATAAACAGAATCGTTTGAAATAATCGGCCGAAAAATGTCAACCCTAGCCTCATTACTGTTGGGAAAAAAAATGAAGTCTTACTCATTTGGTGGTGGGGAAAATGGAAGATTTTTTTGGCGGGAAAGTTAGTTTTTAATTAATAATTAAAATTCTAATTAAAAATTCAAAAAAGGGGCCTTAGGTGCACATTCTCAACCTCTAAGGTATACATGTACCAAATTTGGTAGCTGTAGGTCAAATGACCTGGCCTGTAGAGCACCAACACACACACACACACACACACATACACACATTGAGCTTTATTTATAAGTATAGATAACACTATTAATCGAATTTAGTTTACTGATTTCTTTTTCACTAGTATTTTGACAAACAAAATAAATTCGAACTTTTTCAATGAAATAAATGAGTTCGAATACTTCCAATGTAGTCTATTGCGTCTATCAATTAAGGTGGATAACTTATTCACATCCTTCATTATTGTTTAAATTAGCAACATAAAATTTGTCTTCCATTAATTTATCAACTGGAAATGATTCTGATGTCGTGATTTTGTAATTATCATTCACTTACTCCTGGATTCACTTACTGGAAAGAGGTCAATGCTATCAGAAGATTCTGATCTTAATCATCCATGATCAAAAGTCCTTCATTTGCCTCCCCGACATCATTTGTCTTTTTGACATTATATTTATTTGGCTGGAATCGAAAGATCTTCATTCAGTAAAACAATTCTTATTGTTTCAGGTTTCACTTGATTTCATGACAAGGAGATAAAATACGAAGTTGAGTCGAAAAATAGAGGTACATTCGATAAAAGGTGAATTTATTCTAATGATATAAAACTGCACCATACATTATTTTTCTACGTAATCACCCTATATTTCAACGAGCTTTCCCCAACGTTTCACAAGTTTTTCGATTCCTTTGGGAAGAAAGTTTTTCGGCTGTATCTGTAACCAATTTTGCACCCCATCAATGACTTCTTCTTCGATTGCTAATCTTCTTTCCCTTAGTGTTTCTTAATGGTACAAGAGATTTTCAACACATGAAAATCGCTCGGAGCCAGATCTGGACTATATGATGGGTGTTCCAGCACTTCGAATCCCAACTCCTTTATTGTTTCTGCCTTCCGTGGGCAGAATGTGATAGAGCGTTATCTTGCTACAGGGTGACACCTTTCCGCAGTTTTCCATGAAGTTTGAATTTGATTACAAGTTTCAATTTAGTTCTATTTTTGACACTCAACAACATTCAAATTGTCCTTAGTGGTTAATTTTGAATTTGATTACAGATTTCAATTTAGTTCGACTTTTTAACCTCAACAACATTCAAATCGGTTAATGTCGATGGTCTGCCCGATATTTCATAGTCAAATAAAGAATTGTTCCCTGTTCGAAGGGCTCTTTGCATTCGTTGATCTTGCTTTGCGATAAACAGCCATCAACATTGCACTTGCATTCGAGGAATAATTTTCGCAGGTTTAACACTTTCCACAAACAAAAAGCATACCAGGTCCTCATTTCCTCCTTGGTGCAGATCGACAATAGAACTGCCCTATTGAACGGTCTGCGACACTCCAACGACTACCGCGGGAATAAAAATGACACGTTGCATAGAAGTATTGACGACTGCAATAAGTCAGGGCCGAATACTACCAGTGTTACCAGACCTTGGAAAGAGGAATCACAGAAGTCCGTTTACTTTTTGACTTTTCCCTCATATATCACCTAAAGCAAATTTATCTTTTAATGAGGTGGAAAGAACATGGATCTATAAGAAGTATTTTTTCCCCGCTTTTTCTTATGTTCATCAATTTTTAGAGTCATTCAATGACAAATGGTGGTGATAATTTACACTTTCTTGCTTCAAAATGTTTTGGTAATACTTTAATGCCTTTGAAGCACCAATTTTCACAAATTCTCTTTGTTCAGATAAATGACTTTATTACTTCTATCAGCAATTTCACAAAGTAAAAGAGGGGAACAATGTTTAGAATTCTTTCGAGCGCATCAGTTATTCTTTATAAAGAGTGTCCCAAAATTAACGCAAGATTTGAATTTTTCAGCTTTTGTGCAGTAAAGTTTTGGCAGCCCTTTAGAATTAAAACCATTTGATAGCTGAAAGTTTAGGGTTAGTAAAAATGGAGTGTTACACGATAGAAAAACGCGTTTTTATTGCTGAACAATATTTCAGAAATAATGAAAGTATGGCGGACACAGTTCAAAAACTTTAGAATTGGCCCTCTAAATCGTGTGATTTAATGTCATTGGATTTCTTCTTATGCGGTTATTTGAAGTCAAAGGTATAAGCCAAAAAGTCCACAAGCACGCGTGCATTGAAGAAGGAAATTCAACGCTGCTTCAACGAAATTCAGTCACCTTTATGCAATATGGTCATGAGAAATTACGACAAAAGAGTGCGTTTGTACCACACACACACACACACACACACACACACACACACACACACACACACACACACACACACACACACACACACACACACACACACACACACACACACACACACACACACACACATTCAGCTTTATTATAAGTATATATTACCTCTGTTTTATTTATTATTAACCTTTCCAATATTATTTCCTTTATTTGGAAGAGAGCTATTCCATTATTTTCCAGGAAGAATTTTTTTTCTTAAATTAATGATGTTAGTTTAGTTTCAGTTTAGTTTATTAACATCCCATTTTAAAACAATGTTAGGACAATGTCAGAATGATCCTCGTAATTTTGAATCCCGGTCGAAGATAATGATAATGACTGACACCTGCACTGATAAACCTCTTCAACTTGAAGTAGGAGAGAAGAAATAATGTTAGAAAATTTGGGAATGATGGTGTGCAAAGAGATAAAAAGACGTATAACTGAAATTTTGGATTCTTTGTATCGGATAAACGGTGTACTTCATCCTTAAAATAAGTACTAATGAGCCTTAGTAGTTTGTAGGTGGAGTTTAGGGTCACCCTGCAACTAATATATTCTTTAGAAGAGCTTATCAATGAAAACAATGATTAAAAATGTGCGATCAGTAAAAATATTTGGAAACAAGTAGTAACTGGGAACGTAGACTACTTTAGAGAGTGGTGAAACCTCAACGAGTTTGGAAGCATGTGCCTTCTTGCCTTCTTTAAAACGATGAACACTTTCAAGCATTTTTCGATGTAACATGCTAGGGAAAGTTTCTAACATTTGTTTATTTGAATCGTAACTACAGTAAAAGAAGTGGCCCTATTGCTTTTCTAAATGTTATTATTCATTCTTTACCTTAATTATTTACAAGGTACATTTCTTAGACTTGTAAGATATAATGGTTAAAAATAAGATTTTATATACAGTTTTTGATTTTCTTCTGCGAATTAAGATAGGGTTCTCCATAACTCTTAACAAGTTTCATTACGAACAGGTTTTAGATATAAAAAAAAATTATATTTAACATATTTTTCATGCATTTAGAATGATTTCTTATAAGATAGTAATAGCATTAAATTTAGGAACACGGCATTACACAGTTTCTCCAATAATTTTTAATATTTTCTGCCAACTTAAAAACTGATAATTTAAAAGAATTCGCATGTGCTGAACTTACAGCATATTTTTTTACTTGTGACAGCTGTTGTTAGTAATTATTTGATAATGATTGATGTCAAGTATAGAAGAAAATTAGGAAACTAATGCCAATGGAGGAAAAAGCAAACAAACAACAACGAAGACTCCCCCCCCCCCAGAGAGTTATTGAATAAGGAATCTAAAGATGATGAGCTCTGGTATAGAGATTTAATTAATAAAAATGGCGATTTTGAAGTTGCATATAGCAAATTTCGAATTATATATTGTTGATTTGGATCTATTATTCTGAAGGTATCGGAATGAATGACCATTATTTGTTCATCTAAGGAATTTTTTGAGTTGATGGTGATCATCTGAATTCGACAGGTTTAAAAAGTACCAATGTAACAAAATCAAAATTGGTTTCGACGATTAATGATAGTTTACAATTGTTGAGAGTAAGATAAAAGTTATACCACCAAATCCTAAAATTTTCCATCTCTTGTAGATGTCAAAGAAAAATGAGTTGAATTGGCGATTAAACGTTCTACTTGGAATGGAAGTTCTACTTTCTACAACTCAATTGAATTAGTAGTCTTTATTCATTTTAAAATAAGTTTTTAAACCTGATGTATTTCTTTTCAGTATTTCAAAAAGTTCAGACGATTCCGTTTCTATAAAGATTCGTTTCGTCTGACTTTTGCCGAAAACATTGGTGTAGCAGGATTATAAATTAATCTAATTGAATATATGAAATTGTTATGAAAATTTATTAGCGATATTTCATGAAATAGAATACGCTTAAAGAAAACAATATTTAAAACAATATTTTGGGTTACCTGAGTAGGGGAAATTAAATTTTGAGGCAATAAGCTGTAGTTTCTTATTGTAGTGAAAGTTTATAAGCCAGTTAACAGCTACGCTGCAAGAGCAATTGCTTTTGTATCCTGGTCATGCTACTGGGCTGCCAACCACAAGGTCCCAGGTTCTATCTTCGCGCATCTCAATCCCTAAATTGGTGACCTCGGGCGATGAACCTTCAACCTTCGTACAGCTGTTGCGGCGCCATCTAACCAGAGAAAACCAAAGTCGTCAGATTCACCTGGCGCAGCAACACAAAGTCGTCAGACTCATTTGACGCAGCAACACAAAAAGGCCGCAGCAACACAAAGTCGTCAGACTCACTTGACGCTGCAGCAGCAACAACCACTCACCCACACATGCTCGCCATAACGCTTGGCGCTTCTCAAATGCTCAAATGGGTACAGGCGCATTAGAATCAACAGTTAATACATGACCACTCAACAGCCATATCGTTCGTCTCACCTCCGACTCACTGGAGGGAGAGTCTGTGGTGAAAGGCGTGATCTTTTAAGACAGTTAACAGCTACGCTGCACGAGCAATTGCTTTTGTATCCTGGTCATGCTACTGGGCTGCCAACCACAAGGTCCCAGGTTCTATCCTCACGCTTACCAATTCTCCACATTATCATCACAAATATATAATTAGGGGGCTGTTGTGATTAGAAGTAAAAATGTGTGCTCCTAGTTATCCCCTATTTCCTGGAGTAATAATGAATATCACTGTAACTAAGACTGGTTAGTTAAACTAATTTGGACAAAATATCATTGTTTAGTAAATCCTCCAAAACATGATTACGGACTCATCTAAATAATAGACATTTTTTACCCTTCGTATAAAAACATTTCATATCGAAAAAAAATGACAACTTCTACAAAATCCTCCTTCATCTACTTTTACTAACCTAAATAATATGTTTACTAATATGGATGCCAATGATTCTGCTGTACATCTTCCAACTTTAAGTTCGATTTTAGATAGTAAAAAAAAAAAAAAACCCAAAATGTGTTAGATAAAAATAATACGCCAAAAGTGGGTAGCACATTATTTTCTTTAAATGAAGAAAATAATACTCAGTCGGGGGGAGGAGCTCGAAATTTAATATGCATCTTTGTTTGGCGTAAGTGGCGTATGTCGAAAATCATCCATCTATTTCATTGCATTTTTTAAATCCTTATGCCCACCTAAGCATGAAAAGATTTTATTCTGAAAAAAATAGACATATTGAGGCTAAATGGCAGTCATTTATCAAAGTCTCGGAGTTGAACTGTTGAAAGATTGTGAGGATACACTTCATAGAAAAGAAAGTAAAAGTGTTATCACACATTATCTAAGGTCCAAGAAAATTATTATAATTTGCAATTATAAACAGATCGTAGCTACAAGAAAAAAAGATTAGGTGAATCATAATAAATTTTATGTTAGAGTATTTGTTAAATTTTCTTCAAAGTAAACAGATTGTAATATAAACGAAAAAACAATTAGGTGAATAATAATAAATTTTATATTAGAGTATTTGTTAAATTTTCTTCAATGCAAACAGATAGTAATTAAAAAGAAAAAAAATTAGCTGAATAGTAATAAATTTTTATATTAGAGTATTTGTTAAATGTTCTTCAATGTAAACAGATAGTAATTTAAAATAAAAAAAACATAGAAATAATAATAAATATTTAGTAATAAAAAATAATAAAATAATAAAATAAATAGACTTTATAATTAGAATGTAGATTTATTATTAATAGTACATTTCGTATTATTATTAATATAATTTTAGTTAGTTTATTATTATTATTATTTTTTAGTTATTAATATTATAATTAGTACAATATTAATAGATTTATCAGTATTATTTTTTTCAGAATATAAGAAAAAATATAAACAATACACAGTTTCAAAATATTTTGTCACATTTAATAACAATAGTAATGATATTATTATTTTCATTATAAATACTATTAATTAATATAATATATTAGTATCATAAATAATAATTGATATATTAGAAATAATAATTCTCTGCATAATATTTAATAATCGTATGTTATCATTTTTTTTTCATTCACAAGGACTGAATTCATATCAGTTCATTTGGTTAGTTCACATCTTTTTCTTCATGTTAACTTTTTTCTTTTCTTCTTTTAGGCATGTTTGCAGTGCGGAGTTGCGCCGAAAATGGAAGCTGGGTGGAAAATCGGACCAATTTCAGCCTCTGCATCACAAACATGGCTGTAAGAAGATCACTTACTTACTTTTTTATTATTTTGCTCTCCCGCTTGTCTACTTACATTGGCAATTTATAGTCACCTGAGTCGGTTTATTTAATGAGGATACTGATTAACAATCCTTTATATTTTAATAGATGGCATTTATGGAAAAATGGTAAGCTGTATTGGCTCGCCGTAATGTTTTTTTTTTTCCAAAGGTCGCGCAGAGCTCGTTTTCACGTTGGCCGATTCTTAGGGTTTTCTTAGGTAATTTAAATTCAAATTTCTGTTATTTCCGAACTGTTTCTTCGAATGTATTTTCGTTACATAAAACTTCTTCTATATTTTTTAGTAACTGGAATTTATTTATCATATTATATTTAAACGCCATGTTTAATACTGGAAATTCATTGCTAAATTAAATTTAAAATAAAAATCTCGCTCTGTGTTTGGAAAAGGAATTATGGATACGAAGATAAGTTATTTAATTTTTATTTTTCCTTAGGAAGAAAATCTGTTCATATTGTGTGATTAAAATAAGGGTACTTAATTTTTTGTACTACAATTTTTATTCGACGCATAAAAAATTCGCTTTAGAAATACATAAAACATTCTATTTATAGAGATTTGCATTAGAAGCTTGATATATGGGAATTAACTGTAGAACTGCACTGTTTGACTTTTAAATTTATGGAAGTCTTGATTACTCTTGAATATTGGAGAAACTATCGGGGTCTAATCATTGCCTTAAATTCTAAAATAATAAAGATAATATTTTCATATAAAATTTTATAAAAAATACCTCATATATAAAAATTACATAAAAATGTAACTTTTACCCCTTTTAGGCCAGATTCAGATCTAATATTGAAAATTACAGATGCAATTCCACTCTATGGCAGTTACCCAAGAAATTGGATCAAATTGAGACTTTCAGAATAATAGTAATTCTCTTCACAATTACCTTCAAACGAAATTAAACATTATATGCAAATTGAAACCCTATTTTCTTTTCAAGTTATGCCGATTAAAAGTTTCTGTTATCATATGCTTGTACGTAGTACTTGTTAAATAGATTGTTTTAGTTCTCATAAAGTATGATACCCAAGTGATTTAATCAAAATAACGGATATTCTAATTCTCCGCACATCAATTCTGAAAGTCTTAAAAATATTTAAAATAATATAAAAATAATTATAATATTATAATTATTTTAATATTGAAAACATAATTCTAATATTTTAAAACATTTGGAAAATATTCGATGGTCTTAATTAAATTTCTTTTATGATGAAAATTTATAAAAAAATGAGCAAAAAAAAAAAAATGCGCAAAAAAGATTACTCCGAGTCTAAGCCTTGCGGTATATTTTAGTTGTATTAGGTTACCACGAATTGAAAGATGGGTACTGTGGTCAGTCACAAAACGACAGTGATTTAATCATTCTCAGCCTTTCTTAGGAAGCTACATTCCGGCATCAGAGATAAGTTACATTAGCATTTCTTTTAGCAACAGAGAAATAAGAATCGATATTATGAGTCGGGTTCTTTCTTATATCCATTTTTGATATATCTCCCCAAACTTCCGAAAGAGATGAGGAGGTTAACGAATATTAGAATAAAAACATTTTAAACATTTAAAAACATTTTAAAAGCCTTATTAGGGATTAAATTAAAGCGAAAAAATAATTTTACTCTCTAATTTGTTTTAGAGCGTAAAACATTTTAAAAAGGCTGAAAATCATATATTTATTTTAGTTTTTATCTTTGTAATAAGTAATTTTGCAATATTAAAAGATGCCGTATTTAAACCGTAATTATTATCATTAAATAGTAATGTTTCTTTTAAAAGCAAGCACTTATTCTTAAACAGAGTTTAAAATGTTTTCCAATAAAATCTATCAGTTTATTTTGAATTAATTTCAAGACACAATTTTCAGATAGTATATAATGATACCATTTTCAAAGGTATTTTAAGGGATTGATATTAAATGCTTTGAATATCGAAAATCGATAAAATCATAATGCTTTTATCTTTTTTTGTTATTTCTAATTGTATTTCCCGATAATAATATTGTATAATTAATAGTTTTTCTGACAGAAAATTGGATAATTTTCCTTTTTTTTTAATTCAGGAAAAATATATCTCTCTGAATGAATTTTCTTCCCGAAATTTTGATGATTTTAAAATTTAATTTAAAAATTAATTTAATTAAAAAAATATAGAAGTGTGAATTGTGGTGGTGGATTTTTTTCGTACAGAATAAATTTGTACAACATTTTATTAATAGATATATTAGAGATATTAAGAGAAAGATAGGTATAAGATTTTTTGATTTCGAAAATTCCTTTTCTTTGACATATACAAAAAAAATCTATCCGTTTCTTTCATGAAATTTCCGTCTCCCAAATTTCATATAGAAGAGCATTATTCAAATTGAGAATAGCGGAAATGTATAGAATAATATGTAACTGACAAATTGAAAAAAATCTATATTTTACAAAGATTGCTATCGTTTTGAAATATGTCATATTCCAGCTTGCAATACAAAAAAGAAGCAACGTTGTTTGTAATAACCGAGAATTTTCAGTCAGTATATAACACGAATATAGATATTTTATGGTAAAAATCTATATATTTAAAACTAGTCACCATTGGAAACAATTTGGCTCGCCAAGAATATTAGTTATTACATGTAGTTTTAGTTACATCTTTAGATATAATTCATTTTTGTGATTTCTTTAAATTCTCAGATATTAAAGCAGTATTATTTTAATTGCCTTTGATATATTCTGTTCATTTTGTATATAGACGTTTCCAGTGGACACCCATGACATCATACCGCTATTACAAATATAAATCTACAGTTCTTCAGTTCAATAAATATATTTACAGTATAGTTAACATATCTTTTAAATTTTACAGTAAATAAATCCTTTACAATGAAATAATCGCTTTATATAAAGTAAATATAAGTTCAGAAAATAAAATAATGTATAAATTAATAATAAACACAATATAAAATATGCAGTCGTTAATGATTTAATACTTATATATTCGTTCCTTAACCAACTCATAAGAACAAAGTACTATTAAATTTTAACAGCAGCAAGTTTCTATATAGGAATTGCTTTCAATAACTGAAATTAAAATGTATTATCTCCAGAGTTATACAGCTCAGTATTTCTGAAACTTTGTGTATGCGATTTCCTGGATAATATAGAATTATTAAATTACAACTGAAATAGTTTTACAGAAGCCATACAATATTTTGACGCCTTGGAAGTTGAAAAGGTTGCATTCAATATGTTGCAAGACAGCAAGCACACAGTTCAATTATATTCCTGAAAGTAGTTTAGAGAACTACCCAGAGTTTATGAATTTATATCGAAATACTTTCAAATTTATATCCTTGTGTATAAAGGCGAATTAAAGGAATTTCGATTACACATTTGATTTAAAGATTACTGTTTTAAATTAATGTTTGACGTGGTCACGTCATTTTTCAGCTGCGCCCAGTATCGCTTCACTTTAATTTCTCTAATCAAATTATTTTGAACGAAGTCAATAATTACACAGATATTAATAATAATAACAGATATTAGTAATAATTAGCCGAACAGAAAATATAACAAAAATGCTTTTATCATAAACTTAGTATACCTCAGTACGGTTTATGAGATAATATCAGTACATACTAATATGGATACAGCGTTCCATGCTCGCAAAAAGAGTGTTTGTATAGACCCTCTCTTAATTTAATGAATATTTTCGCATAAAAAATGACATTCCTCAGGGTATTTTTTATCGTGTTTTTCTGTTAAATTTTTTGTTTAAAATAATATTCTTCGAATACTCCTATAAAAATTTGTTTAAATACAACTTATGATATTTTTATATTTGGAATTTTAGTTTGAACTCTTCTATACATGTTTAATTTTACGAATTATAATTATAATAATTTCTCATCTTTAAAGTAGATTGTAAAAAGCAAGTACATAAATTAAAATTGAATAGTTTAATTCATACTTGACATCCAAGTACGAAATATTCCAGTCTCTGTGCCCATTTTAATACTAGAAGAATTAGCCTATTAATATCAATGCTAGAAAATTTAGCATGTTAATATTTTATGTTTGTTAAGCTGGCATATTATCTGCAAGCAAGGTGAATATTTAATTCTGGTATCAAATGCATTTCAGTTAGGAATATTATCTGTGAAATACATGACTGTGATCTTCCCTGCATGACGGAAAAAGTGTTCAAAACATTCAACCAGGCGGACCATTAGAGCTACAATAACCAAATCTGGCATTAAGTTACTGCTTGAAAAGCAGGTGCTTGCTAAGAAAGGACTTACCAACACTTTATTAAATTCAAAATTTATATCCAATGAAGTAGTTTAATATAAATTTTGGAGCAAATAAGTTAATAATTTTTTTGTCGAAAGATCCTTTTTAAAATCCTTTAAGATAAAAAAAAGGGGACTTTCAATAGTACACATTTCATTTACGTTAACGTATTTAAGAAATTTAATAAATAAAAAAAATACCTTTATATGTATGTAACACGAAAACTTTCCATTATTGTTGTTATACTGTTAAAGCACAATTTTTTGTTTGATGATATTAAATACGTTATTATTGTTTACATTATATCGTTGCTATGATTAAGAGTAAATTTTTGAAATTAATGTAAAGCTGAAATAAAAAATATAGCTTGAAAATCATGTAGATATTAATGAACACCGAATTTCTAACTTTAAAGAATAAAAAAAATATCTAACATGTTAAGACTTTCTCTGACAGGAATTTTTTTTCCATAAATTGTAGTGATGTGATAATTTTTACTCGGTTATCAACGACCGATGCAAATCAGATGAATCAAGCTTAAAATATTATTATACTTCGATGTTTCAACTAGAAATTTTAAATTCATTTCGATTTCTTTCATGCGCTCTTTCTCATCAATTTCTTAAAAGTCTTCACTTACTGTATGTGAGAAAATAAGTGTAAGGTTTTTTTAAAACTGATTTTTTTATTGAAAAATAGATATGCATTATTTGCTTGCCGCTTTGACAGTGAACTTTTTTGTCAGTAATATTAGTTTTTAATGATGTATCATTCGAATAAAATGATATTCGGACACCTCAACAAAGTAGTTTTAAATTTAAACTGTGATAGGTATTAAAATCAGGTTATTAATAAATTAATTATTATCCATATAATATTCAATTTTTTTAATGTTGTCTTTAAAGATGCTGTAACTTAACTTCCTTTTTCAATTCCTACTATTAGCTCACACTCTCTCTATAAATATCTTGTTCAAATTTTGAATCGTGAATAAAATACTTTTTATTCATCCACTCAAGTTCAAATATATTTTTTTAAACTTGTAGAGGATGACACTTGATGTTAATACAGTTTTTTCACATATTAAATGATTAATTAAAATTGTCCAGTAGTTTCTGTTTGGTTACCAAAGCCTCCAAATGCGTCACCATGTCGCCAAATGGTCGCCAAATTTGTCACCAATTTTGTAATTATTTAATAAAAAGTAACTAAAAAAATTTGTTGACCTAAGTAGGAATTGACATATAAAATTTTTGCTTTATATATTACTTGTTATCATGTAAATAATGATGAATAGAATATTTTTCTCAGTTTTTATTAATGGAAGAAATTTTTTATGTTTACAAAATATTTTAAGAAACGAGGGACCTGGCTAGAGTTTCATTGCATCGATGAATTGTGCTATTGAATATTATTCAAAAAATATATTTTTTAAATTATTGCATATTTTTTAAAATTATCATAGTTTTTAATTATGCAATAAAAAATTATTATTATTATTTAGTACGTGACGATGCGGAATTGAGAAATTTTCGATCCAAGACAATTCACATTATGAGGCACCTCTTTTAAAAGATGGTCCATATAATTTCCTTTTCTACGCATTTTTAACTTATCATCCTGTAACTGATTTATTTAAATTTTTATTTCAGTAACTTTGAAATAATGGATATGTTTTTATTCATCTGTCATAATTTTTTACTGAACGGCATTAACGTTTGTACACGATATTATTGAAAAAGACTTTTGCCTTTTATAAATACTGCGAGAAGTAATTGAAAGTAATGAAGCAGATAGAAACCTGACCAATTAAAAAGGATTAATATTTCTCTAATATATTATAAATCGTAGGATTTATATTTTTCACAAACTGATTTATTTGGTCATTAAGCTAACAGCAGTTTTTTAATCGAGATGTTTCTAGTTCTTTTTAACCCAACGATCCTAGGCAGATGCTTAGTTAGAAATGTGTTGTCTGCATACAATATCATTATAGCGATGGAAAATAAAAGCGTAAATCAAAATTAATTTTTGCTTTGTTTTTTTTCCATGTAAAGAGTGTTTCTAAAAAAATTTCTTTGGCATTCGTCAAATCACAGGAAGGGCAATGTTGTTACTACTGGCACTGAATATTGATACCCAGAGACCCTTGCTTTTTCTTATTTTATACCCCTTGGTCGTGCATCTGTTCGTTAGGGAATAACTTCCCAGAATCCTTTTTGAGAAAACATGTTTTCTAGTTTTTATTCCTTCCCATTTTTTACAACTTGACTCAACTTCCTACCTTAGCTTCTGGCCATATCAAATACAAACAAATCAGTTAAAAAAAAAGATGAAAAAAGTCCCACCTCTGCGGGGAGATGATTTCAATTCCACGGGCGTGTGAAATTCGATAATAGAAAATCTGAATATGTAAATAAGAGTCGTGCTGTTTGTTACCAGAAAAGAAATTCATTTTTATTCCCTTAAACACTGGCCTCAGAGTAACCTTTTTCGTGACAAAAATATAACCTTTGTGCTTTGGAATTTTACTCGATGAAATGATGTAGGCATATCTAGTTAGAAAATTGTTTATTGAAAGAAAACTTACGTAAGTTAAAATATGAAAAAGATGCGAAAATAAAATCTGTTGCGTCGCAGGGTGTTTTATGCAAGTTTGGAAATGCAAATAGTATGCTCTTTTCCAAAATAAACCTAAAGAAATCGATTTTTTTAAAACAAAAATAATTTAAGAAAAAAATTTATCGGTGTACTTTTGCATTTTCTAATTTTATTTCGTTATTTATAATTTATTATGACGAGTATTAGGGAATTTTGAAATATTTCTTTCAGAATTCATTAGGAAATATCAACATGTGTAAGAAATGAAAATTTAACGGCCCCATTAGATAATAAACTTTGTAGACATTAAAATAGTGTATTGACACTGAGAACATATAAATGGTAAAAGTTTCAAATGAAAGCATATTATTAATTCAGAGGAAATTCGGTTACAAAATTCCAACTTTGCAAGCATGAAGCAAGCCTAGTTAAATTAAATTCTTTTAGAAACAAAATTTACTGAATTCATTATTGCATATTTATTAAGATAATAATAAATTTTTTTACCAGTATCTAGATATATAATACTGAAATATAATATTGTTACGAAATTTCCCGGGTTCGTTTGGATAGTGGGAGTTATATGGTGTGGAGAACGCTCAATCAGCAGGCGGCAGTAGAAAATAAAACAACGACGTTTATTTACACGAAGACACACAGGACAGCACAAAGACGATAACTATATTCAGCACAACAGACGATTATCTTCAGCCGAGACGTGCAGCATACAACAGCATACACAGCAGCATGCAAACCAGCAGCATACAACAAGTCTCTACTGTAGACAGTAGCGCACAGTTTAGTTCAGCACTAGCTTCACTCCGTTGCTGCTACGCTTTTCTCTGGAAGGCCAGTTCTTTACCGTCGATCCCGACTACTCTCTTCTCTGTCGCTTCCGACTATTCTCGCACTCCACTGGTTCACGGCTGCTTCCTTTTATAGGTCTCAGGAGGCGGGGCTAGAAGCCTCTCAACCAACCAGGAACGTTCGAGGCGTATCTCGGCTCCTACTGGACGGATCGGGAAAATTCTCTATGTTTCGGGTATAATCTATTTTGGCGCCAAATTCGCCAAATTCGTCGCCAAATGGTCGCCAAGTTTGTCGCCATGCTCCGGGACCTCCGACGCGACACACGGACTCCGTCCAATACGGATGACTGTAAAACATTCTTTCCGATGGTGGAACCAACTATGCTGGGAAGCAACATTACAGATTCGTAAAAATATTGTTATGAATTTGTAATATTGCTTGCTTATGTTGCCTGTGCAGTTATTTAGTTTCATGGCAAGTAGAAAAGTTTTGCAGATAACTTTAACGGGTTCAGAGAGGCCACCAGGTTAATGATAACCTCGGTCTTAGCGATAAACTTGGTGATCATTTGGCAATGATCTGTAGAAGTTTTCAAAAAATCTAATGCAATTTTATTCAATCAAAATTTTACAAACTTTAGGTCAAAGAACCTACAGTTACTTTCTACAATTTAGCCAGCGATTTTCTCTCTCTCTCTCTTTCTCTCTCTCTCTCTCACACACACACACACACACACACACACACACACACACACACACACACACACACAGACACACACACACACACACACACACACACACACACACACACACACACACACACACACACACACACACACACACACGCATACGGACACACGATTCTATTCTAACTAATAAGTTATGACCAAAGATTCACTATTAAAAAGTGTATAATAGTATTTTTGTTGTCAGTCTCGCCATTTTGGGCACTCATTTATGGGGGATTGTATGCAAAATTTCAGTTTACGTGAAAGACTGGGGATAGTTCCCTAGACAATATTCAATACGATTTTTTTTATCCTGCTGAGTCATGCAAATTTATCAAACATTGATAAATTCGGACTGTCTCACTAGGATCCAATTTCTGAAAACTCGCAAGAACTATTTTGTTGCATATCTTGTAATTTATAACTCTGGTCAGATGACGAAAACAAGAACTGTTTTCAGATCACAATGGAAAATAGATGGATATATTAAGTGTACTCTAATCCCATATAACACATGTAATATGATTTATAACAAGTTCTATATAATAATTTTATAACAAATTGTAATATGATTAATCAGACCATGCACTTGTGACTTTACATTTTTCACAGCCGAGTATCTTCAATTAAGCCTTCATTTATGAAAATCAAGAAAAAATTGTAGATTTTTAGAAGCACAATCAATATATTCTGGAAAAAAAAATTCTGACTTCGTTCCAAAACATTGCTGGAAACAAAAGAAATTTGTGACTGGTAACGACTGTCTATGTAACTGAATTGAATTTTATATCATACCAAATTTGTCAAGATAAAATAGATACATTAGGGATTAAAATCAATAAAAGTAAATCAATAAAATCAATAAAATGTACTCGTGCATTATTATACTTCCAATTCTTCATAGAAAACTGTGTGTTATTATATATCAGTGTTGAAAAGCATTTTTAAGATAAGCATAATAATAATACTTACTACGGTTGCGGCTGTCCAAAAATATTGTATGTGGGACTAAAAATTCTGGAGAAAGGCATGAGATTTATTTAAATCCTTTTCCGAAAATGACAGAACAATTTCCTGTTAGATACAGTGATTTGTTTGGATTCCGTAGCTGTCTCTTCCATATTGCAGATAGCAGAACTCGCGAAAGAGTCTGAAACGTCCCAGTCATTTTACTTTGTCGTGATCCGAGTTGACACTTGATGAAAAAAAACAAGAATCTTCTTTCTTTTCACCGATGGTGTTTGAAGTATCTCGAATATCTTTCGTTGAATTTATTTGAAATTTGGCATTTGTCCTGCGCATCTTCAAGTGAATATACTTTGAAATGGGCGGACAGGAAATTTTCATATGAACAAATCATCTTGTTTAAAGAATCAGAAGTGCTTTCAGTTTTGAAGTATTGAAAAATTCCTCACGTTTTTGTTGGATTTTCTTTATTTTTTATGATTTGCTTTGCAAATATAAATACTTCGATTTTTGAGATTTGAATTCCTATAGTTTGGTTTCGTCTAAAAAATATGTTTGGTATACCTTCAAAGTAGATAATCTGCATATTGTCAAGTTGGTTTCAAAAGTTCGCAACCTGAAATTCTTTTGAAAATGTAATTTATTTGGATTCCAATAGAAAAAAAATCCGAGAAATATTGTTTTAAAATACTTGTAATTGAAATGATGTTTCTAATGGAAATTTGAAACAGTTGTTAGTGTTTCTTGAAAAATTTCCATTTCCCAAAACCAAGCTGATGATATTATGGATAAAAATATAAGTAGGTCTTATTATATTCAGTTTGTAATTTTATTTAAACGATTAATTTGTAGTTATTGTTAAAAATAGTATGAATATGATAACGTTCTTTATTTTCATTGAATTCATTCTCAAGACAGGAAAAGAAACATGCCTGAGAAAAGTGAATACTTATTTTGCTTCTTGAAGTCTTTCTATACATTCTATTTCTTTTGAAAAGTATTAAGTGTAATATATATATATATATATTTCATAAGAAGAAAATAATCTTTTTCTTGATTATCATTTAAGGTATGTGACGTTCAAGATGAATTTTATGGAAAACGTTCGAAAATAATTATATTTTTGAATATTTGCATAAAGACGATTGAACTGCCATCTACGAAATAATAACATACCAGTTACGTGGTAAACGTTTTTTAAAAATAGGAAAAGTAGAACTTTTTATTCGCCAAAAAGAGGTATAACATAAAAATCTTCTAGTTCAAAGATTTATCAAATGATTTGCTTCAAATTTTGCAGATAGCTTAAGAAATATATTATCTAGTCCGTGAACTAAAAAAATAAGATGTATTTTCATCCTTTCTTTAAATATCGGGGGTTGTCTAATACATAATATGAAATTTTCTATTTTTTTCACATTGTAAAGCATTAAAACAACAATAAAATATTTCCAAGTGAATAGCTTACTAGTTTAGGAATTGCAAAATGCAAAATAATATGCATTAGAATTTCATTAATGAGCTTTTTCGTAAGAAAATTCTATCGAAGATTAAAATTTGAGAAAGTAGCATCTAAAGATGTAAAATAGCATTAAAACGTATCTAAATGCAAATATAAAAATCAGTATAACTTCCTAAATAGTCTTAGAAACAAAATTTTAACAGTTTTATAAAAAAAAATCCTATTCAAACATTAAGAATCTATACTACTATTATAAATGTGAAAGTTTGGATGGATGGATGGATGTTTGTTAGTCAATCACGCCAGAACGGCTGAACAGAGTTGGATGAAATTTAGCTGAGATATAGATTATAGTTTGGAATAGGACATAGGCTACTATTTATTCCGTTTAATTGAGTGGTTACTTGTTTATTAATTAAAAACTAACTTTCCCGCCAAAAATCGCCAAATGAGTAAAGCTTCCGTTTTTTTTTCTTTTCTCTCACGCCAATGAGATTAGGCTTAACATGATTTTGACTATTATTTCAAACGATTCTGTTTATTTTCTTAGCGTTCGATACATTTAAAATTAAACATTGTTAATGAATCGATCTTTCGGATTCATTCTGAAGTACTTTTGAATTAAAATAAAACAGAATAAAGGAAATTAAAAATTTATAATCTGTATTGCGTTACCCCAACTGGCGTAGAAAATTCTTACATTTGTGTTGCCCCAATTGGCCTTGAAAATTCAAGCATGCGCAGGAGTAACAAAAGATAAAGCCATTGATGCTATAAATTCTAATCTATTTCCAAGCCGCGGGTAAGAGCTAGTATTAAATAAAAAAGAGTTCCATAGTCTAGAAAAATTTGACTTTTTAACATAGTACCTTAAAAAATTAAAATGGAATTGAAGCAGGAGCAAACTAATCAAATAGTACATAGATAATTTATGCGAATTAATTTTTGTGAAATTTTTACACATTCAACATTTTCCTCTACTACCCTTCCACAGATAATCTGTTTTAACATAAATTGAATATGCTATGTCAAGAAGCAAGTATAAAATTTTATCTATTGCTGCATTATTAACTGTTGTAGGTTTTATAATTAATTGAAAAAAGAGACACGTTAACAGGAGAATTAAAATACAAAATATTCAAACTACAAAAAAAAATTGATAATAAATTTATATAAATAATCAAAGGTAAATATAGTTTTTAATTTCTTATAAAAGTGACAGCACTGCATTAATAGTTGTAAAATTTTGTACATTGTTTTTCCTGTCATAGTATGAATTCTACCTTAACTTATCAGAAAAAGCGAACATCTCGGCCTCAGGAATAAAATATTTTCTCAAAAAATTCGCTTTAATATTTATATAAATATGAACTAACCTTTCCCTTGGCTGTCAACTTAAATCCAAAGTAGATACACAGAATTTTTCAAGCTCCGGATTCTTTTCTAACTGAGAATAAATAACCTTTCCTGACTTTTGTTTGCTTACACATACCTCGAATTCCTTTGTTGGAATTTGATTAAAATAAAATAAGATTCGCAAAATCTGAAACTTCTCACTTGTGTGAGATTTATGAATGGCAGTTCACTTGCTTTTGTGTTATTTTCTCTCACAGTTTTTATTACTTTAGAAACTTTTTTTATCTTATAAAAGGAAAAGAAAAACAATCTAGATTCGAGTCTGAGTGCTTGACATCTTGCATTTTCAGATAAATAATAACACTATATGCGTGGTTTAGTTGTATTAACGTCCAGTTTAAAGCAACACTAGGGCTATTTTGGGACTTTCTTCGTAATTTTGAAACGCTGTCAGATGATAAGGACGACACCTGAGTTGCCCCCCCCTCTCCACACCAACGGGAGGACATTTGGCCTTGACGGATTTAATGTGCAACAGACCCCTCACACGACGGTTCTTCGGTGAAATGGAGTCTCGAACCAGAAACCCTACGACTCACAAGCAGAGGCCTTACCACCAGGCCACCACTGACCTCACTGCATACGTGGATACTTCAAATAAAATGCATGGATACTTTCGGATTTTACACAGTTCTTCGGATTTTTCCTGGTTATTGGCGAAATGCCCTTGACATTTGACCTTTAATCATTTAATTAAATGTAGTAATTTTTTTGTAGTGAAGAATCGACCAAGAGGACATTGACGAGAGTGAAGAGAAATTAATGAATAAAACATGTTTGTGACTTTCATCAATGTTATTCTTGTTATTGTGGCGAATTGAATTGAGCGAGGATTGAACCTGGGACCTTGTGGTTCGCAGCCAAGTAACAAGACCACAATAAAAAAGCAATTGCCCGTGTAGCGTAGCAGTTAACTAGTTTATAAGCTTTTCACCACAGACTCTCCCTTCAATAAGTCGAACGATATGGCTGTTGAGTGGTGATGTATTAGCTGTTGAAGCTCATGCGCCTGTACCCATTTGAGTAGCGCCAAACGTTATGGCGTGCGTTTGTGGGTGAGTGGTTGCTGTTGCTGCGTCAAGTGAATCTGATGATTTTGGTTTGCTGTGGGTAGATGGCCCCACAACAGCTGTACGAAGGTTGAAGGTTCATCGTCCGAGGTCACCAATGTGGCGAATTGGGATAAGCGAGGATTGAACCTGGGACCTTGTGGTTCGTAACCGAGTACACAATACAAAAGCAATTGCCCGTGTAGCGTAGCTGTTAACTGGCTTATAAGCTTTTCACCACACTATACAAATTATATACATATTTCTGAAAAATACAATGTGTATACGAGTAAATATCAAGGTTTTTTTTTGAAAAAATCCTGAAAGTTTTGCATGTTTTTTCTGTTACTAAACACATAATTTATAAACAAATTATGCGCATAAATAGAAATATATATTAGAGGGGCAATATACCAGCGATGTATTATACAAAAATTTAAAATAACCATTTTGAATATTTGGGAGAACATGATAATTTATACCAAATTATTTTCAATTTCATATGCTCTAAAATATAGAATATTATATAAAGCCGCTTATATAAAATTCCAAGTTCAATACGCTTAAGATTCAGAAATACAGTGGTGGCCAAAAGTGTGGACATTTTTTGAAAGTTTCATGTTTTTCAACTTTGAGTGCTTCTAGAATATATTAATTTTCACTTAAATACAAATGTTTATATATCAAATTGAAGGTAATTTAATGTAAAATTTAATAACAAAAACAGTATTACAATATCTGTATTACAAATAAAGTTACGCTCATTTTAGTAAGATCTATCTTAGATTTGCATTTTTTTAAAGTGATACACAATCAGTACTTAGTAGGATAACTTTTATTTTTTAAGACAGTTTCACAGCGTCTTTTCATCGAGTGAACGAGTGTTTGGAGTTCATCTTTCGTAATCACATGGTGCCAAGAATCAATTATAGATTCAATAAGTTGTCTTTTATTGGATGGACGTTTTTTTCGTACAAGAATTTTCAAACATCGCCACTAATTTTCAAGCGGCTTGAAATTAGGGCTGTTTCCTGGCCATGGTAATACATCTATGCCTTTATTTTGAAACCATGCTTTGCATACTTTTGCTGTGTGGCATGGAGATTAATCCTGCTGAAAAATGAATGGTGATTTGTTGGGGAAGAAATCCCCGATGGAAGGTATCAATTTTGGTTCCAGGACAGTTTCGATGTATTTTTTGGCATTCGGAATGCCATCAATCACTTGAATTCGGCCCACACCATCTGCAGACATACATGCCCAAATCATGGCATTTGTTGTTGTTTTTATAGTTGCTTCAATGCAATCAGGATGAAGCGCTTCACCTACTCTACGTCTCACGTATTTTCTACCATAACTACCAAAGAGCGATATTTTAGTCTCATCGCTCCAGATTACTAGCTTCCATTGATTTTCTGACCATTTAATGTGTTCTTTTGCCCTCTTAACTTGTTTTTCGCGTTGCTTTTGATTTAAATATGGTTTTTTCCTTGGAATTCTAGCTAGTAGTCCAAATCCTTATAATCTTCTTCTTATTGTTCTTGAACTTACTGCAATACTCGCTGCATTCATTTAACATCTAATAGCATCTGATGAAATTTTTCTATCTTGAAGGCATAGCCGTTTAATTTTTCTATCGGCGGTAGCACTTGTGCATTTTTTTCGGCCAGATTTGGCCTTATTTTCCACTGATTTCGTTTTTTCATAACGAAAACAGAACTTTCGTACACCAGAACAAGTCACTGAGCCAGCAAATTGTCTTGCAATTTCAGCATAAGAGAGGCCATTTTCTCTCAATATGACAATTCGGCTTCTTTTTGTAGATGTCCAATCAGTTCTTCTTGTTGGTGACATTGTTTAAAATTAGTTTAATTAAAACAAAAGGACTTAAAATATTCAAAAACAACAATACTCTATTTAATTGTACTAGTATGCATCATTCCGCAAAATATTTCCACAACAATAACTCTTTTACCATCCAAATAACCTAAACTATAGTTAGAGACATTTGATTGACCCTCAGAACAGTGTTTGTGATTAGTTAGTACGATTTTATTACAAAACACGTCATTATTCAAAACGATTTGTGTTTGTTTGTTCTACTAAAATGAGCGCAACATTTTTTATACTACAGATATTGTAATACTGTTTTTGTTATTAAATTCTACATTAAATTACCTTCAATTTGATATATAAACATTTGTATTTAAGTGAAAATTAATATATTCTAGAAGCACGCATTTTTTGATACTTTCAAAAAATGTCCACACTTTTGGCCACCACTGTATATCTGTATTGCTGAAAGCTTAATTCCCCTTGCTTTTTAAGTGACCTAAACGATGAACATTTAATATCAAATAGATTTTTTCAAAGCATTTAAATACAATAGATTACGTTGAATATTTATGAATTATATATATTATCTAAATTATAAGAAACTAAGCACCATAAATGAATAAATATTACTGCATTAATCACATTAATATAGGAAACAAAAGAATTGTGTTATTATATGACTTGTTGCACATTATATAATTAAAAGCATCCTGACATCTTTATGCTTTGCTTATTTTGTAAATGTATTAATTGCTAATAAGAAGTAGAGCCACCGTTTGCTGCATTGGAGGCTTCCATATTATGAGGAATAGTTTTCACTAACTTTTGGAATACTTTTGCTGGAATTTTTTGCTATAGTTAAAAAACAAAATTTAAAGCTTCTGTCACTGATGTGGGTGTCAGTGACAGAAATAATAACCAAATAATCTGTAGGATTGAGATTCGAATTTTTTTATTTATAATTATTAGTTTATATGTAGTGTTTAGTTCAATAGATATGTAGCTTTAGTTGTAAATTTGCTTCTTCATAAAGCAAATTTATTTAAACAAAACGACGTATAATATTAATCGTATTTCTAAGGGAATAAAAAAAAATTTCTTTAGAAATTTCAAAACGCTTTTAAATTTGGTGGACATTTGTAAATAAACGTTTGTTTACACTTTTATTTTAATTCACAGTATTTCTGAATGCAATTTAAAACGTTCTCTTAAAGCCAAAATAGCCTGACGAAATTAATCATACAAATAATCCAAAACCGTTCCATTCTTAGACTGTGATTGATGTAGCATCAAATAAAGATGACATCCATATTTCAAAATTAGATTGAAGCGATGCATTGATGTCTCTCACGTGTGCATGAAATGAATTCACTGGACAGTTTAAAGTCGGTGGACGAAGTTTAGTGATTATATAATGCACGAATATAGCTAATTAACATAAAGGGCAAATTAGAGGATAATAAATCACCCATAATATTTATTACCCTAAATGTTACGGATGATTTAATGTGCTTCAAATTTCAAGAGGCAATTTTGGGTGTTTAGTAGATCTAGAGAGGAAATTTAGTGCCAAACTAATTAATATATATTGCGGTCATATAGTTTTCCTCTCACTGCAAAAAATATTACGAAGAAAATATTGAATACAATATTGTAAAATTCTTAATATGGAATAGCTGTGTCCTTAAATTCTTTTTTAGTTCAACAGCTTTTCTTAAAGTTTTTAAAAGTCTTTTTATCTTTTTGAAATTGAAGCAAAAATACTGATTTTACATTCGATTATGATAAAATTGGCGTCAACGAAGTAAAATTTTTAATGTCTTCTTTGCTTCGAAGAACTCAAACCTCCCTTACAGTTTAATGTCAGTTTTAGTGTGACATAAAAGACAGAGAGTTTGCAACGCCAGTTGAAGATATTCATGCTCTTTAAGCTAGTGCCAAGGTTTTTTGTGTTTAGTAAAACAGCTGAAAAGTTTAACACCATTTGGTGATAGTTGTAATACCGCCATAACAGTCCTCCAGCTACCAAGGATGGTCACATCGACATTTGTTGACGTAAGTGGTTTTAGAAAAACTTTATAAACGTTTTTACAATATTTTGTGACGACCACATCCTAAATTATAATAGTTTTCTTTTACTAACAATTTTTCTAATCAGAGAAATACTTTGCCATCACATTGTATATTGTAATGTGTTGAGAAATTTCATATCAAAAGGATAAAGCATTTTTTCAATAACTGTTTATTTTGGATTCTGACAAAACACAGACACCTTTTTCTATTTTTTCCATTCATTTTTTTATCTCCACTTGCTAAGTGATTCTTTTTGATTTTTTTGGGTTGGATGATATTTTCATTCCAACATGGTATTTATTATACTTTGATAAAGTCAAAAATTCTTAGAATGTTCATTAATTTAATGAAAGGTTTTTGTTAAATTATTTTCGGATACCACAATCTCTCTCTCTCTCTCTCTCTCTCTCTATATATATATATATAGATATATATATATACAGTAGGCAAAATGATTATTTGTACACCACTTTTTTTTAAAGTTTTAGAAACATATAAGCAGGTATTTTATTCATTGCGATGTGTGAGCGTGAGTTTATTGTTTATTTCTAAGTAAACGAAAAAAAAAATATTTTGAAATAATTGAAAATAAAATCTAAATCTTACAAACTTGGAAAATTTCTTGCAAAAAGTATATTTGTACACCTATATCTCCGGTAAATATTACTATCATTTCATGTCATTTTTCACATTATAGTTAATTTTTTGGATAGTTTGTCTTTTTTAAACATTGAAGGTTATCTTTTTTAACAGTGAAGGTCACTCGCAGAGAAAAGCTGACCACGAAATCAAAAGAAGTCTCTTTAGACATGAGAACTCGTATTGTTAACCTTAATAAAAGTGGAAAATCTTATCGCGAAATTCAAAAGAGGTTTATTAAGTTACCCTTTACAACTATTGGTTACATCATAAGAAAATATAAAAATACTGGACGCGTTGAAAATGAACGCTGGCCAGACGGCCCGAGTAAATTAACTTCAAGAAATAAACGAAGTATTATTCAAGCAGCTATTAGAAAACCACAAATTTCTGCTCAGAAAATTGCAGATGACCTTCTCGCATCTTCTAACATTAGAGTGACCTCTCAAACAATAAGAAATGTATTACTTAGTGCTGGTTTAAAAGGCAGAACTCCGAGAGAAAAAACCAGTGATCTCTGAAGTAAATAGAAAGAAGCATCTAGAATTTGTTATGAAATACAAAGACAAACCGATGGATTTCTGGAAAAAGGTTATTTTTTCAGATGAGATTAAGTTTGAAATTTTTTCACCCCCTATTATCCGAAAAATCTGGCGGAAAAAAAAACAGCCCTTGATAGTAAAAATGTACTTCAGACCCTGAAACATGGTGGTGGAAATGTGATGGTTTGGGGCTGTGTAGCTCATGGCGGTGTTGGAAAATTACACTTTATTGACACAAAAATGACAGCTTTAGGTTACATTGATGTGTTGCGGTATAACTTATTAGACAATGCTAGAAAATTGGGTATCGGTGACAACTTTCTTATTCCAACAAGATAACGATCCAAAACACACTGCGAAAGTTACTAAAACATGGTTGCTTTATAATGCGCCAAGACGCCTTGAAACTCCACCACAATCCCCGGATATTAATCCAATTGAAAATTTGGGGATGCTATTGGATGCTCAAGTCCGAAAAAAAAATATTACAAGTAAAAATAGTTTGAAAGAAGCACTCATGGAAGTTTGGAAAGAAATAGATCAAGAAACCACCAAAAAGTTAATAGAACCGATGCTAAGACGTCTTGAAGCAATTGTAAAAGCCGACGGAATGCATACAAAGTATTAAATTTCTATAAAATAATTATAATTATGTTTAAAATTTGTCACTAAGTAAGTGTAGAAATACTCTTTTTGTATAGTTTTTATAAAGTTTTATTCATTAATCAACTAAAGTTTATGTGATTGTTTTTTTGTTGGTATTTTATTATTATTTTACCTCAATGGAATATATTTCTGCAATTTTAACTTAGTTACCTTATTTTATTTTGCTATAATATTCCAAAATTGAAGTGTACAAATAAACATTTTGTCAACTGTATATATGCTAATTTAATACTTTTTATGCTTTTCTTTCGCTACAAAATTGCTTCTCCTTGAAAAGGAATAAATAATTCAACGAAAAGAACAAAAAATTGAATCTGTTTTTAATACCCATTGCAAGCTTACGATATTCCTAAGAATAATTGACTATTTACTTAAGTAATAAACAATACAAATTTTTTCTGAATATACGATAGCCAAAAGTAAAAAAAATATTCCTTACAAGACTGAATAAATAAACTGAGCTACAGTATTTCATTTCTTGATTTATGCATTTGTCGTAGAAGTATATTTTCCCGCTAAAGCATTATTCCAGTAACGGAGAAATAGATGCCTAGGAATGTACAGTCGCATATACGTAAATTACCTGACAAAACTAATCCGAATTTTTCCAGCGTTGTTCTCAAATATCGAGAAGCTTTCTGTATTGTAGGATTACTTTTGATAATGATATTCGTCAGGATTCTACCGAATTAGCATGTTCTAATTCGTTGGAGTTTCGAAGGGCAATTCCGAGAAGATTTGTTTTCTGCATGAAAACATTTGATCAACAAAGATTAGTACAAGATTATTATGAAGTTTTGAAAAATGTTGCTTTCTGTAAGAATATTCAAGATTTTGATAACTAATGCTCTAGAATAACTATAATTCTGATTATTTTTTGGTTCTACAATGATAACAAAGATTTCAGAGTTTGTAAATATAGAATGCTTATACATTTTACTTCCATGAATTTTTAAACTATTATTTATTTACTAAATGACTTTTATAATGATGAGCGATGCAGAATATTTTTGATCTTGTATAAATATAAAATATTTATTATTAATGTTTTGATTTTAAAACATTGTAAATTACGAAGCACTCGTTGGAATGAGCTAATATTTACTTGGATAGATTTTGTTTAATTTAGGAAGAGAACACCTTAAAAAATTTACACGTTGTTATTGCTAGGAGACATATTATAAAGAATGCCCAGAATAGAAAATCATTTCAAAATAATGTTTAATATTTGATTACCAAATACAGAAATGTTGTCATCTGAAGGCACTTTTTCATCTAGTTTGCTGTGTGAAAATTTGCAATTTTAAGTACTTGTTTCCTTTTATGCCACCATCTTGGCATCTTATGTATAATAGAGCTTGGCGATCTTGGCGTAATTTGAAATTGCCAAGTAAACCCGTGAATTATAAAAATGAACAAGTACCCAAATTTATTATCAGAAGTAGCAATAAGTTTAAACAACAACATTCTTGGTGGTATCATGAAAAGAATGAAATCAAAGAAATATTTACGATTGCTCAATAAATATTTAAAATGATATCTACCGGTTTTCAAAAATCTTTTTTTCTTTACTAAACGAAATTACAGCTTCTTATGAATTCGGATAAAATTCCAGGCTATTCCAATGAATATCTTATAATAAATAATGTTCTAAATTAAACAATAATTACGGGCATGCCGTAAAAAATGATACAATGTTAAACAGAATGTTTCTAAAATTACAGGAAAAAATTAAGTGTAGGTCAAATATGCAGAAACAAATAATTTTTCACAGGGTCTCAAACACAAAGGACTATCGTTTAAGGGATTCATTTTCAGGGCAAATATATATAAAAAAATAACGTTATTTGAGTTTTTGACGATCATACCATTTAAAATAATAGATTGAAATTTTGCAATTATATTTATAAGGGTATATGCTCAAGAATATTATAAAGAATGCTAGAAAGTAATAGTTGCCAGAAAGATGTCAGAAAATAACAGTTCATCTCTCTCTATCTATAGTAGTTCATCTATGGTAATAAAATTTTGAAAACTTCAAATGCAACATCTTTATTTTATTGGAATGTAATACTTAAGGCCGGTTTACACTGGGCCAGTTGTAAGACGGTCAGTAGGCAGCGTATGTGGAGAAAGACTGAAAAAGGCTGTTCGGTCCTTAGCAAGTACTTGTCTATACGGGACACAGCAGCTTGCCGATGCGTTGTATTTTTTCTTACTGCAGAATCTGGCGGGTTTTTTTTTTAGCGTGAAAAAAATTGATCACTAATCATAGATGAATTCCAACAGTTTTTGCGCTTTGTTCGAGGTTGTGTTTTTTAAATTTTATTTGTCATTTTTTTTCTATAGTTCTCCAAATTTAGATACTTTGATCTTTTTTTTTATTTTATCATATTTTTTTGTGTAAATATCTATCATTTCAATACGATACGCAGTGAAAAAGAAACATTCAGGGACGCCAAAAGGGCAGTTTATAGCCAAGCATGGAATGCTTGAATCTAGCTTATAAAGTTGTGGCAAACATAAATAAGTCCCTTTCTGCACATGCGCTGCCAACTGGCCATCTTAAAACTGGGCAAGAACATCTGTAGTGAAAATGTACACATTCTATATGATAAGAGTTGCGCATTTCTATATGATAAACTTTGTTTCAATTCATTACTGAAGTTGACACCAAACAGAAATTGATAAAGGACAGTAGATAATAAGAATGAAATGGAGCAGAAAAGCAAAACTTTCTATAATATTTAATAAATGTTCAAATTTTTTTCAACGTGACTGAACACATTGTTCCATCATGAATGTTTAATAATCATATTGTAATTCTTAAAGACTTATAGATTAATCAACTCTTGTCATCCTTCAATGTAAAGTCTTGTGAGAAATCTTAGACTTCATTGCATATTTCTTATGAAGAAAAACTTTAACAGAATATCCTAGTCATAATCATTGTACGATTTCTTCCAAACTGAACTGCAAAATATCTTTGATTATCTAAGATTACAAATATTTTAATGAGTCATTAAAAATATTCAAAATATAAAACTCCTCTATAAAACGACGAATTTTTTATTACGAAGAATAATTTCTACACATACGATAGGCTTTGTTTCAATTCATTTTAGAAAAATATGAAATGTTATCTTTTCCTTCAAACTTGCGAAAAAATTACTTTAGATATAACAAAAGAAAACAGATTTTGAAAATAGCTGCATCCAATTTCTTCATTATGCAGAGGACTTAGACGTTTTTATAATCAGACTTGGTCCCTTTTTTTATATTTACTTACAGAAAGAAACTATTTCACTTATGAAATGCAAATTCGGTTTTCTCTAGAAACGTGTAGGGCTTAAGAAACTCTGGTTTTTTAAAAAGTTTTCCTCTTTCTGCGGTTGATACAAATCCACTCGAAATATATCTGAGAGTCTTATAGTTTTTGTCATCTTTCTTTATATATGCATAAAAAACACTTTAAATTACACTTGTAAAGATGAAATTAGAGTTTCCACTTTAGGATTGTGGATACTAAGTCTTTAAATAACCGAAAGGAAATAGAGGAATAAGTAAATCTCAATGTTAAGTGATCTATGCTAGTTCATTGAATTCATTGATTTCTGTACCAAGAAGAGTGAATATTACTTTTATATTTTCTATTGCTTCCACGGTAAATGACACCATTGAAATAAACATTTTTGATATGGAAACAGAGTTCTGGTGTTTAAAAATATAAGAAAGTTTTAGAAGTTTATACTCCGCATGTAGAATCTGGTGATTAATTGAAATTTGTTCTGTATGGTCAAGGCCGGCTCCAGAATATTCCGCGCCCTGTTGGAAATTATTGTGGCATCTCTTTCATAAAGTATGTTGATAAATAGTATGTTTAACCCTCAATAAGATGAAAGTATAGAAATATTTCTATTGATGTAATGTATATTTAAAATGCGGTAAAAGACGCAAAATCGTCTGGGTATACGGTTGGTTCGTGCTGATTGTGGGGAGACGACTTCTGCTGGTAACTCATGATTTGTGTTGTTCGTTTTCATCATTAAATTTTGTGATTTCAATATTTTTTTTAGTTAAAAACTTCAGAACTTATTATCTAAATGTCATACTTCGAAATTCAGAAACTCACAGAATTGACTTCCAAATTAAAATATTCGGTTGCAAACCTATTATTTTTTATATTCGTAATTGCTTGAAAATTTCAAGTATTCATGCTTGAGGGATCTCATGAAAATTGAAATTGAAAGACGATCAATTAAATTCAAGCTGGATACGAAAATATATATAAAAAATTAGCCATGACAAATCATTAGATAGACTGCTGGCGTCTTGTCATAGGGGTAGCACGTCTTCCCCGTGTTCTGGGCGTCCTGAGTTCGAATCCCGGTTTAGGCATGGTTGTTCTTCGGTTGTTCTATCTGTGAGATGTGTGAATGTGCCCTTCTGTAAAAAGGGGTTGTGCAAGCGAATGAGTGATGCGTGAGTAGCAAAGTCGTACTCTTAGCCCTAGTTGGCGCTACTATAACAACAAGTGACGCTCCCTCACCGACTTAAAATCGCTGTTTTCGTAACATTAAGTGCAAGTGCATTAAGAAACAACAACAACATTAGATAGACTGGGGTTTATTCTGAATACCACATGATTAGTTAGAGGCCCAGTCTTAATCATACTTCATCAAAGCAAAATATCCGAATTTCAGAATAAAAATAATTTTTATTTCAAACAGAAAATGATGTTATAAACGAAGAGGGGGACAGCATACACTATTTAAAAAGATTTATCGCTTATTTTATAGAAGAACTAATATGTCCCAATAATTTTTTTGAAGAAAAAATTCGAATGGATGTTTTTGAATAATTTTATAAGCCCTAAGTATTTGATAATTCAACTTAAAAATGTTTTAGTCATTTAATAGAATAAAAAGCCGACTTAAGCAGTCGGGGAATTTTAACAGTTTGAACACTTAGGAAAAAAATTTGAATGGAAATTAAAATACCATGCAATAATAAAGCTTGTGATCTCTCTAAATAGCTAAAGTGGTTGAACATCGGCTTAGATTGGAAGTCTTATAAATTTATTTTTTATTTTCTGAAGCATTACCCCCCCCCCCCCTCCCGTCCTTCTCCAAAGGACAATTTTTTACTGTTGTATAGTCGGCAAAAGATAATCAGAAAAGGTAATGGCTGAACATCAAACTCTTTTATGAAGTTCATACAGGTTCATTTTAGATTCGTTTCGAATGAGCATGCCTATTTTTCTGTAAGCTCAGTATCTTATTTCAGATGACAGTCTTCAATAAGACGAACTTTATGAGATGAAGCGCTGTCTTTCATTAAAATGAACATATCTTTTATGCTCATTTTAAACATCCACTGAATATCAGAGAAAGTTGAATCAGAACATGCAACTTTCATTCAAACGTTCATTGGAACAAAAGTTTAAGAATCTCTTTTCTAAACCTACTACACATCAAGCTGTTATTCTAAGTGTTACACGCGTGTTATTTCCACCTATATTAATTCTTTTTCAAATTATAAGTCTACAGCCAAACTTCATGTGATATTCATGACTAAGAAGAGCGCTTATTTCTTAAAAAAGCCTTACATTAGAAAATATGATGATTACAAACAATATGTTACTTCCAAACAAAATAGTTTCGTTTCGTAGCTTAAGGAAATTAACGCATCTTTTTGGTATACCAACTGCGATGATTATCCATCAAATATATTACGGTTAAGGGATAACAACTCAAAGATATACGTATATATAAGCCGTGCTAATGTAGGCGACTTTATATAATTATTAATGGTACCTCTTGTTCTTTACCTCGAGAAGATACCTTTCAGATAGTAGCTTTCCTTGCTTTGTTTTGACCGGTTGTTATGGACAGATAATGATTTCTGGCTTTTGTAGCCTCTCTGCATAATCATTAAATGATGTTTTATGAGTATCTTCAGGGTTGGAATCCGAAGTCAACAAATTTACATTTTAATTTTTCTTGATTCATCCAGAAACAATTACATCATGCGATTACGTACAGTGAAAATGGTTTAAATTTCAGTGTAAGAATGAAATTTCCAAAAATGATTATTTTAAAGAATTGATAAAATATAGGAAAAATTTGCGCGATGATTAAATTGGTATCAATAATAAGAAAAAAATTTAAATTTCCGAACGCAACAAAGTCAGTTTTGTGAAATATTATTTTTGGGAGTTATAGCTGGAAACGCCAGATTATTGCCTAATTTTTAATTAATTAAATATTATAATTAAAATTTATTAAAAAGGTATCCGAGGTGCTTATTCTATTCATACAAATAACATTTGAATCAAATTTTAATAATTCTAGGCCAAATAATTCGTATTGTAGAATTTCATCATGGTCACGCATTCTTTTTCATTATTAGTTGAGATTTTTAGTATTTTTTTGCGTCATTTAAAAATTATCAAAAGAATTCTGCTGCATAAGTAGAAACCCAGACATGGCAAAAATTCTTTGTTTATAACAATGCTGAGAAATTTTTTTCGCATGAAACTTACTCTGAAATTGAATCAATCGAACAAAAGCATTTTTATGTCCCAGTGCTTTAATTTAGAGGAACAAATCTTTTTATTTTAAATGGGAAAATGCAGTCTTTATTTAATGAATGCAAAACAACAATAGAATTTGGATGTAAGAACAACTCTCTGCCTATTAAGATAGGAAATTTAACAATCATTGTTATTTTTTTCAATATACCTAAAAAATTATTTTGTTGAAAGGGATTGTATCATATTTCCGAAAAGAACCTTAGTTTCTTCAACGAAACGTAATTAATCTTCCTATTATTATATGAATCAAAATCTTACAGATTTGAATAATCCAACTCCAACACATTTCAATACAAATTTAAAAAAAAGCTTATTCGAATTTAAAATAAAACATTTTTAAAAATTCTTTTTTCAATTTTTCAGATTAAAATTTGAAAGAAGTGATCTAATAAATATTCATATAATATTGCTTGTTAAAATAATATGCTGTTACATGATGTATTTAAAAATATATATATCAAAATGGGGTTGTAACTTTATTTTTTTGAATGAAATACGTCACTAAATATATTATGTCATTAATTTGTGGCGGTTGCAAGAAGCGAGGATAGGACCTGGGACCTTATGGTTCGCAGCCGAGTAACATGACCATGATACAAAAGCATATGCTCGTGTAGCGTAGTTGTTAACAGGCTTATATGCTATTCACCACAGACTCTCCCTCCAGTGAGTCGGAGGTGAGACGAACGATATGGCTGTTGAGTGGTGATGTATTAGCTGTTGATTCTGATGTGCCTGTATCCATTTGAGTAGTGCCATGCGTTATAGCGAGCGTATGTGGTTGCTGTTGCTGCCTCAAGTGAGTCTGACGACTTTGGTTGCGAGTAGATGGTGCCACAACATGTTCATCGTCCGAGGTCACCAATGTGGGGGATTGGTATGAGCGGGAATGGAACCTGGGACCTTGTAGTTCGCAGCCGAATAACATGACCACAATACAAAAGCAATTGCTTGTGTAGCGTAGCTGTTAACTGGCTTATAAGCTATTCACTACAAATTAATGGAAATAATATTCTTTATTTTAAGTGATAATAAGATGGTCAATGTTAAATTTATATTGATACTCTAAAATCAGAATTTCCCTCCGAACTAATAATGCCTAGTAACATTGATAATAAAGTTTAATGAATATTATGACAATAAAAGATAATTTTATTAAATAAAACAGTTTTCTTTTTTCGTTTTTGAAAATAACAGAATCAAAATTTTCATTTTTTCTTCAGTTCTCAGCATGAACCATCATTTACACAACTTCTGTCGAGCTGGTTTTTAATTGCAAATTTCAAGAAAACTGTGTATAAAAGCAGGAGTGAATAGAAAATTCATTAAGTTTGTTGAATCTTGATATAAGTGAAAAGGCTAGATGCAGATATTTTCGACATTTGTCATTAAAAAGATCCTTAGCTGGATTAAAGAATAAGAAAAATCTGTTATAAATCAGAGGTGAGATACAGTAGTTCCTCAGTAAATGGCAGACATCAGATTAAAAGATAGCTGGATTAATGGGAGTTCCTTCAGAAAACGTATTTTAATGGCAAATTCTGAGCGTATTGCAGAAAATTGGCAAAATTAATCATAAAATTAAACCATATATCTATACTTATAATAAAGCTCAATGTGTGTGTGTGTGTGTGTGTGTTGGCGCTCTACAGGCCAGGTCATTTGACATACAGCTATCAAATTTGGTACATGTATACCTTAGAGGTCGGGAATGTGCACCTGGGGTCCCTTTTTTTGAAATTTTAATTAGAATTTTAATTATTAATTAAAAACTAACTTTCCCGCCAAAAGAATCTTCCATTTTCCCCACCGCCAACTTTTCCGCCAAAAAAATCTTCCATTATCCCCAGCGCCAAACGAGAAAGGCTTCCGTTGTTTTTTTTCCCCCAACAGTAATGAGGCTAGGGTTAAAATTTTTCGGCGGATTATTTCAATCGGTTCTGCTTATTTTCTTAATGTTTGATGCATTTAAAATTAAACATTGTTAATGAATCAATCTTTCAGATTCATTCTGAAGTACTTTTGAATTAAAATAAAACAGAATAAAGGAAATTAAAAATTTCTAATCCGCATAGCGTTACCCCAACTGGCGTAGAAAAAAATCACGTATTTGCGTTACGTAACCGGCGAAGAAGATTCACGCATGCGCATTCTGTTCTGATTGTTGCCATGACAACATGTATATGCTTATAGTTTTAAGTACAACGTTTTTTAAGTAGTTTTTTTAAAACCTGTTTTCAACCGTTTATTTTAAACGATTCGTTTTATTTTCTTTGTGTTTGATGCATTTAAATTTAAACATTGTTAATGAATCGATCTGCTCATAATGAATCTAAGAAAATTTTGTTGACCAACTCTTGAGATATTACATAAATTTAAAAAAATATTCTTTAGTGCCCATAAAGTTTAAACGCTGAGTGACTCTATTTTCAGTAATCAGATTATAAAAAAATGCTTTGTTTCAGTAAAAAATATTATTATATTAATTGAAGATAAATTCTTTCCACTTTAATTTAAAGCATAAATTCTACGGGTGCTAACAGAAAATGAGAGAGATACATATTACGTTATGACTGAAGGCCTTTATAATATTATGAATGAATTATATGATAATCAAAATTTGAAGTTTTAAAATATTTTGATGAAGAAGCTATTGAAGTAGAAATTGCATAAAATATTTAATTATTAAAATTTTAACTAACATTAAGATTGGCGAACCGGCTGGTCGCCAAAGGCGGCTAGTAATAAATATTACAAACTCTGGGCAGTTCCTCGGTGTTTAAATTATTCCAAGGTTACTGACATTGATATGAAGTAACTTCTTTTCTATTACCACTCATTCATTTGAAAATGATGATCAGATTATATAGGAGTCATTGTCATTGAGTTTAACCTAATATCTTACCAATTGTTTTTAAATCGAGTTCGCCGGACAAGTGGATTAGTATATTTCTCATAACTTATTAACACAATGAAGGCAACAGAAAATACTATGTTTTTCTTTCTCATATACATATTACACAAAAAGAAAATATTCTAATCTTCTAAACTTCCGATTGCGGAATTTTGATAAATCTCTGCGTTCCATACCGTCCTGCGTGCAATTTTGGTCCGAAAAATGCATTTTTCGAATTATATTTCTCTATGAACCCAACTGAAAAGCGCAATCAGACAGATAGGATTAAATTTCAAGATTTCTTTAAAAAATTGGATGAAATTTATCGAAGAGAACTTTTTTTACTCATATGATATGAACATTATAACTGAGAAATACAAAAGAGCCATTATTTTATTTTAATGCATTTTTTCCCTATAATGTATGAAAGTAATTGCAATTATTTTTCTTAAAACATTATTCCCTTTACAAATAATACGCGTTAAAAGAAATTAAATATCATGGATAAAATAATATAGATATCAAATTATTTAAATTAATTAGAAAAATCTAATTACTGCTCTATTCTTATTTTTAAAATTTATTGTTATTGTCTCAACAAATCTAAACCTAATCTTGAAATATAGCGATGAATGACCAGCAGAAACGTAGAATCAAGACTTTAATTTAATGTAGGAGAAATTTTATTCCATTTGCAAAATGTTCTGAAGTTCCATACTGAAAACCGCATTGATCGTTCTAGTGGAGAAATTTCTAGACAACCAGTCTGCAAAGCTAAATTCTCTGAGGAAATATTCAAAAAATACGGTGAGGATGAAAAAAAATGAATAACATACCAGATAAGACATGCGAAAGAAACTTTTAAGAAAACGAAAGATGATATTCGAAAAATCTTCAAGCCATATCGTAAAAAGGAAACAAATTTTTTTTTCTTCAAGTGCCATTTCGATGAATGATTCAGTCATTCGAGGATCCTCCAAAAACTCAGAGGCAACATTGTTGTCGATTGTAAATGGTAGCAAAAAAAGTTGAAACAGTGTCTAAAAGACAAGACATTTTTTTATATAGAAATTATCTACAGTAAATCTTGAATTTGGTTCTTTTTTTGTGAGCATTTACCAATATAATTTTTTTTGTGAGCATTTACCAATGATAATTTTTTTGTGAGCACTTACCAATGACAATTTTTTTTTGTGATCATATACCGGTCTCTGATAATAATATAAGCGAATGCGTGTGCGTCTATATGTGTTTCTTTTGGCACTCTACAAGACAGACCTATTGAAATAGAATTATTAAATTTGACTCAGATAAACTTCGGAGTGTAGGAAAGATCAACTAACAGCAATTGCTTGAAAACTTTAATTAAAAAGTAAGAAAAATGCTGACATCTATTGTTTTTAATATTGTTACACAAAGCAATATCTTAATATCCAAAAAATTATGTTTTAAACGATACCAATACCGATTTAATACCAAATGATAACAATTTTGTTTATTTTTTCATTATACATTTTGTATAATTTCAAATAGTATTTTCAAATCGTAGTACCAAATAGTAGTATGCGGTTTGATAGAAACCGCTTTCATTACTTTTACAAATACTTATTCGCAGGAATTTCTCTCATTATTAAAAGCTAAAGAAGGAAGATTTTTCTCCTTATTTACACAAATGAAATAAGGATTAAGAATTTGAAATCAATGTACGTGAAAGACAAAGTACATTTAGAAGATATATAATAGGGCTAATTTTTTTCAAAGACATTGTGACACCATAGGACTTGATTATTTTAGGAGTGGGCGTATACGCGATGAAACACACACACACAAACAAACACACAGATTCTACCGAAGAACCGCTGTGTAAGCGGGTCTGGTGCGCATGGAATCCGTCTTGGCCAAACGTCCTTCCGCTTGTGTGGTGTGGAATTTTGGAGAGGGAGGTGCCAGCCCAGGAGTCGTCCTCGTCATCTGACCCGCGTTTCAGAATTAGGAGGTCCGTTAAAAAAACCTAAAATTATTTTTCTACTAAATAAATCTAATTATCATATTATAAAGATTATTTGCAAAAGGGGAAAATTAAAACTATATTTACAATACAGTTAAACTAACAAAATTTAAACAATTGTTGATATATCGTACACTATCCTTTTTTCTTTTCAACAGTTACAGACTCAAAAAAAATCTTTTTCTCATGTCATTCATATTTCATCATTTCATGTTAATTTTATTTGTCCCTGCATAAGTTATGTCATCAATCAGATATAATTTTGAAATATGTTGCAATTTGCACTGAATTCTTCCTGCCTTTGAAGAAGAGGTTTCAGGAAAAAAGATTACAGAAAGTTTCCAAAACTGTTCTCTCTACTCTTCAAAAGCCAGCAGAATGAGAATTTCTCTCCACAAAATTCTGCGAAGTGTTTTCAAACTTATGAGTTCTACCCACACAATACAACTGAGATAGAGAACAAAATACAAATGTTATACAACACACCTCTTTCAGTTTCAAAGAAGGAAGTAGAGATTTCCTAGATTTCCTTGTTTTCAAACGAAAGTTATGAAGTTTCGGCTGTTTTGAAAGCTCTTTAGTAAAGAAACTATGTGACTTGCAACTCCAAAGAAAGTCAAAGGAAGAAGGTAAAAAAGAAAGTATTATAGCACCTCGTTCGGATAAAATATCTGTTGGTCGTTGGGAACTGGTAAAGTATTACAGCTAACAGTTGATGTAAACATTTGTTGGTAAAATTTTTAAAGAGAAAGGGTTTCTCTGTGGTGAAATATTTTGTTAAATTTTATTAGGAAAGAAATATACTTTGTCCGAAAATGTAGAAGTACAAGAAATCGAAAAGTAACACAAGGATTCAAATATTATATGAACCAATGTTCGATGCAACAGGACATTAAATTTTTAATTCCTGATTTTTAAATTTAAATGCTAAGATTTCTATTTGAAAGTGTATAATAAAGAGCATGTTAGTATTATCCAGTTGATCATAATGATATAATCGGGCAATTATGAGTCATTTTTTTGCATCTATGATTCTTTTACCACAAGCCATGAGGTAAAATGATTAGAATAACATACCTAAAAGTTAGTATCACTGAGGTTAATAAATAAAAGTTAATAAATTTGAGGTTAATAAATTAGTAAATTTATTGCTTAAAAAGAATCAAGTTTAGTTTAATTATATTAACGTCCCGTTGTAAAACAACACTAGGGCTATTTTGGGACGAACTTCATAATTTTGAACCGTGCTCAGATAACGAGGACGACACCGGAGCTGGCACCCCCCTCTTCACACCATACCACAACAGCGGGGGAACGTTTGGCATGACGGATTTAACGTGCAATAGACCCCCTTACACGACGGTTTTTCGGTGTAATCGGGTTTAGAACTTGAAATCCTACGCCTCACATGCCGAGACCTTACCACCAGGGCACCGCGGACTACTTAAAAAGAATCAAATAAAATATTGTAGCAATTCTTAGATTGTGCAATGTAAAATTTTTTCAAAAAAGATTTAATATTTAATATAATTTAAAAAGTTTAGCTTACCAATGTGCTAAAAGTAGCTCAGTTCATTTTATGATCCTTTTATATACCTTACACTATGAAATAAAAAAAAATCATTATTTACTTTTAGTAACCTTTTTTTCCAATCTTTTTTATAAAAATGGCTTTTGAATAATAGAGTTTTGACTTACAGAGCCCATCTCGTTATAATTATGTCATATGTCTTGGATTTATGTCAGTTATTACGTGAGGTACTTTGGTTTATATGAATCTCCTTCTGCTGCAGTGTGGAAGTTTTTTGAGTTGCTATCTATAAAATGTGCCATTCTTGTTCTTTGCAATAGTTTAAAATTATGAGCCTATCCTCATGTATACCCATTTGTAATTTCTAAATCATTAAAGATAAGGATATTATTCCATTTGATCGAATTATTCCACATAAAGTAATGTTTTATGTTGTTTGAGTTAACAAATGTACTGCTGAAAAAATGTGAAATCCTACTACTTATGTAATATCCGGTCTTAATTTAATTAATTATATGGCGATTACACTAATATTGTTAATAAAAGAGTTCCACCTTTCTGCTATTGAAACTGACGTAGATATAAAACTTTGAATTTTATTATTTTAAATTAATCTACTATCTCTTTGAGCAAATACTCGCTTTTATATATTTATCTCCACCAGATGGTATTTTAGTATATTTTTTTAGAATATATTCTTGCATCTAGTTTTAAGAGAAAACTTCCGACTATTTCTCTGATGAACATCTGACCGAGTTAAAAATAATTCTTGATGAAAAAAAATATAATGTATGACAATATCAATCAAGAGATTAGTGAATGGATATCTAATTAACTGTGACAGGAACGGTAGAAAAAATTGAGACGTCTTTAAAATTAAAAGAATAGTGATCGAATATAAGATACTTCCCAAATGAAGTTGTGCACTTAAATAAAAAAATGATGACTAAAACTTTATTATGTTAATCGTTTAAATTAAATCTACTATCATTTATTCCCTACTGCTAAATAGGACAAAGTGCACACACACACACACACACACACACACACACACACACACACACACACACACACACACACACACTTGTTTTCTATCTTTATTTAAACAACTTCATTGATTACATACAGGGGTGGAGGGAAATCATGGAAAATTTTGAAATTTTGAAAATTGCAAATCATTATCTCTTTGATCCGAATACTCATAAAATGCTGCAAAATATGTAACCTGGCATTCATTTTATGCAGGAATTTTATGTTCTACAACAATTTTGAGAGTAATATTTTGAGAATCGAGAATAAAAAAGCGTTCCAGAATAACCTTTTAAAAATTGACAAATTGTGCCATTTCGCTTGAATTTCCTTTCCTCGCTGGCGAAAGGAAATTGTCCAGACTCTAACCGAGACGATTTAAGCAATAAAATCTTAGCCATAATATTTTTCTCGTTGTAAGTACTTTTTTACTTCCCTGTCACTAGTGTATGATACTCCCGCAACTTTTTTCAGATCTAGTCGCCATGTTTTGTCACTTAATTCTAGACTTGTTGCCACATTTTATGTGCAATCTAACCTAAAGCGAATCTATGATCCAGAGATAAACAGGCTGGCACACCCTGCCAAGTATCAAAAACTCATAATGCTTTTTGCCTCTAATCTAATGAGTAGCGGAAAGAGATACCAGCTGCTGCCTTTTGCTTGTGAAAATGATGGGCTTAGGTTGTAGATGAGAGTCAAAAGGGAACAGTTTCAGATAAAAAATTCCTCAAAAATTAAAAACGCAGTTTTTATTCTTTTATGTTAGTTATACCTTTTTAGATTAGTGCGATCATTTATCAACGAACTATCTAATAAATTATAATGAATTTAAGTCCACTTTCTTAAATTTATTTTAAACTAGCAGTACCCACCCGGCGTTGACCATTGCATAACATCCAAGAGGAAAAATTAGCTTTAAATTTAAGTCTAGCCTCCACCCGATATGACATGGACATGTCACGCAACATCAAACATAAAAAAATATAGTTAGAAATCATCAAAAATAACTCATTTTTAATAGCACATATTCAAAATTATTTAGACTGTTAAAAAGTATAAAAATATGATATGTTCATAGAAAAAACAATTCATTAAAAATATACAATATAAAAGCTGTTTTAAAATTTAAATATGTACAAATAAGTCATTGTACCCGCGGTTCCACAGTTGTTTACCAACTCTGTATAATCCGATATGAAAATAAAATTCAGCTTGCTTCAATAATATTTCTTTGTAAAATAGACTGGCTGATTTTCCTCCTGGGGCCAAGCCAAAAAGATTTTGTTCGGATATAACTCTAGAAAATGCCATATAAAGTTGTCCATGAGAAAAAAATTCTTTAGTTAAGTCAAATTTTGATATGGCTTCAGTATACTTAAACCTTCACAATAAATGCCCTACAAAATGGTAAAATATCACCAATATCAGTTAATATTTTTGAGTATAATAGTTTTGAATCGCTCTTTGTATCGCATATGCATATCACAGCTCTTGCTATTTGCGCACGCGCAGTTTGAGGTTTTCGCATATGCGCGGATAAGTGCAAAAGCACAGATATTGTTTTTTTACGCATTCGCGAATCGTAGTAGGAAAATAATTTAAATCGCAATTATAAAACTCCTTTTTTATTTTGATATGACTTCAATATACTCAAACCTTCCCCAATAAATGCTCTACAAAATGGCACAAATATCTTCAATATCAATTAAGTATTTCTAGAGTTTTCTCCTTTAAAAACACAGACGCTTTCAGGAGACTTCATTTTATATTATGTATATATGTATATTTTCTTGAGTACAAAAAATTATTACAAAAGAGCCTTTGTTAGAAATGCTATAATTTTTTTCCATGTAATATTCGTATTCTTAGTTTATTTAGTCCAACAAATATGGTATCTAATGCAGAAAGGAAAAGATCATTTGGTTCCATGATTTCAAATCGGTCATTACTGCTCAGTGCTAGTTTTGAGGTTTATCAAGGATAAAGTGTTTGTTAGAAGTTATAATCACAGATGATGTATTAAATGTAATAGTCGAAACATTGGACAATATTTAGTGAGAATTGAAACACTGCCTTGACAGTCTTCCAACAACTAAGAATTCTCATATTGAAAACTTTATAATATCTAATTTTTTATAATATATTATTTTTTAATATATTATAATTTTTAATATATTAAATTATAAATTGTATTTTTACAATATATTAAAAAAATCTTATGCCAAATTACTAATTTATAATTTACAATAATTTGCAACTTACTAATTTATAATTTACAATAATTTGCAACTTACTAATTTATAATTTACAATAATTTACAAATTACTAATTTATAATTTACAATAATTTACAAATTACTAATTTATAATTTACAATAATTTACAAATTACTAATTTATAATTTACAACTTATTGATAATTATTTACAATATTTTTTTGTAATCCGGTTAAGACTTAATAGCCATCCTGCATTTTGTGATGCCTAATTTCACTTTGATATTCATCTAGAATATATATCAAATTTTTTCTAATCTTGATCTGCCTTTTATTGAAATAATTTTCAAAATCCACATTATAAAACAAAGAAATATTTTCAAAGTACCGACTTTACATTAGTAATAAATATTTTTGGGTAACGAAGGATTTCGCATAAAGAAATGTGGTATCAGGGGGATAGAAGGAATAGAAATCAAGCATTTATAGAGCTTCGATCTATCCAACATTGTTTTTGACTTTCCCTTCCAATAATTTTGAGTCTTGGTTTCTTTTTCTTTCTTTTGTACTAACGATTTAATTATTTATACAAATTTATTTTATTTCACGTTAAGTAAAACCTAATAGCAAACGATTTTTGATCGTTTTTTTATAGTAAAAATTATCACAAGAGAATGAATTATTATTCAATTTTAAATTATAACTATTTATTATCATGTGAGAGCATAATGTTGTTTTAGTTTGAGGGTTATGAAGCCTCAAAATGCAAAGGTAGAAAATTGGTGATTTATCGCGTTTGAGGCTTCAATTTTCTGCTTTTAGGGTTATTAGAAAATGATAAAGACGATCGCCAACAAAAAGTCTTAATTTGACGCAATGTCCACCATGTACCCGGTTCTCCTGTCTGGCAAATAAAGAGCAGGGTCGTAAGAAGTTATCGCCCGAAGAAGCAGAGAGAGAAAAAATGGGAATGAGCGCGAAATAGCGAGAGGAGGTATCGAAAGTTATATACATACATAATATAATGGTTTTTTTTTTTTTTAATTTTCAATTTTTTTTAACGGGCAAAAATGTTGGGAGTTTAAACAATTTTGAGATGTGGGGGGGGGACATTGCTTTTCTAAAAATTGACGATTGAGCAATACAATAGTCACGTGAACCTTTCGAACAAGTTTAAACTAAATTTTCGAAAAGTAAAAAAATAATAATAACGAAATAAATAAAATAAAATTGTGGTCTCGAGACGAAGTTTTAGAATTTAGATGGGGCGAGGGAACTCATCGTTTTCTAAATACTGACACATATGAAATCTGAAAGTCACGTGATTGTTTCAAACCGGTTTAAACTTGTTTTTCTCGGAAAAAAAAAAAAAAATTCTGGCCTCGAGAAAAAAAAAAAAAATTTAGAGCTCGATTGATTTTGAGATAGTCAAAAACCATCGCTTTTCTAAATGTTGGTCATATAAATGGTTGGTTTCTAAATGAGTCATGTGAGAACATGATGGTTTTCTATCGGATTGATACCACGTGACTTAAAAAATATAATGTTCTCACATGATAGATTAACATTTGAGATAGCTGATTTCAATTTTTTTGTGCTAGTTTCTTAAACCCTCAATGGAATCATTTAGAATTTTTGAATGATTACTGTGCAGTAATATTAGAAAGCTCTCACATTTAAAAAAAAATGATGATTGACACTTTGTAAAGAAAATAAGAAAACATAATTCAAATTTACATGTTTTCTTGGATGATCATTCCAATTTCTCCAATGAATTCTCGTACACCTCAGCAGAAAGAAGTGACCAGAAAAGAGGTTTGCAAGTGAGCATTAAGGATTCTACCTCGGTTCTTGTATTAAAATTCCGCCCAGAGGTCTAATCTCGTCAGTTAGAGTGCAGGCCGCAGAGCAGATTAGGGACTCTTGCTGCAATCCTCTAATCTTGTTAGCCTAGACGTAACTGATCAGGCGTATGCCGCAGCACGATTGTATTAAGTCGAGCATTTATCTTGATCTCACACAAGTGAAAAACATTTGTGGACTCTAATGTAGGACTACCGTTGTGTATAATCAGGAACAGTGGAGCTATTTGCAAATGTATAAAAGATTTTTTTATATACGGATAACTTAATTGAAAACTTTATCAACATGAGATGTATGGTTTCAGTATATGAGAAACATATAAACTATTTCTAAAATTCTGGTACAAACTTTAAGGGTTATTCTAATGTACACCATGCTATTTAAGAAGAAATATAAAAGCTTACCTTCATTGAAAAATTAGGTGAAACATTGTTTGAAGTTTACTGAACTTTAGGACTAATTCTATCTATATCTATACTTATAAATAAAGCCCAATGTGTGTGTGTGCGTGTTGGCACTCTACAGGCCAGGTCATTTGACATACAGCTACCAAATTTGGTATATGTATACCTAAGAAGTCGGGAATGTGCACCTGGGGTCCCTTTTATGAATTTTTAATTAGAATTTTAATTATTAATTAAAAACTAACTTTTGCGCCAAAAAAATCTTCCATTTTCCCCACCGCCAAATGAGTAAAGCTTCAGTTTTTTTTTCTCCCAACAGTAATGAGGCTAGGGTTAACATTTTTCGGCCGATTATTTCAAACGATTCTGTTTATTTTCTTAATGTTTTATGCATTTAAAATTAAACATTGTTAATTAATCCATGTTTCAGATTCATTCTGAAGTACTTTTGAATTAAAATAACACAGAATAAAGGAAATTAAAAATGTCTAATCTGCATAGCGTTACCCCAACTGGCGTAGAAAAGTTCAAGCATTTGCGTTACCGTAACTGGCGAAGAAAATTCACGCATGCGCATTGTGTTCTGACTGTTGACATGACAACCATTATCAACGGATGATTTAAATTATTTTTAGGTTAGTTGCATGCTTTTGTAATTGAATTGTATTTATGTTAGTTATATATTTTTTTGCATATGCTTAAGTACATCGTTTTTAAGTAGTTTTTTAAATCTGTTTTCGACCGATTATTTTAAACGATTCATTTTATTTTTTTAATGTTTGATGCATTTAATATTAAACATTGTTAATGAATCGGTCTGTTCATGATGAATCTGAGAAAATTTTGTTGACAAATTCTTGAGATATTACATAAATTAAGAAAGATATTCTTTAGTGCCCATAAAGTTTAAACGCTCAGTGACTCTGTTATCAATAATCATATTATTAAAAAAATGCTTTGTTTCAGTAAAAGATATTATTATATTAATTGCAGATTAATCATTTACACTTTAATTTAAAGCATAAATTCTACGGGAGGTAACAGAAAATTAGAGAGATACATATTACGTTATGACTGAAGGCCTTTATAATATTATCAGTGAATTATATGAATCTCAAAATTTGAAGTTTTAAAATATTTTGATGAAGAATCTATTAAAGTTGGAATTGCATAAAATATTTATTGGTACGACCGGAGTTTAACCCACTGCTTGGAGGAATTTATAAAAATCGCCAACAACGGTCTTGCGAAATGTTCAAAAGCAAAGGAGCAGACGCTCAATTATAGTGCATAATAAAGATTGCCAGCTTTGGCGCGTTACTTGGAGAAGAAGGGGGTTAAATTCCGGTTCAACCTATTTAATTATTAAAATTTAAACGAACATTAAGATTGGTGAACCGGCTGGTCGCCAAAGGCGGCTAGTTTATATATAAAGCATACTCCCAGGCTATAATTATACTTTTATATAAAATACAAACAATAGCAAATGAATATAAAAGTAATGATTATGACAAAATATTTGTTACCTATAAGTAGTTTATAATTTATCTTAATAGCAAATGATTTTCTAAATTGCTTTCTGATGGTTAGATGAATAATAACAGCATGCCAATTGATGTGTTACATAATAAATTACATAGCAATTACATAATAAATTACTTTACAAGAACACTTTCCCTTACTTTTTGATATCAAAGCTTATGGAAACTATATAATATGTGTATATTTATTTATCCACTGGAGTATACTTTTATTTGGCGAAATTTTTTCTTGGCGCTTTTTGGTCGCCGTTAAAACCGATTTGTTCCTTGAAAATAATTATTCCCAATGTAACGCACCAACAATTATACATGTTTGGAAATGTCGTTGGAGTAACTGGCATACATTTTTGAGCTGAACCTTGAAGATCGCTTTAATCGGACATTTTTCATGGCTGTACTCTGCGAGAAATATGGTCTGATTCTGGTGGAGTAATTGCTGTGACCTAAAATCATGCGAGACTATTCTCAAAAGTTAGAAGATGGACATGAAGATGGAAACTTTGCTAGATATAGATATGTTTCACTCTTCATAACATGTGATAAGTTAAGTCATAAGCACGTGATAACAAAGATAAGTCAATAATGAGAAATAGAAAAAAAAATACAGCGAATTCAATCATGTTTATTTCAACTTTATTATTTCTTTCTAAACTAATTTTCGAGCAGACATTTCTTTCTCTCAGCAAATATATTCGTCTGAAGTTGAAGAATAGTCACCAACTCGTCAGCGCCTCGCTATACCTAAAAACTTCGAAAATACTAATAAATCTTTCCGTTGATGTCATCAAATGAGTAATACTGCTTTGGTAAACGCAATTTTGTTCTTTCATTGTTAACATTTCAACAATGTTATTGGTGGACGTTGATTAAATACGCTGAACACTATTAGTGGACGCAATTTAAACAGTTAAGTTAAAGTGTTAACAATTTAGTTAAGTGTTCCAAAGTAGCACTTTTTGATGATATTGTTAGTGGACACTGTTTGAATTTGGGAATGCAGTTTTAAATATTTATTACAATTTGCTGTAACGAAGCACTTCTCTAGGATACTATTGATTGCACTAAATATTAATGGCGGATGATGTTGCTTCTGCGCATTGGATGCAGTCAGAAGACGCCATTTTGGACATTCATCGATAGCTTTATTATTAAAAAAAACTTTTAAATGATGCTGTTGGTGAACGTCGATTTAGCTGATGGACGCGATTTTGAACATTTATTGTTACTATTGTTGAAAAATAGTATTTTTCAAAGATATTGTAAGGAAAAAACTTGTGTTCCTTTTTATGTCTGTTTTTAGTATTTCGGCACATTATTTGTGCCCATTCATTTATATTTTCTTTTAGTGTTGCTTCTATAGTTTGCCATAAGAATTTTGTTACAAATTCAGTTTCTCATTGAAAATCACGTGACTAAAGTGCATGTGATTCAATCTTATTTTGTATTTAATGAGATAAAATTCATTAAAAATAAAATGATCAACTGTTTAGATATTCAGTTGCATTTCGTTATTAATGGAAAACAAATTCGTGAATAGTTTAAAACTCAATGGAACTTTTTTTCTTGATATCTGTTTGATTTATTCATGAAAATATTTCTTATAAAATTCTGTTCAAATATTAAAGATTCGATTAGCATATAGACTTTGTGAAATTTTAACATCTCACTGATCAAGCGTCCTCACGTAGACAAGGGCTGTGAAAACTTAGACCTTGGTTTCCTCTTCATATCTTATTTACCATTCGAAATTCGAATATTAATTTAGAAATGCCATTTAAGTTAGATCAATCAATAAATCCTTTATAAAAGAACATGTAACGTAAAATAAAGAAATTCTTGCAAATTTGATTAAAAATCCATTCAAATTCCTCGCAAAGAACTTAAACAAGCAAATCTGAAATAGCAGATCATTATTTTCCGATTACTTTGCTTTTATAAGTTAATGAGCCTTTCCCTTAGTGAAGATAAAGCAATTTCCATCTAGAAACTCTCTGAAGTAAGAAATAGTTTAGGTGTCATCTAACCTAAGAACGTAACTCTTCGCTGATTGAGGTGGAAATCGATCTCACCTTTGATAAAGGACACTCAGGACGCCTTTGTCCTGCAACGACGTTGGCAGGGACGTCAACAGGGAAATAACCTTTAATGTCACGACATCCCTCTCCGCGGTAAAAGTAATCTCCTAAAGTGCAGGTACGGTGACAAGAACATCTTTTTCCGAGAAACGATTTAGACATTGATATTAAAAAGTAGTAATTTTCGACGATTTTCTTTCCCGTGTTTTGGTCATGGATTCATTTTGAGAACTTGATTTGTTCAGTACCAATTTGTGCTTCATTGATATTATCACTTTCCGCACGTCTAATGTGAACTTTTTTAGTTTTAAATCGATCAAAGTTTGAAATGCTGAATTCAAACACTATATGGATATTTATTTGAGACCAAAAAAATGGTTTAAAGTTATTTATTATTCCTTATAAAGTGCGCATAAGCAAATTTTTTGAAGCTGGAAAATATAGATCTTTTAATGGAAGAGTTGTCTTTAATTTAAAGATCAAAAGAAATTTATTGTATTTAATGTTAAAATATAAACCATCCTGTCTTAATTGTCTGATGTGAATTTCATTAGTTTTAAATCAACCGAAGTTGAAAAGCTGGATTTAAACACGATATTAATATTTATTTGAGATCAATGGAAAGGTTTTAACCCTTTCTAAGGCCCTGGGAAGTATGCTTCCTACCTAATTTATCAATCTTTGTATGAAAGTATGTAGGTTGGCATAAGTTCTGACAATTTTTTTAGAAAGACAGAAACTTAGATGCTTCAGTTCTTTATCTCACACAAAATGATGTGTCTTGGTTTGTCACTTAATTATTAATAAACCAAACTAATTAATTAATCAAATTAAATTTATCTAATAAGATAAATGAATCCCTTTTCTTATTATAATTTCAAGCCTAAACATATTTTAACATAATATGACTAGAAAAAAATGGCCCTTTAAAGGATAAATTATTTATTATTCCTTATAAAGTGCACATAAGCACATGTTTTTATGCTGGAAAATATAGATCTTTTAATGGAAGAGTTGTCTTTAATTTAAAGATCAAAAGAAATTTATTGTATTTACTGTTAAAATACAAATCATACTGTCTTAATTGTCTAATGTGAATTTCTTTTGTTTTAAATCCACCGAAGTTGAAAAGCTGGATTCAAACACGATATGGATTTTTGTTTGAGACCAAAAGAAATGTTTTAAATTATTTATTATTCTTTATAAAGTGCGCATAAGCAAATGTTTTGAAATATAAATGGAACATATAGATCTTTTAATGGAAGAATTTTCTTTAATTTAAAGATCAAAAGAAATTTATTGTATTTACTGTTAAAATACAAACCATACTGTCTAAATTGTTTGATGTGAATTTCATTAGTTTTAAATCAACCGAAGTTGAAAAGCTGGATTTAAACACGATATAAATATTTACATGAGATCAATGGAAATGTTTTAAATTATATATTATTCTTGATAAAGTACGCATAAGCAAATGTTTTGAAATATAAATGGAACATATAGATCTTTTAATGGAAAAGTTGTCTTTAATTTAAAGAACAAAGGAAATTTATTGTATTTACTGTTAAAATACAAACCATCCTGTCTTAATTGTCCCATGTGAATTTCTTTAGTTTTAAATCAGCTTGAGAGAAAATTGATTTAAAAAGCTGGAAAGCTGAAGTTGAAAAGCTGAATTCAAACACGATATGGAGTTTTGTTTGAGACCAAAAGAAGCGTTTTAAATTTTTTATTATTCCTTATAAAGTACGCATAAGCAAATGTTTTGAATATGGAAAATACAGATTTTTAAAATGGAAGAATTGCTGGGCTTTTAAAGAATAAAAGAAATTTACTGCATTTACTGTTAAAGTACAAACCATACCAAAGCAAACATTTCAATCTTCAATCATCCCGCCAAGATTTTAATTTCTATTGATAGATAGACATTTTAGTGCTTTCAAAAATGCCTTTTTTTTAACTCTTAAAAATCATCAAGATCTCCAGGAATCTCGCAAAGATTCTCAAAGTTCCGAGTTCAACGAAATTTTTTTAATTAATAAAAAACATCTTTTTATTTCATATACTAGATTGTAAAAAAGGAAATAACAAAAAGCAAAATTGCAAGCTGAGTAAAGTGTTCACAACAGTGCTTCTCTGTTTCTAGTATTCTTCGTCGTTTGAAACTCGAAGCTCTTTCAATGATTTCTGTGGGGCATTTCGCCGCTGGGAATGAATTTTCCAACTTTTGTCAATAGAGACTCTAGCTAACTTTTTTTTCATTAGTTGTATTATTTGTATTTATTTTATTGATGGCATTTCCTTCTTTTTTAGTTCATCTCGTTTCAAATACTAGTTTTCAATTTCTTTCTGTTAATTTTTAATATTTGTATGACTTTCTGTTATATTATTGATATTTGAGAAAGAAAGCCGGAAATATAAACTGTTTGAACATTTAAGAAAATATAAAAATATTATATTTTAGTGTTAAAATTAATTATAGAGAATTTTTGAAAAAGAACCTCAGCTTCCATTTAATGAAAAAAGAGTAATTTATTGTTTACCATCTCTAATAACAGATACCCTAACTTACTTACGAATCATCTGATTTTCCATCATCTGGTTCAACCAACCGAATCCTCTAAATGAAATGTTTTCCCTTATAGAGAAATATTTTCATTCGAAACTATTTTTTGCAAGTATAAAAGGTAAATAATTTGCACTTTGAAATGTATGTTGAACTAATATTTAGTAATAAATTGTTAGTATTTTGACAAATTTATCTCTTATTAGTAATGACCCTTTATATAAATTATTTCAAACGCTATTTCAAAGCCTGTTTCATTATTAACTATATTTTGTCATTTTTTTTGAAAATGCCAGCTTCGGTAAGTTTTGTTCTAATTGTTTAGTAGGTTTTTATGTGACAGCTTAGTGATATACAAAGCTGTTTTGTTTTTTGTCTTGCCATTTTCAAATATTATTTCTTTTTTTAATTATTATTTTTTGTTATCATTCACACAATACACAATTGCATTTTTGAGGCATTTACTAAACATTTAACTGAAATTTCCTGATTCTGTAAAGTGGTTCATGAAGTAGTTAAGCTTGCACGTCTTTGCATTTTAGTTATTTTCAATTGAATACAATTGAAAACAATGACATTCTTTTGTTCAATTTTAAATTATTGTCTGACATCGAATCAGACTTACCAGGTGTTATTTGCAGTTTATAATGGCTGAGGTTTTCTATGTATCTTCAGGAAAGTAAAAAATTATGAAATAAATATATGATTGCACAATAATTAATTCCATTTTGGCATTACTTTATAACTAAAATAAGATTACTATAACATAATTTCTGAATTATATTAATATAAATAAATAAAAGTCATTGTTGGCATGTATGTATATATGCATGTAAATTCCATTCTCTTTTTAAAACGACATTTTCAACTAAACATAGCACACTTATTGCGTAGGACAAGGGTCAGTTTTCAAAGAGCAAAAGTTAATTAAATATTCAGTTAACTAAAATTTTGACGTTGTCTTCTGAAGTAATGTGCGATCAAATCACTTAATGCAAAATATTATATTACCATCTTACAATTCAAAATTTTTCCTTTTCAATGATAAATTCCATTCTCTACGATTTTTTCTTAAATATTTATTAAGTTTTTCAAAAATTACAAGAACGGGTTTGAAATGCAGTAACACATAATGAGACTCTGTTCCACTCTATTATTTTTTGAAATTTATGGTTCATATTATTTAGAATTATATTAGATTTAAAGTATTTATTTAATAGTACTTAAAAAATGAAAGAAGGAATTCATATGCCCTTCATTTTCAAATGCTATCTCCTGAAAATTAAGGGCATATTCAAGGGTAATTGAAAATTAAGAGACAAGGTCCAAGGATAGTCAATCATTTGGTGTGGTAAATTAAAAGGATTGTGTGGATTTCAATAAATCCTACAAAATTAATTTATACATTAAATATATTAAGCATGAAAGTATTTAAATTCCGAGTAATGCCAGGTATATTAATTTGGCGAAAATGAAATTAATTAGGCATAATATTCTGCGCGATTTATATTTGGCAGGTACTTTAGCTAATTCCTGGTAGAAGCTAAATGTAGTTAGCTTACTGATTATACTAACCTGATATTTTAAGAATTCATCGAAGTTGGAAAGACTTTACCATTTTCCATCAAGAACGCATTTTAGTATTAAGAACTTTTCTCCGTAAGGGAAGATAGATTATTGTTAAGCTTCAACCTTTAATCTTCATCTTGCCTCTATTATCCAGTTAATCCACTCAATCTACTCATCAGATTATAATATTATAAATATTCTACGGCAACTACTTTATATCAAACAGAATATATTTAATCGATTGTTGTTAACAGTTAACAACTGCTGTTAACAATTTTGTTTGGTGAAATATTTTGGAAGTAATCTTAATAATCAATTTGCTCTAAAGTTTTAAATAAATATCTTTATTTTTCTTATAATTTTAGGTAAAACAAAAGATCTTACATAAGATCTATCTGAATTCAGTTGTATCTTTGAATAGTAATAATCTATACTTTTAATAAAGAGCAATGTGTGTATGTGTGTGTGTGTTGGCGCTCTACAGGCCAGACCGTTCAACCTACAGCTACCAAATTTGGTATGTGTATGTATAATACCTTGGAGGTCGGGAATGTACACCTCGGTGCTATTTTTTAGAGTTTTTAATTAGAATTTGAATTAATTAAAAATTAAGCAAAATTTTGGTGTTTTCCCGCTATAACTTCCGAAAATACAATAGCACAAAAATGATCATTACATCACATTGAAGATCAAACAATTATCTTTTTAATGATACTAATGTTTTAGACAACAAATTAAGTTTCTATTTTTAATCAATTTTTTAAAAAATAACTTTATTATATTTTTCAACAACTTATTTCGTACAAAATAAAAATTAAATTTAACTTGCACGAGCACGTTACAAAATGTTTTTCTAATTATTAGCTTTTATCAATGTGTTGCCATCCTATTGACAAAAACTGATATTAAAAAAATAAATCAACTGTTATTGCAAATTAAACATATAAGATGAAATTTTCAGCACGTGTCTGTATGAAATGAAATAAATATGAAATAGAATATTTTATAAAAAGCAAATGCAAAGAAAAGATTTCTATGATCTTTTACGATATCTATATTAGAAATCAATTAATCAGTTTTATTTAAGGCAAACATGGTTTAATATATATCTTTTTAGTTCAAGGCTCAACGGCTAATTTGTAAACCTTTAATAATAGTAATAATAAAATAATAATAGTAAAAAAAATAAGTAAATAATTAAATTATATGTAACTTGAATCTATAAATACTCTAATAAATGAAGAATGTTTAACTTTTATCTAAATCTTCTGCTCTGTGAATCATATTTAACAAAATTTTCTTGAGGCATCAATATCTATACTTATAATAAAGCTCAATGTGTGTGTGTGTGTGTGTGTGTGTTGGCGCTCTACAGGCCAGGTCATTTGACATACAGCTATCAAATTTAGTACATGTATACCTTATAGGTCGAGAATGTGCACCTGGGGTCCCTTTTTTCGAAATTTTAATTAGAATTTTAATTATTAATTAAAAACTAACTTTCCCGCCAAAAAAATCTTCCATTTTCGCCACCGCCAAATGAGCAAGGCTTTCGTTTTTTTTTTCTCCCAACAGTAATGAGGCTAGGGTTAGTATTTTTCGGCGGATTATTTCAAACGATTCTGTTTATTTTCTTAATGTTTGATGCATTTAAAACTAAACATTGTTAATTAATCCATGTTTCAGATTCATTCTGAAGTACTTTTGAATTAAAATAAAACAGAATAAAGGAAATTAAAAATTTCTAATCCGCATAGCGTTACCCCAACTGGCGTAGAAAAAACCCCCACGTATTTGCGTTACGTAACTGGCGTTGAAAATTCACGCATGCGCTTTGTGTTCTGAATTCCGCATTGTGTTGACGAATTATTATAACGGATGCGGACTGGATTTAAATTTTTTTTAGGTTCGTTGCATGCTTTTGTAATTAAAATGTATTTATGTTATATATTTTTTGTATATGCTTATAGTTTTAAGTGCATCGTTTTTTAAGTAGTTTTTTTAAAACCTGTTTTAAACCGTCTATTTTAAACGATTCGTTTCATTTTCTTAGTGTTTGATGCATTTAAATTTAAACATTGTTAATTAATCGATCTGCTCATAATGAATCTAAGAAAATTTTGTTGACCAACTCTTGAGATATTACATAAATTAAAAAAGATATTCTTTAGTGCCCAGAAAGTTTAAACGCTGAGTGACTCTATTTTCAGTAATCAGATTATAAAAAAAATTCTTTGTTTCAGTAAAAAATATTATTATATTAATTGCAGATTAATTCTTTCCACTTTAATTTAAAGCATAAATTCTACGGGTGCTAACAGAAAATTAGAGGGATACATATTACGTTATGACTGAAGGCCTTTATAATATTATGAGTGAATTAAAGGACTATCAAAATTTGAAGTTTTAAAATATTTTGATGAAGAAGCTATTAAAGTAGGAAAAATATTTAATATAAAAATTAAATAAAATATTTAAATATAAAAATTTTAACGAACATTAAGATTGGCGAACCGGCTGGTCGACAAATTCTTGAGATATTACATAAATTAAGAAAGATATTTTTTAGTTCCCATAAGGTTTAAATGCTCAGTGACTCTGTTTTCGTTAATCATGTTATTAAACAAAATAACATTTATTGACGAACACGAACACACTGATTTTCACCGTTACTCTGATTAGATGTTATAAAATCTGAATAGATAAACATAAACGTGTAAACAGCTGTGCGCCGGTTTCTATGGCAACACAGCTGGAAAGGGAGAAGAAGTTTCTACGACAGAACATCTGCTTTACACAATTTTATAGAATAACTTTTCCCCTTTTTCGTTTCATTTTTTAAAAAAATTACTTATTTAATAAGAACACCTGCTTTACCCAATTTTTTAGAATAGTTTTTTTCCCCTCTTCGCTTGCTTTAAAAAAACATCTATACTTATATATAAAGTTCAATGTGTGTGTGTGTGTGTGTTTGTGTTGGCGCTCCACAGAAAAGACCATTTGACCTACAGCTACTAAATTTGGTACATGTATACCTTAGAGGTCTCTTTTTTGAATTTTTAATTAGAATTTTAATTATTAATTAAAAGCTAACTTTCTCGACAAAAAATTATTCATTTTCCCTACCACCAAATGAGTAAGAGTTCAGTTTTGTTCCCCCAACAGTAATGAGGCTAGGCTTAAGATTTTTCGGCTGATTATTTCAAAGGATTCTGTTTATTTTCGTAATGTTTGATGCATTTAAAATGAAACATTGTTAATGAATCGATCTTTCAGATTAATTCTGAAATACTTTTGAATTAAAGTAAAACAGAATAAAGGAAATAAAAATTTCTAATCTGCATAGCGTTACCCCAACTGGCTTAGAAAAACTCACGCATTTGCGTTACCGTAACTAGCGTTGTAAATTCACGCATGCGCATTGTGTTCTGATTGTTGACATGACAACCCATATCAACGGGCGATTTAAATTATTTTTAGATTAGTTGCATGCTTTTGTAATTAAAGTGTATTTATGTTAGTTATATATTTTTTGTGTATGCTTATAGTTTTAAGACCATCCTCTTTTAAGTAGTTTTTTTTAACCTGTTTTCGACCGATTATTTTAAACGATTCGTTTTATTTATTTTTTTTAGTGTTTGATGCATTTAAAATTAAACATTGTTAATTGATCAATCTGGTCATGATGAATCTGAGAAAATGTTGTTGACAAATTTTTGAACTATTACATAAATTAAGAAAGGTATTCTTTAGTGCCCATAAAGTTTAAACACTCAGTGACTGTTTTCAATAATCATATTACAAAAAAGATGCTTTGTTTCAGTAAAAAATATTATTATATTAATTGCAGATTAATCCTTTCCACTTTAATTTAAAGTATGAATTCTATGGGAGCCAACAGAAAATGAGAGAGATACATATTACGTTATGACTTAAGGCGTTTATAATATTGTGAGTGAATTATATGCCTATCAAAATTTGATGTTTTAAAATATTTTGATGAAGAAGCTATTAAAGTAGCAATTGCATAAAATATTTAATTATGAAAATTTTAACGAACATTAAGATTGGCGAACCGGCTGGTCGCAAAGGCGGCTAGTTTTAAATAAAATGTTGCACTGAAGTCAACTAAATGAATCTCTAGAACTGACTGATTTATGATTATTTGAATATCACTATTTAATAAAAATGGTCGATTTTAGAACACTTCATGAACTATCTGAAGGAGGATATCTCAATCAGCGCCCTGGAGTTCTCAAGACTGATTGGCCTAGGATTATGAAAATGTTGGTTGTTCTAAACTATTCTATTCACGTTAAGCGTTCATGAGAAAAAAATAGTTTTTATCAGCGCATTGCCATCGCATTGACAAAAACTAAAAATGAAACATTAAATGAACGCTTACAACAAACTGAACCTAGGAAAGTGTAATTTACACCACGTGTCTGTATGAAATGAAATAAATGTGAAATGTGATGTCTTCCATAAAAAATAAAAGTGCGAAAACGTTTTCTGTGACATTTTAAAATAATAATAATTCAGTCTTCATGATCATTTAAAATACTAATAATTCAGTCTTATTTAAGGCATACATAGTTTAATATATACTGGATACCCGCTTTAATCAAGGCCCAACCGCTAATTTCTAGAACTTTTTTAATTGCCATATATATCTAATAAGAAAATGATCTAAATGAAATAATCATATTTTATGTTACTTGAGTCAGCAAATGCCCCGATGAATTACGAGTTTTAAATTTTACATAAATTCTCTGCCCTGAGAATCATATTAAAAAAATATTCTTAAGACACTAATATTTTAAATAAATTAATTGAACTTCAATAAACTAAATTTGTCTCTAAAACTGACTGATTTATGAATATCTGAATATCCCCATTCAACAAAAGCGGGCGATTTTAGACCACTTCATTGACCGTTTCAAAGATGATACCCTAACTAGCGCCCAGGATTTCTCAAGTCTGATTGGCTTAGGATAGTGAAAATGTTGATTGTTCTAAACTATTATATTCAAAAATTTATAAATCGATCATATTTGATAGCAAAAGGTAGTAACGTAAATTCACTTATTTAAAAGTTGTAGTGTCAAGAATATTTCGCAGAATATGTTCCTTTAGGACAAAAGGACTGTATAAAATTTAGATTTCATGATTTTTTAAAGTATATCTATAGATAAAAACATAATAAAATATATATTTAACGTCATTTAAATCCCTTTGAAATTAAAACTAAAAGCCGAATTTTATGATGAATCTGATAATTTTTTATAGAATAATTCTTAAGATACTACATAAATCATGATAATTATTCTGTAGTGTACGTAAGGCTTAAATGCTGAACGATTCTGTTTTCAGTACTGACATTTAAAAAAACGCGCAATTTCAATAAATAGAGTTTTTTTTATTGATTGCAGTTTAAACATTTCCACTTTAATTTAAAGTTTACATTATATGGGTGCTGACAGAAAATTAGAGAGATACATAATACATTATGGCTTAAGGCCATTTTAACAGTATGAGTGAATTATATGACTATCAAAATTTAAAGCTTAAAATAATTTGATGAAGAAGCAATTAAAGACCCATAAAATATTTGTATGTAACTTGAAATTTTAAAGAGCATTAAGATCGGCGAACTGGCTGGTCGCCAAAGGCGGCTAGCATTATATAAGTACAACTCTTAGAGTTTTGATGTTTCCGAGCATAAATATATAAACTATTATCCTTTAAAAAATGTATAACTAAAACTAATTTTTATTCAGTGATACAAGTTTAACTGTTACAAGCATTCTACTTAAATTTACAAATGTTTTAAATTATGGTCATTGTTAATGCATTTAAACGAATACATTACACGTTTTCAAAAGAAGGAGTGGAGTTGCGTATATCGTCAACAAATTTTTGTGATTGTTTAATATATTTTGTGGACCCCATCCCTAATAGCATACTTTTTTGAGTCAAAGCAGCAGACTTTTGAGGTTTAGAAGCTGAATTACGATAGCAATCTGAGACCGTAAAAACTGATACATTGATATGTTAATCTCTATTTTTTAAAATGAAAAACTTGATGGTTATTGAATTATTTATGCTTGTATTTTATTCTTAAATGTTTGTTTATAAGGTGCAGTTTCTTCTGAATTCAGTTCTACTAGCTGAACAGAAAAAAAAGTATCGAATTTTTAATTTTCTGCAGAAATGAAAACCAATTTCATTGCTACAGTTCAAAATGTAATTGGCTTTCATATGTTCGTTGATATCATTTTTTGACAAATCATTTTTTAGAACGACTAAAACTTAATATAGATAACTTGCGTACTTGGAATTCAATGTTTACTCGTGCTGCAATAACTGTCCTGAATTCGACACGATGTACAGTTTTAAAAATATCTAGTAACTATTTAGAACATATAATGCGATACATCTATTGTGGTAACGTTCTCTCTTAATATATAATATATTCAATATTTAGGATAAAACGCAAGGATGATAAATCATTAGCCTGCTTGATCTTAGAGTCTATGATAAATTATATATTTCGTAATAAGCCATTAAAAATAAAAATAAAAACTTTTCAAAATGAATATACTTCACCATTATGTAACCACTAATATATTTTCAAAGTTGAACGCTTTGCAATTTTCAAGTAAAAGTTTCCCTTAAAAAGACACACAGATTCTTATGATTTAATCATTTTATTTTTCATATTCTTGTTCTATTTTTATAAGGGAATTAATGAAAAGAATTTGTGGATTCAGCAAAAATCTAAAAAACTATGTTAGATTCAGAATCCGCCACGACAAAATAATTCTTCATATTCCTGTTGAATACTTTTAAAATTCAAAATTATGATATTTTCCAAATGTACTTTTTTCCCATTTAAATATGTATTTGTGAAATTGATAAAAAAAATTATCTCTAATTTTTTTCTAGACCCTTTATCCGAGTTCATGGACTCCCACGATTGTCGCGTCTATTCTGGTCATTGTCTCCATAGTCTCCATCATCACTCTTTCCGTCACACTTTTCATTTTTTGTTACTTCAAGTAAGTAATTCCCTTGAAATTCTATCTGTTGGTAAAAGATGGTAAAGTAAAAAAATCTTTCAAATGATATTTCATTTCCGGGCATTTCACATTTTAGTCTTTTTTAGACATTTGGAATTTTTTCCTTTTTCAACGAGTTAAAACAATTATTGCTTGTGTTTCAAACGAATGGCCTATAAGCTTCACTAAAGATTGATTCTAGACTTTCTAAATGCAAGTATTTTGAAAACTTTTACACTTTTGTCTTTCAGTAATAGTTTGAAAAGTGTGAAGTCAAATTTTCTAGATTAGATCTTTGTTCAACAAAAATTTGTAATCTAATTTTAAATTACAAAACAAAAAAAAAAAGAATCTGTTTACATTTTTCTGGCATAGAAAAATGTTTTAACTTTTTGAAATAAAAAAAAACCTAAGCACTGAAATTTCTTTTGTTAGAAAATAAAAGTATTTCTTTTTTCTAAAAGCTTTTAAATATCTGCTTTCCTATTTATTTTAATTTAAGTATTTTATAATGAATTTACGATTTCAGGTTTAAAGTAAGAAATATTTCTTCTTAAAATTAGAAATTCTACAAGGAATGAAATCATCATGGGTTTGAATTATCATCACGATGCAAATAGGCAAGAATATGTCTGAAGAAAATAGTAACAATTTCACATGGCATGAATATACAAACTGCGAAAATAAAACATTTGAAAAAAATTGACAAATAAAAAATCTGTATGTAGGCATACACATTCCAATTGCTCAAATAAAAACTGTGAATTTTCATAACACTCTGTTCAATAATTCTTCGTGTTAAACATCAAAAGTTATTATTTGCTCATTCGTGTTACATAAATCTACTCTAATTTGCAAAAATAAAATTTGCTTTATTTTAGTTATAATATTTTTATAATTAAGTTTATGTATCGACTACATGAAATTAAGTAACAAAAAAATTAAAGAAATAATTTTTCTTCATAAACAGAAACGATTTTTTACGTGTTTATTTGTTGCACATGTTTGTAAATTTTACTGTTAGCATGAACTTAGTATCTTTGTCACTTGTAATACAAGAAGTGAAAAAATAAAATTAAATTAAAAGGTTTAACAGGCAAAATTAATAACAAATTTTTTAAGGAACAGCAACAACAAAAAAGATGAAGCGACGTTCGGCAAATTTTAATCACACTAGAAACGATTTTCAATGTGTTATTTTAAAAATATTTACTAAACAAACTGAAAGATAAAAATCTTTGAGTGATTTTTTTTTCTTGGGAGTAGATAAACAATTCTAAATGGTTAATTATTTTTTTAAACAAATTTTTTTTAACTACGTTACAACAAAAGCAAAAGAAAAAATTAAAACCTGAAGTGTCCTTTATCGAGTTGGATAGAGTTTATACCCCAGAAAAAAGAAACACAAAAATAGAACTGCAATACTGAACAAATTACTTTTATTCTTGTGTTTTAATAAATTACTGCCATTTCAATTTTAGTTTCTTAATTTGCTGATTTACCACATTTCTGAATCATACAGTAAATATATTTTATTTCTCTTTATTTACTAAACTTTATTACTTTTTGAATATTTCTTGAAATTATTTTTACAAATTTTAAACTTCAAATTCCACATAACCACGTCACACTAAAGATTTTAATTTAAAAAAAATGGCAAACATAATTTAATCTTTCAGATTACTGCAGTGTAATGTTATCTCAGAAAAACGCCTGATATTTCTCTCACTTTCATATCGATCCACAGAAATTGCAATCCTTTACTATGGATCCAGGAATGCAAATATAAGTAATACAAATGATGTATGATGATGAATTATATTCAATGAAGATTGAAGGTCAAGCAATCTCCAACCAGAATATTCGATTAGCGTTTGATTTCAGATGGAAATGCGATGCAGGTGTTTTCTACTGACTTAACTACTGACTCGGGGAAATGAAGCAACCGATGAGCGTTCGATTTCAGATGATAATGGGATGTAGGTGTTTCCTGTTGACTTAACTACTGATTTGGGGAGATGAAACCGTCGGTTTGCATTAACGAAAAAAATTGAGACTGCTTTCCAAATTTTGTGTCTTCTCGACCACCATGTTCATTATAATGTGTTTGCTTAAAACATGTTGCATAACTATTAGAATAGAACTACTGGGAACTTGGGACGTGTTTTTCTGATCTGGATCGTATGTTAATTTCAAAAAGGTTAGCTATTAAATGTCAGATAATATTTTTTTTTGGTTTTAGATGCAAGCATATATGTCAAGCTAGTTAAAAAATTAAAGTAGTAATTTTATTTGTCCTGCTATAAAAACAGCTATATACAAATAAATTTTTTTTTATTCATTGTTATAATTTAATGAAAATAATAGAACAAAACAGAAAAATTCAAGCTATCCTCAGAATGATTTCTTCTATCTTGTAACCGTCATTTTTTTTTATTGGGACCAGGATGTAATATTTTAAAATTAATATTTTATACATTTCCCTATAGTAATAATAATAAATTTCTTTGACAAGGTTTTCTTTCTTAAACTGCTGTTGGTAAGCGAACAAAATAATTGCTAAATTAAATTTCTTTTAACTTTATACAAAGCTTCAAGAGATTAGAAATAAAATATACATTTTTATATCATTCTTGAAATTTTCCGGAGCAAGTATTACAATCACTCATCTAGTTCAAATTAACTAGAAGGAGATCTTAGGAAAGAAATGAAAGAAATTGAAAAGAACTTTAAAAAAAATGTATTAGTTAACATAACCAGACTATATTTCGAAGATATAATAAATGCATTTATAATTGCTATTTGGTTAGAATCGAGTGTTTACGTTCAGAGTAGTGTTGTGCAGAATGCCTAGTGGTAATCAAAACTCTGAATTTCATTAATTAACATTTCAGAAACTTAAACCAGGAACTTAAAATGAATTCAAGATATGTATTTGCAGAGAAAAATATGAAGAGAAATTCCCATCAAATAGCTTTGTTGCCATTATATAATAATTCAATTAGAGTGTTGATATATTTTAACTATAAAGTGTAAAAGCCATAGCAATATATATAATACAATAGACACTGTTATCTAAATCTCCTATGTTCTGATGAATATAAAATTAAGAATTCTAAGAATTTGAATATTATTATTTAGGTTTATATTCTGTTTAGTTTATTTGTTTTTTCCTAATTATTTATCATTCATTTTGGTATACAATTTTGTATGTAATGCTTGACACCGTTTGTCTTGTAACTGCAATTTGTAGGATTGTTTTTCTTTTTTCTTTTATTTTCTCAATGTTTTTCTGTATATTCTTCAGAATAAGGATATTTTAATTCTAAAGTTCAAATAAGTTTATTTATTTTTCTACACATTTTTATTATTATTTCTAATTATTTATTATATGTTGCGTTTATTATTATGTTTATTGTTATTGCTATTTTTTCATATTCTTAAAATGCAGCAGAATCTATTTCTGTTCAAATGTAAAATTTTACTATCTTTTGCTTCTTTAACTTTACAAAGCTGCTGTTGCTTCTCATCACATTTTTTACATTGCCTCAAATATCGTCACTTCATAGCACATTCTGGTTTCTAGCGTGCTGAAATGTTGTCCACCTATTATCCTGTTCTAAAACCAAATGTTAAGCTAGTTCTTATGATTGTTGAATGGAGGAATAATCTTTTTGATACAAAAAAAAACAAAATAAAAAAATATTATTAAATCTTTTATATATATATATATATATAGCAGATTTGATAACTATTATCTTTTATTTTGGCATATAATTATTAAATGGCTTAAGTATACTTAGTTTAGTTATTTACTCTATGTCCGTTTTGAAGCAATAAGGGGACTATTAATGGAACTTCGTAATTTCGAACTGTGATCAAATGACAAAAAGAAACAGAGCAAACACCAGTCACTCCAAGCTAGCGGAAAGATATTTGACTTCTTTGGATTAGGTGTACACCATTCCCGCTTCCACGGCGGTTCTTTTCTAGGAATCGATTTATAACTTCAGTTCCAAAACGAAACTTTACTGCCAGGATATCTTAAATACATATGATAAGAAAAAAATAACTTACTTAAAAATACTCTTGGAATTAGGATTAATTTAATTTTATTTGTGTAATCAGTTTTGGCATTAAGATTACAAACTAAATTCCTTTCATTAAATCATTGTGTTTGCGCTATTGTATGTACGCGAAAGTACAGACTGAAAAAGTTTAATTATGGGATAGATTTGGCTCAGCATTTAATAAGACTCTCCATTTTATATGCTAAAACTATGAACCAAATTTATTTACCAAAGTTGTTAAACTTTCGAATTTTTGTGTTTACATGCTTGCAAAAAAAGATGGCCAAAGCTCTTGCCGGATTTGATGCAGAATTCGTTACGGATCTATATTTTATATTCTAAACCTATGTGTGAAATTTCATTTATCTAGAATTTTCGTTTCTGTCTCAAAATATTTCTGACTTATCGTATTCGCAGAGATAATTTCGAAATTTTATTTTTCGAAATTATCAGGAAAGTTTGACACAGGCAGATTTGTCAAAATCTCGAGTTCGAATTTTTGACGATCAAAATACTTTTTTTTCATATGATAAAACATTAGCAGACAGGAGAAAACAAAGAAGAATGGGGGATAGTTGTTTCAACGGCGCAAGACTTGCCATTGAGTTAGCAACTTTTTGCTAGTACAATTAAGGGACAGCGAGTGAGAGACAACGACTGAGTGCAGTGTTTGATCTTGTAAAGCCACTATAGTCTTACATATTGTGATGTCATCAAAATACAGCCGAGTGAATAGCTAAATCTGTCTTTTAAATTAATTTATTTATAACATCGCAGTCGGAAAAAACACACAACATAAAAAACATTCACAACATATAAACAATAGGAAATTCATACATTACAATATTTGTAAATCCAGTCCCACGACCACTATCTTAATCCTCAAGATAGAATACCATCACAAAGCATCAATGCCCTTTCACTTTCAACACAACATCACATAGCACAACACCACGCTGACTCCCGCCGAAAGAAATCTTCGTCTGCCAAACGTACTACCTGTGTGATGTCATCACATTTTTGATCGACACCAATACGGTGCTGACATCTATCGTCTGGCAATTTTCGGATCAAATTCTTTACAATATGAAGTAAATAATAACGTCATATTTCATTAGTTATAAGTGTAGTTTTTTGAAGAAGCACAGAAATGTATTGATTGCTCTCTTCCTCAATTTCATGATAATGATTCTTCCTTCCTCAGAGACAGCGATTGGGCGCAGTCATTGGTCTAATGCAAATATTTTTTTTTAACTTTGACTCATGAAGCAAATAATGTTTCATATTTCAGCTGTCTGAAATGCAGTCGCTTGAAGGTGCACAGGAACTTATCGATTGCTCTCCTCCTCAATCTCATGCTTCTGATCGTCACCTCCTCGCCAGTCCTTTTAAATGTTTCGTACAAGCACACGGTAAGTTTTTCAACCGAACCTTTCAAACGATCAAGATAAGTTTTAATTTAATTACTGTCAACGGGAATTAAAATTTAATCGATAATGGAGTTTTGGGCCTTCAATTTAAGCTATAAAGATATGAAACATTAAAATCAACTAAAAAAAAAATCCTAGATGAAATTTTATAACTTTTTCTCTGTCCGGCTATAATGTAATAGGTGTGCATTTGAAAAAGTAGTTATGCTTTCATTACCAGTAAAATTCAATTTCTTATAATCGAAACCTCCCATTTGAAAATCACATACATTTTATATGGGTAAAAATTCCAATAAATTAAAGTGTACATTATTGCAGAATTTCATTATGACAAATTTTAATAGTTATATCATTTGCAAATGACTGCAGTTTCCTTGTAAATAATTATAGAAAGAAATATGTAATTTGAGAACACTCTAGAGGAAAATTCAAAGTTTGTTTAGGCACGTAGTAGTTATCCTAAGTGATTTCCCTAACTATAAGCGCAATATCCAAGTGGTAGTTTACTTCATTACTGTGCGAAGCACTCTGTATCGGTTTGTTTAATGGCAGCGATAAGAGAGAGTCCACGACATATCCCAATGAAAGGAACATACAAAAAAGCAATTTCAGGAAATTTAGGCAGATCTAAAATGAATGTTATTTTCAGAAAGTTCTTACTTCAAATTCTTTCTAATTTTTATTATTCTAATATAATTACCTTTGTTTATGTATAATTATATATAAAACATATTTGAGTTTTAATATTTTCTTTTTAGTTTTCAATATGTTTAATATTTCATGAGTTTTCCGAAATCATTTTGTAATATCGAATTCACTACTAGATGGTGCTCCGTATGCAGAATCAAGACCTTAAAAATATAAACTATTAATTTAAAATTAAATTTAAAAAAATATTAAAAGGAAGCAATGTCATCTGAGATATTAAAACTTCATGAAATTTTAGGAATTAAGTATATTAAATTACAAAGTTCCTTCATTATAAAATTAAAGAAATTATATAAACGGTATAAAAATAATAAAACTAAACGATTTTCACATAAGACTAAAATTAATATTTCCGAATACGACAAAACATAATAAAAGCTAAATTTAAATGAAATACAGATTTATATTACAGGTCAAATCTTTTTTCACGGTGTTTCACTGGATAATATTTCTATTGTTTATCTTCAGTCTTTTAATTTATTATTTGCCATCATTTAGAGAAATGAAAATATTTGCGTAAGTTTAATCTAGAAAACATAGCAGCTTATGTCTAAGCAATCATATCGATCATAAAACTATAATTATTTTAAACGTTATATTAAACACATAAAAATAATTATATTGAAACGGCTTTTATTAGAATTATGAGGGTATGGCAATTCTTATAAAAATGTTGCTTGTTATCCAATGTAACAAGTGAGGCTATGAGCTTGCAAATAGCACTGGCTCAATACTTCTAAAATATTACTATACTATTCTTTTTCTGACATACCTGGATAAATCCTGTCAAAAGTGGCAAAACACTTGCAGCATGACAACAAGCTAAAATCAATTCAATCATTTGCAGATGTATAATTAGCCTGCTAGACATTTGTTGTTTGAAAAATGGATTTCCAATTTATGAGCTGTGGTGTGGTCATTTCTGTTGTCCAAGTTTAATAAGTCATATTTTGAGTCATTTTTAAGTTTTTATTTTAAAGCTTTAGAATACAGAGGGATAACCTTTGGAAACCATATCTTGACTTCAAATTGATTTGAATCCCCCTAGTTTGTACAAATTTGGTGTCGTTGCATTCTTGTTTCACTGGGAATTATTTTATCTTTCAATAAATCTTGCGAATGGTACAACCTGTCCTGAACCGGACTTTGTGAAAAAATATCAATACAATAATATTAAAATAAGGATATATTGCCGTAGAAATAATTTTTTTAATAACAGCATTGTGCATTTGAAAATGTTTGTAGTTGTTGTTTCTTATGGCACTTGCCATGGACAAACAAACTCTGATGAAGTCAGTGATTTAAGCCTGTGGGGGAGCGTCTCTTTTTTTTTAGTAGCGCCAACTAGGGCCAAGAGTACGACTTAGCTACTCACACATCACTCATTCGCTTGCACAACCCCCTTTTACAGGAGGGTACATTCATACATCTCACAGATAGAACAACCATGCCCAAACCGGGACTCGAACCCGTGAAGCCCAGATCACGAGGAAGACGCGCTACCCCTATGCCAGGACGCCGGCTTGAAAATTGTTAAAAGTAATCGAATGTAATTTACCTACTTGATTGATTTTTTTCAGTTTTTCGACTCTTCTGTATATTGGCTAAAAATAAAATAATATATTAATTTCGAAAAAACATTATTATCTATAAAAACATTATCATGTTTATATCAATCGGATTTAAAATCGCTTATCTCATTTTAAAGTTTTAGCACCTCCATTCAAAATAATGATTGTGGTCAGAAGCATATTTGAAATAGACAAAGAGCTGCAACATATTTGTTTTCTTCTCTTACAGGAATGGTTGTGCCGGGGTGTTCTCATTCTGCAGATGTACTCTGGGATGGCCAGCATCAACTGGATGTTCGTTGAAGGGTTGTTGCTGCACAGTAGGGTCACCGTCCACATCTTCAAGCAAGACGCACCCTTCAAACTCTATTATTGCATTGGATGGGGTGAGTTATACATATGTAAATTGGAAGCTTCCATACTTGTATTAATAATATGAAGCACCCTAATTGCAATACCATTTTCTTTGAGACGACTTTATATAATCATTCAAAGTTTCCCGGAATTGTTTTGCTTTAGGGAGTCCCTTAACATTTGGAGTTAGCATTGGATATCAGCAGTAGTCAGAAAACAATACCTATTCACCAACATTATGGTCTTGCGGGAAACGAAAATACCTAGTGAATAGGGCTGAAGTGGAAAAAGATGTTGCAGGTGGAGTTAAACTTAAAAACCCACGCAACAAAATTCTTTATTGATGGAATTTTACTACAGACAGAGATGAATTTATAGTGGCAATTTGCATTTCATGCTGCCACTTGGAACTATTGCGGAATGACACCCCCAATGACACTGGTTTCTATGATTGTTTCGTGAAGAACCTTGCATCTGAGTTCATCGTAGACTTGCAGAAATAAGATCACTGTACTTGTGGAAATATTGTAAGGTGTAATCAAATTCACAAACTGACTACTCTTCCTCGTCTGTAGGCACACGGATAAACCTGAACGACCGGACCAGAAACACTGGCGGGAACTGTGGTTTAGTCGTAAGGGCCTTCACCGGCCACGCTGCAATTCTTTCAATGAGAAGTATATCCCGTCATCGAAGGGAGGTAGTCAACCCTCCATGTTTTTCTATACTTAACAGGGTGGTGAGAACCAAACACCACACCGAGCGCATCTCAACCTCATTTTTGAGGTGCTCTCCAATGGGAGGCGGTTTAGCCAAAAATATCTTGTTCAGATGCTTCAGGAAATTGTATTCACTTGATCAAGAAAAGCATTACTGCAGAAATTTCCGATGTTAGAATGTCGATACTTTTTGGAGCACTACATCATAAAGTTTATGACACATTCTTTCACTAACGCTACTAGCAATAGTTGTCATATTTTGGGATTAAACCAATAACTGTTTGGTATATACTGTAGCTAAAGCAATTCGCCAGGGTTATCCATCTAGCTATGTTTTTGGAATTTACTTTAAAGGATCAAAGATAGAAACAATACAATTACGATATTTTGTGTTTTAGAACAAGTGCACATTTGAAATCTTATGAAATTTTCCTTAGTAGGAAACAGCGAATAAATTTAAATTTTTATTGTATCACTGACTGGAAATATTATTCGATTAAATTATTTTTGGCATGTTTTAAACAGATAACATAAAAAAATCTTCAGTAAAGTATATTTCTAGTTTTTCTGCTGACCACAAGAAAATTCCACAGTTGAAACAACAGAAATGCTCAAAAGTTTCTTAAAATAATCATATGAAGAGCGAATAATCATATGAAATTAATATTAACGGCCTTTTTCTAACCAGCGGGATTTAAGCACAGGACTCATTTGTATAGATTGATGCACTATCTGAAAACTACAGAAATAGTAAGTAGGCGCAATGATTGTTGCTTGAGAAATAGATGTTTATTTTAAATTGAATATTTTTTAAGCATGTAATAAGTTGGAATATAACAAATAATGATTGGCTAAATTTTGGAAAACAGGGAAAAGAGTTGATGAAAACCTACTTTCCAGAAGATCCTCTGCTTCTTTACAGTGACAGAAGCGCTATGTCTAGTGCCTCAAATCTTTTATTAGTTTATCTCACATGGTTGTGCTCATTGGCATAAGTACATTTTGATTTATTTATTTACAAGTTACTCAATTATTTTTATTATTTGTCATATAAGTATATTTAGCCATTTACAGCAACTTTTATTACATCATGACTCTTGTTAAATCTGTTGTATTTCCAGGCATTCCTGCGTTATGCATCGGAAGTTGGTGTTCGCTAATGTATATGTACCACAACACGCCATGCTGGTCTGGCTACGGAGATTTACCCTACATCTGGGTGATTACGGGACCTATGTTGGCAGCTTTGCTGGTAAGTTGCAAAGAATTTATACAGTACACTCCCCATATAAGTATATGGGAGTGTACTGTATATCCGGGCTAATGTGACAGAAGGGCAAACCGGATAATAAAAACGCTGGATAGGCCAGAGTTCTAAGAACTCACTTCTTTGCCCACCAATACCAGAAAACAAAGTTTTTATACCAAAGGTATTAAGTAATACGCATTTCCTCACTTCTTATTGCGTCCTTCATTTATCTCAAGCCCTGTTGAATATGAACGCGGCAGCGGCCCACTGAATCATAGAAGCAGTTGTCGGTAACGTGCCGGGTTAAAATAGAAGACTCTGTACGTTTATCTATGTAAGTTTATATATGTGTATATAACTTATACACACATATAAGCCTGGTGAATTATAGAAGTAGTTACCGATAACGTGTCGCGTTAAAATAGAACTCTCTGTACTGGTGGCATATATATATGTTTATATACTGCACTGCACGTTTCAAGAATTTATTAGAGAAAAAGTAAGTTAAACGATATATGCTGTTCACATTCTTATATGAATTCTGAAATGCCTAACTTAAATGAAGGAAACATAAACAAAATTTTAAAATAAATCGTGGACCTAATTCTGAAGAAAATTGGCTCAAATTGATTTTATTTCTCACTGATAAATGATTGCACCGATATGAAAAGGCAATCCTAAGATAAGAGTCAAAACTTACAGTTTTAGTGATAATTAATAGATTACTGCTTCTGCAACGCCTTGCCTTCCTCATTTACTTACGATACAAAAAAACTAGGCGGGATAGTCACGAATCGGATACTCGGAAGTGTACTGCATAAATATAATAATGTAATTAATTAATATAACAGTGCAATAGAAAGTAATATTTATAGCGAAATTAATAGAATTAAGTATGCAAAAGATTTAACCTTTAATAACAATGATTCAGTTTCTTTTCTTCTATAGAGATTGATGCTACGTTGCCACTCATATTCCGCCATTTTGAATTTCGGGTGAACCGCTGAAGAATTAATGTTATTGAGTTGAATTCCATTTCAGGTGAACAGCGTATTTTTGGTGGACATAATCCGAGTACTGGTGACGAAGCGACATGCCAACTTTTCGACGGAGACCAACCAAGTCCGCTGTGCTCTCTACGACGGACTTCCCCAGCAAAAATACTGTCCTTGGCCGCATGCACAACCTGCCGTTAACGCGTGTGGACGAAAGTGAGTTTCATTCTTGAAAATTCATATATTTTACATTATCACTTTAATCACATATTTCATTTAGATATCTGCATTGTATAAAAATCTGTAAGTGTTTAATTAGGTATTGTTTACGGCTGGTGACCCTTGGTGTTGGTTTGGGCATGTAAAGTGGACAAATCATGACTTAAAGATCAAATGTAAATGTAAATGTTCGAATCATTTAACTTAAATGACCAAAAATACTTTTATTTAAATTGAGTAATTCAGAATTAATGTCAATTATAATATCTTCAGAACAGAATATTTTTTAAAATTCTTAAATACAAATAGAAATTTACAGAAGTTATTTTTATTTTTTCCATTTAAGGCATTTTTTAGTAATAAGAACTTTAAAAAGCTTTTAATGATCCGTTCGATGGTTCTTTCAATCTGAAAATATTTTAAAAGACAAGATAATAATTGACTCTGCTTATTTTAACAATGATTATATCAATATATTTATTTCACTTATAATAATATAAAAACACATTAATGTATCTGTTTATAATAATTATAATAATATAATTATTCCGCTTATTAGTAATAGAACACTCTGCTTATAAGAATATAATTTTCCATGATTCAAATAATTATCGAACCCGATATTACGGAATAAAGGATATTGTACCTGCATGTTATGTCCAAATTTACTTTCTGGGTACCATTACAATCCGGTGAATTTTTGTGTACCCTACATGTAAATTCTCATATAAATATGTTGAAAAGATTTTTTTGCATATTTATTTAGTATTCCATAGCCTTCGGAACTAAAGTTTTTACCCATAAAGCATTTTTTCTACCATTTGGTTGTAAAATATCGTACACTATGCAGTTCTCATTTGAAATTTTCAGGAAAGCTATTAAAGCCACTGCTTTGTTGTTTCCCCTTCTCGGCATTCCCCACTTGTTGTTCTGCATCAACCCGAAAGATAATGGAAAACTAGAAGAGGCCTACATGATCGTCAACGCCTTCGTCAAATCCTCACAGGTACGAGTATAGTCCCAAATTTTATCTCTTCATTACGTATTTGTTAGACTCTTTGAAAGATTCTACTCTAAACAAAACCAACAAAAATTTTTTGATAAATGATTATTGCGTTGTCGTTATTATGATTTTACTTCATGTTGAATTTGATAGTAGGGATAGCAGGTCTATGAGATACACATAAATAAATTTAGAACATAATGTTTTGAAGTTAATAGCACATGCTAGTTGCCTCCAATTAAAGCTTGGAAGAAAGTGGAGACAGGCCTTTCTTCATAACTAGTTGAATTTCGCAGTTTAGTGTACATCATACATGGAAATAATAATAACGGTAAGAGATAGAAAAAATAAATTATGCAATTAACATATAAATTTAAGGAGACATTGCTGGTCATCACTCAACCATTTATTTCATATTAAGATAGATTTGAAAGATTAACAATTAGATAACACTTGCTGCTGCTTAAGGACCTTGTCTTAGACAAGCCCGCAGCCGAAGTTGTCAATTTTAAGCCGAATTTCAGCGTCTCTTGTTTCAGTAGCGCCCTCTAGTGCCAAGAATACTTTTTAGCTACTCATGCGTCACAGATCTTTTTACGGGACGGACTTCATTCACAGATCGTAATTTAGACTTGCACTAGGGAACAATCATCTCTCATCCAGTATACCCAGAGGCGTTGTCTCGACGTGGACAGACTTTATTGACACCACAGGTTTATTCGTGCGCCAGCCACCATATACACAGAAAACCTCCGGCCGGCGGGGTTCAGGCTCACAACTCAAGGAATGCGAATCAAGCGTCTGTACCATCCAGGTTATCCCCCCCTTCTTCTACATAGCACAGTGTATATATAAGCAACTTTGCCTCAATGTTAATCTTCTACCCGGGCTAAATGGGCACGGCAGTTTTCGACATGCATCAGAACAACTTACAGCAAGACGCTTAAAGACTAGAATAAACTTCCTAACCATACAAAATGTCAATCCGAATTCATAATGATGTTGAAGAATTTACTTCTCCAAAATGATAATTATTAAAAAAAAACTTTTATATTATCTAAACGTTGTAAAATTGAAGACACACGAGAGAAGTAAAAATAATTAAGTATTATATTAACCTAGAAAATAGATGATTTACCTTTTTGTAATTATTTTACGATTGTGAATAAACATAGTTTTATTTTGAGAATAATATTTGTGATGATGAGTAGGCAAAACGTACTCGACTCCACATGATGAACATTTTAAATGCTGAATGAACATTATTTTTTACCATCATTATTCTTGATTGATTTACTTTTGTACTTTAAATAACATTAATATATTAAAAATTAAAAAGGTAGATATATTCCATATTTTCTTAACACCGTAGTTGAAATATTCTCAGATTTATAAAAAGTGGAAACTAGGGGAATGTGGGTCGACTCATTTTTTCCCCATCAAATGACAGCCTTCAAAGCGGAAAGTTATTCCAACAAATGAAGGACTGAACAAAGATTAAAATATGTAAAAAATGTTGGTTTAGAATTCAAGAATTTTTACATTTATCCAATTAGATTTTAATTATTGCGTATTTTTGAGACTGATTATATTCATTACAATTTTTTTTGCTTTATTAAGCATATAAAATATTTATAATATTACAGCAGTTTAAGTAGACGTTGCATCTTTTATTAATTATAAAAAGGATGTATAAGCCATGCAAACATAATTATATGTTTTCTGTTTTTTTAGGGTCTTTTTGTGTCCGTTCTTTACTGCTTCATGAACAATGACGTAAGTATATCACATTAAAAAATATTATGGCGACGTTAAAAAAATACTTATTTACTAAAAAAAAAGGGTGAATTATGAGATAACTAATTATTCAGATCCAATTACTGTTAATAAGAAAAGGAGGCAGTTTACTTTTGCTTAATTTTAGCTCGCTGAAAAAATATTATCGATGGCATTTTGGTTGATAATAAAACGCTATTATTTTTTTTCTTTTGACAGGAAAATTTTATCAAAGAGAAAGCTGAGTATATATCTCTCGAAAAAATAATCTTTATGTGTTTATACAAGATCGAAAAACAAGTGCGAAAGAAAATAAAATCTATTAATAAGTTGCACTGTTATAACTAGAGAAAATGTTAAGCCGTTATTTACTAAATTTTTTGCGATAACACACAGCTAGAATTGAAAAATGATTTTTAAATAATTTTATAGTAAACAAATAGTGGATTTCTGTTGATTGTTTTCGTTACGCCGTATGTTATTAATTAACAAATAAAATGTTGCATCTTGGCATTATTTTTGTTGATGTACATTTAACCAAGGCATATAAATAATATTAATTTTTCAGCAATAGAAGGCTTGATAAAAAAAAATCTTGAAAAGCAAATGTCTGTTGGTTAAAAGGAGAGAATGCCGGCTATTTACAACTATAGAAGTTTGTAGAAGAATTATATCCAAACAAGTTATAACTTAATGTAAAATAAACCTAGGAATTTAAAATCTTCATTAATCTTCGATTTACTAATAAAACAAATATTTTCATCTGCTATAAATAAAATTTTACATAATTTTAAATGGTTATAGAGTTCAAATCTGGGCATCAGCATTATTTCGAACTTCATTTGCAGTATTTATGAAATAGTATGAGAAGAATGAAAAAAATATTATTTTTGCTGTTATTCAAGATATTAAATGATGCAAATACTGACTCCGAATTCTTGTGATTGGTGAAAAAACAGTTTAAAATTTAGTCAATACATTAATTTTCAACTCATGTTTTTGAACTATGTCATATCCTCATTTAACCAGATGAAATTTTTTCCTACTGCACCAAAAGCTAATTTCAGTTCTTAACTCTGATATTTGCGTCAACAGCAGCAATATGTATTTTATGAAAAAAATAATTAATGATGCTGATATAAATAATAAAAAAAAACCGCTTTTTTATTAAAAACTAAAATATGCGTTTTTTAGAGAATATAATATTCTAATTTTGAAAAGATACAAAAGAAGTTGTAGTTTTAGTTTAAATCGAATCAGAAGTAACTTTTTGAAGTTGCATCTTCCGTAAATTTGTAACTTTTCAGTAGTCTTCACGAAAAACCTGAATATGTTCCTACTAGAGTATTCAATAGCCCTTCAATGTTGGAGTGCTTTTTATTAATTACCTTTCATAATGTAACAGATTCAAACAACTATACGAGGGGTGATCCAAAAAAAACTTTACAAGCAGCAATATTTGGAAAGTAGAAATTATGGATGGGAATATTGTTACCCAGAGTGGCGATAGATGGCGCTAGTTGTCTTAGACCGGGCGTTCGAGCAGATAGTGTCAGTACTGAGACCTGAAACAGCGACAGTAATGACAAGATGTTTAGAGAAGTGGGCTCACACAGAGGTGCGAGCCTTGATACGATTTCTATGGGAAGAATTCCAAGAAATGTGTTCCCATCGGAAATTCACAGACAAATCGCTGAAGTGTTCGGGGGCGAAGAAATGAGTAGAAAACAGGTGGCGAATTGGTGTCGTTCTGTTAAAGCGGGCAGAGAGATTGCTGGAAACGTATAGGTGGGAGGTCTGGAGTCACTCCCCCCCATACAGCCCCTATTTGGCTTCCAGTGAATATTTCCTTTTCCCGGCATTGAAGAAACAATTATCCGAAACAAGGTTCATATCAGACAGTGATGTTCAAAAAGGTATCGAGAACTGGCTCTATAGCCAAGGATCTGGTTATTACCAAGATGGGTTAAACAAATGGGTCCAGCTGTGTGATAAATGCCTCAGCAGTTTGACGATTATATAGAGAAGTGACCACCACATATGTCTCTTAATTACCATTTGTATCCTGTGTCTATTGTTAATAAAGCCTTTTTTCTGTGCCTTGTAAACTTTTTTTTGGATCACCCCTCATTCATTAACTGTATAAATTAAAAGAAAGATCTTCTTATCGTTTTATAAAGAAATGAAATGCAATTATGAGCTTCTTAGAACGCGTGCGCATAATATGTACAATATGCATATTATGTATATGATTTTCATAATTGCATATGGTTTTAAAGAGTTTCAATGCGGCATAAATTAATATTTGAGAGGAAAATATTATTGAGCCCTATCAGTATTAAATAGCTAGCACTAGAGATGATATTGATTGTTACGACTACTGACTGGAAAATATCCCTTTGCACTATGGCAATTTCTGTGAAATGAGACTCCTTCTGTAAAGTTTTTAACAATGGAAGTCCCAAGAACAACCAAAAGAAAGATTCATTCTGAAACTTTATCGCATACTCTATGATATAAATGCTATCACCTTCTTCTCCTGTATAACTTGGACATGCGTATGAACGCCACGAATATTCAGATTTTCATTTGCACACAAGAGAGGATAGTATTGATAGTATAGTAAAGAAAACCGATATTTGTTATTAATTGCATGCCGCTGTCGAACTTTAATTATGGAAGATCGATCTCTGGCATGATTCCAGCCATTAATTGGATCTAAATTTCGATCATTGGCGAAAATCGCTGACACAAGCACAGAAGGTCGAACACGTATTTACGACACATTCTGTCTGCCAGAATTTGACATCATCACAAGATCATATACCAAATTTTATTTATTTAAACCATTGCAGTTTTAAGTTATCACATTTACAAACAAGAGAGACTGACAGACTGTCTATATCTTGACGGATTTTGTTCAATATATATATATTTACAAATTTTAAATATTTTGTTGGTAGAAATTTATACATTTTCTGTTAAGTCCATACATTAAATATCAACCATTTTTCTCAAAGCGGTTTTGAATTATTTTGTTCAAAGGTAATTATAATTCCAAAAATATGTTTTTGAATTCTGAAAGCCCTGAAACGTAGAGATTCGTTGAAATTTTGAGTTCGAATTTTTTTGACTATAAAATTTTAGCATATTCTCTTAAAAGTTTGGAGAAAAAAAACCCATTATCTTCTAGTTTCACCACTAGGTGTTATTTGTAAGTAATCTCATCATGTAATATGTAATTACTTCTTTGAATATAACTGTTGAAATGAGAATTAAAACTTTAATCGTTTTGTATCTATGTGTAGCTAAAGGATATATCAATAGTGCTTTCCTCACTTAGATATTGTTTGCACGCCATTTTTTACAATCTAATTGTAAAATGGAACCTCTTATTAATATTCTTTATACAAATAGTAATTTTGTAGAAATTCATTCTGAAAAAAGTTATAAATGTTATTTTGAGATATATAGATATGGTGTTAAGATTTCGACAATCCTGAAAACTATTTTTTTTTCGATAATTGTATAAAAATATCCTAGCCTCTTTCTGATCTCATTGAAAACACGGACAATACGAAGAAGGGTTTTCTGTATGTTGCATGGAATCCTTCTTCTCAAACAATGTTCCGAAAGTCTATTCGAACGTCTTCCCGAATAGACAATCCTTTTGGAAGTCTATATTATAAAATCCATACACATATGCTCAGGTTTCCTATCTTTGTACTTTATGTCCGTTTGGAATTTTTCCTCTTTTTCATCTTGACCATTTAGGAGAAAGTTCCTTGTACATCAACTCACTTAATCATATCAACTTGCCTAATGAAGTAAGATTGGAAGGTCTTCATTACTTGTAAGTAACTTGTAAGTTCGCACATTCAAAACGAAGCAAATCATTCTGAAAAACACTCAAATAATTTGACGTTATATTATTACCGGAAATGCTTCAAATTCTTTGCTCCTTTTCTTATTCATAATCTTTTAGAAATTCCAGAAAATATTGCATAATATCAATGAATTTACTTAATGGAAAAATACGTCATCCACAATAATGACTGTCACGTAAATATTGGAAATATTTTGAATTATTAATAAAAATAATTCTAAATATCATTATGTTGTGTATTAGTTAACAAGTTCATTATAATGATAAATGAGAAAAATAATAAATCGAAGGAAAATAATTTATAAAACACTATAATTTAACTATTGTTATTTTAAAAAAGTAGAATTATTAAGTGTCATTATTTTCTACTTGTTAGTCCTATATCATAAGGCACTACTAGTTATTGAATTCATAAATTATTTTTTCCTTTCATACTTGTTACCAAGTACCTTCTACTTGCAAGGAACCAAATTTGGTTATATTAATCGATTTATTGGCAATAAAATCCCAGAAAATTAAAATTGTACATTGTTTTTGAGAAAATGAAAGCAGAATTTCGAGTATAATTTTATAAATATCAATGCATCATATCTGTTAAAATTATTTTATAGAATACATTTTTTAATAATGAGCTAATACGTAGAATTTTTTTTATTTTAATTCTTTTCGGCTTATTAATCTTATATTAATAACCGACATTATAAATGTCACGAGATCTTGAAATGATTTTTTTTCAAATGTATACCAAGTATCTACAAATTGAATAAAATCAAAATTTCATTTGATCGATTATTTCACAATTAAGTTCAGAAAGCATTTAACTAGTATTCGGTAATCCAGAACAATGAAGTAGAATTTGAAAACTAAGCAAAAGAAAAAAAATTAAACTTATGACGTCAGATGGCTTTTTTAAAATCATTTCAGTGTTGTTATATTCAATAAATATAGACATGGGTATAAGTAAAGAATAAGCAATTTCTACTTATTAAGAAAGATTTTTTTTCTCATAGAGCCATTAAAATTCTGCCTTTGACTAAGTTCTCTGAAGTTTTATTTTCCTACAGCAGGAGATGCTCTGCTTTGTCACAATGCGTATTTGTCATAAACTCTAACACATTAGAAATTAGTAAAAAAAAACTTATAATTTTCCACCTAGAAATGAAATAAATGTAGTAAAAATAATTTAAAAAAATATCTTTATTTATTGTGCCAAGAATTAGATCTTTTTTTCTTATTTTAATGACTTCCTACTTTTTATCCATTAATTTATAATTCATTATTATAAATATTGCAGACTGTTAGAATGAATATGCTTTCTTCTCAAAGCCATATAGTCCCATTTGTATAACATTATTGATTTAAATGAATTAATCGATTAACTGATTCTTAAATTATTTAAAATTAATATATTGATAGGAAGAAAGCTCATGTGTACTAAAAACTTTAACTCGAAGTCAGTAAAAATTCTATATTTCATCTCTACAGACATGAAACAAATTATATAAATGTATAAAACAAATGCAACAGCTTAATATAAATGTGACAAAACAAAATTAATAGAAAGAATGCTTATATTGCACACATATTACAGAAGCGTGTCAGCACGTGTTTACTCTTTCCAAACTCATCAACTCATTTTTAAGTGGAAAACCATTTCTTAGAATCACTTTCTTTCAAAAAAATTGGATCCCAAAAATTGAAATATTTGTAATGATGATGATATCTTGATCGCGTTACCACGGAAAGGGGGTGCAGTAGCTTCTGAGGGTTAAGACCCCTGAGTGCCCGAGGGCAGAAATTTGACTTCTAGCTCATATAAAGATGAAACACACACATTCGCTTGCACAACCCCTTTTTACAAGGGGGCAGATTCACACACCTCCGGCAAATATTTGTAATAAAAGGAGGTATTAGTTAGTAAAAATTGAATATGTCATCTGAAAAAAATATTCAAATATATATTCTGTATATTTTGATGCGAGATTTTATTGAGAAGAATTTCTCCACTAGTTTGCTTTTAAGTATTGAATAATCCGTAAAAATATAAATGATGTTTGAAAATTTTCGCTACTTATCCATTGTTCTCTATGATCATATGTGCCAGAGTCAAGAACGGCAGTTTCAAAATCCTATTTTAAATAAACTAGCAATTTATTTCATCAGCAGAAGCAGAAGTTTATTGTACGTTTCTTTTTTTATAAAACGAATGAATACAAATCTTTAACCAAGATATACGTTTTTCATCAAATAAAAAGAAGAAAATTTGGAAGATAATAACGAACATCGCAAAGATCAGATTCATGCACACAAGCATCCTTCAACTCTTCCCTTCCACCGCAATACCAGAAGTGTATTGAGCTGTTGAGCAAACTCATATTACGGAGCGTTGAGGCGTTAATTCAATAGAACGTGATCATTGTTGAGGGTTTCGTCGAGAGAAGTCATGCTTTGTGATCTAGTAGAAGTTATTGTCGATCGTTAAGATATACTGCCATCCTTTAATGAAGGTAAGGTTATTTGAGGGTTCTTTATTTGTTAAATTCAATAAAGACATCAATTTGCTCTTACGTGAGGGATTTCGTTTTTCTAAAAGCCCATGTCGAAATTAATGTTTGATCCATAGATAATTTTTAAAAATAAATCTATGGCTAAAACATATTGGAAATAATTTCGTAAAACATGTTATTAAAATTTATTTGCAACTTTCTTTAAATCTAATAATAATAGTAATCTAATAATTAATAGTAATCTATTAATGAATCTAATAATTTAATAGTAAATATTTTCAATTGCTGTGAAATTCTGACCCATTTTAGTGCAATCTCTAAATATGATTTAAATTCATTATTCTGTTTTTTCTCTCTGAAGATCGAGTAGCGAATTTTCTGCTATTGTACAAAAAGATTCTAACTTAAAGCCAGAAAAAGACAGTTTTGAATAAGGAAATTAAAAAAAATGATAAGATGAATGTACTGCTTGTAGCTTCACATTCATTGAATCTTTAACTTTTTCGCCATCTTTTCCTACCGGTGAAAATAAAAACTCAAAAATAAATACTCAAACAAGTAAACATTTACAATGCGTTTCAAACGTTTAGAAATTTTAAAATGTAAAAGAACACTTGAAGCGCGTTACGGCCTCCCTGTAGAAGTTTAATTTGAACCCGCTGGACGCATTACGGACAACGAAGAGGTTCAATCAATGAGATTGTTTAAAGGCATAGGTCTATCAGCGAATTTTCTATTACTGCATGAACATATTTCCAAGTCAAAGAAGAAAGAGAAAAGAAAAGAAGTTTTAGCCATGGAAAGTCACAAAACCAAATGCATTGCATTTGAATTTTTAAACAAAATTTTGTGAACAAGAAAACATTGAAAGTTTGACATTATGGATCTGGCAGCTTGATTATTTCTACTATAGCAAGAACAGATTTCAAAATGATGATCAGTCAAAGGGGGAAAGTCAGAGGATGATTGTTTGGCCTTTGGCAACATATTTATTGAATTTTTAAATAAAGTTTTGTTACCAATGAAAACATAGTGAGAATGTTTAATACCGAATTTATATTTATATAACACATATTTCGATATTTCCCATATAGAAAAGGCAATGTTGTCAAAAAATATTCACTTCTAAGAGAAAATATCCAAGGAAATCACTATGCCACTGACGCCAAACAATTGAATATGTACATGCGTGAAAATTGATACACTTTCAATTCGTTTTCAATTCAATTGCTTATTTAAATTTATACTGAACAGAGCACGTTTTTTATTTATAAGTATGTTGGTATTTATTTTTTCTTAAGAGACAAATCTATAAATAAATTCAGACTCAAGCCCAGCGTTTCTTCTTCAAAAAGTGATTCAATTTGGCCTCAGGTATTGAGCAGTTGTCACTCCTTTTTTTGCAAGGATTCTTATTTTATTCATGCGATGTATGTGTAACAAAAATGTGTAAACTTGCTTTCGAGAATTTTAACGCATTCAAAATGGATAAAAGAATGTGTTGGAATTTTCTTGCTTGTTTTGGTTTTTCTTAAAGCTGTTCCTTTTTTTCTTTTTTTTGCGAAAAAATGGAATATTAATAAGAAAGTAACAAATGATGAGAATATCCAATAATCAAACATCCGAGAAAAACTATTGATTTTAGATAATAAAAGATATCAAATAAAAATTCGGATTTTTAAAAAAAATCTTTACAAGATTTCTAAATAAACAACAACAACTCTATTTTTAACACTTTCAGAAGATAATCGATTGGTGAAACGCATGTTATGAATATGCAACAAAAAGCGATATAGTCAAAATAAAAATAAAAATAAATTGATGTATTCTTGTTGCTTCAAATGACATTTGTTTAAAAGAAAAATAATTGCGCTTACCAGCCTCCTGAATTTTTATACAATTTATCGGGTTTATTAGAAGATTAGTACATATATTAGAATATTTATATTCTAATAATATTTAGAACAATTATTTAGAATATTTATATTCTAATAATAATTAGAAGAACGGTCTTAGGACACTAACATTATAAACAAAAGAAATTTTCCCCTTTCACGTCTACAATTTATTAAACTGATAAGCTTTCATTATCACTACTTAAGTGGTTTCGAACAATTTTAATGACATTCCCGGGAAATATCAGTTGCGTCATTTTCCCGAAGCGACTAAAATAATGAAATTCAAGCATTGAAACTTGGTCATTTTTAATCGCAAAAAGAATTGAACATTTCTTTTTTTAAATGTTGTTGTTCTTGACGCGTTGTATATTTTACTAAATATGACTAATTGAACCGACAAGTTGTATAAAAATTTAGATTTCATATGTTTTCTAGGGCATCTATTGATTCAAACAAAATAAAACATATTTCTTTATATCATTTAAATCATTTCTTAGCTGTAAATTAATATATATGACTATGAAGAGTATGGTATACTCTATTGGTATACCATAGAGAGTATGGTATACTCTCTTATACTCTAATGGTATAAGAATTAATTATTGTTCTACATTTTAAGCGAATATCTTGCATATATAGATAAACTTCTTTGAAGCCCTGTAATTTCAAAACGGCATTTCGCACATCCAGAGACGTAGCGTAAACATATGGTAAAAAATTTCTGAATTTATTGAGACATATTACCGCGCTTCTAAGGAAAAAATAAGGAAATAACGAACAATAAGTAAAAAAAATCGAACAAAACTCCCACTTGGGAAAATATACAATGTATCATAATAAAAAGAGAGGAAAAAGTTTATGAAGTTATCTGTAAATTTGTCGGAGATATTTCCAATTAGAATTATGAACTTTTTGTGACCTGCAAAAGAGTCCGTTCTAAAATTGAAAAATACATTCTCAAGAATCATCATCATTTTTCTGAGTTAAGCAACAACTACATGAAATTTAAAAAACGCAGACAATAAACGAAAATAATAATAAAAAATTCTGATAAACGCACAATTAGCAGGAGCGATTATGAAAAAAAATTATTAGTTTTAAATATAAGATGATTCGGAAAAAAAAATAATTTTTGAAAGAAAGATGGTTAGAAAGAAAAAATTTTAAATTCTGCCCGAAAGACACATTTTTCGAGATTCAATTCAAATCTATTTGGGTTTGTTCTTCAATTATTCAACTAGCTTCAATTATTTTCTTCTTTTTTATCATTCGTTTTAACGCTTTCAATTTTACTAATATTTACCTTAGATTTTCATTTTATTTATAATTTCTATTTGTTATATTTTTATAATATAGCTAACTAATATATATATATATATATATATATGTGTGTGTGTGTGTGTGTGTGTGTTGCATCAGCATTTAGTAGCTAAAACAAACTATAAATATAATTTCTCTAATCACCAAAACGCTAAAATAACTGTGTGTTTTTTAATCCAAGAGATTGATATGGAACAGAGGAAATTTGCTTGTGTGAGAAAATAATATTGACAGTTTAAAAAAAAGTATTTTAATAAAACTAATATTTATAAATAAAGAGTCCGGAAATTTTTTTTCTTAAATTATCGTTTGTGGTTTTTTTTCAGAAATCGTTAACTTGACTTGTTTAACTCAAATCCCGTACTTGACATTTTGAATTAATATTTCTTTTTATTTTCTTTTATTCTTTAAATGATGTCGCATTTGCTCTTAGACCTCAATCAATACTTATTTTTTTTTGTTAAATGGTCATTTTATTATATACAAAAATTTCGTAGTAAAAAAAAAAAAATGTTTTTCTTCATTTACGTTAAAAATACCAATGAAGTAGAATTTCTTCCTTAGTTCCACCAATTGCCAGAGTAATCCAGAGAGCCATAATAATTGCCAGAGAGTTCATCCGCTGTTTTATCATTATGATCATGGTTATTTTCGAACAAATCACTAGCATTTACTTCATGATTTTGAGATAACGACTCTTTCATACGCCTTTAAAATGGATCATTCACCTAGGAATTTTTTTGTAATTTGTAATTTAGATTATTTGTAGCTGATAAAGCTGCTTACATATCTTTTAAAGCATCGTAGGCGATTTGTTTTAATGCGTTTTACAGCAGAAGGTTTAATCTAATAGCTTCTTAAGTATTTTTAAACTAATATTAAAAGTTGGAAATTTTGATAATCATGCACTTATAAGCTTAATGGCTTTGTTTTATGTAGTATGTCGTTAAATCTCTTAACGTTAAGAGTTAAACTACCGATAAGTATCACTTTATGCCTTGATTTTCTTCAATTTTCGAAGGATATTTTTATTTTGTAATTAATGTCTATTATCTGGTTTTTCACGCTTATTTGATTTGTAGCTATTCATGATTTTCAACTTTTAATTTATTATTTCTATTGTTTTCAGAGAGTGTATATAAAATTAATTAAAACTAGACTAAGCCTAACTAAGCCTATTGTTTACGAATTGGCGAATTGCGATGAAATTTAGAAACAACTAAATCACAATAGCATATTGAATAAGAACATTATTAAAAACTCGAATTTGCTATGATAAATATATTGGTAGACGGAAAATCGTGTCAGAAAGAATAGCAAAAATAGTTTAAAATAATGTTCAATGGACTCTTCGCTAGAAGGATACATGCTTGGCATATCGCCTTCATGATACTGTTTTGTTATGCTTTTGAACATTTGAATTCCTTTAAATCTATATAGCATTTTTTATTTGTTGTATTTTTTCTTTGCTTATTCTAGTTCAGTGAAATATCATAAAAAATAGCAAAATATTTAAAAAAAAATAATAGCAATTTACTGAACCGAAGTTGTTTAGTTGGCTATCAAAGATATGCCTCTATGTTAAACACTTGTGTTGTATATAGGATACAAAATAAGGGGATATACCACATACAGGTTAAGGGGTGGTGGTGGTGGTGGCAGATTCAACACCGGAGTTTCGTGTTTTTATTAAAAACCCTTAACTCAAATAGAAAAAAAAGTAATAAATTGTTGTTATTTTATATGTATCGCGACAATGGGGTATAGAAAATAATAATAGCTTAATTAGATCCGGATGAATTTTTATAAATAAAAAGTGATATTTTCACTCTTTTTCAATTTGTGAGATATTTCTGAAATTCCACTTAGCTATGTCGCTATGTGTTATATAGAAAAAAATAAATTTTAAAAATTTCAAGTTAATGTCTGCATTTATAAAAAATTAATTTGGTAGATAAAAAACAGAGTCATCGGAACATATTTAAAAATATCTTTTTAGCAGTCAAAATTTTTGAACTAAAAAAATCCTTAAAATTGATATTCATGAATATAACAGTCATCAGAAAATGAACACAATCTTAAATTGGAAATTATAATTTTGTCTAAATTCTTAATTTTCTTCTTTTTAAAAATCAACTTTTTTTTTTTTTTTTTTTTTAATTTTGACCAAATTGACCATACTTTATCAAGATTAAAAATTGTTAGAAAATGAATTGTATAAGACGAATTTTTTTATTGTATTCATTATTAATAATAAAAAGAAATAGTGTTTGCTTGTCGACAGACAACACAGTTTGATGTTCATCTATCAAATTTTGTTTAAAATTTTTTTTTAGTTAATTAAATGTTCATTTAATTTTTTAATAAAATTTATTAGAAATTTAATAAATTAAAAACTTTTCTTGCAATAACTCCAGAAAATATTTTTGCATAAAGCGGATTTTACTCTATTTAATTTTTTAAAAAAGTCTTCTTGAGCACACTAATTTAGCTGTCCTGTAAATTTTTTCAAATTTTGGGAAATTTTTAATGCTTTTTATGTTAATTTTTAACAAAATGTTGCAATGTTCAAGCTGGTTTTATTATTTCATCAAATATTTAATTCCTTGATTTTTTTTCCTTTATTGAAAGTTTGGGATGAATGATTCTGTTTATTATTATATGCATATTTCATTTAACGAATAAGAAAGTGCAGTACACTACTATATGAAGTAATATGATGTCATGGGACTTGATTTTATTAGAAAGGTTCATTTATATAGGAAACCTAACAGATGTTAACAGCCGACAGAGATAGATGGAAAAAGATAGCACTGCTTTATGTCTATCAGAATCTGGTGCTTAAAAATATATTATTAATAGCTATCGATATTCCCAGTAAATCCCAGTAGACAAAATGCACTAATCCTTAATATAAATCTATTCTTAATTTCAAATATTCTGAAGTCCATAAAGGATTTCTTTTAATTTCAATATGAAGCAACGAATTCTGAAGTATTCAAAAAGCTTTTCGTTTCATTTAGAACTAATAACTAAGCTTAATATCTGATTCCGATATTGATCGTAATAGAACATCTAAATCTAGATGCATCTAAATTTTTTATAACTACCTCATTATAGAAAAGAGTTCTTTCCTCTTGCTCGCTCCTGTTTAAGTTGTAAACTGTAGTGGTTCATTATCACAGAATTAATACAACTATAAGAAATATTTATCAAGAAACTGCTTTTTAAAAATCTAATTTGTCCCTAAATATAATTTTTTTATAAAGTCGCATATGAAATGTGTTGAATTTCAGGCATTATAATATAAATTTCTTGTAGTCTTGCAGTTTTCTTGTCATAATAGTGCCGCATTGAAAAGAGGCAGTCGACTCTCCATGGCCGAATGGTCATGGCACTGATCTCATAATCAAGAGATTGTAAGTTCGAATCCCGCTAGAGACAATGCGGTTCACAGTTTGTGTAAATATTTAATTCCTTGATTTTAGGTTTCCCTTTATTTCATGTTCTAGAAGATTCTGGACAGTTTCTTTAGTTTACCAGACAAGTGTTCTGGACTTTTCTTACTGTCTCCAGAAAAGTATTCTGGAACTTTCCCTGCTAGTATAAAAGCAGAAAATTTGTCAGTTACTCAGTTCAGAATTGAGTTAATAAATTGGTTTAGCTCTACTTCTTGTGTGTGCCATTGCGTTCCACACTAAAGTATCTACGTGACAATAGAATTACATAAATGATGCCATTATAATTCAGTTGATGAAAAATTCAGAGCCTCCCTTCTCACAAACTTCTTAGTATAATAAATTCGAAAATCCTCCCCTAAAAATAAATAACAGTTAAGATACAATAATTATAAATAATTAAGGTCTGCGTCTCTTTGACATATAATAATTGATAATGTATGATATTCAATAAAAAAAATTCGTCTGAATAGCATTTCAGACCCACGAATAACCTTTTAGAAAAGTAGTTTCTAACAAAAGCATTATAAATATTCAATACATCAAATGTGTTTCTGATGAAGCAATAAACTTATAAATAGCCAATGGAAAAAGACAAAGTAAAAGAAGAAGAAGAGGGAAGGTCTGAAAGGAACGAAAAAAGAACGAAGAGATCGGGTTGGCCTTTCTCCAAACAGAGTCTGTCCTCTTTTCAAGCCCTCAATCCCCAAAATTCAATGGGAGAGAAGTTGTTGTTCATCTTCAAACAATCAATTGTGCGTGTGCAAGTGAATTTTAAGAGTCTGCAGGAAATAAAGCCCCTATATGCGTTTATTTTGCTTGTGGATTTAGTTTCTGTCTGATTTTATGTTCACATTGCTTTTACCATTTTCTTTGAATATCGATTTCTCATAGTGATAATATAAGGAAATAATAGTGAATTCTCAGAGTGGGAAATAAGAAAATTCTATAAAAAGGGAAAATGCAAATTAAAAAAAAAGTATTTCATACTATCTGCAGCTGCATAGTTCTGATAATCGAACCACTACTGACCACAAGGTGTAAACGCTTCTATGGTTGGTGCTTCCGTTAGAGTAAACTTTTTCTCACTAAATTAAATTTGAAATTCCTTCATTAATTAAGCAGTGACAATTACGTAATTATCAAGATTGTAGTAAAGGTTTAAAGTCTTATTAAATTTGATACTTCCATACAATTGGACCGCGGTGGCCTGGTGGTAAGGTCTCGGCTTGTGAGCCGTAGGGTTTCAGGTTCGAGACCCGATTCCACCGAAGAACCGTCGTGTAAAGGGGTCTGTTGCGCGTTAAATCCGTCATGCCAAACGTCCTCCCGCTGGTGTGGTGGGGAGAGGGGGGTGCCAGCTCAGGTGTCGTTCTCGTCATCTGACCGTGGTTCAAAATTACAAGGTCTGTCCCAAAATAACCCTAGTGTTGCTTTACAACGGGACGTTAATATAACTAAACTAAGCTAAACTAATCTATACTATCTTGTATTCACGTTACTCCTTGTCCGTTAAGAAGGGGTAAAAATAGAGATCAGCGATCCGTGAGAACAATTTGACAAAACTGTCTCGGCAATTCTTGAAGTGCCTCTAATACCTCAATTTAAGTTATCCTCTGTTCTTCTTGATATCTTTTAGAGAATTTGAAGTAGCGGAGTTCTTTAGTTTCTTTCTCCGCTTCGAATGTTTCTTATTTTAAAATATAATATAAATGCAGAAATAAAAGCAAATAATGGAAATAAAAGAAGGAAACTTTGTTTATTTCAAAATGAGCCGGAAACAAATACCAGGGACTGAAGAATTCGTTCGTGTAATAGAAAACGTGTTCAATTTTGCCCGGTATTTACATATGGAAGCTGATATTAGTGATATACTAAGGAGGAGTTGGAGTGAAATAGTAAATGGCTGACAGGTGATGAGCTTACAGACATGCTTAAGCAAATTAACGGGTGATTTGCTTGAGTATATCTGTAAGCTCATCGTGATAATCCTGACGCATCTGAGTCAGATCCACTAGAATTGTAAATGACAGTTACAAGGGTGGCTAAGATTTGGGCACAGTTAAAAAAATCAGGAGACAACACACTTTAATTATATCCACACTATTCAGTTAAGAAAGTAAAATATATTTATATTAAATTTTATGAAGAAATTTTTCTTGAAGAGAAAGAAAGTCATTGAGTTGTGAGATGAGCTAGTTATATTAAGGTGTCCCAAAAGTTTCTTTCTCATCGCGCTATCAATTCTCTTATCTGGTTCTGCTTGTGCAAACAGGCAGGCTTATTTATTAGCCATCTAAGTCATTGGTGTAAAGACAATAGGCCTTCAACTGTCGCAAAGCCGGGACAACACCTTAAAAAAATTCTTTTGTCCATTTGGTGGGATTGGAAAGGCGTAATTTTCTACGAGCTTCTTCTTCGAGGTGTAACAATAAAGTCCGAAAGGAAGTACTGTCCTCAACTGAATTAATTAAAAGCTGCCATAGCAAAAAAAAAAAAAAAAAAAAAAAAAGAACGACCTGAATTAATGAACCAACGAGGCGTTGTTTTTCATCATGACAACACGAGATCACATATTGCATTTGTCGTAAGAGAGAAGCTCTTAGAGTTTGATTGGGATGTTTTACCACATCTTGCATACTCTCCAGATCTCGCTCCATCTGATTATTACTTCTTTCTGTCCTTAAAAAAATCTTTTCGCGATAAGTGCTTTAAGTTCATCAGCGAAATAAAAAGAGCGCCTCGAGGATTGTTTCTTGGAATGAAGGCATAACGAGGAAGAAGGTAATACAGCAAAAGGGTTCTTATATAACAGAATAAATAATATCTCAAACGGTAAATATTGTTTATTCATTTCATATAAGAAATCGGAAAGAAACTTATAGGGCACCCTAATACTTTACGAAGCCATTAACAGCGAAATCAAACCCTTACTTACAACAAAATTATTTTAATATCTTCTGTTTCGTACCAGGTACTGACGTTAGGAGGCAGTACCTGTAAGTGGACACATATGCCTTCATGTTTAGGATTATAGATTTGAAGTTTAAATGCTCCCTTATTCTGGTGAGGTTTTCTTGCGACAGGACGGCGAAGCTAGACTGCATGGACCTAGCATTGTGAACGATTACTTTATCATGAAAAAATGAAACAATTCAACGCATGGAATGGCTCACTCGATCATTGGACTTTTCCTATCAAGCATGTTCTTAGAAAGATGTATAGCAGCTCTTAATACTACTTCTTAGATCTTTGCTTTGCTTACAACTGCTTAGCAAGAGCAATACCTTTCCCTCTTTTCAGAACTTATTAAATGCACAATTGGCAGCTTCACACGTCTCTGCATGTGCTGCATTGCTAATATGGGTGATAAAGTATTGAAGGTACTTTTCGTATGCCAAACTGACAGATCCGATTTGCTTATTTTATACACGTGGTAATTTTTATAATAGCATAATTATCTGGTATATTTTCAAGTTATTTTATATCTTGCTATGTGTTGTATACTTTCGAAAAATTTCATTAAATTCTACATGTATTTTTTAAAAAAATAATTATCATTTTTGTGATTTTTTAATTAATTTTCAAAACCAGTGTATATTATATCACGTATAAGACTAAAAGTAATTACTCTATGCATTACTTTTTTTTACATATATCATAACAATCATTTTAATTTTTGTAAATCTTTAAGGAAGAAAATTAAATTTCACAGCTGAAATAACATCAGAGTTAAAAAAAATCGGATTGGATTTCTAAATATAGTTTAATATCTCTTTTAGTTCAAAACTAAATATATTACAAATGTTGAACATTTAGTTCTTTTATTCCTAAATTAAATACAGTTACATCAAAATACAAAAAGCACGACACAAATGGTATTTAAAAGACAAAAAAAAGTTTTTAAGAAAAATGTAATCTAGTTCTTTAAAGAATTAATTAATCTTTTATCCTATTTCCATTAACGGACATTAAAGAATACAAATCTATTTTTATGTTCTTTTCGGACAAAGAAGACGCGTATGAGATGAAATCAAAAGAGTTTCTGTCTTTCATTTGAACATGAGTAAATTAATTTCTTTTGGAGAAAATGAATCTCCTCTTTTCATCAAAGCTCCTCATTTTCAACTTTTCATTCATCTTTAATAAAGAAGAAAGCTGAAAATAATCTCCCGCCATTTAATTCACAAAAGGTTTTAATTAGAATATTTCTCTCCTTTGAGAAATGGAATAAAGAAATTCAATGGGAACTACCAAAGTTATTTCTGGACAAATTAATTTAAAAATTTATCTTCTATGCTCGTAAAATCTAAATATAGATTTTTAAAACCTTGCAATTATTTTTAATTTTCTGAATATTTTGTTGGTCATTATTTCTGAAATGCATTTCTTTTTAAGAATGCACATGTTTTAATGGGCTTTGTCAAAGCCGGCATTTAGCCGGTGACAAACGTTAAAATATGCATGCCTGTTTTAAAATCACTAGAAATATAAAAAATACAAAAATAATATTAACGAAAAAATTATCTTTAGTATTTCAATTTGGAAGTGTTGAAGTCAACCATTTGACTCTCCGACCCGCCACGAAGGCACACGGATTTAAATCATAAAACCATAAAACTGAACGACCGGACCGCCGCAACAGCAACACTGGCGGGAACTGTGGTTGAGTCCTAAGGGCTATCACCGGCAACGTACAACCCTCCCCGAAGGAAGTATGTCCCGTCATCGATGGGAGGAGTCAAATCCCCCACCTATTTGTGTACCCTCCAGGGTGGCGGGATCCAACCACCATGCCGGAAGCATCTCATCCTCATTTCGAGGTGCCCCTTCGGGGTTTTTTGGAAGTGTTTAAACCCGAAATTAATGAAGGTGATAGATAAAGTGGTAAGTGTGGATGCCAATGCACTCTTCACATCATCATGCTATTGAATAATTGTTTAATAATTTGCAAAACAAATCCATGGCCAATGGAGATACATCAAAAATTGATCAATTCCATTATACTAAAATTAAACAACTAGGAAAACACCCAAGAATTAAAAAAAAATTAGCACTTGAAATTTACGATTTTAGTAAATCCTTCGGTACGTAAATTCGAAATTTTGAAGCAATCAACCCATTTTAAGGTTTTAAACTTTTAATGTTTCCTATTTCTGCTAAAACCCAGTCTGTTTCCAAAAATTCTTACTAAGAGTCTCGAATAATATGATCTCGTGAAGAATCAATAACTGGATTCAGAATTTATTATTTATTTCTGTTCATTTAATACATACATTTTTTTTTTTATTTTCTCGTGCACGAACTATAGAAGAAGTATTGAAATCGTCAAAAAATTCGAGCTGTGACGAATATTCAAATTTCTGACTTCCCCGAGTTTGCAAAACACATTTTTGACATTCTTTTTGTCTGTGAACACAGTAACTCAAACACGATTTGAGCTAGACAGATGAAATATGTTATATGGACTTCAAACCCAAGTTTATAGATTAATGCCAAATTTGAACGGAATCCATTGAAAGAAAGTCCATGTGTCTGACTTTTCAAATAAAAGTAAATTCAATAGCTTAAAAACGTAAAGAAGCCAAATAAATAAAATTTGGTACGCATGTTTGGAATCTAAAGAATAGATTCTGATCACATTTTAAACCAAATCTTCCAAAGGATTGACAACTAATCGGCTTTACTTTCTTATGCATTTAAATGTAATGACTTATAAACACAATGACAGAAATCAATGAAATTCGGCATTTGAGCAAAAGATTATAACTATATATTTGTGTTAAATTTTGGTTACAAAGATTCGGGATAAAGGGCTCCTAAACAGAAATTCGCCCGATGAATTCAGTAAAAATGTGAGATTAATGCCAAATATTTATATTTAGTAACTATTATTCGCCAATAGCAAGCCAAGCATTTGCAGCCTTACCCAAAGTTCACAATTTTATGCATGGGTGGGTGAGGGTTTTGATAAGACCCTTAATTGACAGTATATGGAAACGTTTCGGGAAGATCGCCCCTACTTTTATAAAATACACCCATCAAAGAAGTAAAAGATGAGGAAAAATAGATGACGTAGTTAGGCAGACACGTTAATATTTTTATCAGCTACTGAACTCATAAGATTAAAAAGAAATGAAGGGGAAAAAAAAAAAAAGAATCAGTCTTTAAAAAATGGCTCGGGAGGAATTTAACGTATTTAATCATCTTATCTCCACAAAGGGTGTGATAATGTCTGTCTCACTGATGTACAGGATTTAACTGAAGTTGGTATTAGAATTCAGGTTTCGGTGAATTCTAACGTGGTTTCCTAGAATCGTATCTTTTGGAAAGAATGAAAAGGTGCACATTTTCCAAATGTTCACTTTGAATATGCAAATTTTGTTAATTAATGATCATCTCTGTCATAATCTTTCGTTTTATCATTTTAGATTTTGAACATATTTGAGAGCTAATGTGGAGACAGCAAATCTGCTTATTATAGAGCTTAATATCATGTATGATGTTTGTATTTTTTTTGCATAATTTTTGAATTCATTTTTTTCCTGATGACTTTTTAAGTAATGACATTTGTCCCGCTAGTGTGGTGGGAAAAGGAAGGGAGGGGATAGTACAAGCTCAGGTACCAGTCTTTTCATTTGATCCCTGTTTAAAATTATCAAACCAGCTGTTAAATAGCCCTCATAATTCTTCAAAATAGAACGCTAATATTAAATTAAACCAATAAATTTTCGTGAAATAAAACAAGAAGTTATTTTAGCTTATGTATTAAAATACAGATGGTTCCATTTTCCAAGGACAAAATTCACCAAGAAAATTTGCATTTATCCTTTTTAAGTCATCAGACTTAAAAATGATAAATGCAAGGTAACACTTTTCTGTTCCAGGTACAAACAGCTCTTCGCAAAGCTTACATGCGGGCCATCATCCGCCGGAACCCGAACCATCGCTATACCTGTAGGACCAGAGGTATGTCTCAGACATCCGGGACATACCTGTCCCACTCGGATGGCAACATCCTTGGAGAGCCGGGGGGTAGGAAGATCGGGACATCCAGGACCGTCTTGAGACTACAGGAGCCCCCCAGCCGCAGCGAGAGCAAGTCCAGGTCCGAGTACATGACGGTCATTTTCTGAAGGCATTTCATCATCGATGTTTTTTGGATCCTGTTTTTATGTGCTTCTAAGTGTTTTATATGCTTTGTCCGTCGATTTGCATTGATTTTAATTTAGTAAACATGTGTTCTCATAGATATTTGTGATGAAATTTTAAATAAAAGTGTGTTCCCTATGGCAGTTTAATTTATTTTTAGGAATAGTTTCATAATTTACTATAAGTTATGATTGAAATCTACTTTACTGTTTTTCTTGATTTGGTTACCAATATATAATCCAAACGGTAAGCAGAATAATTGAATTAGCAACTCTTCGCTAATTGCATTATTGTATTGTTTGCAATGATTTTGGAATTAGCGATTTGACATAGTTGGTGATATGAAAGGATTGATTAAAGAAGACTTTAAACGAAGTTACAAATCATAACATTATCTTTATATCGAATGTATAAAAGCGAAACAAAAAAAAATTCTTCGTATAACAAACAAATATTTATTCTTGTTCACTTTATCATATGCAAAATATTCAAGGAGATTAATTGTAATGGTTAACAAATCCGAACTCGAGATTTTGAAGAAACTTTACATTTAAACCTCTATCCATTATTCAGAATTCTTATTTATGGATTCTCATTTCTCTGCCAGTCAGTGAATGAGATTATTGTAAAATGCAAAGAAATACAGCAAGAAATACAAAATAAGCTCTTTCTATCAAGAATTATTTGAAAATTTTGGACAAAATATATCCATAAAAATCAATCTGTTCATGTCCATTAAAGAGTTACAATAAGGTCTCGACTACGGGGATAAAACGTTGCAGGTTTGATACCAATTCCATCAAATAAACGTTAGACAAGCATATCTGGTACATGTTAAATCAGTCATGCCCAAATGATGCTTTAGTTTGGAGAAGAGGTGCTAGCTCAAATGTCATCCTCCTCATCTGACTGCAACTGAAAATTATAAGGTCCGTTCAGAACAATTTTGTTTCTGCAAAATGCGACGTTAAAGGATGAAACTTTTCCAAATTATAAAGTTAAAGGATAGTTTTTTCTCATTCCTTAAATAGCAAATTGATCAATGTCATTTAAATGGAGCGAATCTCTTAAAACCTATGGAGCATCCCCAATCTTTGGAATGAATGGTTCTTTTATATAAAAATTTGGATTAAAATGCAAAATAAGTATTTTATAGTTTTATATGATTTTCAAATATAAGTTTGTTTTCATAATGAGATCAGGTCATAGCTATAATATCTCTTGGTCAGAGGTACAAAATTATCTTCTACCATTGACCACTGTCGAAGATTTATTGGAAAACTTTAAAATGTTAAAAATGGAAATTTTGATCTTTTGGATAAAATTGTTATATAAAAAATATATAATAAATATAAAATTAATCTGAGTTAAGGTCAGCATTTGCAAAAATAAATAAATTAAGTAATTAATTATAAAATTAAACCAATAAAAAATTAATACCAAAAATTGGTGAAATTACAACACACTCGCCTATATATATATATGAAATGAAGTGTTTTTAATTCTGTTCTATATATACAAAATACGTTTTTCTAGCAGAGACTTTTAAATTTAACTCTAAGCACTTATACTTTAGAAAAGATGACCTTATATTTCAAACATAAGCACCATTACCACAGTACATATTATTAATAAAACAAACATATTTTTATGCATCTACTTGTGGCAACTTTAATGCATTGATGTGTCAATCGTACGAAAAGTCCTCCATAAAAATTCATGCATTTCTTTTATTAATATTTTTTTCTTTTTGTTTTCTAATTAATTTATTTTCTATTTTTTTAAATCTTCTAAATAAATTTAGTTTAGAAGGTAAATATTTCTACGCTAAAATTAATTTTTTGGTAAAACATTCACTGAAAAAAAATTATAGTCCAAACTTTTGAAAATCTGATTATTAAAATATTTTTAGATCGAAAGAAACATTTTTCTAAAGGCATCTTTTTAAAGCCTAATTGCTTATACCCTCATGAGTGAAGGCGGTATAAGATGGATTAGTCGGCTAATATTCCTGTAGAAGTTTCTATCCTCGTTTCGTATAGTAAAGCTAACGAGAAAAGATCAGTAATAGTAAATCTATATACGGAAAGAAGAAGAATATGAAAGAAAGAAGACACTTTCTTTCTTGAGAGATATCCCTGACTTCCAGAAGTTTCTTCACAATGTTACGGTGTTAGAGGAACTTTTCCTCCAACGATAATATTTTTCCTCAGTTAGAAACTTGGGGATCATCAAAATATTTTTACATTGGTTCATATAAATGTCCCTGTTATTTATTAGGGTATTATTTTTTGAGGCTGATTTAATGGTTGGTTGCTACTTTTCATAGCAGACAGTGACAAAATGGTACGGAATATAGTTTCGATATTTAATGGATGAATTGTTTAGGTTTTATTAGAAGCAGTAGGACATAAAATCGCTCCTGATGATGTTCTGCCCTTTTCTGCATTAATGCAAAATGATCTTACAACTTCAAATTACAATCAACTATCAGTAATCAACCACAAACTGTGCAATCTAACAGTTACCAGCATAAAGAAATTTTGAAACGATATCTATAGCAGAATGATGAATAAATCATATTTTTTTCATTAGGTACGAAGAATAAACTAATAAAAAACTTGAACAATGAAATAAGCCGAAAATATCTGTAAAAAATGCTAAAAATCTGAACATTAATTTTTATTACGAGAGACTGCAACAAATGAAGGCGTGAAATGATTTAAGCAAGCAGTTTAAATGTAAAAGCAAAGTCATATGATATTTAAAAAATATTAAAAGATTGAATAGGAAAGATTTAAGGCCAATTTAAACGATCTATTTTGGGAAAGTGACTTATGAAACTCTGAAATTTTTTAATTTAACCTTCTTTTTCCTAAGAACATTTGATTTCAGATGCCTCAAAATATTGGAACGCTTGAGCTTCTCTATCAAATATAAGAAAAATTCCTCATCCCCTCAGAAACCATAATGGCTGATTCTCTTCTTAAGGAGTTGAAATACAAAAAACACCCTGTTTAGCTAATGGTATTAAGAAAATGCTTGTTCGTATATTTTTTGATAATTCTCAAAACACTTCCTTATTTCTCCAAACCGATCTGGGTGAGCATCTCTAATGAACAAAATACGCGCCTCAAGTATTCAATCAATAGCACTGAATGAAAGGAAGAGGAAATTTCTCAATGAATTCAGCATCTCAAACGTTTATTGTAGTTTGTTGAAGGAATGTTTTGGATCTGTTGTTTTGATAGAATGAGAAAAAAAAAAATTCTCATTCAGTGGGAATGTGTCTAACATACATAACTTAATGACATATTCGCAAGTGAGAAATGAATTATCCAAAAGAAGAGGACAATGGTTGAATGTTCTATATCCAATGTAAAGTCAGTTTAAAATTTCTTTTAAAATCCGCTCTATGATACCAGATGAGTTGACTCTTTGGATTTAAAATTTTGGCTAACTGTTTGTTATTATATGTGTTGAATCTGGTAAACGATGAATGGATACTAAGTGAAAACAACATTTCGTATGATTGCATAACAGGATTTAAATAGCCCGCTGTAACGAACATGGTGTCAAAGGATGCAGATGAAATATCTTTTCATGCAGCTTTCCGATTCTTATTCCAGCTTATATTTGTCCTTAATAGACGTGAAATCTAACAGATTCTTGTAGGTAAAGATTAAATATTATAAATTCTTAAGTCTTTTTAAGCATACAAATCATAAAAAGACAAGGTATCGAATTAAAAAAAAGTTTTTAAACCAATACCTTTCTGACAGTATTTAAAAAAAAAGAAAAATATCCAAAAATCCCAAGGTTTGACTTCTGGCAATTGAAGCGACCATTTTAGTCTAAATAGTGTTTAAAAAAACTTCTTTAATTTGACAAAAGAAAGTTTCTGTGTTTAGATCATAATAAAAAAGAAACTTCAATAAATGCTTAATAATGTTTCTATCCATTGCAATTTTTATATTTAACAACAAATGCGAAATAAGGCACCAAATGGAAAGAGAAATCTTCTCATCAATTTTTATTGGCACTGTATCAAGATTTTACGTATTTTATGACAAGAATTATATGGAAAAACAGTTACGAGATATCTTTTATACTCGACATTATTACATTTGAGTTATTTTCTGGTTATGATTTGATCTGGAAAAGGTGTTTTTAAAAATACTTGTCTGATGCAACAAATGGAATAATATTACATTACATTAAGCGCTAATAAAACACTTATCCCTTCTTTATTCAGTTCAGTTGTTTTCTTACTCCTATTTGTATTCCTTTATATCCCCGTATTTTCGATAAACCAGATTTCCGCAATTGGTTATAACTTTCAAATTGTTATAGATATTATTTTTCAATTTTGCTTCCAAGTACAATAATCTTAAGCAGATTGGGTAATTCTATATTTTATTATCAACTGTAGGATTCTTTGCCAATTTTTGCTCTGAAAATTTTTGTTTCGAAGGAAACAAATATGAGACATTTCAAGTTTCAGCTCGGTTAATAGCTCGGTATGATTGTTGACATGGTTGTTTTCCTAGATTGAACTTCTCATCAGATTTGCAATATATTTTATTATTTAATGATTTTCCTTTTCCGTTTTAAAGACAAATTATGCCTTTCAATATATTAAAAAAATTGATGAACCAAAGAAGCTTTCCTCCAACTTCAACTATTGGATCAATTTTTCTAATATTTATTTCAAAACTATCATTACAAGTCATCAATGGTTACTGTTTTTCACACTCTCCAAATTTAAAAATATTGAAAATGTCCATATCAAACATGACAAACATTATAATATTGGTAATTTACTTTTACGGAAAAACCTCAACAGATTTCTCCAGTTAAAGTACTGGATCTCAATAACAACAATATTTATTTTACATTAAAGCTAATGATTTGAATTTACATTGTGTATGGCCACTTACCTCTAATCTTCTTTTCATATTAGTCGGATTTGCAAGTTCCCAGATCTCGGCAACTGCGATTATTTCAGCAATTTTTCTTTCTTAGCAAATGTAGTTATGCAGTCAGAATGCTTCACGTTTATTTTACTACTGTAATTCTAAATAAAACATACTTTTGTTGTGATAAGACATACTTTATCAAAGTTGGTTTACATGATTAAATTTATATGGTAGTTTAATAGCTGGTGCCAATTGTGGTTAGTGCATCATGGAGAAGGTGGAGGGTTAATTAAATGGATAAAAAATGATATACAGAAACCTCTACATCAATCTCTATGTATTATTGTCGGCACTTCTGTTATAGAATAATAATCCGATACAATTTGCATAATGACACATTAAAAATACCGAATCAAAAAGAATTCTATCTAAGAAGAGTAACTTTATTTTATACTATCCTAAATAAATTTAAGTAAATATACATTGATCTTTGTGTCATGATTACATCTGTATTTTTCTGACGACAGAAATGGAGGAATATCTATTAAAACAGCAAGAAATATTATATTAATGTGAAATGTTTTAGTTTCTAATTATTGCTACAATTAATATTTAAAAAAAATTTGAATTAGATTTTGGAAACAATATTTTAATAATCATTCACTTTTTAAAGTCCTTTTATCTCATATTTGAACTCATAGGATCTTCTAAAGTGTCAAATCACAAGTGCACACATTTAATTACCAATAAATTTGTCCTTGAAAATTGTATTGTGCGCGAACCAGAATTTAAATTTTGTGGTATTATTTAAAAAAAACGGCATATCATAATAATTTATTGATGTAGTATAAATCACATGAACTATTTCTTTGAATTGAAATGTTTGTAAAAAAAAAAAAACTTTCTTTAAATTGTAGTTCTAAGAATCTAATTACGTTTTCTTATGTATTATTAAATTAATGTTTGTAAAAAGGATTTTCAATGAAATTCTAATTCAATATTTTTTACTGAAGATACATTTATTATTAGCTTCGTAATATTGTACGAAACGGTGTGAATCGAATTTGAACTCTTTTTCAATAACTACATTTGAATGCCACTTTAAAAAGAGGAAATTAACTAAAACTTTTTTTAATTACATATATTTTTTCATTGTCGAAATTCTATATAATGTCATTTGGTACTGAATTTGTAAAAAAAAAATTGTTTTCAGATTTTATAAGTTTATGATTACGTATTATGAAATATATAACATATAAAAAAGCAATACTATTAACCTTAAAGCATGTATTAGGGCTAAAAAATGTAAGTTAAATATTATTTAACAAAAAACTCTCAGTGGAAACAAAAACTGGGGATGATGGAAAGAATACAATAGGGAATAAAACTAGAAATAATTTTAAAAGAACGAAAGCACTTTAAAATTCCTTAAAATTTAAAAAGCATAACACATGTATTTAAACTTCCAGTTAACTAATTTTTTAGGCTTCTTTTCTTATAGCACTTCACATTTTCTTAGTTTCTGTTTCCACTTTGACAGAGATTTTCTGAAAAAAAAAATGTGGTTTTTAGTATAATCGTTAGAAGCATGTTTTAACTTTTTTCATTTTAATAACAATTATTTTATTTCTAAAATAGTATTAAAATACAGTTTTCTAAATATGAAGGAAAATAATAAACAATTGATATTTTGCAGCAATAGATCATAAAACAACATATCTTCTTCAGAGATACGCTACATTACATTACAGAGATATCTACATCAGAGTACGCCACATTAGTAATATATTCTTTATCCATAAGTGGATTATTTTTTTACCTCAGTAGTCTATTAAATCAATACAATGCGTATTAAAAATTTTTTTAATAAATTCTCTCTTATAATTAGAAGGACCTTATACTCATATTAAGTTCCTGGCTTCTAATCCATGTTAGTACATTTCTCACGAAAGAATATTCTCGATTAAATTATTTATCCATAAAACTTTCATATTATTCCAGGCAAATATCGTCTGCTTTAAAAAGCTTCGCGAATCTGCAGAGACGATTCCATTAAATTTTGTGCAAAATAAACAGGAGATATTTTAAATCTCGAATGTAACAACTATCAACAGTCACTTGCGAAATTATGCTTACGGAAATGAAGTGAAATTAAAATCGTCTTTGCTTTCATTTTTATGGAAGAATATTAGTGATTTCGAATATATTTGAGACCTTTTGATGACAGATATAGAAAGGATTTATTGTCATTGAATTCTTCAAGACGGGGTTCCTAAAATAGGATTTGAAACAAAAATCGTTTGGTCAAAGGTAAACTCTGATATGCAGTTAAAATAAGCATGAATTTTCAAAAAAAAAGTTATTAACATAATTTTTTTTATTTCTGTTTTTATAAATGAAATTTATGACTATTGTCTGGAGAAATACTAAATTACTATATTTCTTTTCGATATCAAAATTGATATTTTCCAAATATGTTTCTGAACAGAAACAGAGCAGCAAGAACACTTAACAGTTCGAATGATTTTTAATTACTTATCTAATTAATATTACTTATTAATTATAACTTTAACAGTTTATACTCGTAAGCATTTTGAACGATTAACTTCATCATGTTTATAAACTCTATCATGTGAATAAACTGCTGATTTAAAATGTGATTAGATTTATTCCTAAAGAAACTTAGAAAAGATTATTGCAGTAAATACACCATCTTTAGTTTTTTCTAAAACTTTCTTGTGTTCCCTCTTGTGTTACTACAATAAGTTTTCTTCATTCATCAAAACCTGCTTTCACCAATCATGCGCTTTTACAAAATTTATAAAATATTATCCAAGTAAATTTTTTTAATTTGCTTGTTTGGCTATAAAATGACACAAAAATAAATGTTGTTTTAATATATTCGTAATATCACACACACACACACACACACACACACACACACACACACACACACACACACACACACACACACACACACACACACACACACACACACACAATTAAGTTGTCAAAAGAACAATTATTGAATTTTTATAAGTAATATCGTTTGGTCATTTCAAAATCTTTTTTTCAAGTATAAATTGTTTTTTGTTACATTCCTAATTTACAAAAATTTAATTATTTGAAACAAACGATTTTAAATAATAAGAAATATGTATATTGCTTATAATTTATTCTATATTATGATGGTATAGTTTATTGTTTCATGGTGATAAAAAGTAAGCTTAAAATGGCCAAGAAGAGAGAAGAGACTTAATTACCTATTTAACGGAAATGAAATAAAACCTTCGTTTATTCTGTATCTGTCAAAACTAATACAGCACATTCATGCTATAAATTTTGATGCTTAAATTGTGAAACTCTCAATAAAATAACACGAAATTAAAATATTGTGGCTCTCTATAGTGTGCAGTTCTTTAAGAATCATCCTTGTTAAATATCAAACAAAAATATTGTTATTATCGCCATTTCAGATGATAGTTCGCCAATTGTGGCAATCGTTCTTCTGTGTAAATTCTGATTTTTGTTCTTTTGATTCTTGTTCGTGTTTCGTTTTGTAGTTGGCGTTCTATGGTGGGCGTTTTGTAATGAAAAGTATGGAATTGTTAATTAAATATTGTTGACTAGAAATTAGTTTGATCATTCAGAAAACGAACCAGCACTCGTCAAAAGTTTATAGGAAAATAAATACATACAGTCCATTTAGTATTCTATATTTTGGTGGTGGAATATTTTATTGTGTATGAATAATTTTCATTTCATGAATATGGAAAAACTAAATATTAAAAAAAGGGAGCGTCAAAGCTCAGTTAACTCGTTTCGAAAATTTCTTATCTTTGGATAAATCGGATGAAGAATTCAGTGATGAAATCGAATTACAAACAAAATTAAATAGAATAGAAGATTTAAATTCATCCGTTTGCGAACTACGTGAAAAGTATACTGTGACACTGTTAAGAATGAATCGGAAATGGATAAAGTCGAAGATAAACTGTTGGATATCGATTCCAGAATTGAACAGTTAGAGGTAAGAATTAAACATCTCATGTAAAATGGATGGATATGAATAACACTAAAGATAATAAACTAGCGTCTAGGTCAAATTGTATAAATTGTCGTATACCTAAAGTACCTATTACTACATTTTCAGGCAATTATTAAGTATTTGTAACATTTAAAAGTCAATTTAATAGTGTTATTGGATGCAACAACAATTGTCAGATACTGAAAAATTACATTATCTTCGTGCTTTGCTTAAGCAACGAAGCAAAACTTTTGGAAACAGAAGGTAATACATTTATGTCTTTATTTCAGGCATTGGAAGAAAGATATGAAAACAAACGAATTATTGTTGATTACCGCTCCAGATTACGCATAAGAAATTAATTTTTCAAATGAATACCTTTATATAATAAGCAAAAAGAATACTGTAAATTAGTTGAGTGAAGGAAATATTTATTTGCTATGAAGACATAAAGACACTCTAAAGTTTGAAGAAGATTATTATGGACATAAAAATACAGAATTGTATTTCTTTCTGCCTTTGTAAAGCGATGATATAATCTAAGTAAGAATTCGAAAGTGATGCAGGAATGATGTGCAAAATAATGAAAAAAATTGGCCAAATCCTTTTAAAGGTAAGTTCCTCTTTTCCACTAAAAAAGGTGAAATTTGAAAAACTGATTGTTTTAGCACATATTCTACTAAATTTTCTTCAGAAAAAATTGCTTTTTATAAAAAGTAGAATGCTATTAGATTGTCATGTGTGCAAAATTCTATTAATAAAAGAAAGTTGAAATGAAAAAAAAAAAAAAAAACTATACATCAGAAAATTCCTTTGAAAAAAAAATCGTTGTTCTAGATAACATCAATGAAATGACTAAACAATATATATGATCCCATATGTGAGGGAAAATGTTCTATAATATTATTTAAATTTTATTATAATAATTAGAAGTTCTTTTTATAATAAATAACTTGCAAAATTATTTGTCATAAAATTATAAGAAAAAATCGTATTTCTTAAATATAAATCAACTAGGGCTCCGCCCTCTGCTCGCTTATGCTCGCCCCCCCCCTACCAGGAACTGCTAATGCAGTTCCTCTCGGATCGCTTCGCTCGCTTACCATCAACTAAACCCCTTTAGTCTAGTAGCAGATATATTCATATTCAATTTATTCCAAAATATGATAAAACAATGAAAGAAATAAAAAATGTAAAGCAAAAATCAGCTGCATCAAAGTTCTTTGAAAACACAAATAACCTTTCATTTAAATAACTGTATACATCCACCAAAGAAACAAATAAAAAAATTGTGCTTTTTTCAAAATTTTTTAAATTTGGGAACTATACCATAGAAACAGAATAAAAAGTTAATACTTACATTAAACAAATTAAAAAAAAATGTGCTTTTCTCACAATTGTTTAAATTTAGAAGCTACACTACAGAAACAGAGTAAGAATTGGATATTTTTAAAAAAATAAATCCAAAAGCAACTATATTCAAATTCAGTCCATTCCAAAATAAGATAAAACAATAAAAGAAATAAAAAATGCTAGGTAAAAAGTACACTCGAAAATTGAAACTAATTCTCCTCATGGAAAGTGCAAGGGATAGACCATGGGATCACAACATTGGTTTAATGGAGAAATATTTTTGCAGCTGTCACCTACAGGATAAATACAGATGTTCCGATTAGCAGGTGGTTCGCAATTGTCTCCAATAAATATCGCTGCAATTTCTGTTTTTGTAATAGGTTGGTTATATATCCAGGTATATCTAAATTTCTAGCTTCCATGAAAACCATCCTGGTACTTGTAGCAGGATTTTCTTCAATTATACGATGCATCTGCAGGTAACAATCGATGAACGGATTGATTGCTGTCAACATAGAATCCAATCTTCGCATCACAGAGAGCAAACATCCTTCATTTTTTCTCCATGTGTTTTTCAGTGGCTTCACTGGTATCAAATACCTATAACTAACCATAACCTGGTTTGTTATGACCACTGTATAAAGGAGAAACCATGTGGTATATCTGACCATGAATCCTATAGCAATATGGCCCTTTTCCAGGAGGAGGTTTGATTTGATGACCTGTCTTTTCTTTTTTCGACGATTTCGTTTTAAAATCAATTCGGCATAACTTAATTGTAAAAAATTATGTCTGTTTTTTGAAGGTTAATATTTTTATTTCAAAATTTTTGAAATTGAGGCAAGAAAAGCGTTCACTTGAAATCTTACCAAACCGCGTTCCCAGGCGAGGTCGAAGTGTGGCCAAACGGCGCTTAACAAATTCGGGCTGATTTTGCGTCCATGTAAGCGTTTTATGAAAATACAGTTGTCAACAATCAGAACACACTGCGTATGCTTGAATTTTCTACGCCAGTTGGGATAACGCAAATGCGTGAATTTTCTAAGCCAGTTGGGGTAATACAATGCAGATTAGAAATTTTTAATTTCCTTTATTCTGTTTTATTTTAATTCAAAAGTACTTCAGAATGAATCCGAAAGATCGATTAATTAGCAATGTTTAATTTAATTGCATGAAACACTAAGAAAATAAACAGAATCGTTTGAAATAATCGGTCGAAAGTATGTTAAGCCTAACCTCGTTAGCGTGGAAAAACTGAAGCCTTACTCATTTGGCGGTATCATGGGACGATCAACAAACTACGATTAACAAATTCGGTCTGATTTTGCATCCACGTAAGCGTTATATATATATATATATATAGAGATTGATGTCAGTCTCAAAACAAATAATAATAATAGGTGTTAAAAGTTGCTAAAAGACATAAAATTTCTGAAAATAATGTTGTTCTAAAATAATTTTTAGATCTTAGCAACATTTCAAAAATTTGTCATCTCAGTGATTCTAATTTCTCGCTGCGAATTCTTTTTCCATTTTCAAATAAATTTTTAAAAATATTTTAAGAATATTTTTTTAATTTGGCAAAGACTCTCAAGTGGTAGATGGAATTAAACAAGAAAATTTTTAACCTTAGAAATTTTTTAAGAGCTCAATAAATCCTCATAAATACTAAAGAAAATGTTTACCAAATTTCGTTTGAATCTGTTAAGAGATTCAGAATGGTACAAGGTTCAAACATAAAAACAAATTAATTTTCAATGTTGTATGCAGGGTAGTCGGTGAAGTTCTTTTAAACCTTTTACATTAAACATTGTTCCCGCAGGTCTGCCTGCGTGTATTTTATCTATATGTATGATACAAAAAAAGATAGTCGTAGAATTTTTGTATTTATTTCATAGGAGATTTTAATCCCATCCCTAATTAATTACTTTCTAAAGATTCCGAACAAAAAAATTCATTTCTAATTTCATCATTTGATGTATATACATAGAAATTTCTTTGAGTAACACCGCTACAGTTTGACTAAATGTAATTGCTACCCGAGTTTCTAGGTTTATAATAGAACTTTTAAATATTAAATTGTAACCCATCAATGGTATCATAAAGATGTTTAAGCTCAGGTACTTAATAGTTTCAAGTTTCTTTTAAAAGTACTGATTGAAATTTTTATCAAAACACCCTCACCACCATAATTATATATTAATTATAAACAGATTTGCTTACAAACAAACGGATTTTTAATTCTATATATATAAATTAACCGTGTCATTGTAACTTGAATTTATTTGAAAAAAAATCACATTTGAATTGAAATTATAATGTTCTTTTTAATCCTCTGGTGTGTAAGAATTTTATCTCTTTTTTTCAAGAAGCAATGCCATTGAAGATATTATTTCCAACGGAATGAAATAATTCATAAGTCTATTGTTGAGAATACAGTTAGGCAACATTAACACAATAAAAACATCATAAAAATTTATAAAAACTCAAGAGTTTAGAGGAAAACATCTAATATAAATTATTCAAACAATCGGTCTCCATAGTCATATATTATGAAACGCATTTTGTGATAAAATATCTCCTACTAAAAATTTCACCAACATTGTACCAAACAAGATTTCGCATCGTAGATTTTCATCCCTTAGGAAGTAAAAAAGTATAAAAGTATTTTCATGCCTCCCTGTTGTGAGTAAAACTCAGTTTCATATAGATTGGAAGATTTATTTTATTCCCTTTCAAGGTTACAATCTGCAATCCCATAAGAGATGAAATTTAGAAACTCTCCATAAAGTTTTGAAGCGCATAAGAAAAACATTTTTTTATTTTAAAACTCAAATACGCTACTTTAATATTTACTATGTATCTTCATTTCCTAAAATATGTTATAAAAGATTTTAACACTTTTCTATCTGGTTTCTTCTGGTTCTTTGTATTAATTTTAAAACGTATCGTCATTTTTGTGTTTGATCTGTAGTGCAGAAGAAGTTCTTCTAATTCATTTGGAATCAAAGGAAATATTTGACTTTTTTTGGAACAACTGAAGTTAATGCGTTGAAAATTATTTCGTGGTATGAAATAATTGAACAAAAATTAAATGTTTGTTTCAATAAGATATATAGAGTGTCGATATATTTAATGCTTTATAGTCTCGTGTATACTAGAGTGCTAAAAGTTTTTAGAAGAAAGGTTAATAGTTTTAATAATTAAATTAAAGTATAATTTTAATGAATATAGAATAAGATCTCGTACTAAAATGTCCATAAAGTTTTTAAATACTCATCAAATTTATGGCATGCCCAGTGGAATAAGAGAAATATATCATGTATCCTATTAATGAGAATCTCTCAATTCCAAACTCTTTTAAAGCCGAAGATAATTTGTACCAACTACAGAATTAATGTTTTTCTCAGAATTATTTCTTGTTTAACCCTTAGATAGCAACGTGCGATAATTTTCGATAACACCATTAATTAAATAAGATAGCTAAAATTATTATAATCGGCCTTTAATTAGCAAGGTAACAGCTACAGAATTCTATTAAATATAATCTTTTTATATAAATGATTTATAAATTGTTTCAATAACACGTTTGATTAAAAAGAGTTACAAAAAATCGACCTTAGAATTTATGTACTCGTTCGAATTATTCAAATTAACAATCTGTTCCTGAACTTGAAGAATTAAATGTATCTATTTCTCATGCGGCCATTTTGTCACGTTGCGTAACTCCGAAATAACGTGTCGTTGCAGGTTCAGACATTCAAAACTTCCTGTCATAGGGATAAATGTAGAATAGAACAGCTTAGAAATGTCAAACTTTATTTGTTCCTAAGAAAATCTTTTACTGAGAATTCAATTCTTTAAGTCAGTTTCCGGAAGCTTTAAAGAAATAAACAATATTTCACGTATAGCTTCGAAAAGGATGGATCGAATATAAAAAAATGATAAGTCAGTCGATATGCATAAGAGATAAACAAATTACCATAGTCAAAGGGATAGCGAAAACTGATTCAATGATATGCAAGCGATCGGATCTTGAAGGTCTAATCGTGACATCTCCATTCCGATACTGTATCGGTTCACAAATCCCTTCGAGTGCCAAATTAAGTCAAATCCTCAGATTTCTATAACCAATTTATTCACTAAGAAACGTTTTTCTTTTTCCTTTGATGGAGAATTATCTTAATTACATGTTGACTATTCCCACCCACCATGAGGCACAGGGGTAAATCTGAATGACCGGACCCCCGCAGCAGCATTGGTGGAATGGTGGAAACTAAGATTGTGTCCTAATGGCCATTACCGGTCACGGTACAGTCTCTCCCTTGGGGTGCACGTTTCGTCATCGGTAAGGGGTAGTCAACCCTATACCATTTCTGTACTGAATTGGGGGGGGTGATAACCAATCAGAAAACCGGGAGCTTTTCATCCTGATATCTGAGGTGCTCCCGATTGGGGGAAGAGAATTGTGGGGGGGGGATTTTCTTTAATAACAACATTTCTCAAATTCCAAAGCATTCCAGCAGAAACGCCACAGGAAGATATGGTAAAAGAATGCTTGCAATCTAGTTTTACAATTTTGTTTGAACGGTAGTGAAAACGAATAATTGAATGGTGCAAAGGAGCACAAAGTTTTTATTTGCACTCATCTGTCTGCTTTTCAGGAAATGTTCTGCTCGTAATAGTAAGCTTTATTCTTATGCATTTAAGCATTTTTTGGTAATATAATACTTGTGTTGTTGCTAAAAGTTACAAAACAAAGAATGGGTATGCTCTCTAAAATTTAATTTTAAAAATTCAGCAGAGTTCACTAATTGATTTTGTTTCTTGTATAACTTATTAATAACTGTTTAAATTTTTTGTGAATGTTAAAAGAAATAATTTTAACTTCCATATTATTAAGGTAAGGTGTACGTGAAAATTTCAGGAAACCCAGTACCGCTGGTTTAAATATGTCGTTAATCACAATTGAATAATCTTTAAAGTCCTTAATTCACTTGAAGATCTTATTGTTCTACAATGCAGTCAGCAAAAAAAAAAAAAAAAAAAAAAAAAAAGTATTAAACTTATATCTCATTAATAGTGAATTTTTTGCTTATTAAGTTTTATGAATTGATAGGTTTATTAATTGTTAATTAATTGTAGTTTACGTTGTTTGTTAATTGTGAATTAAGTTTTATTAAAGTTTTATTTATTGTTAAGTTTATTAATTGTAATTTAAATTGTTATTAATCGTAATTTAAATTGTTATTCATTGTAATTTAAATTGTTATTAATCGTAATTTAAATTGTTATTCATTGTAATTTAAATTGTTATTAATCGTAATTTAAATTGTTATTCATTGTAATTTAAATTGTTATTAATTTTTAATTAAGTTTTACCAAATTTTATTAATGGTATTCAAAAATGTTATGTTCTGTTTGTTTTTAAAAATTATTTATTCATTTATAAAGATTTATTAGTGTAGGTATTATGACTTTATTTATAAAACTTAGTTTCTATTTCTAGAAATTAACAATGGATGATTTACATACTTAGAAACTATTTTCGATAAAAATATTTTATTGAATAAAATTAGAAAATGATTTTTTAGTTAATAAGAAATCAACAGGAAATAGGAAAGTAAATTTGTAAAAAAAGTATTGCGTTATTTATATAGGAATGTTTTATTATTAAAAAGATATTTTTCCAAATTTTTGTACTTGGATTTTGTTTATCAGTTTGAATTGCACTACTTTTCACTAATTGCTACTGGATTTTTTCCAATTTTTTAAAAAATTTGAATTGATTTATATCAAAATACTTCCTGCTCCGTTTATATGTATTTTTTGGAATACTTTTAATCATTACTTAAACGTAATGCAATTTTGCTTGTTTGTTAATCACGATCTGTTTAATATTTTTAAAAACTGAATTTTTAAGCCCATTTTTTTCCTAAGATTTCGAATATGCTATTGTTTTGAAGATTTGTACGTATGTGAGTTATTGATGTCTGCATAATATTGCATTATTTTCATATTTAAAACATGAACGAATCGATTAAAGTTGGTGACTACATTAAAAAGTTGATTTTTTTTTGCAAAATTATGAATTTTTTAAAATTTACTATTCTTATTATTTGAACAGGATTCTTTATAAAACCATTAGAGTTTTGTTTCTATTTTTGGGAAAAATACACTAGTTTAATATTTCCATCTTCATACGTTTTAATGCTATTTTACATCATTAGATATATTGTCTGTTTAGATTGGATAGATATGTACTCATATATGTAGCTCAGGATCTTCATAAAGCATTTTTTAAGCCATATGCAAAATTTTAAGCAAATGAATTGATAAACTTTTAAACTGGAAGAGTTTTGCTCTTCATCTCTTTTTAACGAAAAATTGGTGAAATTTTAATTGGTAAATTGGAGGAATTTTAATAATTTCTTTAAAATTTTGTTTTTTACTAATATATTTTGACTTCACAAGTGTTTTTTCAATCTTTTTTTTTAAATACAAATATTGAAAAATATAATTATTTTAAATGTTTTTTAAAAAGTTCATCCCTAACGTATTCACATGTCTTAAATAAATGTAATGTTGTTTACATAAAAATTATATCACACAGCGAATTTATTAACAGCGTTAATTTCAAAATTTATACTATTTATACAAGTAAATTACGAATTAATTGTTGATTAAAACGCAACAAATAGCATTCACAAAAACCGTGTTTTTTAAAAACTGTTTCTATTTAAAATCTTTTTCTAATTTTTGCCTTGAATAACTAAGCCTTTCAATTCTTTTATTTTTAATATCTTTATCAATGTCTCCGTATATGAACAAGTTCCTCAAATTGAAAATAACAGTTTTGAAGAAATACGGTAAAAAACAAATATGACAGAGCAAAGGATAATACATTCCTTTTTCGACATTAAATAAATACCAGCTAAATGTGGGATTCTACTTAATCCTCGCATGAATACATAGTCAATAAAAAGTGAACACCCTCTGACATCGTTCCACATAAAATTAACTACTCCATTTTAGTATCATTTCTCTTTCACTGAACGACCAAAACATATAATCCCCCTATTTAAATTCACGTATTTCCCTAAAGGGACATTGACTTTCATTTCAATATGCTTTCACTAGTAGTGTCTTTTTTTTTTCAAAATATATTTATGAAGATGCAATCATTAATTTTTATGATTCCCAGTAAAGTCGCACTCCGAGGTAAATAAAACACGAGGGGAAGAAGGTTTTATTTTTTTAGTTATGTTTTTTAAAAATCTACATGTTAGTTGCTCCAGAAAAATTAAACATTAAAAAGTCAATTCTCTGAAGTCCCATTTTTTATCTTAGTAAATGAGTAAGATTTTATATGGGTCGAAAGCTTAAGGGTAGTTTTAAAACGTAAGAAATGTTTATAAAATAGATTTTATTGATGGTTTTTGATAAAGACACAGAAGTGTAATAAGTGGTATTTAGAAAACATCTTATAAAATGTTATATATTTTGAAATGAATTAATTTACTATGATAAATAAAAGACGATGGATATCTGTATGGATTAAAATGCTTTAAAAAGAAATAAGTAATATAAAATGGAACGAATGGTTATCTGTCGAGGCATTTAAATATTAATTCGAAGTGTTGAAAATCAGACATATGAAATCCTGAAGGCATTAAAATGAAGTATCACGTTAAAGAGATTGGAAAGTCATTATGTACATAAATAAATCAAAAGAAGGTTTTCATTTTGAACCTTTCTTTTTAGTAATTTTTTCTTTACTTTCTGTAATCGAAACTGTTACCGCCTTGTTGGCTCCTTTTGTAAGGAATGTGGCAAACCTACGCTGACTTGGCTTCAGCGATAAAATTATTGTAACCCTGCTGACATGGGATCAGTTTCAAAAACAGTTTCGTACTGAGGAGTTCGTTGCGGGGTCGTTGCACCTCGATGAAATAAAAAGTTGGCTTTCGAATTGTCGTTTGATTTTTGAAAGAATACAGTCCACTTATTAAAAAATTTAAATGAACCAGTTTAATTTATGGTAAATTCGTACCATAAAATTTGGTCCGCTCGCGGAGTTTGAATTTTAATTAAATTTCGATTTGAATAGTAAATAATAATGGAGAAAGACATTACTTCGTTAAATAGGACTCGTGGTGGAATCAAGGCGCAAATAACTAGACTATTAACGTCAATAAAGGATCAGCAGTTAGAGGATGTTGAAATAGAAGAAATTGAAGTCAAGTTGGATAAAGTGCGTAAATTAAATCAACAGTTTGAACTTTTAAGACAAGACTACTACAAAGTTGTGAAAAGAGATGAAGATTTAGTGGAAATTGAAAATAGCTTCGAGGATATCGACTCGGATCTCCTAAAATTGGAGGTAAGCTTGAAAAAACTTTTTAATAATTGCATGCATGAAAATGGGAATGCAAAAATTAATAAATCTAATGATGTTAATATCAAGCTGCCAGAAATCCCATTACCAAAATTTTCGGGTAATTTTGAGGAATGGAACATTTTTAAAGCTCAATTTGATTCGTTAATTTCTTCTAACAAACAACTTTCAGAGTCGCAAAAGCTTTATTATTTACAATCATGCTTAGTTGGAAGTGCGGCTCGAATGATATCGAATGACGATACATTTCATTCCTTATTGAAAGCTTTGGAAGATAGATTTGATAATAAAAGACTTATTGTTAATACTCACATTAATGAAATATTTTCGATTGAAAAGTTGCACAATGAAAGTGCCAAAGATTTAAGATCATTAGTTGATCAATTACATAAACATTTAAGAGCTCTAAAATTATTGGATTTAGATTTGGATAACCTAAGTGAAGCTATGTTGATTAACATTATTATGCAGAAATTGGATAAAGAATCGCGTAAACAATTTGAAATGACTTTGACGTCAAATGAGCTAATTGATGGGGATACCTTTATAAAATTTATTGAAAAAAGATGTCAAATTTTAGAAAATTTGCAAAGTAATATCGTTCAGTCACCAAAATCGAAATTTATTTCCCAAAGTTCTAAACCACGTACTTTAGTAACAAAGGTAAATTACACTTCATCAAAGTGTGCTGTTTGTCGTCTACCAGCAAATCATCCTATCTATAAATGCAAAGGTTTTCTTGATTTAAATGCTGTTGAACGTTTTAATATGGTTAAAAAACTCTCTCTGTGTGTGTTGTGCTTAAAACCAGGGCACAAATTAGCCTTTTGTCGCCAATCTAAGTACTTGTGTAACATCTGCAATGGTAATCATAATTAGCTCTTGCACAGACATAACAAACCTTCGATCGGAGGAGAAAATGTTACTCATTCCGAAGCAATTCCTTCAGAGCCGAGGGCTGATTTATCCCCCACAGATGTGACCTTGGCCGATTCACAGCATACTTCCTCTGCCTGCTTACTCATAAAAAATAAAAGCGTTCTACTTCCAACTGCAATAGTACTTATTCAGAATATTTATGGCCACTTCTCGAGGGCTAGAGTAATACTAGATAGTGCTTCACAGGCAAATTTTGTAACGAAGCAGTTTGCTGACAGCGCGAATTTGCGGAAACAAAAAAATAAATACATCGGTTTCTGGATTGGGAGGAATTTCTACTTCGATTGAATATGAGGCTGTTGCAAATATAGCCAATTGTAATGGATCTTTCTTTTTATCACAAACCTTTTTTGTAATAGATAAAATTACGGATATGGTTCCGGCAACAAATGTTAATTTAGAGAATTTAGAAATTCCACAGGTTATGCTTGGTGATCCGGAATTTACACGGAGTTCCAAAATCGATGCCCTTTTGGGTGCTGAAACCTTCTTTGAAATTGTTAAGGGTGAACAAATACGTTCATCTCTAAATTCATTAATATTTCAAAATACTGTATTTGGTTATGTCGCTGGTGGCTATGTAAATACAAATAATCAGGAGCCATGTACTAATTTATGTACTTTAGTTTCCCGAAATGAAAATATTGAAAAAGTAATCGAAAAATTCTGGTTAGTGGAAAATATTAGTGAAGAAAATACTATTCTTAGTAGTAAAGAAGAGTTTTGCGAGGCTCATTTTAAAGAAACCCACACCAGAAATAAGGATGGTCGATTCGTAGTTAAATTGCCGATGAAAGAAGGTTTGTTGGGTGATTCTAAAGCCTTAGCCAACGTTAGACTTAACCAAACAGTTAAGCGATTGCATAAGAATCCCATGATGAAAAATTTATATAAGGAATTTATTGCAGAATACGAAAGTTTGGGTCATATGGAAAAGGTGAATAATGACCTTTGTGAAGGATCTTATTATTTGCCGCATCATGGAGTTTATAAACCTGAAAACTCAACCACAAAATTAAGGGTTGTATTTAATGCCAGTGCCCCTAGTACATCGGGACAAAGTTTAAACGATTTCCTTCTTGCCGGTGCAGTGAAAGAAAATATTTTTGAGATAATGACTAGATTTAGGACTTATAAATACGCATTTACGGCAGATATTAAAAAGATGTACCGTCAAATATTAATTGATGAATCACAGAGAAATCTGCTAAAAATATTATGGAAGGATAATATGAATGAGTCTCCAACTACTTATCGCCTTAACACTGTCACTTGCGGCACAAAATCGTCTCCATTTTTGGCCATTCGTTGTTTGAAGCAACTCGCTTTGGATGAAGCGAAAAAATTTCCGTTAGCTTCGCAAGTTACACTAACAGACGTGTATATGGACGATTTCGTCTCGGGTGCTGCTACTTTAGAAGCAGCCCAGGAATTACAAAGGCAGTTGATACAAATGCTGCAAACTTGTGGCATGGAGCTTCATAAATGGACTTCAAATTCCTCTGAACTCATAAATAATAGCTCTGAGGAAACTAACCAACAATATTTTCTCGTTGATCGACATTCTTCAGTAAAAGCTTTGGGTCTGAATTGGCAACCAAAAGAAGATTATTTTCTTTTTAAGGTAGATTTAAAGATCAAGCCTTTCTACACTAAAAGAGACGTATTATCTGTTATCGCTCGTTTGTATGATCCATTAGGTCTCGTTGGTCCTGTTATCACAAAGGCCAAAATTCTTACGCAAAAATTATGGATCCAACAATTGAACTGGGAAGATACTCTCCCCCAGTCAATTCAGCCAGAATGGTCGAATTTTGTGACATCTTTGAAAGTCATCGAAAATCTCAAAATTCCTAGACATATCTTGACAGAATCTTATGAAAGAACTGTTATAGTAGGTTATGCTGATGCTTCTGAAGCTGCTTTCGGAGCGGTAGTTTACATGAAATCTATTATGGAAGATGGCACAGCTGTTAATAAACTTATTGCCAGTAAATCAAGAGTTGCTCCCATTAAAGTCATTTCGATCCCTCGTTTGGAGTTGTCAGCGTGTCTCCTTCTGTCGCAGTTGATAGAAGGAATTCGTCCTTCTCTTCAGATGCTAATCAGTGAAACAATCTGTTACACCGATTCAACAATTGCACTTGCCTGGATAAAGACACCTCCATATAAACTAAAAACTTTTGTCGCTACTCGAGTATCAAAGATACAAACTCTCACAGAAAACTTCCAGTGGAAACATATTTCTTCCCAACTGAATCCTGCTGATGTAATATCTAGAGGTTTGAACCCTCATGAACTCTTAACCAACGACTTATGGTGGCGTGGTCCTGACTATTTACTGGATTCTAAAAATTATTCTAGTGTTGAACTTGATGAGTCTGCAATTTCAGATGAACAATATCTGACTGAACTGAAATCACAGTCAAACATTAGTTTATCTTCTGTAAATAATATTTCATTTCTTGAGGATTTTTTAGCCATAAGTAATGACTATGTAAAATTAATTCGTGTATTTAGTTTTATTTGCAGGTTTTTATTCAATATTAAGAATAAAACAAATTACCGGTCCAATCACAAATAGTGAATTGGAAAGAGCAAAAAGGAAATTAATGGAGATTATTCAGGTAAGTGAATTTTATAAAGAGATAAAGGCCCTAAAAAACGGAGTAACTTTGAAGAAGGGTCCTGTAAGTCATTTAAATGCTTTTTTAGATGCAGACAATTTGTTAAGAGTAGGTGGTAGATTGGTTCATGCAGATGTTAGTTATAATCATAAACATCAGATAATACTGCCTAAAAAGCACAAAATTACCACTCTAATTTTCCAGTATTATCACTTAAGGAACTTTCACGCAGGACCTCAATCATTATTACATTTTGTTCGGCAAGAATTTTGGCCCATTGGAGGCAAAAATATCGCAAGAAAGGTTGTGCGCAACTGTATAACTTGTTTTAGGTGCAAACCTACTCCTTTAGACCAATTAATGGGGAATTTACCTCCAGAGCGAGTAAATCCCAACCCTGTATTTTCTAACACAGGTGTAGACTTTTGCGGTCCATTTTTCATAAGGTACAAAAATCAAAGAAAGGGTAAACTACATAAGGTGTATGTAGCTATTTTCGTTTGCCTAGTTACTAAGGCTATACATCTTGAAATAGTTTTTGACTTGACATCACAAGCATTTATTGCTTGCTTGAAAAGATTCTTCTCACGTCGAGGGAAATGCTCAACTTTATTTAGTGATAATAGTAAAACCTTTATAGGAGCCAACAAAGAATTCAAAAAACTCGCTTCACTTGTTAATTTTCCTGATGAAAATTTATCAAGGTTTTTGGCAATGGAAAATATCTCCTGGAAATTTCTTCCCCCTCGGGCCCCTAATTTCGGAGGACTCTGGGAGTCTGGAGTTAAGTCCTTCAAGCATCATCTAAAAAGAACTGTTGCTGATGCAAAATTATTTTATGAGGAATTTTTAACTGTTATTACTCAAATAGAAGGCATCCTAAACTCAAGACCTATCTCACCTTTATCTTCCGATGCTTCGGATTTAGAACCATTAACTCCAGGCCATTTTTTAATAGGCAGGCCCATAAATTCTATCCCAGAGCCTTCAGTAATAAATGAACTAGACAGTAAATTAACCCGTTGGCAAAGACTGACAAAAATAGTGGAACAAATCTGGAAACGCTGGTCGATTGACTATCTAAATCATTTGCAAGACCGAAAAAAATGGCGATTTTCAAAAAATAATATTAAGGAAAATGATATGGTTATACTAAAGGAGGATAACCTTCCACCTTTTAAATGGTGTCTTGGAAGAATAAGCCAAGTTATTCCCGGACAGGACGGCAAAATTCGTGTTGTAATTGTTAAAACTAAAAATGGTCATTTTAAAAGACCAATATCTAAAATTTGCCTCCTACCCATTCAGACTTGATTTTCTAATCTGTACATAAAAAAAAAAACTGTATATTATTCTGAACATATTCAAATGTTTATTTTCTATTTTTACATATTTAATTGTACATTTATGCTTTATACTTATTTATATTTCTATGTCTTTTTTTATATATATTTTCATGTTTGAACTCGAAAAAAAATTTTTTTGTTGTATATTGTGGATTATAACTTTGAATGTTGTATTGTAACTGGTGTTGCATAAACACGCAACGCGGGGCGGAATGTTACCGCCTTGTTGGCGCCTTTTGTAAGGAATGTGGCAAACCTACGCTGACTTGGCTTCAGCGATAAAATTATTGTAACCCTGCTGACATGGGATCAGTTTCAAAAACAGTTTCGTACTGAGGAGTTCGTTGCGGGGTCGTTGCACCTCGATGAAATAAAAAGTTGGCTTTCGAATTGTCGTTTGATTTTTGAAAGAATACAGTCCACTTATTAAAAAATTTAAATGAACCAGCTTAACTTATGGTAAATTCGTACCATAAAATTTTTCGTTGCGGGGTCGTTGCACCTCGATGAAATAAAAAGTTGGCTTTCGAATTGTCGTTTGATTTTTGAAAGAATACAGTCCACTTATTAAAAAATTTAAGTGAACCAGCTTAACTTATGGTAAATTCGTACCAGAAACAACCAGTCAGACAAACTTCCTGGGACTACATTTAATTCATAATTTGATAGAAACCTACAAATTTGATTGTAAATCCATAAGTCTGATTCAAAGCTTTTCTGGATAACCGTGTTCACAGACATATATAGTGCGAAAAAAGGGATTTTCGAACTCCAAGAGATTAGAAACGTACTGATTCGTCAAAGTATCGAGTTCAAATTTATTTTTGAAGATTATAGTATTTCCTCTATATTTCTTATAAGAGAAAATAAGAAAAAAGATTGATAGTTAAAAAAAAAGTTAATTAAAATTGTTTTATAATCAACTATAAACTGGGTAATTGAAGCTATAAACTGATTTTTTTAATGCTTTATTATTTGTTTTTATTTTTCAAAAAAAAAAAAAAAAAAAACGATAAATTAATGCTTTGGGGCAGAATATTGCTTAGAAATAGTAATATTCTTCGAAACTTAAAAAAAAAAAACTGTTGGGGCAATTGCGAAGATGAAAAAAATATATTCCGTACAATTCTTTTTTTTTTTTTTAAATCTACATTAGAAATAATATTACTTTAAATAAATTGCTTAATTTTGTAATGTAATATATATATATATATATATATATATATATATATATATATATATATATATAGCACAAATCGAAAACATCACGTGTCTTCACATGTATCTTTACCAGAAATGGTTACCAGATTCTTACTCTTTGTGAGATCTAGATCTGACGAAACAATCCATTAGTAGGGCGTTGGTGCAATTCACTCTAAGAGTTCATAATTTGATCATTGATCTCTTCAAAAATTTCCCAACTTTTTCTTTTCCTATTCAGTGAACTTTTTATCAAGGTATAAGATTTTTTTTCATTTAACTGCCTTATTAAATGAAATAAAAATACAATGGAAAGTACAACAACTCATATCGCCAAATTTTCACAAGAAGAAATATGGGATCTGAGAAATATGCGATGTATTGCAATAAAAATACTATATAGTAAATACCATAAATTAAATACTGTATAGTACAAAAGTATTTATAAAATGTCAGCGCCTCATGGCAGGAGTTGAGATATATTAACAATCGTCCAACTTCATAGTCAAGCCAAAAATTTCTCATTGTCTTAAAAAGGAATGTTTCAAACACTTTTTCTTAAAAATGATGCGAGAATATTATATAATTACCCTTTCTCATTTGCTAATTTTGCAAAATAGTCTTCCATTTTATTGCCAAGGTTTCACTCAAAGTAAGACAATAAGATCACACCACAGAAATATCTTTTTTAAATATTTAGAATGAAATTTGACTCAGATTAGAAGATGTTTAAATATTGGATGAATAAATGGCAAGTGGAAAAATTATTTACTTTATACCCGTGCTCCATTGAAAGGGGGGGGGGCTGAAAACTGAAGACTTCCCGATTGTAGTAAATATTAGTGGTCCACTTCCATGGCAGGAGTCGCCCTTTTATTTTATAGATGATTTTATACACTTCTTGAAACCATCAACATCAGAAGTGATGTTTCAGAAATTTTTTATGAGCACAGACAACAATATTGTTCTTTTTTACCTTTTAATAGAGATGGGTCAAAATATGGCAGTCATGTTGGTTCAGCAGCAGTTTTCCAAAATGTGATAATATTCGGAAGACTTCACCCTTTATGTCCTGTCTTAACATCCGAACTTTATGCAATACAAGGTGGTCAAAATTAAAACACCCCCTACTCTCAGTTCTTTATACAGCGAACTACTCAGTGTAAAAGCTTCAAAATTGTTGAACATACTATTCAAGACAGGGGAGGGGGGAAATTGATTACGAAAAAAAAACATAAATACTGATAAATGGCGCGGTATAACAGAATATAGGCTAAAAAGACACAAATAATCACACACACACACATGGTATGGTAATTCCTTTCTAATTTCTATTGCCGATATAAAAAAAAGAAGATATAAAAATGAAGAAACCTAAACTGTAATTGGAACTGCAATTTCGCACTGTAAGCTCAAAAATTTGTATAAACCCTTTTTTTCCTGCTGCTGTTCAGAGCATAAAAGGGATAAAGCTGGGAAAAAGTCATTCTTATCAGCGATAGCTTCTTTCTTTGCTTGTGAAGTTGTTTTATGAAAACAAATGAAATGTTGTAGCTGCACTTCGAGAGTTTCATCGACTTCAGAATGTAAGCAGAGGACCAGGATGTACCAAAACATGCTCGAGAATTTTGGTGTACCTCAAATGCAATAGCGCCAATGTCTTGCTATTTACTTTTGAGCAAGATAGACAGCCTCCACACAGCAGTTTCTTCGGCAAAGTTTTTCTAATGGAGAGTAATGAGGCATGCGTTTCCGGCAATCTAACCATCGCTTTCTATACATTTTAATTCCTGTGATTTTTGGCTTTGGGGTACTTAAAAAATCTTGTTTATCGAAGACATCTGGTAACCTTTGAAAGACAGTATCACTTTGTATGTGGGAAGCAACTCAATCGACTCATTACGATCCACATTTGAACAAGCTGTTCCCAGAATGCAGATTTTACATCTGGAAGAAGTGTATTGAGCAGAATTACGATTGAGTCATTACGATCCACATTTGAACAGAATTACGATTGAGTCATTACGATCCACATTTGAAGAAGCTGTCCCCAGAATGCAGATTTTACATCTGGAAGAAGTGTATTTAGCAGAATTACGATTGAGTCATTACGATCCACATTTGAACAAGCTGTCCCCAGAATGCAGATTTTACATCTGGAAGAAGTGTATTGAGCAGAATTACGATTGAGTCATTACGATCCACATTTGAACAAGCTGTCCCCAGAATGCAGATTTTACATCTGGAAGAAGTGTATTGAGCAGAATTACGATTGAGTCATTACGATCCACATTTGAACAGAATTACGATTGAGTCATTACGATCCACATTTGAACAAGCTGTCCCCAGAATGCAGATTTTACATCTGGAAGAAGTGTATTGAGCAGAATTACGATTGAGTCATTACGATCCACATTTGAACAGAATTACGATAGAGTCATTACGATCCACATTTGAAGAAGCTGTCCCCAGAATGCAGATTTTACATCTGGAAGAAGTGTATTGAGCAGAATTACGATTCAGTCATTACGATCCACATTTGAACAGAATTACGATTGAGTCATTACGATCCACATTTGAAGAAGCTGTCCCCAGAATGCAGATTTTACATCTGGAAGAAGTGTATTGGGCAGAATTACGATTGAGTCATTACGATCCACATTTGAACAGAATTACGATTGAGTCATTACGATCCACATTTGAACAGAATTACGATTGAGTCATTACGATCCACATTTGAACAGAATTACGATTGAGTCATTACGATCCACATTTGAACAGAATTACGATTGAGTCATTACGATCCACATTTGAACAAGCTGTCCCCAGAATGCAGATTTTACATCTGGAAGAAGTGTATTGAGCAGAATTACGATTGAGTCATTACGATCCACATTTGAACAGAATTACGATTGAGTCATTACGATCCACATTTGAACAGAATTACGATTGAGTCATTACGATCCACATTTGAACAGAATTACGATTGAGTCATTACGATCCACATTTGAACAAGCTGTCCCCAGAATGCAGATTTTACATCTGGAAGAAGTGTATTCAGCAGTTTACCTTGCAACGATAAGGTCCTTGTGATTGTATGTTTGATACGTTCGAATAATATGTGCTACAAATGTGCTATTTTGTGTCTTTTCAGCCTATTTTCCGTTGTACAGCGCCATCTTTCGGTGTTTTTGGAACTAATTTTTTTTTCGCGTAAGGCATTTCCCAATGTCTTGAATAGTATGTTCAACAGTTTTGGATCCTTTACACCGAGTAGTTCGCTGTACCGAGAGCTCAGAGTAGGGGTTTTTTAATTTTGATCAGTTTGTATATTTAAATTTCCTGAAAATTGCTACGTCATTCCCTTCTAAATTTATTATATCTACTGATTCTAAAAGTAGTATTGCAACACTTAAGAATGTGTCATCGGACAGTCATCCCTCAGTTCTAAATAGCTTGCACATATTTAATTCCCTCAAAAAATAATTTCGCATTTAAATTCTGTTAGATTCCTGGGCATGTCGGAATTAGGAGAAGTGAAGAAGCTGAGAAGGAAGCAAAAAACTTAAACCTGATTGGAAGAAATTTTTTTCCGTTACTCGGTTACAAGCAATAAAGTAATTCAAAATAAATTTTGGCAATCTATGTAGTAAAAGTTATTTACGAATAAGCTATTTCAAATAAGCCATTTGTCAAAGGTTTCAAAACTTAACCGGAAAAAGAGATTTCATCATCACGAGACTTCGAATAGGTCACAGCTATTTAACACCAAAACATCTTATGCATTCTGATTCTGCAATACTTTGTAATATATGCAATTGTGATTTATCTGTTAAGCATATTCTATATGAGTGCCCAAAATTTTAGTACAAACGACGAGTTTATTTCGGCGTGATCGTTTTTAAATTAAATGACATTTTAGCTGATAGCCCTCATTCAAATATTTCTGCCTTTTTGAAATATATTCAAATTTTACATCAGATTTAATTGTATTTCTATTTAATTGTATTGATTTAATTTTTAACACGAAAACCATGATTAAAAAATGTTTGGTTTAAAATGACCAAATCTTGTCCTTGTGCCATGAAATCACACCAAACCAAACCAAATAACCATTCTCCAAACCCCACTTTACGATAAGATAGATTATAGAGGGTTCAAATTGTAAAACAGCACTTTACACTTAAATCAATGAATTGGCTGTATTGGAAAAACGCGTGTCATTTAGAGTTTTTGTTCTATTCTTCTAACTTGACAAAGTCTGTGATTGATTTCAGATGTTTGCAAGCTCTATTATCACTCGTCATGTAGCGTAAATCCATTCAACCAGCGAAACTATTTTATTATTTCTTCCATAAATTCCTCTCTAAATCTTTCTTTTGTTATTCTTTTAATTTTTTTATCAACCAGTCATTGAAGTTTACCTTTGTCACAGAGTATCAAAATCCATTACAAAATATTCGATCAGAATCTTAAATTTAAAAAAAAATATTTTTATTCATTTATCGAAATTGACAGATTTTATTCGATTTCAGTACAAGAAATAAGAAGAATATGATATTATATCATCTTTCACTGAAGTCTTTTACTAAAATCCTAGGTTTGTAAAGTTTTATTTTCTTTTATTACCGCAATACTGAGCTGTTTGTCGCTCCGAAATGAGCTTTTGAAGAGAAAACTATTTTTTAAACCAAGCGATGATTTATTTTTACCGAAATGGTTAAAATTTTTTTGTGTGTGTGTTTGTTTTACTAAAAGGGAACAAAAAGAAGAGAAGGAGTCGAATATACCTTTGGCACAAAATTGTCTATGAAGAAAAAATATTTTTCCTTTATGTCACTTTTTTTTCAAGTTCAGTTCCCTTAAGTACAATTTATTTTTCAAAAAGAAAGAAAAATCCAGCCATTTTTTTATGAGATCTGACACATTTTTAGAGGAAAATATAATATTTCTATTTATTTGATATGATACTTCAGTAACAATTCAATAAAAGCACCATTCTTTACGTTGATTCTTTTTCAGAGCCAGTCAGTAATCATTGTGATGTTGAAAATTTTAGAATTCATATGTTTCAAAAAGAATTCTGCGTTTCTAAATTTTATTTCATATATGTTTAACTGTTAAATGCATAGCGGTGTAGATATGGGCTGTTTGTTTAAAACCTCATATCATTTTATTTAAAATCTTTGCATAGTGTTTTTTTTATTTTAATTTTACTAAAAGCATTTTATCATTTCCGAACCCCACTAGAATATTTGAGAATCTGTTTCTTTATCTGTGACAATTTTTATTGTTGGCTCGCTATCTGAATACAATTTCATTCCGGCGAGTGTTGCGAAGTGTTATCATTTGTGCAAAATGAAATGAGAACATACAGGAAATATTGTTTTCGATTCGAAACTACCTAAGGGTAACGAATACTATTTATAAGATTTATTGGACTCAATCAGTGATTGTTCATGATGATTTAGAAATACATCAAAATAATTTTTTTTTAAAAATTAAAAAAAAAAAAATTGTTTGTTTTAAATTTTTTTTATTAACTATATCCATTCCCTAGTTGATTTCAAATTTTATTTATTAAAAATAAAAATTCTTGAATTTAAGGGTTAAACATTTCTTTCATACAAATTTAAACATTTAAATGGTTTATTTTTGTCATAGTATTTCGGAAGGATATGGAATTAAAAAAAAAAGCCATCATGTGAAAATGAGGTTTGTTTTTTTCAATTTATCGACATTAATTAACAGTAAGTATGAAAAAGAAACATATATATTTCAATAATCCAAATTTATTATAAATTTTCAAACCCTCCCTGACTCATCATCCAGAATTTTCTGTATCACTGTTGTAGGGACAGTAGAATGTAAGAACTATAGTCTGAGCCCTAATAAAGATAATTTATCTCAGTCATACTCACTCCCCACAAACGTAACTCTCTATTAAAAGGCATATTCCACCTTTAGAGTGGAGGTAATTTTATCCGGTAATATGGCTTTACACTTCTGTTAAGAGGAAACCTGTGTAGTTATATGGCGAACTCTCACCATCCTATTGAAAGTAACTCCCCCCTCCCAAATAAGGATAATCTAGTTCTGTTGGTGGCAGAACTTCGAGAGGCGGGGAGCATTCTTTTCAAGTTATTCTAATTTTCTAAGCAGAATTTCCTATTGTCTTATCAAGTTCTTCAATCAAAAGTTATTGAAAAAGAGGAAATATATCATTCTCTATTTCTCAAAGCGACTTTGGTGCACATATGAATCAACTGAAATTACCTGGGATCCTGAATTTGTCCCAATGCTTGTGAATATATTGTCTTGCTTGAAGACTTTCTAAGGAAATACGAGGATATTTGTGTTTCATTTCTAGTAAATCGGGATGTTTTTCCAAGTCAGCCCAATAGTAGCGATTAATTCGTTTTTAAACCATGCGCCATTATATTCATTGAATAGAAATATTTATTAGCGTATTCTTCTGATCCTTGTGTTTCAATTATGCTATTCGTTAACCAACTGGGACGCTGATTGGTAGAATATATTATAGAAAATATAATGCCGAATTTTGTAGGCCAATGGTAAGAAACTTTTCACTACTTTTTTTGAGGTACTTTTCAAAACTTTTAAGAAAAGAGCATCATGCGAAAAAATTAATTAATAATATTTGTTAGCATCATATAATAAATACATTGTATAGACATTGTGGTGAATAGCATATAAGCCAGTTAACAACTACGCTACACGAGCATATGATTTTGTATCCTGGTTGCTGCCCAAAGTCTTCAGACTCACTTGACGCAGCAGCAGCATCAGCAACCACTTACCCACACATGCTCGCCATAACGCTTGGCGCTACTCATCTGGGTACAGGCTCATTAGACTCCACAGCCAATAAATACATCGACACTCAACAGCCATATCGTTCGTCTTACCTCCGACTCACTGGAGGGAGAGTCTGTGGTGAATAGCATATAAGCCAGTTAACAACTACGCTACACGAGCATATAATTTTGTATCCTGGTTATGTTACTGGACTGCTAACCACAAGGTCCCAGGTTCTATCCTCGCGCATCTCAATCCTTAAATTGCTGACCTAGGACGATGAACCTTCAACCTTCGCACAGCTGTTGTGGCGCCATCTACCCACAGCAAACCAAAGTCGTCAGACTCACTTGACGCAGCAACAGCATCAGCAACCACTTACCCACACACGCTCGCCATAACGCTTGGCGCTACTCATCTAGGTACAGGCCCATTAGACTCCACAGCTAATAAATACATCGACACTCAACAGCCATATCGTTCGTCTCACCTCCGACTCACTGGAGGGAGAGTCTGTGGTGAATAGCATATAAGCAAGTTAACAACTACACTGCACGAGCATATAATTTTGTATCCTGGTTATGTTACTGGACTGCTAACCACAAGGTCTCAGGTTCTATCCTCGCTCATCTCAATCTGCTAAAACTTTTACAGCTGATGAAAAGTATATTGTGCAATAAGTAAGAATTAGAAAAAAAATATTTTGTAGACACTCTGGAAGAATTCCCTTATAGCTGATGAAATGTATATTGTGCAGCAAGTAAGGATTAGAATAAATAATTTGAATAGACACTGTGGAAGAATTCTTTTACAGCTGATGAAATGTATATTGTACAACAAGTAAGGAATAAATAATTTGAATAGACACTGTGGAAGAATTCTTTTACAGCTGATGAAATGTATATTGTACAACAAGTGATTAGAATAAATAATTTGAATAGACACTTTGAAAGAATTCTTTTACAGCTGATGAATGAAGTATATTGTACAACAAGTAAGGATTACAACAAATACTTTGAATAGACACTCTGGAAGAAGTCCTTTATAGTTGATGAAACGTATATTGTACAACAAGTAAGGATTTCTTTTCCTGTGCAACCTGAACAATATTGTGATTAATATTTTTATCACAACAATGAAAATAAAATTCTTTTAATTGAAACAAGCACCACTTTTAAAATAGACTTCCATGAAATGCAACTCCATAAATAAGTATTGAGTAATGGCTTTACTAAATTTAAAAAAATTAATTTTGACTAATGGAATTCTGAAGTAGAATTTATTCGGTTTTAAGGGTGATATATATTATAAAGATCAGTTATAAATATTGGACCTCACCTCTTGATTAGTGACAGTGGCACTTCCGTACAACGCTCACGTTCTATTGTATTTACACCTCAGCGAGTAGCGGCGATATGAGTTTGCTCAGTTGCCCAATACACCTTTGGGGCAGCGATGTTGGGGATAGTTTGAAGGGTGCTTGTTTGAAAGGATTCGCCTCGATCACTTCCTATTTTAACGCTTGATCTATTTCCGCCTTTATCCTAGTCATTTTCTACTTACGGAGTTTGAGCATGATATGCTGTTTCGATAAAAATAATTTTGTTAGCATCATGAAGTATGAAAATAAAAGCTAAATATTTCTTTAATTTTTGATATTAACTTAAAATTTGTATTTAAAAGTATTTTTAAAATATGTTTTTAAATTCAAAATGAAGAAATGGATATATGAGATAGGTAAAAGTTTTGCAGTTCTTTTTCTATATTCTATCTTTAAAAGGTATTAATAAAAATAATTTGGAGAATAATTTTTATTTAAAATTTTGATTAAAATAGAAAAGTTAAATACATTTAAGGGAAAGAATTTGACTTAACTTCTTGATCACTTCTTTATCCAAAAAAGGGGTTATTTTAATTATTTAATAAAATTTCAATATATACGTAAAACAACTAAATGTTGTGGTTTTATTTTGCTAACAGATTTTATGCGCATTTTATGTGCATAAAACAAACATCACTGTAGATTTGTTCAATATTTCTTGTTTTTAATATATAACAGCAATATCTTTTTTTTTTTTTTTTTTTGCTCTATAAGAAAGCTTAGAGTTAGATATAAGCTTCAAACATTTTTTTTTAGAAATCTTACAAAACATTTTAATTTGATATTAAATTTTTATTTCTTGATAAGATTAATTTAAATAAAAATTTTAACGTAATATTATTATTTTGATTAACATATTGGGACCGCGGTGACCTGGTGTTAAGGTCTCGGCCTCGAAATTGGAGGGTTTCAGGTTCGAGACCTGTTTCCACTGATGAGTTGTCGTATCTGTCAGGGCCAAATGTCCCATTCCAGACCCGAGTGGTGTGGAAGTTTGGAAAGGCGGCTGAGCTCCATTTCCTGTCATCTGACCACAGTTCAAAATGACGAGGTCCGTCCCAAAATAATCCTAGTCTTGCCTTAAAACGGGAAGTTGATATAACTAAACTAAACTAACTAAAAAAATGATTAAAATAGTTCTTTAAATATTTTGGAAAGAAATAACTTTAATATTCTTGTAAATCTATAATAGCTTAATTGAAAGTCAGAAATTGTTAGAGATAGGTAAAAGTAAAATAAAAGGAGAAGTTAAGTAGTTTCACTTCTAAAGCTTTCTTTTGTTTAGCATTCCTCAATGAACTTTTTTTTTTACAGTTTCTATGTATATTTCAACAAAAGTGAGATATCATATAAATATTCCATCTGCTCTGATATTAGAATTCTTTGTCGTTATGTTTTGTTCCTTTATTAACTTAATAATTTACTTCACTTCTTCAATAACATCCCTGTTGTTGAAAAAAATGTTGGAAAACAGTAAAAATGGTATATATGTAGTAAACTTTTATGTTCATATTACAACTTAGGTCTCCGAAGCTTCTGAACAAGCTGTTAACTAAAAATAGTTTTCAGCCTTATAATTACTCAGAATGCTCTTGACAGCAAGGACAAATTAGATAAACACTTTCTGCTTTGTCTTTTTTACGAAATCCATAAAACGAGGATAATTTATGATCTGTCTTATTTAGGTACCATAAAACATTCCAATTTCAAGATTTAATATGCTTATATCGGCCATTCTTTTGTTCTTCAACTACAAAATAGAGTTATTCTGATGAAGACCTTTCACGAACATGTACCATTAAAATAAACTTGTGAAATGGGGGAAAGATGGTTATGCCACTTATCACTATGCATGCTTCTTATTCTATCAACCATTTCACTCACATGGGCCACTCTTTTTTTAGCGAATGGCATTATTTGAATCTACTATCCTATAGGTTTTAAAAGGTAGGATACTTCATGTGATTCTGTTGGTTATTAATAGAGTATTAATCATTTTTATTTCATACAAATTACCCAAAGATTTTCATGAAGCTTAATGTTTTTCATGACCAAAGCCAAGTATCGTATTCTATTAATCATCAAATGATCTATTGAGAAAGATAGATGCAAATGTTCTTTCCCTTCGCCTTTTTCTATGTGCTCCTAAAAATTTGTAATATTACGGAATTTATTCATCCGAAATCTCAAAACATGCAGCTGATAGAGATTTTTTTTGTCCTATTTGAAACCAGCACAGCAAAAATAGCCCAAATCAGGTAAAACAAAATTCCTGGCACTAAAATAAAAAAATGACTATAGACGGTTGTGCAAGAAACGTATTCATTGTATCTAATACTAATTCGATTTCAGAGATGAGACAGATAATTTTGTACTGAAATGCGGTGTAATATTTAATTTCCCTTCTGCAAAAGAGGATTATGAATAAAAAAAAAATCTCAAGAAGCTTTTTTATATAACATTTCTCTGATATTTGCAACATGTAGTCATTCTTGAATATAATCTACGATATAATCATATTGTTTAACGATTATTATTCATTACTATTGTGGTTTGTTGTGGCTAGATGGCGCCACAACAGCTGTACAGAGATTGAAAGTTCATCGTCCGGATCACCAATGTGGCGAATTGTGATGCGCAAGGATAGAACTGGGACCTTGTGGTTCGCAGTCCAGTAATATGACCATGATACAAAAGCAATTGCTTGAGTAGCGTGGCTGTTAACTGGCTTATAAGCTATTCACTACACTATCATTTGTCAGTAAACACATAAATGCATTATATTTTTTTATATGACGTTTTTGCATATAGAAACATTTTTGAACGTTTTTGTATATTTGTTTTTGAGAGAATTTTTTCATGAACTTTCTTAAACAAACTGACAATGATGAGATGCATTCGTCAGAAATTAGTAATAGTCGGTGGCATATATAAAATTCTTTACTTATAAAAATGTTTTTCAATAAAATATTTAAAGTAAGTTTCTTTATCAGTTTCTCATCTATCCTCCTAAAATTGAGTTCTTAAGCAATGCAGAAAATAAATTGTAGTTCAAATGATTAGCACTAATCCACAGATTCTGTAGATTATTAGTTTTCTTATTTTTGTTCCATTGTCTATTACTTTTTTTACACAAAAACATATTATCAGTGAAATTTTGTGTTAGGACAGTGACTTGTATTTTTAAAACAAGCAATTTATCAATATTTTTTAAAAAATCTCCTTGGTACTACATAAAAATGTATAAGAAAAAGCTAGAAGATTTTCGAACCGTTTCTATACTTATGAAGTGATCCAAGTTAAAGTTATCAGAAGTAGAGTATAAAAAAGCATGGTTTCAAAGCTCCGAATGTATAGGTGGTCATAAAAATACTTTGCCGATTGTATGGTTTACATCAGATCCTTTTAATCCTTTAATCCAAGCCAGATCCTTTTAACTGATCGATATGGCATTTCCGATAAAGTTATTCAGAGGTATGAGCTCGAGATTCTGTGTACGGTAACGAAGTCTTTCACGGTTACGGTTATTGTTACAATGCTCTAAATTTTTGAATAGCAACGACCGCTTCTTCCCATCCCAAAATGCTCCGCATATGCATTGGAACGGTATGTGTATCACAAAAAATGAACGTGTAAGGCAGGCACACACACACACACACACACACACACACACACACACACACACACACACACACACACACACACAAAAACAATTATTGTGGGCTCACGAAAGAAATTGGGGCGGCATAATACAGAGACAGGACATCAATAACTGATGAAAACCCCGAAAGAAGAAAAGAACACTTTTATTTGGATAACACATTTCCACGTGGATGTCATCACAGACATTACACATTACATGTAGGAAGGAGACTGTGGACAAAAACGCCGAACGTAACACATGAAGGATGTTTGCAATATTAAGCTTGATAGATTTTTTCAAATCCAGTAAAGTTTGTGAATTGCATTTTTACATGCTAGATTTGAGATAACCCAGAAGTGCTCGTACTGGTTCTGGAAACATGTGGAGGACAGGGAGCAGTAGTTTTAGAGCCGTTGTTTTAGATATAACTATACACTAGCTGGGATATAGTCTGTCATTTTGTGATGCATTTTCATAGCAGCTCCTTCAGGGACAATGGTCTTCTGAATCGCGGTCTATCACAGGTGCAGACAGATTCTTTGAACTTCTTTACTAAATCAAGCAAAATTTGGGGGTACATAAACTACATACATTGATGTTAATAGAAAACAAGCAAAGCTCGCGGAGTATTCATCTCATTTTTATAACACACTTTTATCAATTTACCATGAACTTTCGCTGGTAGAGTCATTTTGTCGGCATGTGCAAGCTTCCGACTGAAAAACGAACATTTCCACTCCGTTTTTTTATCAGCTTTCTACTCTGAGTATCTGGCAAATTCTGTGACTAGGTGTACAGCCTTTGCCATATGCAAACTTATTTCGTCTGCCTCCAATCGCCTTTTTAATTTTTTTGTTCCAAGAGCTTTTTATTGTGTGTGCATAATGCGTAGACATTTCGTGTTATACATCGTTCCAACATTCTTTAATGTTTTGTTGTTTCTTATGGCACTTGCCATGGACAAGCCCGCTGTTATGAAGACAGTGATTTTAAGTCGGTGGGGGAGCGTTTCTTGTTTTTTTAGTAGCGCCAACTAGGGCCAAGAGTACGACTTAGCTACTCACGCATCACATTCGCTTGCTCAACCCCTTTTTACAGGGGGGCACCTTCACACATAGAACAGATGAAGAACAACCATGCCCCAACCGGGACTCGAACCCAGACACCCGGATCACGGGGAAGACCTGCTACCCCTATACCAGGACGTCAGCTGTTTAATGTTTTCGCATACATTGAGAATTTTGTGACGGGAAACAGTGAGCGAAACAGTTGTGACGGGAAACAGTTGCCATTCAAAATTTCAAATTTCTATATTTATACATGTAGCCGTGAATACCATGATGTTGCCGTTTTTACAATCCTTTGCACATACCACTGAATAACTAAACCTGAGATCTGAATTCGATCTGTTGAAAGAATCGGCATCTAGAGATCAATATATCAGCGATTTGTTAATCTCTATTGTATCTCTCTCTCTTTTAACACGTAGGGTTGTCGTAAGTAGGGTCGCCAAATTTGGCGATTTATGCGAATTTTGGCCTGGTTGCGTTAATACGTAAGTACCGTTTTTTTATGACCATTCTGTATTTATTAATCTGATGAAAGAAGGAAATATACATTTTCCCATCTTTTTTTTCATATTTTCATCAAAAAATATTTTATTGCAAAAATAAAAAAAGCTGAGTTGTCAGATTTGATGTTTTTGATTTTGAATATAACAATGGTAATTGAACTTTATTTCATTTAACTGTTGAGTGTTAAATAAATCAACTTTAATCCATTGTAAGCATACTGAAAATATAATTTTGTGAAGAAAACTAGTCTCTATCATAACTTAAGAAAATGTCTTAATTGGATGCTACTTTTTAACCGTGGATAGAAAACCGATGTTAATATTATTATTTGGATGTCAGATTCCAAAGAAGTACTACAAACGGAAAGGCTGCTTAAATTCTTTTTACTGTCATACCGTCATATCTCAAAGAAGAACAGCCAGTTACAGAAGACGTGATGCAATGGAACCTATTTTGAAATCGGTAAGGATAGCTTATTATTATGACAGATAGAGGTAGACTGTTCAATTTTAGCTGTCTGGTCATGAGTCTGCTCCAATCATTTTATGTATTTCCGTGGCCATGTATTTCTTTGTGAAGCCTATATTTATATATTGGGAAGATTTCTCATTAAATGACTAAGTCTGTTTTAATTTGAATGGTTCATTACAAAAAGAAAGTTTACAAAGATGCGGTGTGAATTTTAATTAATCTATAATATTGATCAGAGACAATTATTCAACCGTTGCAGATAATAAAAATAACCAACTTTTTATCTGTAAAAGAAATGTAATTAAATGTAATAAATTATCTGTAAAAGAAATGTAAAAAGAATTTAATGAACAATGTCTTCAAAACGAGAAACGACAGAAGTCACATAATGTCACAATCTAATCCAAAATTTGTAAAATACATTCACACACACACACACACATATATATATATTCGTTTTCAGTTTGAAAATGAATTAATTCGTGTAAATTCGATGTCGGGTTTTTTTTTTTGGCTTGAAAAAAAAATATTTCATATGAATCCAGAGATAAAAAGATATGGATTACGAATTTCATATGAATCCAGAGATAAAGAGACAGACAATGTAGATTAAAAATTTGGGTATTGATGATCGATAACTCTCATTCCAAATAATCTGCTAAGGGTATCTATCCTATTCTTTATTCTATCAATTATAAATTTAAATCAACTATTCCATTGGAAAGTCTTTGATTATATTATGCTTTAATATATTTAAGATATGTGTTTTTCAATTCATATTTGCAAGAAAATTCATTTTATCGATTAGTTTTGAAATACCCTCTAGCAAAAAAATTATTCTTAATAATTTATAAAAATGACTCCTAGTCAAAAAATAATTTATTGTTTTACCTATGGGAAACATTAAAAGTGCCAAATTTCTAAAACTAGATTTCATTTGTTATTATAACATTGAAACGCATTTTATCTGTTTTAAATATATATGATGTTTGTACTTTTAACATATGAATAACGAATCTCCACTTTTAAAACCTACATGGATAATTATCTTGTCTGTTTATGAACACGAAAACTCACCATCGTTTTGAGCTAGATGAATGAAATTTATTATGTAGTCTTTACATCAAATTTGTAGATGCCGTGGAATTTTGAATGAAATAAGTTTACAAGAAGTATATCTGTCCGGCTGACCGAGTAGCAACAAGTGAGCATGATAACTATAAAACGCAAAGAGCTAGATAAATGAAATTTGACGCATAGATTTAGCTTCTAAAGATGTGGATCAGCATACAATTTGAAGCCACATTTTTCAAAAGGTCAACCATCTCACAGTTTGTACTTTCACATGTATATAAACTTTATAACTCAAACCCATTATAATTTAAATGAACGAAATTCGGTACGTAGTTTTAGCATCTAAAGTGTAAGTTCATACCAAAATTTAAATCAAATGTTTTAAGGGATTAGCTATCTAACGATTTGTACATTTATATGTATGTAAACGAAATAACTCAAAAGCACATTGAATAAAATAAAAGGAATTAGGTGTATGACCTTAAAACTATAAAAATAGTTTAGTGCCATATATTGATTTCAATCTGTCGTAAAAAAAGCTTCAGCGGAATATGTTCGATTTTATTTACAATATTACAACTATGCAACGCTGCTTTGCGGGATTAGGAAAATGAAAATCTGAGCACTCGTGGCGTTTGTAGTCTTGTCAAAGATTCAAAAGGTTATTTGGTGGGGTGAGAGTAAAAACTCTTTTATTTGATAGTGAAAGATTAGTGAAGACCACTCAGATGTCGCCCTTGTCATCTAACTGTGGTTCAAAATTATGAAGTATGCATCCCAAATTAGCCCTAGTTAATATAAACAAACGAACTCAAAACGAGAATTCATTTGTCTTAATAATTCTTCGTTGAGTGTGAAACAGAAATTCAACAACATATCTTTCTCATATTTTGGTGAAAACTTCTTAACAATGATTGTTATTTCCTAATATAAGTGTTTAATCCTAATATTATATTCAAATTGTACCCTTTTACTTTTTTTACTTCTAGAAACATGATCTCTTTGATAAATTTATGAGCATAACCGATTCCCGAATCTTACTCGTAATGCGAAACTTTCATTAAAAGAAACATTTTTCCCCATAGATACCAATATGAGTAGGAAATTGCCGTCTATTCCGAAAGAATAATCAAACGAATCTATAATAATATAATTTATCATTTGTAAAGCATGCTCTGTTTTTATTAGTCGTCTTTCTAAAATCATTCATCTTTGACTACGTTTCAAAATTTTGCGGGAATGAGACACAACATTACCATTTAACCCTTTAAAGGGCCATTTTTTCTAGCCATATTATATTAAAATATTTTTAGGCTTGAAATTAAAATAAGAAAAGGGATTCATTTAGCTTATTAGATACATTTAATTTCATTAATGAATTAATTTGGTTAATGAATAATTAAGTAACAAATCAAGACACATCATTTTGTCTGAGATAAAGAACTAAAGCATCTAAGTTTCTGACTTACTAAAAAAAATTATCAGAACTTATGCCAACAGACATAAATTCATACAAAGATTGATAAATTTGGTGAGAAGCATACTTCCCACGGCCCTAGAAAGAGTTAATGAATTTTAGCAAGCATAGCTATTGTCTTATTAGCGTGATACTTTTCAACGTACGATGTCCTAATCTTTCAGCATCTGCCTCATTTCACTGAAAGGTTGTTGCTCGGTTGTGGAAGACTATTACTTCCTTCTGTCTGGACCCAAACTCATTTATAATTCTTTTGCCATTACACATAATAAAGACCCATATTCTTTTTGGTAGTGATGGATGGTATCTCTATCAGCAAATCGATGTCACTATCCACCTGTAGTTTCATAATTGGAGCAAGAGACACAGTCTCGTCAATTAAAATTTCACCTACATTTTCTCAAGCCTTTCAAAGTCGCGTTCGACAACGCTATCCGGCCAAAGTCCTTTCTATGAAGAAACAAGAATTCTTTTCAAGCAATAGCTTAATACAGGCTTATACCTAGGTCTGTCTTGCATTTGAAATCATGATATCTCATCTTCACTCATTTTACATTCGTCAAGAGAGTCTTTTTTTTTTTTTTTCATTTTGCTTTGTATTTTACGCTAATACTTCGCTATGCAACATTCTTTTAAAAACTGTTTAATGCCTTAAAACCCATACTTTAATTATAAGACTATATAAAATCATGTTTTAATAACAAGTAATGCTTGAAGAAATTATTAATTTTTTGTAAGCATTTCTAAAGTTAATTTTTTTACTTTATATATATTTAAAGAGATGATGAGTTGAATCTAATAACATAATAGTTTGTTAACTAGAGAATAATATTAAATTTAATCAAATGATAAGCTGTTTTTAACATAAAGGCAAAAATAATTTACCAAAAAAAGAAAAAAAATTCTAAAATATTAATTTAAATACTCATAAGTACATTTAACAATATATCCATAACTTTTATAATTACTAGAAATTATATTGATGTGAATATTCTCAAAAATACAAACAAAATTAATGTAAAAAATGAACATGTGAACTATATAACTTGATTAAAAAAAGGTTATGACTGTAAAAAAAAAATGACATGGACAAACCTTTCTGTTTCACGAACATATCGTTCCATAGAATAATGGAAATATTCGTTTTGAGGGGTGGAATCAATCAACTATCAAGTAACATTGTTTCCTCTAAGACGAGAGCAGTTCGTAAATTTAGATTAACCCATGGAAAATGAATTTAACAACTAATGAGAGTGAAATAGGAAAAGGAAATTGAATTAACACCTCAATCTTCATCGAAAAAGAAATAATCTTTTGTAATGGAAATGAAGAGGTGATAAACCAAAATTTAATGAATACTGAACCGAGAAAATAAGTTCCTTTTGAATGGATTCTTCAAATGAGAGGGGTAAAGACATAGATGATTAAATGACAGGAGGATTTAAATGAAGACGCCACAGAAAAGTTTCATGTTCTTTTGATTAAGTCTTTCAAATGAACCCTATCCAGTTCCAGACGATAAAGAAAATCTATGACGTTAATGTCATTCATAGATTGACCTTAGGCATTAGATCTCTTTTTACTTGTAGTTAACTACTGCAAATGCAAGTTACATAGTTAAGAAAACTATTTTCAATATATGAGACGGAAATCGAAAATAGAGGAATATTTTATTCCCTTTTTAAAGATATTACATGTCTGCGGAATTGCTATTACCTTCAATACAGGGTGTTTATTTAGTCCTGGACCCATTTTGATGCTTAATAACTCATAAAATAATAAAGATAGATTAAAATTAATAACATAAATGGTTAAATAGACTCAAAAAGTTTCCTGACCCTTGTCAATGAACTTCCACGTGTGCCCCCTTCGTCGCACGGAGAATATCAAGTCTATAGTCAATTTCACGTCAAGCATGTCGGCATCCACAGAGCCTATTGCGGTTGTAATTCTGGCTTTTAGGTCATCAATGTTCGACATTCTCCTCTTTTAGGTCATCAATGTTCGACACTCTCCTCCTGAAAACGTTGGAGGATCTTTTTGGTAAATTCTGAAATTTCTCTGTGCTTACACTATCGATTTCGTTTCTATGAACCACTATAAAGTCTGTGCTTTCTCTTGTGGTGTATGCATTCTCATTAATATCCGCTCGAATAAAACATCACATACAAAAGTACTACATAGAACAAACACATCAAAAGTAAACATAACATAGCAATAGTTGCCAAAAACAAAAGAGAGAAAAATGCAATTAATAAGCAGACGATATTTAGAAAAGTACAGATATTTAGACTGGAAAATGAAGTTATCTGAAATTAACCACACGCGCAGACGATATTTACAAAAGTAAAAATATTCAAACCTGAAAACGAAAATGTATGAGTTATTCCATCGATAAATGCCATAAGTTTGTTTATATCTTCATTATTTTATGAGTTATTAAACATCAAAATGGGTCCGAGACTTTATAAACACCCTGTATTTTGAATAGTAATCTTGAAATGACCAATTACAAATTTTTTATTAGAAAATTCATGCATAAATGACCTTTTATTAATTCATTTAATGACTTTCTATGTCAATTACTAGCTGATATATGAAATTATCTTCTTTTACGAATGAAATACTTTCTATTTAATTAATTATCATAAAACCTACACTACAATTTGTGCTTCAGTATTCTTACTTCTTACTTGAAGTTCAGCCTATAATAAACCTATTCAGCCTATAAGAAGTACCTATAATAAACTAGCGGCCTTTGCCGATCAGCACATTTGCTGAGATTATTGGCTTTTGGGACAGTAAATTAAGAATATTAAATATATATTTTATAAATTACCTTTTTATTTGATAACATGAATTTAATTGAAAAAGTCAAAATAAACAGTACGCTTGAAAATTAAAAAGTGTATAAACTAAAAATAAAAATTCTACTTCAAAATTCCTTTCTTAAAATTTTATTTCAACATCTGCAAAAGCATGTGTTTATACAAGTTATATATTTCATATATACTTTGGATTTCTATAGTCAACAACCATAACCAAAAGTATGCAATATCAGTTCTATTTAAATAAACCTACATTTTATTTTTCTTCATTAATTTCCTTTTTCTTTTGTTTATTCTGTTAAAAATGAGCAGTCTACAAATAGTTACGATGCTAAGTCATATTCACAAGAGAATAAAAAAAATATTGCGTTTATAAGATTATCGAATCAGAAAATGTGATACTTATAAACATTCAAAAAATATCTATCTGATAATGATAATAAATTTAAATAATAATTAAAATTCGAAACTCTTATCCAAAATATGATATAATGATCAGGCTCGATTCGTTTGTCTTGTCTTCGTCATCATTGGTAAAAGCAAGCGTAACGATTTTTATTTGTTTGCGCAGACGATAACTTTATGGAAAGAATAAAATATATTCAAAACTTATATTCAAAAAGCTGTTTCTAATAAGCAGTATCTCCGGATCCTTCTCCAATCTCTGAAGTTTTTTAACATCTATTTAATAAACTGTTTTGGCATTAGTGGATAACGGCTTTTGTTGCCAAAAATTCCATTCTCATTTCATTTCAATCAAGAACAAAATAAGTTTTTGGTATATTTTTATATTAAGTTTATTTAGTCGAATACTTCTTATCTAAAAATCAATATTTTTAAGTCCTATCAGAATGAAGTAAAATTTTTATCTCAAAACCTGAAAGACTATTTCATAAATTGGTATATATTAACTGCCTTCATGTTTTTAGTATTAAAGATTTTTTAATGTGATTTTTAATAGTTAAAAATATGTGTAGTGTCACATATTTTTTAATCAAAATGGAAGTAATATTTATGGAAATTATAATCATTTTCATTTGAATGGCTTTTTTTGAGTAATGAACTTTTCTGAACATCGTATATAAACGCATTTTTAATATGAAAAAATAATTGCTTGAAACCATTAAAACTGTGTTAGAAATTTATTTAAATTTCGCAGTATAACTGTAGAATCCATAATGGTTTATTAATTTAATTAGCGTTGAATATCGCTTTCCTTTTCTAATTTACATAATTTCAATTCTGAAAGAAATCATATGCATTAAGTTTTGAAATTTTACGATGGAAATTTTACGAATTTACTTCTTTCTATAACAGTTTAGGGAAATAATAAATCATTTATCTTTAATTTTGAAAATAGCGTTGAGGAATTACTGTCGTGGTGTTCTTTTTGAATGTGATTTTACAATTGAAGGAAGAAATGAATCTATGATTAATATGAATTTAATTTCGCAAATGATATTTCATATTATTTCAATATTTCAACTTTAAAAATCATTTTCTGTTAGTTTCTTAAATGAATAAAAAGAAATTAACCAGTAAGACCTTTTATTGTGTTGGATCATGCAAAAATATATTTTAATTTTAGCTATAAAAATAGATATTTAATGAAAATTTAACAGAAATAAGATGAAATACAAGAAAGTTTATTAAATGTTAAAGTTCAGAAACTAATGAAATTTAGAGAGGTGAATATGACACCAGATTTCACTCAAGAATGAATTAAACAAGTAAAAAAGATAATTCAGGAACGAAGAAAGCGGAAATTTCAATCTTTTAAGAAGTTGGATTTAACTTTCGTTATTGCCACGCTTCATTCGTCAAATCAACCGCACTACTTCGATAGTAAAAGAATAAAGAGTCAATAAAAACTTCCCGATGTTTTGGACAACCAAAACAAAATGAAAAAAGGGATTGCAATGTTTAATATTTAATCAAAGGTAAAAATATATTACCTAATACTAATATAGAAAGTTTCGAAGAAAAGCAAAAAGAAATTTCTGAAGATAAAGAAATTGGGGATGGATATTTTTACATGGAAGATAGCTTCAAAGTTTTTGTTATTTTAAATCGTTTTTTTTTCTAAACAAATAACTTAAGTAACTCAACGTGGTGAATTTTCCTGCTGTCTTTTATGTAAGATATTCTTTGAAGTAGAAGCATAGAGAATTAAAATTAAATATTTCGATATAATAAACGAAAAAATTGAAAAAGATTTAAGCAAATTTGATAATTTCTTTTAACTGATTAATTTTAGTCAAACTTATTTAAGGAAAAAATAATGAAGTTTTATTCTTTTATTGCTTTTCTTTTTTACTTTACTCTTTATTATATTTTCTTTAGAAGTACTGATATGATTCAGTTAGACTCATAATTATTTAAAAATTAAGATTATTAGAGATACTAATAAGGAACTTATTATTTATCACGTGCTTGTGTTTTTAATTGTTAATATGTTTCCTTATTATTTAGATATGAAACATGTGAACAGGATTTGTCCAGAATATAGCGATCACAATAGTAGGTGTTACAGTCGGTGCGTGATAATATATTCAATCACAAATAGCTCATTTTCTTAGAGTTTTAACAAGAAACTATATTAAATAAATAAATAAATTTATTGAATCTGTATTCGCCTGATTTAGAATTTTTTTTTCTCTTTATTCCCTTTTTCCACAAAATCAAGTAATTAAAAGATTTTGATGATATTTTAACCATACAAACTGCTCCAATGCATGTTTCGGAAACAATTCCAAAAAAAAAAATGAAATAAAATAAAGGCATTAAAATATTTATTAAATCGATACCAACAATGCTTTGAAGATAAAAGGAAATGATTTTGAATTAAAAAAATAATAATTTCTTGTTTCTGTTTCATATTGCACTAGGTTTAACAATTCGTTGTCACACTGCGTTCCACCTTTTAGATGAAAAATAAAAAAATATAGAACAATTACAGATGTTTAACGGAAGGTACGTTTTCTTATACATACGTATTAATTTTCTTTTTAAAACTGTATAAGAACCATTTCTGTGTAATAGTCTTTTTCTATCCGATGTATTATCTTAAAATTTCCTCTGCTAAATTAAAGTGAAACATGAATAGAATACTTTCCTTAATTACTCGGTAGTGTGACCGCGAATTAAATTGGATTTAAAATTTAGTCTCCATGCATTAAATAAATAACGGATCCTTTTCTGATAAACTATATTTAATTGAAAATTCAATTAACATTCGAAATTTGAAAAGTTTCCACTATTCTTACTTTTGTTTTAAGTAATAAGTATGTAAAGTTTGTTGAATTCTGCCTCGTTGTTTTAGAGATTATGGGGATATAAATAATATTTACAATTAATATAACGCATTTTATATACATAAAAATAATATGCTCCAAAAATCGAGTTATATGCAATATGCTTATGATTAACAATGTTAACACCTCAGTTAATTTAATCTATAACATATAGTTAATTTAAGTTCTAAGAAATTTTTATTACATTTATTCTAAAAAAGTTAAAAAAGAAACAGACTCTTTGAAATAAAATTTTAAGAAATAAGTTTCAAAAAGAATTTATCTCTTGTTAAATAATAGAATAGTTGAAACATTTCTGTAAAAGTTATTCTAGAAATAGAAACTCTGCCTTATGCAGGCGTTAACAAATTATTTTGGCATTAAATAAAATTTTCTGAGGTAATGTCGTATCATTTCTGCATTTGTAGTTTGTCTCTTTATGTCCAGTTTGGTGGAAAAATGAGTGTATTGTTCCTTATTATTCGCCGTTCTTTTTACTTCATTTTTACAGTAAAAGAGTGTGAAAAAGAGGAAAGTTTTTTTTCTTAAATATATTAATTAAGAACATATTACCCAGAGAATTTTAAACATACTTTGTGTCAGCTTTCCTGGATAATTCCAACTGAATCAAATTTTATTTCATATATTTTTAAAACGAAATATTTCATATATTTCTAAGCGAAAGCTATTCAAAAAATGCATTACTTCAAAAGTACTCATTTTTATACAATCATAATTTTTAATCTTTGTATTTTCAATGCGTTTAGAGAATTATTTACTTAGAAAGAACAAGAAAAATGTAAAAACAGCAAATAATACTTCCTAAAAATGCTTATTTATGACAATAAAACAGAATATAAGTTAAAAATGGGTCCTTTTAGAGAAATAACTTGTTCACCGACCTACATTTTTAAAAATAAACTTTCTTTCGCATTTCACACAAATCTTTCAGCTTAATTTTATCTCAGATAAAGTACTTCACACATGATGATACGCTTCCTTAGAGAAATTAATTGTTTGGAGAAAAAGGTGAATATTAGAGAGATAAAAATAGAGGAATTGTTATATGTTTTTAAATTCCGAAAGTTTGAAACTGGTGCACTGGTTTGTGTTATCTTTTTAAATAAAGTTGATAAGCAATGAATTGTTAAAATTGTTGAATTGTTGTATTGCAATCATTATAAATTTTGAGTTCGAGACTTTAATGAATGTCCCCATTTCATGCCTTCTTGAGTCCAGAAAATACATTTTAAAAATATAATAGCTAAAAAAGTTTTTGATCTTGGTGTTTGATAGAAATTGTTAATGGTATTTATAAGAAATACAACAAACTCTATACCGAATAACAACATTATATTCCAAAATAAACTTTAAAACACAATAGTAAAACACATTTAAAACGCTCATAAGTACAATTTAGAGATCAACAACACACTAGTAGACAGCAAATAATTAATTAAATAGCGGCGCAGAATAACAACACTCAGCATAAAAGAATTTAAAAACTTGATTTAGGACAAGAACTTGGCAAGTGAATAAAAAAATGCACTTGAGTGACGAGCGTTTGCTCTTATATTTATATAATTTCATTCAGACATATCAAATTTTCAAAAGGGGTATAAGATATCTTGACTATTAATAAAGATATCATGACAGTTCTTGTATTTTCTAGAATCTTCATTTTTGTCACCAAATTAGTCAACTAAAATATGTCCAAAGCGGAATTGTCCTTCATTCACCATCTATGGAGAATATTTGTAATTTTTTTCTCTTTAAAATGAGAATAGCTGCGCAAGGAAACGATAGATTTGTAATACTGCACAAAGAGTAATGGTAATCTAGGACATTCGCAATTGTTGAATTTCTATGTTCGCAGTTGGAATGCTAATTACTACCACGGAAATCGAACAATATTGTTAACAGTGTCTTCTACCATACTTATGAGAGTTTTAAGTCAGAATTTTCCACTTTATTATTTTTTTTTAGATTTATGACTTTATATTTTGTATTTTGAGCAATTCTGTATATATATAAACACAAAAAGTGAATTATTAGGGAACGGAAAAAACCTTTTAATTTTGCAATGAAATTCTCAAATAAAAAGAAACCCCATTAATGCGGCTTATATTTCGAAACTTTTTCCAAATGATTTCAAAGCATCCATTTTCTTTAGTATAAGTCTTCCTGTTATTAAGAGCATACAAATATCAGTGTTTAAAAAGAAAAAAAAAATGTTATTTAAGCTTAAGAAGAAAAATGATTGAGTTAATAAAGTAAAAACATTTAATTACTAGAGTAAAAGGATATAAAAATAAGGAAATTTCAATAAATTAACATTCCGGACGAATTTGATTAGTATCACCACTTCCATCGTCTTTCATTCTTTTCAAAAATATTTCTGATAAGTTTAAAAAAAATGTCATGCCCTGCAGAATCTTGATTTAAGTAAAAGCCTCATCTTGCTCTGTTTGGATCCTCTTTATCAAAACATTCTCTAGTTATTCTTTCTGTGAAAGAACTATTCTATCCCCTCAAGACAAGAAAGGTCTATTTTACTGCAAATATTTTATTTTTCGAACGTTTTTGATCTTCCTCGAGTCGAAAGTATCGAACCTTCTGATCTGCCCAGACGTATTTTAAAAATGAGTTCGAAAAACTCATTTTTAAAATACGTCTGTTTGCTTACAAATATGATAACTCAATACCACTTTGAGCTAAATGGATAAAATTTGGTATGTGATCCTAACTTCATATTTGTAGATTTCTATCAAATTTTGGTAGAAACCAATTGATGGAATTTTGTCTGTCGAAGTGCGTACGAACTCCATATGTACAAAATGTAAAGAGCTAGAAAAATAAAATTTGGTCTACAGGCTTAGTATCTAAATATCCTTACTGAATTCTCAACCAAATCTATCAAAGGGTTGACTAGGTCGAATCTGCAAGCTATTGATCCTCCACAAGTTTGAAAAAATATTTTTGGATTAATGCTTTTCCATTTGTAAACATGATAACAAAAAACTGATAGCTAGAACAATGAAATTTGGTACATGATATTAACACCAATTTGTATATTTCTATAAAAAGTTGTCTGACTGTCTATATATATATTTGAAAATGATAGTTCAGTCACCCAAATATATGCCATTTGATATATGATTTTACTATCTAAAATGTAGATTTACGTTAATTTTTCAATCAAAACCATGAAATTGATGACCGTCTGTCTGTCTGTCTGTTTATTCTTATCATAATATCTAAAAAAACTTAAGCAGTAACTTAGAAAATGATATTTGGTATATCGTTTTGGACTAAAATGATAAATCTGATGTAAAATTTGGTTACAATTTTTGAAAGGAGGGGTTTCTAAAAATAATTTTAATAAATTTTTATAATAAAAATAATTTATAATAAATAATAAAAATAAATTTTTTAATAATTTTTTTCCAGAATAATAAAATTATTACAAAAGTCACATTGAGTAGTAATACTGCACAATTTTTACCTTGAAGTATCCATCTCGATTTATTCTTAATCTAACAGACGGCACAAATAGTGCAGAAGTACTGATTTTACTTTCGAAATTTATCCAAATTGTGTCAGCAAAGGAAAAAAATTCAATATGTTCTTGGTTCCTTAATTCAAATTGGCACAATTTTGGGGTTATATAAGAAACAAAGTATTTGCAACGCCATTCAAATTATTGATATACTCAAAATTAGGATCAGAGACATTGAGTCTAGTTTGGCAGCCACAATGTTAAACAATCCGTGACGAGAATTGGAATTCTATATTGACAAGCTTCGAACTACTATGGAAGCTCAAGCTGTAATTTATTGATCCAAGTGGTTTCATTAAAAGTTTTATAAATGTTTTTATAATATATCGAAACAACCGTATATCAACTTAAAATAGTTTTCTTACAATTAATTTTATCTAAAGAAGGAAAAAAAAAAAAACACTTGTGATCACTCCAAAACATGAATCAATACGTATGAGTTTTATAACGTAGATGTCGGCGGGGGGGGGGATTCCCTCTTAAGGTATCCGGCTAGGTTCGGAGACGAATTTTTAAAAAAAGTTACATAAATACTTTTTATTGTACCAAATAGCTAAAACAATCTTCAAAAGTCACTATTAGAAGGAAAAAAAACACATTAATTGATTTTAATTTTTGAAAAACAAAATGAACGAAATTAATTGTTATTTAACGAAAATTAAGCAAAAACTGTTAGGATAAATAGACTAAGTTAAAAAAAATTATGGAACTGTGAAAATTATATTTCACCTATATATAGTTCAAACTACATAAAATGTAACACACCACAAGATAAAAATTATTTTAATCAATAACAATTTTATAAGGCTTTGCATTTGTCGTTAAGGTTTTTTTTTGTCAAAATGTTCAATGTTTTGAACTTAAAGTATCTGTAAAACATGTCAAAATGAAAATACCTTAAATTCCGATGTCTATTACACCTTCAAAAGTATTGGATACATGCATACCAAATTTCCTGAAATTTTATTGAATTGATCTTGAGATATCATGTTTTCCGTGAATTAAAGCAATCACAGTGAAATATTCATTTCTCAGAAAATGCGTTTAGATGTACTTGCAAATTAGTTCTTTAAATTCGCTGGAAACAAAAGTAGTTTTCACACTTTTTTAACTAAAATGCCAAAAAAAAAAAAAAACAAAAAAAAAAACGGTGAGTAAGTAGAGATAAATATAAAAATATCAAATATTGTTTTGATAAATTAAATATTATTTTATAAAAATAAAATAAATCTACCATTTTTGATTAAAAATGCTGTTGTTTCCGATTTCATATTTATTTGCTGCTCATTATTAAAACTATTGTACCTACAGTTCTATCTCACATATATTAAAAGCAAAGTCTGCTATAGAATCTACGAAGTTTGGAATTTATTTTCGAATCATAAAAAAAGTTTCAAAATTTTCTGGAAAAATCGTTTTTTTTAACCTAGTCGGATACCTTAAGGATTTACAATGACATTGCAGGGTTTTGCTGTCTTCCCCTCCATCCATGATATGTTTAGTTGCTGCAGATTTTTATAAAAAGACGTGAAAAAAGGTTGCTACGTTTATTATTAAGTTGAGGGGAGACACATCTCACTGGTTTCAATTAGGACTTTTGTTTCTGGAAAATTAATATCTACCTCATATATCTTTGTAGCTTGAAAATAACCTTAATAACGTAAGTGAACCACACACCAATATTGAAAGATTTCAAAAGAAACAATAAAGGAAATGACAATGCATATTTATTTTCTGAGCACATTTCACAGTTAAACCAGAGAAATATTACTTCTTCGTATACGTAGTATAGAGTAAAGTAATCGTCAAAAAATTCCAGCTCGAGATTTTGGCGAATCTGCACTTTCAAACAGCCCTGAGTTCGAAAAACATAATTTTTTGAAAATGTCCGTCTGTCTCTGACAAAGACAACATAAAAATACCGTGAGCTAGACAGCTGAAATTTGGTACATGATCTTTACACAAAATTTGCAGATTTCTATCAATTTTTGAGTAAAGTCTGTTCAGGGGAATTTCGCCTGCCCTGCTTTCGAATATAAGTTAAGAGTATATATACAAAACGAAGAGAGATAGATGTATAAGAATTAGTACACTGACTTAAGATCCATAGAGCAGACACACTTCAAATTTTGAGTCATGCCCAACAAAGGTTGACCTTCTGTCGGTTTGCAATTTCAAAAACATATAACTGAGATAATTCAAAAGCGCAGTAACCTAAATATATGAAATTTGGTATGCGATTTTGTGACTGCAGGTGCAGTTTTTGTGTCAGATCTTTGCTTTAATCGGTTCAGAAAAATGCGTCTAAAACACAAAATCGATTTTCAGATGCTAGTATCCACATTCTAGGGATTTATCGCCCAATAATTCGCCAAAGATAACACGACAGATTCAATAAAAATGCTAAATTCACGCCAAAAGTTAATATTGTGTAATTATTGTACGCCAATGCCATGCAAAGCGTTCTCTGGTATGACAAGTTTATTAGAGAATATGCGAGAAAGCTTTAGGGAGACCACTTCCGCTGATTCAATTAGGTTTTAGTTAGAAAAACACTTCATGGTAGTTTATCTAAATGCTTTTCAACTAAAAAAAATACATTTTTAACTTTAGAAAAATGAAACAAAACAAATAAATGAATAAAAGCGATTGCAATAAATGGATAAACAGATTGCATTAGAGAAGATAAATAAAGTGATTGCCAATGAAAGAGAATAATACAAACCATGTCAGAAACTGAAAATTAGAGTTGATTCTGCTACTCTAACCTCATTTCTAAACCTGATTGGCATGGATCTTTCACATTGTTTCTCATCAAAATTAATGCCTTATTTATTTCATTTACAGGGTACGGCAAAAAACTCGGACAAAGTTATTACATCATAGAAGTTAATTAATTTTTTAAAAATTTTTGTTCATTTCTTTTTGGTACCACTTCAATTATAATATATTGTATAATGTATGTTTTAGTTTACGTATTGAGTTTTGGCTATTTTACAATGCCAAGCAATAGATATGCGATTTTAGATTTGTTAAACAAGAAAACGAACAGTATGAAGTCGTTCGTTTGCTTAATGTACCTCGGAAAATAGTGTCTGAGGCAATCTATCATGTCAAAGAGCTTGGAAATGATGGTAAAAGTCCAGGAAGTGAACGAAAACGTGTGGTGAACACTTTCAATAAATTAAAAGCCTGAAACATAAGAATATATCAATATTTTTTGCATTTGTTCGTGGACACACGGGCATTTATGAAAATGAGCGGGCCGATAGGCTTGCAAAAGCTGCTACTAAGCGCAAAATCGACATTGACGTTAATATTCCTAAATCCTTTTACAAGAAGATTACGAGAGAAAAAATGGTGGAGTCTTGGAATCAAGAATACCTCCTTTCAAATAAAGGGAGCTTAACAAAGAAATTTTTTCCATCCATTAATAAGAGACTGTCATGCCATCATTTTTATACTAATTACAAAATAATCCAATTTCTAACTGGTCATGGTTACTTTAAAAGTTATTTGCACACATTTAATTTGTTTCCATCATCTTCCTGTGATTGTAATATTGGTGGGGAGGAAAATGTTGAACACGTGCTCCTTCTATGTTCCAAGTTTGTCAAAGAAAGACAGATCCTAAGACTGGCTCTCAAGCACATGAATATAAATTGGCCTACAGACTTTCACCAACTTATTTCCACTAGAAGTGCTTTTGAAAATTTCTGTAAATTTATTGTTGACATCTGTAATCTTTCATAACGTTAAATTTTCTTCTTTTTCTTTTTGTAATGTGTTACATACTTACTTCTGTAAGCCCCGTGTGATACTTTGTGGTGCATGGGGGATTTATAATTGTTCAATAAAAAAAAAGAACACTTTCAATAGCCTTAACATTATCAAAAAGCGAGTTCAATGAAATTTGAGGATTTCCATGAGAAAGATCGCTCGTAAACTGGAAATAAGGGACTGATCATCGCTAAAAATGTCAAAAATAGAACTTGGACTAAAGCCTTACAATTTCCAAAAAGTTCAGTCTCTCACTGAAGAAAACAAAATGCGACTCCAAAGATGTTGATAACTTTTGAGACGAGCCGCAAGTCAAAGCTGAGAGTGATTCATTTTCACTTATGAGAAGCTCTTTACCGTCCCAAAGCTCATAACTCCTAGAACTATAGTATCTAGTCTGTAGACGCTCCAAGTACTTCAGCAAGCGTTGAACATAGCAAAAATCCAAAGTCGGTCATGGTCTGGGGAAGAGCGCATTTGCGCAATTATTTGAGCTGGAATTTGCGCAAGAGGCAAAACATCTCTTGTTTTTGTAGATGAGGGTGGTAAAAAAAACATCAAAAAGTGTACCAGCGGAACATTCTAGAAGCTGCTGTAATTCCGTGGGCCAAAACGTACTTAGGAAATGTAAAGGTAATAATCACAAGGCTAAAAAGATGGAAGAGCATTTTCCGAACGTGATATCATCTGGAGAGTGGGCATAATACTCGCCGAATCTTAATACCATGATTACAGTGTATGGTCCATTTTGGAGTCTAAGGCTTACTCTAAACGACGTAAAAGTTTGGAGAATGAGATAGATTAATGATAGAAGACTTGCGGTCCATTGTTGAAAATTTCGATGAGCGTTTGTGCCTCGCATCACTGCAAAAAGCTGCCACTTTGAAACAAATGAAATTTATTTATTAATAAAAGTCTATTATTATTATTATTTTTTACATTTTGTTAATGTATTTATTTTTAATCAAGTTATATTAAAAATTGTTTGTCCGGGTTTTTCTGCCGCACCCCGTACGTATCAATATTGAAACATAATTTTCTCATTTAAATCCATGTTTTCCTTTAAAAAAAACTCGTTTCGAGCAGGCAATTTTTTTTATTCTTACATACTGTCGTTTACTTGCATCCTGTAATCGTACTGGAAGAAGGATTTTTTGAAATTTTTACCCCTTCATTAATTTTTATGTTTCCCAATAAAATTCATCTCCTAAAGAAATGGTTCACGCAGATAATACACAACTTTTATTTGTTTGCGCTGTTAAAATTGGTTAGTAGCTTTTTAAGGAGAGTCATAATGTGCTCTAAATGCTCAAGAACCTCAATTTATATTTCCAAGCTTCCTTAGTAATTTATATCAGTTGTAAGGTCAACATTTATATGTAAGTAACTTTATTTAAATGAACTTTATTTATACTTTTTAACCCAGATTTTCAGAGGGTAACAGCTTGTTAAGTTTTTTTTATCTCTCTCTCTCTGCGTATTTGCATAAATTCATAAGAATGATTTCTACTTTAGATTTCACATGAATATTATTTTTTTTAAAAAAAGGAACATGCCTTAGCATTATAGAATCGTATTAGCTTTAACCAATTTCTTATTATAAATATGAAAGCCAATTTTTTTTGTATCTAGTTCTAAATGCTAATAAACCGACAATATAAGGCAATTTTTTAAAGGTTGCATTAGATTGTCATTGAAATGACGGAAAAGTAAGGAAAAAAAAAAAAAAAAACGGTTCTCAGTACACTATTAACTCAGAACCATCTTCCTGCTTTTGCACGTGAGTAGAAACAAAGATCAATCTGTTTTCTTGCGCAGTTTGAGAAGGGGAGAAGGAAATAAAAATGCATTCTTGAGACATCACAAACAGTTTTAAAATATTTTTTTCAATGATGAAGAATTGTTTCTCTCTCATATTTGAAGATATATAAGAAAATAATGGATAGTCAATAATAATTTAAAAAATATATTAAACATATTATGAGACTGAACAGAGCAATAGCTGTTCGCTCACTTGGTGGTGTAATAAAATTGACAGGTTTAATATAAATGTTAAAAATATGAAAGAAAACTTTGTGCAACTTTTGATCGAAATATTTAGCTCTACAAAAAAGTTTCACACATACAGTCTGAAATTTCTTGAAAACCTTATTTTTGCCGTTGCAGTTTCGAGCTAAAATATGTAACTTAATTTTTTTCATTTAATATATAGAAATAAAAAAATGCAGTCCTAATGATTCATTTAAATATTATATAAATACTTTTGACAAAACTTCGACCACCAAAAAGCAACAACATGCCAGTGAGTTAAGATGGTTTTTTTTATATGGTTAATTATGGTATAAGTACTCATCTCAGTCTTGCTAAGTAGTACTTTCTCCTTTGCAGATTAGCGTAAATACCTATGACGCATAAATGGAAGAATTATGGAAGAAGGTGGAATCCGGAAGCGATGAAAACGCTGGACTTCCCCACTAAGTTTGGGAGAACTTGGATATGATGTTGAGGATCTTTTCTGCACTTATTTATGCTCACAGTTTATTGAGAGCTGTATTCAATGTTGGCGATGGACTTATTGCGTTTATATTTGCTAAGCGATGGACTTATGGCCTATATTCAGGAGAAGAATATGAAGATGATTGAACCAAATAAGCTTAATCAGAAGATTAAACTGATCTTGCATTATCAGGCGAGGTAAGATGGCGATTTGGTTTTCAAAAAAATATAGTATTTTCTTATTATTAATTAAAAAATTAAAAATTGAAAGTGCAAATGATTTTAATTTCTATGATTGTTTTTCTTATTGACTAAAAAAAGAAAAATAATCTCCTCTTTAAAAATTAAATTATAATAGACAAAAATCATTTTTTTATATTATTTTAAACATTATTATATAGTAAAATGTAGTTTACTTTGCAAGAATAAATTTGGTTTAAACTTGCAAATTCCAGCCCTCATAGTAGAAGTACTCATTGCATTCATAATAGAACTATTACATTCACTGTAGAAATACTATTGCACTCACATTAGAACTATTGTTCTCTATATAGAACTATTGCACTCACAGTAGAATTATTGATCTCTATATAGAACTATTGCACTCACAGTAGAATTATTGTTCTCTATATAGAACTATTGCACTCATAGTAGAAGAGTACTCATTGCACTCATAGTAGAACTATTGCATTCACTGTAGAAATACTATTGCCCTCACATTAGAACTATTGTTCTCTATATAGAACTATTGCACTCATAGTGGAACTATTGCATTCACTGTAGAAATACTATTGCACTCACAGTAGAATTATTGTTCTCTATATAGAACTATTGCACTCACAGTAGAATTATTGTTCTCTATATAGAACTATTGCACTCATAGTGGAACTATTGCATTCACTGTAGAAATACTATTGCACTCACAGTAGAATTATTGTTCTCTATACAGAACTATTGCACTCACAGTAGAATTATTGTTCTCTATATAGAACTATTGCACTCATAGTAGAAGCACTATTACACTCAGAGTAGAAGTGAGTGCAAAATCTTACAATCACTTCTACTAAAAAATTTTTTCATTAATACAAAATGCTGGAATTATGTCTAGTCCCATTCTCGTAAACTATAAATATTTCTACGTTTATATTAAATATTAAAATTCTCATGATTTTTCTATTCTCTTTTTCTATAAATATTTCACATTTACATAAAAAAAAAATCAATTTTTGCATTTCGTCCTCTTCTCCTCTGTTACAAATTTTGCTCATTGATGTAGACAATTTAGATACTTATGCTTTGTTCCACTCTATCCCTTTATAAATTTTCTTATTTATGTAAAGAAATTAAAACTTTCATATATTCTAGTTTTCAGGGTTTTTTTTCACTGAATGATTAATTATTATCACTTATGTAATAAAATTTTTTGCTCTTATTTATATTAGTTTTTTTATGTTAACTTTTAGGGAAGCATATTAATCAAGCGCCATTATTTTTTTCAATAAAACTTTTTATTTAAAATTTTAAAACAGAATTTCATATATAAGAATGAAATTAAAATCGTAAATGTTTACACAGATTTATTTTAATGTTTACAATTGATTTTTTCTCATCATTATCAATTGTGCGTGGTGTATTACGAAACAAAAATATTACAACATGTTATTCAATACTATACACCATTATACAGTGTTATATTATTCACTATTCAACAACATTATATATTATTACTAATATTGATTGATATCATACAATATTGTTATGAACAGAAAATATTCCGCTAAAATTAGAACGGATTCGCTGTAGTAGGTATATGGTGACACAGTCAAAAGGTCTCAATAACAAATAACGGCGTTTATTAACACAAAGATACGAATACACAGAAAACAAAATACAGTCGACGCGTACACAAGGAAAACACAGCAGCACACTTAGAACAAACAACAGCCCACAAGTAGTAATGGGTAATAAAGGACAACCACAGCCCACAAAGCGGCTAGACAGAACTAAGCAAGAGAAGGGAATCTATGAAGCTATTCGCTTAGTTCTCCCCAAACGCCTGCTATTCTCCACTTCTTCTCACTTTAGCTGTACCCAACTGCCGACTCACTACTTTATGACTGGTTACTCCACATACGATTCGATGCTGTTTCAATACTTGTCTCCAAAACTCGGTGCAAGATACCGATTCTCAATATCACTAATTGCTTCAGTTCCACTCAACGCTTGCGCTTCGCTGGACTGATCCAACTAATTCGTTGCTGATTCTATTGCCTTCGGCTTCGACAGCCGGCCATTTATATAACCTCCGGAACAGAGCAGAGAATGTTCTCGAATAATATTGCATAGCTCCCATCCCATTGGTCTTATCGCCAAAATTCTAGAACATGCTAGTACCATCCATTTTGTCGTCAAAGTCGCCTTTCGTCGCCAAGTCTTCTAATGTTCATCAAGTTGTCGCCAAGCCCGGGGTTCATTGATCCGGTATTCGATGGAGGCTGACCCTAAAGCTATTTTTCCTACGATGGAACTAACTGTTCTGGAAAGCAACATTACAGATGCGTAACAATATATGTTTGCCACTAGAAATTCTACGCACTTAAATAAATATGATATTTTGTTTACTACCTTGCTTTTTTTCAAAACAAAAGGGAAATATTTACTTTAAAAACGTTTTTAACATTTTAATAAAATAAATTATTTGTAAATAGTGCATGTTGCATTAAAAAGTCAAAAGCTGTGAAATACACCAAAAATAATACGTCCTTTTTTTGGATCGATATTTTTTTATTTCAAAAGCCGATTTTAGCCTTAACCAATCACATTTCCACTTACGTGTGGACAATTCTAAACGCATGTAAGAGCAAGCAATTTACCAGAAAATATTTTTTGCTTTGGATTAGCCTTTTCTCTTTTGTTTCTCCTTGGCTTCCAATTAACTTTAACATCATCAAATAAACAACAATAAAGAAAATATTACTTCCGAAAAAAAAGATTTAAATTACTTCTTAATGAGTTCAGTTTTAGTGGTTATGCTTATCGAACAACAAAAATGAGCCACTTGATTAAATTCTATATATTATTAAAAAACTGAACCAAAGAAAAAAAAAACTAAAGAAGATTAGAGCCTCTAATCCAAAACACACTGTAAGATTCTTCACTCACCATATTATTTTTAAAAATATACGCTTAATTATGATTACGCTAACATGTAAACAAAAATCGAATTTAATATTGTTACAGTATGCGTATATAAGCATGCAATTAAACAAACATTGAAAAGTGTTTTTGAAAAACATTTTCATATATTTATAAAAATTAGAGAAAAATAATAAAGAAATGAAACTTATATCACTGGAAATACAATTCTGTATTCTGATGTTTTAAGCGATGTGACATATTTGTGCTAATATGATCGGAAGTTACTGAAAAAAGATATGAAATGTTTAATAATAAAACTTTATGAAAAATTCCGAAATCCTTTCTTACTCAGAATGTATTGCTGAATTTGGTGGTTCAAGGAACAAGAGTCTTTCTTACTGAGCATTTCCTGCCATTTTTAACCATAGATATCACCATTTACAGATAGACTACAAACATAATCACGTAAAAAATATCGCATTGTTTTAAGAATACAAAAATCATCCGTAATATTAAGGTATAAAAGCTAAAAATATACATCTTTCTTTTTTAAAAAAATTAATAGTTTCATTCAAATTCTTAAAATATGGTAGGATATGAAACTGAATGAATAAACGAAAGTCAAATAAAAAAAAATCAATATTGTTTGTTTTCAGGAACTAAAATCTTCCGTGTTTCTGCGCATGCGTCAGTGTGTCAGAATTTTATCAATAGGAGTGAGTTGATACTGGAAGCGGAGATGCGTATTTTTAAGTAAGTAACATACAGAATAATGCATTGATATAAAAAAAGGGTACTTTTCAGACACAAAAAGCATGCAGGCATCGAAAAAAAACAATAAAAACAAAAGTGTCTCACATAAAGAACTTTAGAAGATTTCTTTTCTTATTTACTGTGCAAGATTTCAAATGAAGAGTAAATCTGGCTCAAAAATATAAACAATGAAAATATTAAAAGAATGACACTTCATCGTATCCAATTTGAGATAAATTAATGATTTCATAGTTCATATATTTAAAATGAATTGATTTTATTCAGAAAATGAATATGTAGAAATTGATTATATCAATCATTTCAAAATTACATTTTGTTTGAAAAGGTGGAGTGGTATTCTGTATAGCTATCCTACTGTTCACCAATATAATTTATTATTTTACTACAAACGCTCAAATTTGGCTTACCAATCTTAAATTTTGCATTATGGAAAAGAAGGGAATTTAGATATCCTGTCTTTGAAATCTTGAAGAAGCAAGAATATGCTTCCATCTTTTAAGTAAGAAAGACAGCGCCTGTGGTCTTTTGCAGTTTCCTAAAGAGTTACTATTCTTTTTTCCTCCGTTAGCTATCTGTAAATGCATCTTGCATTTGAGGTGATTGTATAAAAGAAAAACAATCAGCGAAGTGATTAGAAAAGAGATAAATAAGTTCGAAGAGGGAATGGAAACCTCAAACTTTTACTATACGGCAATTAAAAAAGTCTGAAACAGAATTAAAATTTCTGCTAGTACTTAAACGATATGTCAGTTAGGAAAAAATTAACTTGGAAAATGCGGTACAGAGTGTGAATTATTTAATTTAACGTTGGGAATGTTGCATGTTTAAAATTAAATACTTTGTGGAAATGCATTTGCATATGAAAGAATGTTAACTAAAATTGTCATTGTGAAATTAAATGTTTTAATTGCATGAATTATGATTCACGTCTAATTTTGTTTCTAATGTAATGCTACCGACTTGAATTAAGCAAAATTTCATTTGTAGTTTATTTTACACAAAACCGGACTTATTTCACACAAAACCGAACAAAGTTTTATCTTAATTTAGCCCATAGTAAGTTCATTCTCTTATTTCGTGATCCAATTCCACTTTCTCTACTTAATTAATTCAAGAGAAGCTCTATAAAATTGCTGAATCAACAAACACGCCGACACATTTTCATGGTCCGCTTGAAAGGATAGGAAAATGCCCAGTAAGCACATTCTTTTTTAAAAGATGACATGTGATTGACGTGCGCCAGAAATTCCTATCAGAATCTTATTAATATATTAGCACTATGAAGAAATATTTTCCCTATCAAAATCTAAGGTTATATAAGACGAGAGATAATTTATTTCTCTCTTCTTCTTTCCTACTTCCGCTTTGGTGCCGCGCTGTGGCGGACGTCTTATCCGCGTCTTTGCTAGTAAATAATTATGCTTTCCTGATGGATTAAAAAGAATTATATATATATATATATATATATTAAATTATTAAATTATTTTAAATTATTTTAAATTAATTTCCTAATTTTTAGCTTAATTTAACCAATATTAACTCTAAAATGTTCTCTTATTTCCTGATCCAATTCTACCTTTTTTATTTAATTAATTCAATTGAAGCTCTGTAAAAAAATGCTTAAATCAGTGGTTGACACGCTCCGGGTGAAGGGATAAAAATGTGTCGATCTAAACAAATTCTTTTAAAAGATACCTACATTTCCCTATCCTAAATTGACACTCGTACAGAAACCCCTATCATAGTATATAATGACCAGGGATAAATATTTCTGCCCTTTTCTCTTCTTTTCACTTTTGTGTTGTAATGTAGACGTACCTTGTTGCTTCTTTCCTGTATATAAATTGCGCTTCCCGTTAAGTCCAAGAGGGTATTGAAATCTACTTTTAGCAGATTTTTTTTTCTTGTATATGTTCTAGTACTGTAATCTGTTTTATTATTTTCAGCAATAAGTATAATACTTCATGAATGAATGAATTATTAAATTTATTTAGTAATTTAGTATTACTTGAATTTTCCTCAATAAATTTAATATTGTCACGTAGAACTATAGTATAGAACTCAATGACACACACAAGAAATAGAGCTAAACCAATTTATTAACTGAACTCAGAGCTGAGAATACAGTAACTGACAAATCTTCTGCTTTTATACAAGCAGAGAAAGTTCCAGAATACTCTTCTGGAGAGAGTAAGAAAAGTCCAGAACACTTGTCTGGTAAATTAAAGAAATGTCCAGTATCTTCTGGAATTTGAAATAAAGGAAAACATAAAATCGAGGAATTAAGTATTTACATGTACTATTAATCGCATTGTCTCTATTGGGAATCGCACCCAGGTCTCTTGATCATGTGACTAATCCCATGACCATTCGGCCATGGATATTCGACTGCCTTTCTTCAATGCGGCAATATTTAATGGTTTCATAAATCTTTCTTTTAATTAAAACAATTTAAATATATTTTGGCAATTTGCCGTTTGAACTAATTCTCTTGTATTTAATTTCTTATTCACTGAGTTTCTTACTGACTTTTAAAATAAAAGTCTTGTATGATATTTATACTTTTTTAATATAAACTTGAGCATTCATTAAATGCTCTGTGTCATTTCATATTGTTTAATTTTTGGATACAGATTTGAATAATAGAGGAATGTCACGATCTGCTACTTTGATACTAAAATGCAGCCACATTTTGGTAAATAGGATATCAGTCGAAATGCTTAGCATTAGATTAATGTGGAGTTTGTGCACATTTATACATGTTTGAGTCGGGAGCTTACACGTCGGCTTTCTGTGGAAATTAGATAAATGGGAGGCAAGCGTCAACCTCTTCAACTCTAGAATGTTTCGTATTACGTCGTCATTAGCAAAGTTTCAAAGTATACCTTAATTCAATAAATTATTTGATGTTAAAAATGACTGAATTACCATAAAAGTATGGTTCAAAAATAAGTTGAATTTCAGCATTATTTTCACCTAAAACATTATGAGATTTCAATTATATACTATCTGTTATTCTTTTAGTACTCATTGCAATAACTTATATAATTTTCTATAAAAACGGAAAATATTAGATACGTAGAAACTGATCTTGTTTTTGGATACGTAGAATTGAGTTTTTATTTTCAGATCACCAAATATCTTATAAACTAAAGAGTTTCATGTAATATTTTAGCGGCACTTAAATTTCTATTTTAGTCCATTAGACTGAGGTATAATCATGGAATTAAAACTGGGATAAACTTTCTATTAATTTTAATGTATTCACCTACTTTAAAATTCTATTACCAATCAAAAATCACAAATGTATTTTAATATTATCTGAAAACTTCTTTGCAATTATCTTGCAGTTAATCATTTTCATTTTGAGACAATGATAATTAGAAATGAATTTAAAAAACGATTTAATAGAACTTTACTGCTGAAAATGCAGATAAAAAGAATACTAAAAATAAACATTTTATTCGTTATTTTTATTAAGGTTACTTACAAATTATTATATTATTTTTATTTTATTCCTTATCATATACTAGATTTTATTTTGAAACATTTTCAATAAAAATTTCTTTAACTATTTCTTCGATTGAAAATTTTGATGGAAATGCTGCAAAGTTCGATAAGTCTGAATCAATCTAATAATTTGATTTTCCACTCATGCTATAATTTCTGGCGATAAACAGATAGAAACTATACATAATTGATATAAATTTCTTGAACTCCAGCTCTCAATGTCCTTTTCGTGCAATATTCGTTAAACCTGTCGCAAAGTATCCGTTCCAGTCAAAAGATTCGGAAACGTGTTCCAGACAATCATGCAAATTGAATATTCTTTATCTAATCAAACTTGACTATTTTATTCAATAGATCGATACCACTCCTCGCTGTCGTTGGAATTGAATTCTGTGAAATCAAGCATAAGCCAGAATATTCTGAAAATCATCTTCCCGGAGAGATTAAAGGGCTTGTCTCATATGTCGCTCTTTGTTTCTGTTCGAAGACAATGATCGATGTCCATTTTAATCATTCAATGACACTTGTTTAGGCAAGAACTGCAAATTAATTGATATTGTATTGATTATTGGTTGTGATGCCGGCGTCCTGGCATAGGGTAGCGCATCTTCCTCGTGATCTGGGAGTCCCGGGTTCGAATCCCTATTTGGGCATGGTTTTTCTTCATCTGTGAGGGGTGTGAATGTGCGCCCCTGTAAAAAGGAGGTTGTGCAAGCGGATGTGTGGGAGTTTCATGAACTAGAAGTCAGACTTCTGCCCTCGGGTGCTCAGGGGTCTTTACCCTCAGAAGCTACTGCACTCCCTTTCCGTGGTAACGCGGACACGACATCATCATTGGTTATGATATATTTGAAATGGAATGGTAAATATATACTTACTTTGACAGACGGTTCAAAATGAAAGCCTTTTTTTTTTGTAGTGGAATAAGTGCTTAATTTGTTCAATATATATGGAGATACATAATCTTTTTAAGGGATTTGTGTGCATTGTTGTATTATATTAGGAATACAGTCATGGGAATAAGTTTTTAATATATCCTAGTCACTTATTTCTGGGGTAACAGAAGTAGTGAAGGCTATCTTGAAGTTAAACATTTTTAACACTTCTTCAATGGAATTAAAAGTTGGAAATTCTATTAATTAATTTTGACTTTTTATATTGTATAAGGTTCAACAAGCATAATAACGAATACCGCTACTTTATTCCACAACAAAATGGTAACAAAGGTAGCTAAATCTAGTATATTGACTAAAGATAATATTAATTGATATCAACAACACACACGCAAACAGTAAATCACTATTTAAACTACAAAAATAACACAACAACGCTTTCCACCTGCTCGTAATGCGATAACACTCCTAAGAGAGAAGCGAAACTCTGTGAACACTTCATCTTTTATAATCATATGACAGGGCATGAAAATTTCGAGAAGAATCTCATATGAAGTGTTCTATTATATAGCCAAAATTCGGGGATTTCTAGAACCTTCATCTCTGGCGCCAAGACAACCAAGTGTGTTACTAACGACAAATAAATTTTATTCAGTTGTAATCGCTCTTCTGCAACAAGTATAAATACTACTCGTTCTGTGAGTCTGTGCACAAAAAAAAAATGGGATTCCAACAATAAGGCTTTCTATTTACTTCTGTAATAAAACCTCGAGAAGAATCTTCAGATGAGGTGTTCTATTAGAGAGTCAAAATTCTTGAATTTTCCAGAACCTTCATTTCTGTCATCAAGATAGCCTAGTTTGTTCCAACGTCGGAGATTATTGGCATACTTCAGCATTCTCTAAGAAGGATGTAAGAACTTATTTTCAGAATATCAACATTACAGGTAAGAAATATCACAAGAAACTATTAAGATACCTTTAACCACTTTGTATTCTTATAAAGACTCACTTAAACTTGAACGAATGTTACTCTGTACTTAAAAAGTAATAATGCTACAATCAAAGACTTTTCTTCTTTATGCAATGAGATATTGTTTGGAAAAAAGAAAAGAAAAACGTCCTGTAAATAAAGGGAAAATATTTCAACAAGTAAATATGCTTACAGAAAAGCATTTAAAAAGATAAAAATACATCTGCTGCTTTGCAATTCTTTCCAAAACTTCCAAATAGAAATCATTCAATAATTTAACAAGAAAAGAGCTACTTATTAGTTGAAAAATAACGTGATCAGTTATTTTTCTAGAGAATTGGATAAATTGTCTTTGGAATGCAGCAGGCATAAACGAAGAATATCTTTTTAAGGAAAGAATTTATTTGCAGTAAATTTTTAAAGACAGTTTAGCTATTTTTTTATTGCGCTAAATGATATAGAATGTACAGATTTTTCAGACAATAGTTCAATTTAAAATATCTGTTTTTCAAAAGAACTGGGAAGTATTTTGAATCAAATACAGGGAGGTTCCCCCCCCCCACCTCCCAAACAAATTTCTCTTTATATATGAACATCTAGTGGCCTATCCGTCGAACCAAACTAAAAATTCAGGATTGGTTGTTTGAAGTGTGAGCTAGAGATAGTGACGTTGGCAATTTTCGTTATATGCATATCGTTTCAATAACATTTGTAGTTTTTCCAATACGCTGAACATCTTGTTCAAGGAAAAAGTGGTATTGCCATTTGAAAATTTCGAAATTCTTTCACTTCTTCTTCTTTTTGTGTACAGCCACTATCCCGCCACAACTGAACGAAGCAGTATCGACAGGATTTGTTGTGGCCGACTGCTATCTTTTCACTGTAATCGTAACTGTGAGTATGCGTTGTTTAAAATCATTAAAATCTCGAGCGCATACCTTCACATAATCATGTCTGAAATTATGGTTCTATTGGTTGATCGGATTCGCAGCCAGGGAATCATATATAGGGGAAGTTTATTTCGGATCGTTATAGTTTCATCAATGGTATTAGCTTGTGTTCTTTCCAATTAAAACAAATGTTTTCCTGCAAAAAAAATGAATTCTTTTTCAGTATAATAATTGAATATAAGGTTACAAAACAATTTAATGCTAACCTCCGAACACTTTTTATTATAATGAAATTTTAAAAATGGTCGTTCGGTTTGTTAATACTGGGATTGTAAAGAAATGTGCAATTACATTTTTCAATGAATTCAAAATAGTGAATTCTAGAGTATATTTTAAAAGAGAAATAAAATAATAATCTAAAAGTCTTAAACATATGAAAACATTCTGGGAACTGTTACCATAGATGATAATATAAGAATTATAGTGTTAATCTCAAATGTCCCAAAATTTTGATTGGATTATCAATCAATGATTGTGGATTCTTTGCGAACCAAGATTCGTTAACTAATCATTGATTACTCTTCACATAAAAGATCTCTTGGTACTTATTAGGGATTCGGCATTCTTGGTAGAATTAAATTCGCGGCACAATTTTAGAATGGTGAATAATTGATTCCCTTTTCCTGATAACTCATCCATGTGGGAAAATTCAAATCTCATTGACAGTATTCCATGGAGATGTAACTAATTAATACTTGATGCATTTCGGGATATATGCACAATTTTACGAATAACTTAATTAACAGCAAATAAGCTTCGTAAATGCCAAAATATTTGGCGACTTGAAAGTTTAATTACTTCTTTCTATTAATGTGGTGATACTTGCGCATATAAAGCACTAAAGCATTAGTAATCAAATTGAAAACACCTGGTCAAGAACAAAATAAATAAATAAATAAACATTTTCTTTATTTACACAGATTCATTTTCAATCTACTTTCCATCATTTGATAAGGGAAAAAAAAGTTGTAATTATTTATGTTAAGTTAAGTCTCAATTTTTTGAATCATTGTATTTAGTGAGAACCTTCCGATCTGATTTTTTGAACTTTTTAATATATCGTATTTTTACAAAGATGTAAAGAACTACGCCATTATGGTGGGTTTGCACTCGGCCAGTTATAAGCCAGTAAGACAACGCATGCGCTAGAAAGAGACTGATTTATGTTTGCCACAATTTCATGACATAGATTCAGGCATTCCATGTTTGACTATAAATTGATGTTTCGGCGCCCCTGAATTTTTCTTTTTCACTGCATATCGTATTAAAATGATGGATATTTACATCAAGACACATGTTGAAATAAAAAAAAAAGGTCAGCATATCTATACTTGGAAATCTATGGAAAAGAAATGGGAAATAAAATTAAAAAAAAACGCAACGTCACATCAGAAAGAACAAAGAGCAAAAAAAAAAAACGTCGGAATTAATCCATGCTAAGTGATCAATTTTTTCACGATCCCCCACCAAAATAAAACAAAAACAGCCAAGCTTTCAGCCTTCCTACGCATGCGCTGTCTACTGGCTATTTTGTAACTGGCCGAGTGTAAACGCACTTTTAGTTTAAACAAACAATTACATTTATTAGAAAGAAACAACTCACAACAGCGCCAGACTGAGAACTTGCTCATCACTGATGGGACTCGGATTTTATAAACTTATAGAATGTTCGAGAACAATCCAATTTGAATATTTAATAAAGATGTAGAACCTTCCAAATCTTAGACAAGCAATAGAGTAGAATTTAAGTAAAATAATTACAGTCTTTGGATAAAATACCGTAGCTGGATTCGAGCCACAGACCAATCAAATTTAAGTGAGATGAGCTGCCAATTGCGTCACGGCGATTCATAGTTGTACCGGTTTATGCGGCAGTGTAATTCGAGAATATGAATATTTGTTCTTTGTTGAAGATTAAGAAGCACTCCTTGGAAGTTTGGAAAGATTTACTGATGGTAACATTTGGTTCGTAAACTCTCATTCTTTTCTGTGTTACCTATATCACATACTTTATAAATGATCTACTATTTGCCTTGTTTATGGTAAGGCGAAGACTTTTATCTTTACTAATACAATTAAATGATATTCCAAATTTAGATCTGTCTGCAGCGTTTTTGCAATATACAAGAATTAAGAAAAAAGAATGAGTCCAGAAACATTCGAAATAAATCATCAACAAAATTTATTTTGCATTTCAAATAAATCAAACCCTTAATTAATCAACATAAAATTTATTTCAATCATATTTTCAATTAATCAACATTTCGATAATCTTCATTTCACTTATGTTTTAAACTAGAGGTTTATGTCTGGTTCTAATGGTTCACGAATTATTTATTTTGCTGTGATTAAAGTTATATCCTGTTTATGAAAATATTTTATTATCATGAGAGAACATGATGTTGTTTCGGTTTGAGGTTTTGAAGCCACAAAATGCACAGGCAGAAAATTGGCGATCTATCGATTTTGATTCATTAATTTTTCGCTTTTAGGGTTATTAGGAAAAGATAAAGACGGTTGTCTCATTTGGCGACTTATCACCTACAAAAAGTTACAACTTGGCGCCAATGTCCGCCATGTACCCGATTCTTTTGTCTCTTACCAATAAAGAACAGGGTCATAAGAAAATTAAAAAAAAAAAAAAAAAAAAAAAAAAAACGATATATATAATAATTTTTTTTTTTTTAATTTTCAATTTTTCTAAAAGTTTTAGAGCCGAAGATTTTGAGATGAAAAAGAAAAAAAAAATAACATCACTTTTTAAAAAGTTGAGAACTGTGCAATACAATAGTCGCATGATCTTTCCAAACCAATTGAAACTGTATTTTCACACACACAAAATCCTGGCCTCGAATTAAAGTTTTAGAGCTTGAAAGATTTTGAGATGAAAAATAACCATCGTTTTCAGAATATTGACGCATGCATAATCTAATAGTCATGTGATTAGTCAAAATTGATTTAAACTGGTTTTTCACGAAAAAAAAAATTCTGGTCTCGAGTAAAAACTTTTAGAATTCATTTGATTTTGAGATGGTCAATAACCATTGCTTTTCTAAATATTGGTAATTGCAAAATATGAGTCATATGAGAACATGATGTTTTTCTTTCGGATTGATATCACGTGACTTAAAGAATAATATTTTCACATGATAACATGAAATTTGCTATAGCAGATTTCATTTTTTTTTATAATTGTGGATTTGGTTGTATAACTATTATACTAACATATTACCCGAATTTGCAAAGTCTTTTTTCTGACTAGCCATATGCAGTGACCAGCTCACTCAGCGGGAGAATGAGTTTTGTTTAATTTAAATGACATCTTTCATGCATAAGTTGGTACTTTCGATTCTCTCTACCTAGGAGGAATTTTACAAATGAAGAGGAATCTCATGATGCTATAATTGAAATAAATTAAAAATGCGTGGCAATGCATTTTAACCCTTTAAAGGGCCATTTTTTTCTAGTCATATTATGTTAGAATATTTTTTGGCTTGAAATTCGAATAAGAAAAGGGATTCATCAGGCTTATTGGATAAATTTAGTTTGATTAATTAATTAATTTGGTTAATTATTAATAATAATAATTAAGTAAGAAATCAAGACACATCATTTTGTCTGAGATAAAGACCTGAAGCATCTAAGTTTCTGACTTACAAAATCTGTCAGAACTTATGTCAACCTACATAATTTCATACAAAGATTGATAAATTTGTTGGGAAGCATACTTCCCACGGCCCTGGAAAGGGTTAAGTTACACATAGAAAATGATATGCATTTTGCGATGGTGTATCATTTTCACTTTTTGATCGCATTTAATCTACTCGGATTATTTTTAAAATCTTTCTTCATCAGTTTTAAATAATGGAAGACATTCACATGATGAAACATTTGATGGAACATGAAAGATATTTGAATTTCATTGCTCTAATGAAATCGAATGCAAAGTTCACACTAGAAATATTCTTAAAAATTTTCAAAATATATGGAAACAAATACATGCAAATTAAATTGACATTATGAAAAGAAAATATTGAATTTTCCCCCGTCATTTAAAAAATATAATAAACATGCACTGTAATATTTTTGGATAATATGGAAAAACATTGCTTAATTTTCAGAGAAAATTTGAAGAAAATTTCGCTTTGAAATACATATTATAACATTATAAATCTTTGCAGAATAAGGTATTTCTTAGAGTAATAATTTGTTATGTATAAACACACGATTTCTTTTTTAAGAACTATATACGATAAACGATGGGCAAAACATTATTTGTGTAATTATAATATTTTATACGGCTTCTAATATATTTAAATGGCTTCTGCTGTAGCTCCAATTAGGCACGGTTTAGTTTTATGATAGGTCACAACATGGCTTTATGTAAAAGAAAGTCATTGTCTATATATAATTTAGATTTATTTTCTAGGGTGTTTAGAGCTCCATTTGCTGTTAAAGATTATTTTTATGACGTGAAGATTTCGGAAATTGACACTGAAACTAAAATTGAGCATTACAAGCTACAGACAGTTGGTCGAGAAAACTACCATAAACTCTATTTGGCGTAAGCCGTCTTTTAAGATATCCATTTTAATTTCCTGATTTATCCCTATAAAACTTAACATCAAAGGAAACGACTTACGAAAACTTTAAAGCCTTGTTGGAACGGCATTCTTTATTTAGAGATCCAGAGGAGGAAGAATATAAAATTATCAAATTAAGCTGGAATGCCATCTGTTAAAGACAAAGCTAACGATCTGCAACCATTAAAAACGTACGATTAGGAAGTCATTAAGCTTCGAAGAAGGACAATTTAATCCTTAAATGTAGGTTTCAAGAAGTAGGTTAAAATGTGTCTTAAAAATCCTTAAGAAGCTGTAAAAGTATATTATAAATGATCTTAAAATTTATTTAGTGGAGAAATGTTTGTTGAGTACATTTAACAAAAGAATGAAAGAACAGCAAGGACAAAGATTACAGAGAGGTAATACAAATATACAAGGATTGGTAAAACAGAGAGAGAAAGAGAGATTTATGAGCAAATACATAATAATTTTTTTAAATTCAATATTAGAAAAAAAATTCCTTTAACCCTTTCTAGGGCTGTGGAAATTATGCTTCCCACCAAATTTATCAATCTTTGTGGGAAATTATGTAGGTTGACATAAGTTCTGACAAATTTTTTTAGTAGGTCAGAAACTTAGATGCTTCAGATCTTTATCTCAGACAAAATAATGTGTCTTGATTTGTTACTTAATTATTAATTAACGAAATTAATTATTTAATCAAATTAAATGTTTCTACTAAGCTAAATGAATCCCTTTTCTTATTCTAATTTCAAGCATAAAAATATTTTAACATAATATGGCTAGAAAAAAATGGCCCTTTAAAGGGTTAAAAAATACTAGACGAAATGTTCTTATGATGTCAGAAACATGCGAAAAAAAAAATGATTTAAGAAAAAAAAAATTAACAAATGCAAATCAGACATAATATATTTTTCAATGCAGAAAAGTTTTCCCGTTACTTTTTCTTTGTTAAGAACCTCAATCACAGTTTTTTAAATTTTATTTTCCGTAAAAAATGTAATTATTTATATTTTATTTGTTCAGAAGGAATGATTCTTTTTTATTATTTCATTAATTAGATTTTCAAAATTCTTCATGTGTAATCACTGGTCAAATTTGCAGTCCTAAAATATTCCTCCAGTATTTTCAAAACAGGAACCATAATCAAACAACTGAAAACTAGATTCTCAGTTATATATAACTACAAGCAAGGGTTACAATTTGTTAATCATTGCTAAAAATTCATTTTGCTCAATTAAATAGAATTTAAAATAAAATCAGCTGGAGTGGTTTCGCGTTTTCAGCGAAAGTGGCCAAAACTTTCTCAAATTCTTTCTAATAAATGTACTTGAGTTTTATTAACCATATTCATTTAGAACACAATAATTACGAAATTCTTTAGCGTGCCATTTTGACGATTAATCGCTGGAATGAGGTTAATACACAAGTACCAGCAAAACGATTGTCCATTTTGGATTTCCGACAGATTGAACCCAAAATTTCACACAAACCACGATTATAGTCACAAAATAACATGTAACAGTAACATTTGGAACCAAATTTATCAAGGAGGTTGACCCTCCCCCTCGATAGATTTGGTTCCAAATTTTATGAATATGTACAGTTTGGATGTTAAATTCATGTATGAAATTTTTTCCATCTAGCTTTTTTCATTTTGTAGCTAACTGTTAATGACATAAATTCGTCTTTTGAATAGATTCTATCACATTTTGATAGAAATTCAGAAATTTGGAACATAGATCATATTCTAAATTTCATCCATGTAACTCGAATAATTTTTAATTTAAATTTTCAATTTATCTTGTTCATAAATAAGCATAATTCAAAAGATGTGTTTTTTGAACTCATGGAAGTCTAAAACTTGAATATTCATTAAAATCTCTAGTTTCAAATTTTTGAAAATTGCAATATTTTGCATACTCTTTTTATTTATAGAAATTAAAAAAGAATACTGACAATGCATTTTTTTCTTTTTCTTAAATTGACAATTTGATGGTTGAGTAAAACTTCGTTCTCGAATTTGTATGGAACAGCTTATAGATTTGGACTGCTAATAATGTTATTGATATCATTATCAAAAATGTCCAAAGAAAATGCGCTTTTGTAAATTATGCTATATGTTATGCACAAAGCTGATGTAATTGCTCAAAAGTTGACATAATTGCAAAATACGAAAATATATTCATGTGTCTAAAGACAAAAAGATAAAAATTACTTTCTTTTCAACTGCTAAATTTGTACAGCCTAAATTTATAACCATATTCATTAAGGATGTATTCGGTGCGTTTTTATCAAGTACTACTTTATATTTGAATCTGGATTCAAAAATTTAAATTTATCATTTTTAAAATTGTGAAAATATGCACAGTTCAATTATTTTATTAAATAATTTAGGTTCTCAATACTCATTGTATCGAATTGTTTGAACCTGAATGCTGACAACTTCTTTCTTATCTCCTGGATTGTCCTCTAAGGAATCAAACAAGTACTATTTGCTCAATCCCAGATCTCTCGCCTACAGACTTTGTGAATTTTTAAAAGTAAATCTTGGGAATTCACAGGATTACCCACGATCTGGTCGATTATTATGCTCTGAAGTTTAATCTCTACTTTGAAACACTTCAGTGCCTTTTCTAATCATACCAAGTGCTGCATTAAAAAGAGACTGATCTCACATGATCTCCAAAGAATGACATTCTAGAAAATTTCAATTGGTGCCCATGAAAGTTTACTTTATCTACATTGTATGCTGGATGTTTCGGATTAATTGAATTATTATGACCTTGGAAATTAAATACTGGTGTCCAGTAAAGACTAAAGTAGATAGATTAGTATTAGTAAAATTCTAGAGTTAAGTGAAGTTTTGTAATCACCTGTCGATGGAGATAAGGTATGGGGCTGGCTTTATTCAATAAGATAACCGAATTTATGTTGATTCCGGCTTTATTACCATTATGAACATCATGTATACTTATATATCGGATGGCGATTCTGGTAAACGAGAAATGATATATTAAATATAGCAAAAAATGCAATCTGTAATATTAATGTAATAAGGCTTAGATGGTGGCATAGTATTTATAAATTGCGTGATGTAGGATGCTTGATTAGGAATCCATTCAAATGCTGTTTGAATGCTGTTTCAAATCGTTGGATCTAGAGATACCAAATTTTTAATGTAGTTACTTCTTGAATAATAAACGCCAACAAAAATATTTTTTTAAATTTTTATTATTTCAAGATTAATTGAAATTATGATGCTTTCCCTGAATGACTTCGGAGCATATTATTGCACAAAAAGCAAATTTAGCAAACGAGGTACACGAATACAAATTTAGTGGATATATGGTCAAATTTTAATATTTATTGTTTTATAAATACCAAAATGTATTTTTCAATTTTCTGTGGAGTGACTTCAGATGTTTTTGAATGTTTAGAATATGCATAAAACATGGAGCAGTACATATCATCCGATTATTCCAGCCGATGCAAATATAGTATCAAAACCGTGAAATACATTTAACTAATCTTCCGCGAACATTTCGATGTATAATTTTTCTCCTGTTGAATACATCAGTTTTAGAATCATGAGAGAGGACATCTTTTGCTCTATTAAATAGAGTGAGAGGATATGGATATTCGAAAGTTTGGTTGATATGGATATGATATATATAAACAAATTTCATTTGAATATATTTTACGCGATGCAAATAAAATTGAAAGTCAAAGAAAAAGTAAGATTTTTGAAAGGCAAAATATTATCTATAAAATTTATAAATCAACTTGGATATTATACTGATTATTAAGCTAACTTTTTACATTCCTGATAGAGATTTGGATTTTTATTCCAAATCATTGAATTTTGGGGATGCCAATAATATTCAGCGACCAACATGCAAGATTGGATTGAATCACGTGTTTGAGAACTTTTTGATCATCTGGCACTAGGGCCAGAATGAGATTCCAGAATTCGTTTCAGCGTCGTGGATTTAAGGACTAGTTCCAAAATTGATAAGGACTCTGTCCAAATCAATGAACTCTTGAGACGCCAAGAAAAATGAACATCCTTACTTTAAAATTGTGCTTCATATTAGAGATCCCTAGACATTGTGTTTATAATCTCGTACTATGGTCATCCCTGGACATTGTGTTTATAATCTCGTACTATGGTCATCCCTAGACATTGTGTTTATAATCTCGTACTATGGTCATAATGAGAACAGTTTAGTGACGTAAGCACAGTTTTAGTGACGTAAAATTACTGATGGTTTTATTATTGGACTGTTTCAAATGTTTAAGTCATAAAGGGGCAACAATCATATGTTTATATTAATGGATATCATATTCACATTAGGAATATGAATATGATCAATGAATGGATATCATATTCACATTTTCAAAATCACTAAAATGGATTACTAAAAAGCATGTCTTATTTGAAATTTATTTTATATTAAAATGTATAAGGCATACTTGATTTGCATTTTTCACCAAGGTATGTATGAGAGATGTCTTGTAAAAAGGTCCTCGATTCTGTTGTGTAATAATTTTATGTTATTATACAGGTAAGAAAGATACCCGCCAATCAGGAATTAAATATATTTTATTAATGACGTACTTAACTGCTGTTGCCAAATACACTTACTTAAGTATATAAAGGAAATACATGTATGGCAAAGATCATAAGTCGTTATAAATATTACTACATCTTCCCTTTTAAAAATTTAAGGAATAAAATATTTGAATTAATAAAAAAATATTAATTAATGAATATTAATAAATAAGCATACGGGTTGAGTAATAATAAAAAAGCATAAGAATTATTAATAATTCAGTCTTTCTGGTGGGTCATATGTCCAGAACGGGGCATTACGGGATCGAGAACCAAAGCAACTTGGTTGGAATATACTGCATCAATGGAAAGACAAGAATCACTAAAAAAATGTTAGATTGTTCTGAGGGATCTTAACAGTAATCTCGATAGAATAAGTTGAGGCAGGAAGAAAACACATTCCCGATCAGGGGCAATATCAGCCTCGGTGTAGAAAATAACCTCAGAATTTCGTCATAAAATATTCCTATCAGATGTAGCGACAAAATAAGAGCGGGAAACATCTGAAGCAGAAAGAAGAGTAGAAGGAACATAGTTTTTATTAACTGTTTTTAGTTTAACGATGTCACCTTTTACAGATAATGAATTTTCATTTAAAGAGTTCTTGAATCTCGATTGCTGTTGAGAGTCTTGTCTTTGAGAACTCAGTGATGACTTTCCAGATAGACGTTGAATGAGTGTAAGGGAATTAAGGTAAGAGTAAGACTCCAAAAAGTCATTGGAGGGGGAAGTAGGATAGAAGGGCTTAGTAATAATATGGGGTTGAGAACTCCTACATTCCGATGAGAAAAAGTAACTTCTTGTATTCCGTTCACTTTCTGTTTCGAAGGCGTGATGGCTATCATTCAAGTAACTTCGGATATAAATTTCTATGCGGTTATTTGATGTGTTCTAACGACAATTTTTAAATAGAGTTTTTGCCACAGTTTAAACCTTTTGAAAGAAACAGATTTGCTCCTAGTTAAGTGATGAGTATATGATCATTTATAACAATCATTATAGTGGAAATAAATCTTCTATGATTTATTTGAAGTTGATAATTTCATATATTGTTTTATTTTGAAATAATTTTGATATACTTGTACATAATAATCTGTACATCTACAATCTACTGAAATAATATAATTTCAGTAAAAAGTATCCCAGCATTGTCCTGATAAAATCTATTTATTCTTTAGAAAGAGCTAATGATCAAGGTAGGAATTCTTTAACTAAATACATTTCAAAATAGTTAGTCCGACATATATTTCCTCCATTATTCACTTCCATCTCAGCTGCGTCGTCATTAGTCATATAGGAATAACCACTACCCACATATTTCAGATGCTCTATTCTAGTTTCGTTATTCGGATTGTTAGTCGGAGGATAATGATAAGGGCGCGATTAAAATACCTCAATAAATATGCTCATTTTTGTAGAAGTTCATCTCGAATGAGCATTGTTATTATCGATTTCATATACATGCAAATAATAAATTTATTAATACATTTATCATTAAAATATTTTCATTGCTACTGATAGGATTAATTTTATTTCGTAATTTAATTTCTCACCTTTTCCGAATTCCTTTATTTATATTGTTATATATTTATATTGTAATGAAACTGGACAGAAATGCACTAATTTCAACAGCATCATTATCGGAAATTAATTAAATAATTAGAATCATTTTTTTATTTAAAGTCAAAATTTGAGAATAATAAAATAAATTGTTTTTTCAGAAAAGAATCGTTTGGCAACATTTTCATTCGAAAGCCGTTGTTCTTGCATTCTTTGTAAATAAAAATTTTACTCTAAAGTTTCATAGTGTTTTTCAAAAAATAAACTTTGTGGCAATACTGAAGAGAGAAGATTTATTCCCAAAAATAAAAGGAGAGAGTAATTATAGACAACAGTATCACACACACACACACAAAAAAAAAAAAAAAATAGAAAATACAATATTTTAAAATAAAACAGAAGTGAATAAAAGACAAAATAAAATAATATTTAGAAAATGTAAATAAAGAGAAAGGAAATTATTAGGAAACTTGTTTGCTGCAATAGAATGCCACTACTCCATTGAAAATTTAAATAACCATGTGTTTGTTCAGAGATGCGCACAGATGTACTTGAGTACAACTAATAAACACAAAAAATGAAGTCAGTGACGAAAAACAAGGACAAATGTGTATATAAAATTTACGGTTACTCGTTTGCGACCAAAAAACCCATTAGATTTGAATATAAAACAATTTTAAATTGTATTTTTGCTTATAGTATGAATAAAAGAATACATACTTTGTATTTTACACAATCTGTTTTATAACGTTGCTTAAATAATTGAATTTTAGTGTTGTATGGACAATTTTGATTACACACTTGGATGAAAACTGTTGAAAAATATAAATTAATTTACAGCAGCTTAAATTTAAAGTCGTAAATAGAGTAGACATTGTACCATAAATTTTTTGTGACACTAAACTTTTTAAAAATTAGTAAGTGATTTCTTAGAGCAGTTTTATTTTTTTCTATTTATCGGAATCTTTAAAATAAGCTGCTTGTTTCTTGATTTAACATTTGCTACCAATAAAAAATATCTTGTTTCCTAGTATAAACAAAAAATTCTTGAAAATGAAAAGATCTTATTTTTGTAGAATTTCGCAAATTATTAACATTTTCATTTCGTTATTTTCCAATTTCGTCCCGTTCTAATTTGTTATGGTGAATTTCACATAAAATTACTTTAAAGTGAATTTTCAAGTTAAACTTTAAAAACGTATGTAATATACATTTGTTCGGCGTTTCGATAAAGTGACGTCGCCTTCAGATAACACTAATAATTTATCGTTTGATTTCTTATTTTTTAAATTTTTTTTTAATATCGCGCCACAAATAATCGCGGGAATATCGTTTGGTCTTTTCAAACTCATTTTCATATTTAATTATTGCACTTTTGTAATATACAACTTATGTTTATCTTTTTAACGACATTTTGTATAATTTTTAACCGCACTTTTATGGTTTTAATGAATTTTGTTTTTCAAAAAATATGTATTTATTATGTGGATACTGGAATTTGATTTTTAAAACACGCTAATTTATTTCATTTGATTTCACCACATATGCAACAGTTTCTAGAATATTCTAGTAATAGCGAAATTGTGATGAATGTTTAATTTATTTTCAACTTACCGCAATGTAAATAAAAAAAAAATTAAAAAAATTGAAATCTGCTATCACAAGTTTCAAGTTATCACGTGGGAATATTTTTTTCGGTGAATTACTTGGAGCTATAAAGCAATATTTGTAACTCAGAATCTAATCGGGGACGTTTTGCGTTGAATGTTGACGGTTGTGATTCAGAATCTAAATTGGCATGATATGTGTTTGAAGTTGAGTGTTGCGATTGAGAATCTGCAACACACTGCACACGTTTACGCTTTCTCCGTTCCCGTTGTAAAGCTATTTTACTTTCATATTTCATTCAATCTGCTTCTAATTTTAAATTTTCATCATTTATTTTCGTTTAATGAAGGTTTTGTCTCTGAAGGATTGATTGAAGGTTTTGTTCCGATCTCTGTTTTCTCTTTCGTCCCCTTTCTTTTTTTCATTGCAATGCGTCATTGGGAGAAAGCTTAAGACGCCCTATTTATGATTTATTAATTGCCTACGCGATTTCGAGCTTCAACCCCCCCCCCCCAACCAAAACAACAGCATGTTCTTTTTCCGTTTCCGTTTCTCGGCTTCTAATAACATAAGTGACGTAAATGTGGTATCGTTTGATAGAGGACATCGAGTAGAGTGTATTGAGGCCAGTCGTTATAAAGATATTTTTTTCAAAAACGAATGCGAAAACCTCGTTCGAAATTTCACATTTTTATAACTTTGAGAACCCGTATCTCTTTAGTCACTCGGAGTAGCAACGTGAAACTCATATCGGTACGCGCATTTCGGCGTGTACTATCCAACGATATGAGAAAATGCAATGTAACTCGAATGTGTAAATTTCGAGACCCGATCTCTTTCCTTATTGAGACCTACGGTAATATTGTCATTCGACTCTATTCATTGAGGCGAGTTTTTTTACCAGTCGCACAAGTCTCTACGTTACATAGAAGCCAAGATATAACAACTTCCGATCTGACCGGAAGTTGACGTCATCGACACCCCGAGACCCATAGGAACTCTATGGTATCGGCCCAACACTGATTTGACCAATATTAAGCAAAATCCGTACTACGCATGCGGTTACAAAATTTGGGGGTGGGGGCTTATAGGACACCCCGGGTACTTCTAAGTGGAAACCCCATGTCTCTAACATATGTAGTTTACGAGATATAACGAAAATCATTTGCGCATGCGCCGTAGATGATTCTATGGGTGATCTTCTATAGCCCCGTAGGATTACTGTGGGGAAAACCTATTGTCTTTAACATATATGGTGTACGAGATATAACAAAAACCATCTGCGCATGAATAGTAGATGACTCCATAGAGGAGGGGGGGGAGTCTTTTATAAATTCATAGGAATACTATGGCCATTTGCAGGGCTTCATCGAGAGAAAGCATAGGACGACCCATTTATGCTTTATTCATTAACTACGCGCAGAGCAGGCTTCCTCTTCAAAGGGGCCTGGGTGCAAGAAATCATTTGGGGCCCTAATTTTTTTGCAGAGAAAAAAAAAACAAATCTGAACATATTTATTTAATGCATTTTTTTTTTATTTTTTTTTTTTTTTTTTGCTAATACATTAATTATTTTAGAAAAATTACAATTTTTTTTTTACAATTTCTTTTTTGATGCTTAATACAGAAAGTACATTTAAGTGTTCTGAACACATGCTAGACCGAAGATAATTCTTTATTAGTTTTAATTTGCTGAAAGAGCGCTTGGCACTTGCTGTAGTAACTGGCAACGTAAAGAAAAGTTTTAACATAGTTAATACATTTAGAAATAACTCATTATAATTATTATTTAGTATGCATTGCAATATGTCTTGTGCATTATTTACATCTCTTTCATTCAAAATCAAATCCCGTAGCAAACAAATTTCTTTGATTAGGTTTTCATCTACATCTGTGTTATAAAACTTTACAAAGTTTTTGGAACATTTCTCTAATTCATATTTTGTGTCTTGTGACAAAACCTGACGACAGCTACGCAAACACCTTCAATAGCTCTTAATCTCTCACTTAGAATAAATTTCAATTTTTCTGGTGTCTTTGTGGTTTCTAAGGGTTTAAGACTGAAATCATGTATAAAGCTTAAAGGATAAATGTAGGAAGAAGGTATATAAATTATTTATATCATTATTTTTCAAAATAAATAAATTAATTAAATTTTTCATGTGGAAAACAGATTCCTAATTAAAGATGAGATTAACAGAAAATGAAAAAAGCTACAAAATACTAATTATATTTAATACATTCCATATTATTAAATTTTAACAAAATGAATGATAGCATTTCACTTTCCAGGTTTTGAGCATTATTTGTGCCACTTGAAGCTTTAATTCAATTTCTGGATACTTTTTATAGTAAGACACAGTAATTAAAGGTTCGTTATGATTGATGTCCAGTTACCTGCAAAACATGACAAAATCCTGCCAACATTCTGAAAACTCGTCAATAGTCAGTCAAATAAGAATGGGTTGACGGTGTGCCTAGCCAGGGTTTATAATAGTTAAAATATATAGTTTATAGTTTATACATAATAGTTTAATCTCCCAAAATCTGAGAAGCTTATTTTTTTAAATAAAATCACACCTCTGAGTGAACACAATTACTCAAAAGCGTTTTCAACTTGATGGATGAAATTTTGTATATGATTTAATTTAATTTTTAAATATTTATAAAATTTTGAACGAAGTACATTCAAACTAAATTTGACAATTCGGTAGTCCGGAAGTAATTTAACACGATAGCAACAAAACGAAAAACGTTGAATGAGTAATATTTGATGTACAGATTTAACATATGATGATGTCGTGACCGCGTTACAACGGGAAGAAGGGTCCAGTAACTTCTGAGGGTAAAGACCCCTGAAGAAGTCTGACTTCCAGCTCATATAAATATGACACTCACGCACTCGCTTGCATAACCCCTTTTTACAGGGGGTTCTATCACACACCTCACAGAACACAGAACAATCATGCCCGAACCAAGACTCGAATCCGGGACGCCCAGATCACGGGGAAGACGCGCTACGCCTAGGCCAGGATGCAGGCGATTTAACATCTAAAATATTTCAAATTTGGATTGACCGTCTGTCGATCTGCTCTTTCACAAGCGTGTTAACTTAGTAAAAGCGACTTAATTTGATAATTGATCTTATCATTAAAATAATTTAGTATGGAATTTTGAGTTTTATTTGGTTGGCAATGAGTGTCCAAAATGCATATTCGGTTTTCTTCATTATTATACGAAGCACTAAACGCTCATGTAAGGGATTTGAAAAATGGTGCTTCTTGAATTGATGTTTTTTTCTGCATTAATTTCGCGTGAATTTTATCTTTCAGCATATTTTTGCGCTTTTTTTGTCTTTTTCTTTCACTTTTATTTTACCTTCCACTTTCTTTGTTTAACTAATTACTTCAATAATATGAAATGGAAATTTACCTCAAATACAGCACAGGGCAGAAACTTATTTCTTAACATATTAAGTAAAAAGGAAATTTGTTCTTAAATTTTATTCAACATATTTTTTATAAATTTTAATCAATTTTAATCTCGATCGATAGCATTCGTTTTAAATTCCTCATGAAAAATCTAGTTAATACTCGAAAGAATATATATAAATTAAAACCCACATAGTTTAATTAAATATTACCTCCCCTCTTTAGCCCCCTCTAGTATTCTATGCTTGATTATTAGATTCATTCCATTGTTAACTTAGTAATAATCATATGTTATATTTCAGTTGTTATTGGATGCAGGTTTCAACAATCACTCTTATGTTGTTAGCAGAAATACTACTGTTTAATGTTAAACAAACACACGAAATACAAACAATGCAATAAATGAAACAATGAATCCACCTTCTGCTGCTCTGTTAAGAATCATTTCTCTTTTTGCAACTGATCGTTGTGACTTTTTTTTTGCTGAGCTATGCTTGGTGTGTTTTATGAACACTTCAATGAGGCTACGGCCATCATTGGATGGATCGTCCTATGGACGATCTTGGAACTGTTGAAATATTACATGTTCCCTCACTTACCCTCAATCGGAGATCTGTTTTTCGATCCCGATTTGGATCAAGATGTTGATACACCATCTGATCCACCTGCGACTAGAGTAGAATCCGTCCCAGTGGTTCGCTCCTACACGGTATTTAGGATTTGCCAGGCTTTAGAACTTCCTGCGAAACTGGCTCCATCTGCAATCCCTAAGTCTGATATCCCTGTTGTAGAATCCTATATGGTCTACAAGCTGTGTTCTGCTCTGGGTTTGCCTGCACGGATGGCTCCTGTCGGAGTGCCAGTTGTAGAATCCTTTGCGATCTACCAGTTCTGCTTAGCCTTGGATATTCCAGTGAGATACCGGTCGCAGAAGGACGCAGTTTAACATCAAAACTGTCGTCAGCTGCCCGATGCAGTTTTCAGATCAGAACTGTCTTCGGATGCAGCGATGGAGGGTGGGTGGGTGGGGAACAAAAGTAGCCCATCTCCACGTGGTGTTCCCTGGGCAACGGTGCAGTTCTTTGGAACTGCATCGGCTAAGAGGCTACTCAAGTATAAAACAAATAAGGAACTTTTTATTTAGTTTGACAAAACTACACACCTAATTTTTGATTTTCCGTTTTAATGCTATAAAATTTCATTACAAGCATCAAATTAAGAACATGCAGAATGTGTATTTATGGTAGCAACAACTGCAATGTTTTTTAGATATACGTAAGAATTATATATTTTTATCCTAAAAAAATAAAAAAAATAATTTAAAATTTGTATTTGACAAGGAATTGTTATAGAACTCCCACATACAGAAAAACAGTGGCGTTGACAATCATAAATCTGATGGAGGAATCTTATAATGACTTGATTTTGAAAAATTAAAGCGACAAAAATTTACAAATTCATAACATAATTCATTCGCCAGATATTTATAGCAGGTTATGACAAAGTAGATTAAAGGCCTTATGGTCAGAGCTGGCCTTCTCTTCAAAGGGGCCTGAGTGAAAGAAGTCATTTAAAGCCCTAATTTTTTGTAAAACAAATAAACAAACAAAAAAAAGAAAGAAAGAAATTTAAACATATATTATTAATGCAGATTTACTTAATGCGTGATTTTTTTTGCTAATATATCAATTACTTCAGAAAAATTACAATTTTTTGCAATTTCTTTTTCGGTGCTTAATACAGCAAGTGCATTGAAGCTTTTTGAATACATGCTTGACCGAAGATAATTCTTTATTAATTTTAATATGCTGAAAGAGCGTTCAGCAGTTGCTGTAGTAACTTGCAACGTAAAGAAAAGTTTTAACACATTTAGATATAACTCATTATAATTATTATTTAATATACATTGCAATATGTCTTGTGAGTTATTTACATCTCTTTGATTCAAAATCAAATCCCGTAACAAACAAATTTCTTGGATTAAGTTTTCATCTACATCTGTGTTATTAAACTTTACAAAGTTTTTGAAACATGTTTCTAATTCATATTTTTTTAAAGTTTTTATATCAGTGATTAATTTGAAGTCAAAAATACTATTTGGTGTACTTTTAGACCCATCTTCTATTTGTATAATAACAGTAGCAATTACAGTGTTAAAAATAACATCTAAATTCCTCTACCGGGTTTTTTTTATATATATATAACTTCGGAACATAATCTTTTCCTTTTTCGAATTCGCTTTTCAAGAAAATGTTCAAATTATGTGCTAGCACTTTTGCTTCGTCGAAAAATGTGTTAAAGTTTGTTCTTAAATTTTGGATTTCAGTTTTAATTTTATTGACTACATTGAAAGCCGATTCAAGAACAATTGTTTCTGCTTTAAATAGTTTATTGATAATGTTAATTTTGGAAAATATTGCAAAAAATACTATTAAACTTAAAATAAATGACATTTCTTGCACCTAATAAACTTTTAGCTTCGGATACCGTTGTATTATCGTTACTTACATCATTTAAACATCAACAAAATCTTCCAGAGCATTACAAGTGTGTTCAAACTTTGTATAGACTGCTTTCACCTAATCTATTTTGGCTTCCCAACGAATGTCACATAATGATTTAGGAGTAATATTTAAATGCTTTGCAGAATTTCCCATCTTTATCCCATTGCAGAAAAAAAGCAATATAACGTTGTAATATTCCAAAAAAGTTTTTTTACTATATATACTGCTGGAAGCGGCATCATATATTAATAAATTAAAGGAATGATGTGACAGACAAGTAACATAAATTGCATGCGGATTTAGAAAAAGTATTGTAGATTGCACCCCTTTATATTTCCTTTTCATGTTACCACCGTTGTCATATGTTTGCCCTCTACAATTCATACAATTCATAATCAACATCAGTAAATCTTTTCAATAGAGTTTTGTTAGTCTTTCTCCAGTTACTTAAAATAAACCGTATGAATGACTCGTTTATAGTTAACCTTTCCTCTTCAAATTTTACATACCTAATAATGATTGAAGTTTGTTTCTTATGGTAAATATCAGGAGTACAATCTCTTTGAATACTACAGTACGTGGCTGCTTTTATACCAGGTTTAATTTCGTTAAGGACTTCATTTTCTAATACAGAGATAATTTGTTCTTTTGAACTATGAACTATTTTTCGAATTTATTATTTTGTTTATATGATCCGTTAGTACAGGATCATATTTACTTAATAATTCAATCAAACATAAAAAATTTCCATTCTTAGGCTACCTTTTTATTTCACGATTTCCTCAAAGTAGAAGATTAGAAAAATAGAATCATTTAACTTGATTTGTTTCACCAATAGTTGAACGTAAATTTAGTCGTTTTAGTAATTCTTCCCAAGCAATTAACGAATTAAAATGACAACTAGAACGCTCATGATCTTGGATCACAGTTGACAGCTTTCTCCAGTTATTATAGCCACCTATAAATCGTGGAGTTTGGTTATCTCTTCTTCTTTTGGAAAACAGTATACAACAAAAACAAAATACCGAGTCTTGCGTTTTTGAATAAATTAACCATCTGCGATGTTGGGGTTCACCATTAGGTATTTTTTAAAGTAGTGCCTAATGGAAAATGATCCACCTTCAGCATTTTTAGCAAAAAATCCCTTTTGTTGTACAGGTCTGCTTTAACACAAAACATTCTAAATTTATCAGTTATAATATTTGACCATAAACCAAGATCATTTATACTCTCTTGATAGTATTTGTTATTGTCATATCTGTTATTATTTTCTGATTCGGTCATATTCATATAAACACAAAGTTCTCCAACAAATTTCACCGTTTCAACATTTTCATTGCAAGACTATGTAGTTGGAGTAGAAATTTCTTTCCCAATTGAAGTTTGAATTGCAATTTCTAAAGTTGAAGCAATTTCTTTTCCAGAATTACTTCTAAAACAAGAAAAGTGATCTACTTGTGACTTCTTGTGATTTAACTTCTCTTCTTTTTTCTTTTCTGATGATGTTCTTTTTTGACACCCAGAGCGATATTTCATTGGCATGGGCATGGTTTATCTAACAGTATTAAGCAGTTTATAGAATGAATTATCAAATTAATATATGCTATACAATACGCTATTACCTAGTAAGTGAGATAAGTGACTGTAAATTCACTTACCTTATACTAATAATATTTGCACACTTGCACTAAACTGTAATATATACTGTAAACTTCGTATATTTCCAAATCCATTTGTTGCTCCAATTAAACTTCTTCCTTAATTCTTTTCATTCCGGTCGTGACTGATGAAAAAGTAATGCAGCGTGCATTGCTAGGAATTGAGCGTTTAATTTATCTTCGTTTTACTTTTTGTTTCAACAACTTAATATAAACAAAGTTGCGCACATAAAATATATTACATTAAATGTAGGAAAATATAGATAGTTAATGATTTGCAAGTCTATTTGAACCAAGCGTCATCCTTGACTTCTGGGAGCCACATGCGCCCAGAAGACGCGCCGTTCTGTCTTAACATGTCTGAAGGGGATCTCCTTATTCATAAACGACCCCCCCCTTTTATAGGAATCACTGTGATCGTCGCCCAGTAACAGTGTAAGTCAAAGCTCAGCTAGCCATGTGGAAACAATTGTGTACTTTCAGTATGTGTAAACGCTATTATTCTTCAGAACACTATTTTGATTCTTGATCACAGCGGGGCCCCTCAATCGTGGGGTTCGGGTGTATAGCATCCACTGTACCTCCCAGATGGCCGGCCCTGCCTACGCGATTTCGAGCTTCAATACCCCCTAACCAAAACAACATCATGTTCTCACATGATAAAACAGATAAATCGCCAATTTGTTGCCTATGCATTTTGAGACTTCAATAATTTGTTGCCTTCTCATTTTGAGGCTTGAAAAACCTCAACCCAAAACAACATCATGTTCTCACATGATAATAATACCGTCATGCTTATTTTTTGTAAATTTCTTCCAGTTTATATTTTAAGCAATGCACTCAAAGCACATCAAAGTATTATTGCACTTTTGGCAAGTATTTATTTTATTATTTTTCACTCTGATATTTTTTCTTATTTAATTTATTATTGCATTTATTCAATTGCTGTATATATTTTTATTTTCCCTCAGTTTTATTAAATACATACAATAAAATACACAAAATGCAATTCACAACGCTTTATGTAATGCCATTTCGTAAGGAAATTTTCCTAATAAATACTGGGAAGATGCATTCATGTTACAATAGAAGCATTCATATTACAAATGATGAGATGTGAAAAAATTGTGATTCTAAGAAATTACTAATACATTATTAATTTCTTATTTATCTCCTTCAATAGAATTTCGTCTACTGGAAATCGATAAAGATTTCAATTTAAATAAAATCTTAAAATAAATCTCGATATCATAAAAAAAAACCTTAAATGGTAAAATAAATAAGTCAATAAACAAATCTTAATTTGTTATTTTCGCAATATTTTATTTAAAAAATACGCTTCTAAATGCTTTCTTTTCATATTATTTAGATGGATGAATTGGAAAAGAGAGATTTTTGGTGTTCTTAAAGAGCAAGCAGATATTTTTTAAAATTATTTTTTCAATTTAAATATTCAATTTCTCATTTTTTCATGAAATGGATTTGAAACTAAATCTTTTGAAAATATTTAGAAAACAAAGTTGGTAGATGGATTTTAAATATTCAACCAATGGACTGAAAATGTTCGATCATCTGAAAAAAAATTACGTTGAGAAAAGTGTCGATATTTAACATTGTCAAAATAAGATGAAGCAAAGTTATCAGCTATGCAAAAAAAAAAAAAAAAAAAAAAAAAACTTGTATTAATTGTTTATTGATTATTATGTTAGTGGGTTTAAAAGCTCCGAAACGGGTTTTTTTAATTCTCCCATTTATAAGTGAACTATGATTTTTGCTGCAAAACAAGTGTTGAATAACCTATGTTAGACCAGTTAGACTTAATTTCATCCTGTGCATGTATTTATAACTTAAGCGTGTAGATCATGATTACAAGTATTCGAAACTTCTCCTCATGGAGAGAGGTGTGCACCATCACGGTAAAGCGCCACTTCACAAGCCAAAAGAAGAAGAAGAAAAAAAAACCCCTTATATTGGACTCACTTGTAGCTCTCATATGCTATTGTATTGTATCATAAATAGATGCCCCCTTCTCTGTTATAATTAAGTTTAGGTTAGTTTAGTTAAGTTATATTAACGTACCGTTTTAAAGCAATGCTAGAGATATTTTGGGATGGACCTCATAAATTTGAACTGCGATCAGATGGCGAGGACGACACCTGAGCTGACAACCCTCTCTCCAGCTTCCGCACAACACTAGCAGGGAGAAAATTCGGCCCCGAAGAATTTAATGTGCACCAGACACGCTTACACGATAGCTCTTCGGTGTAATCGGGTCTCGAAGACAAGACCTTACCACCAGGCCACCCCCCCCCCCACTGTGACAAAGATATAGAAATGAAGGATTCGTCTAAGATAGATGGTCCGAGTACCTGGTTTGAATTGTGGGATTGAACGTATGAAAGGGCAACGAATTTCAAGCTATGCAAGAAGTGCACAGACAAAGGAAATTGGGAAGATGCTAAAAGGAGACTCGTAATTCACAGTTACATCAACACTTGAATGACAACAAATATTCATAGTTGTGCTAGTAGTTCCTTCATAGGAAACACCAAATAAACAAACACTATGTGTGTTAAGGAAAAATCCGCCTAGTGGATGCACTTTAAAATGTCTAATGAACTCGAGAACGGGATAACGATGGTTTATTTTACAAGACAGCATGATAAAGTGGGCAACAATCTAAGCGTACACAAAAATAGCAATCATAAAAATTCAATCCTATACATGCAAACGAATCTCTATTAATTAATTGGAACAGCTGAAACGCTCATAGAGAAAATTCGCTGGAGATAAGCATTCGAAAGAGACTTAACTACTTGAATCTCTGAGTTCTGGCTCGCGAGTTTCTATAGCTCTATGACAGGGCATCGAATACTAGAGAACAAATTCTTAAACTCGAGTACTAATGGGGATACCTCTAAAATTAAAATAGATTTGGGACTCTCTGTTTTCTCAGCCAAAGTTACCATACTGCAGCCAAGTTTTTTGCCAAACCAGGGACTCATTAATTTGGCATCTATTCAATATCCCTCAGTACCATCTGTAAAGGCATCTTCCTTACCAGGAAACTAACTGCCCAGGAAAGGAAAATTACAAATTCTTAACAATTTTCAATTCGGCGAAATAAAATAAACTGTGAATCTTTTGGAACATGCTAGTGGAAAATATTTCTGTATAGAGTTAGTATTTAAAGGAGAAAAAAAATAATGAAACTAAAGAGAGAACTCAGATCCTAGAGTATCAGTAACTTGTAGGAAAGAGAAAGAGATAGAAAAATCGCTTTCAAACTGAATAGCATCCATGATTCATGAAATTCAATTGACTGATGTTAAATTTTTAAAATGAAAATCTTCTATCTGAAGACGTTCAGGAGGTTGAGAATAAGTATTTCTACACTTTTGCGATAAATATTTTGCGAGATACGAAGTCATTTTAGCATATTCTGTATCAAGAGCCACGCCTTCCTTCACTGTTTAATTATATATTTTTAGTGTTAAGCACGAAATTGTTTATTTTGAAGTAAAGTAAAGGATTTTTTCTAAAGACAATATTATTTACTCACAGTTTGTTTTGTCATTTTCACTAGTGTTTCTTTGTTAATATCTACATATCACGTTTGGACGATTTTTGAAAAAAACATAATTTTTTTTTTTCATAACTGAAAAAAAATTATTTCTTAGAATTGGAAATGCCACGATTTCAAAGAATTGTATATTGTTTAAATGATTAATCATTTAAAATAATTTAGGGAAAATATTAAAAGAATTTAAATATGATAAAATCTTAAATAAACTGCTGCTTAGGTACTAAATCAAACGTTAAGCTCACTTATCATATATTATGTGGCTAGTTTATTCTTCAAATCTGAAAAAAAAATCCGGAATCTGTTAAGATTTTGATACAGATGAGGAAAGACTACTTTAATTGACAACATAACCAATGACTACAATTAAGTTGTACACATCATTTCTCTCATTTTGGTCGAATTTTACAGCATTTAATTCATACAATAGAGATTTAAATCTGAATACTATTTGAGAATTGATTGATGCATGATAGGAAAAAAAGCGGCAGAAGTCTCCTCGATATTTTCTCGCATACATTCTAATAAAGGTCTAATCTCCTATCTCCTGCATAAATTTTCGGACCTTGCATAAGACAGCAGAAGCCTTGCATGATAGCGGCAAACGATAGTTACGAAATATAGAACTTTGGTTTGAATCTAACAGTTTTACTAATTCTATCTTGTAAATATGTATTATGGGTTAATTTTGTTCCATTGACTAAAAACAAAATTCTACATGAAACTACAATTATTATCATCGCATATCTAATTTCATTGATTTAAATCATTCCGGTTATGAGTTACTGTATTTACACACACGTTAAAGTAAGGACTGCCAAACGATCAACCCTTCAACAGATTTTATTCAGAAGTTGATAAGAATCAACATTTTAATTGCTAAACCTGTCTATAAGATTTTATCTACCAAGCTTGATTTTGATGATAATTTTTTGAAGATTATAGTACCATGTCTATACTTTAAAAACGAAAAGTAAATTGTTATCAGACAGACAGATGAATTGAAATCCATTCGTTTGATCATGATATACTTATTTTTACCAGCATGATATAAAAAACGAATTCAAAAGTTAAAAGAACGCAGAATAATGAAACCAGATGAAGATAGGAAAGACCACTTAAAACATTATTATGGTAATGTGTTCTGAATTAGAGGTTCTAAATGTTTTCTCGATGCAGTATTTATTACAGAAATTTTAAAGTTTACGGGGCGAAACTAAAAATTAAAAGATAAGATTTGAGATTCATTGCATTTAGTATTGCTTTAGAGATATATATCTGTAATATTATATATTATAAACATTTTGTATGTTATATTATTATAATATTATCTGTAATGATGCATTAGTAAAATAAATAGATCAATACAATCAATAGAATGCACACGATGGCAGTAACAATAATGTAATTTCAAAAGCGCAAAAATAAAAAAAAAATAGTTTAACTATACAAACCAATGGAATACTTCAAAGAATAGTTAATAGCAATTCAAACGCAAAAATATGCAGAAATAAAGTATATGCAACAGCAAAGAACTATTGACGCTCATTTGAATATTTTCTAGACGATTGTTCAAAGTAAAACAGGGGAAGAAAAAGAATACACGTCTGATACAGGTGAAACTTGCATTTCCTTTCTTTATTTAATTGAATGGGATCAATGAGGCTAAATGTTTTAAAATCCCAATGTTCAAAGCAGTAAGTATTTTTATCCCTTCACTCGGAGTGTGAGAACTTCCAGAATTCAGCCATTTAGTATGAGTGCGTATTGAATCAATTCAAAATAAAAAAGTGGAAATCGGATCAAGAAATAAGAGAACACTTTAGAATGAAGTTAATATGAGTTAAATTAAGATAAAAATTAGAAAATGAATTAAGATTTAAGTTAAGTTTAAACATACTTACTTATAAACTTACATAAAAGCGTATGTAAGATTTTTTTTTGTGCCTGCTGCTGGTATGTGCTTTTCTTTTTGTTTTCATAATTGGTTATGAGTTATTATATGGTTATTTTATGTTATTGTATTTTTGCTTATTGGTGACTTATGTATCTTTGCTTATGTATATTTTGTATCTTTTATGTTATTGTATCTTTGCTTATTATCTTATTCTTTTAATTTATTGTTTTGTTTCTTTTCTGTAAAAATGGTGTGTCTCTTAGGCCTAATTTCAGGGAATTTTCGGGTCACGAGGAGTCAATACTGTTGGACAAATTAGTCTGGATTCCTCACAGAAAAAATTACTTATTTTGAAATATATTTCCAAATTCTTGCTCAACAATTTAAAATTTTTAAACGTGTTGTTAAATTCCAAAAATTCTTAACAAAGAAATGAAAGAAGAATAACATGATTTTTTTCCATACCCTTCTTTAATAGAAATATAATGGAATTATGCTTTTAAATATTTGATGTTTTGTTAACCAATTTATAGAAGCGAAGTAATTATCACTTACCGATGCTGCAATAGCTAAAACTTGCTTGGAGGTGGTTGCTCTATCAAAGTTTCGATATATACAGGGTGAGTCTAAAATCATGAGACAAACTTTGAGGGATGGTAGAGCCCAATAAAACAAACAATTATTGTATAAGAAAATATGACCGAAAGTGACGCGTTGAGGCCAAACACAAAAAAATAACACATGAAATGAAAAACCTTATTTATTTACAACGTCGTCGCTAAATGATTTTTTTATAGCAATGTCTACAAAAAATGCTCAATATTGCGGCCATCGACAATAATGTAAGCTTGGTAGCGTCTGTGGAGTGAATGGCGAACAGATTCCCATACCCCGGGTATTTCACGTACGCATGCAGCCGCACAGGATAGTCGAACAACGAGTTCTTCAAGGGAATCAACTGGAGTCACCTAAATAAGGGCTTTCAAATGCCCCCATAGGAAAAAAATTGCATTCGATAAATCTAGCGATCTTGGTGGGCATCGGACTGGCCCACCACGCCCAATCCAGCGTACCCCAAACGTAGCATCCAGGTAATTGCGGACTTCCATACCGAAATGTATTGGCGCACCACATTTGATTATGAACGCAAGTCGGAACTTCTGGCAGCAATCCGACAAAATCTCTTCCAGAAAAACCAGATAACAGCGGCCATTGAGTTAGTAGGATATATAGGCCGATGAGGGAATCATTCGAAATTCCCTCCCAAACGTTCACAGAGAAGCGTTGTTGGAATGCATGTGGGCGTGTGGATTTCCTGTTGCCCACATGAGAATTCTGAGCATTGAGAACGCATTCGTTTGTAAAAATCGCCTCATCTGTGAAAAGTACATGAGCTGAAAAAGCCGACAGCAACGCACTCTGCTGCAAGAACCATTGGCAGAAAGCCACGCGTAGTGGGTAATCACACATCTGCAAAGCTCTCTGATGCGGAATGCGTATAAACTTTCTACGTGTAAAACTCTCCAAACGGTTTATTGACTGACATGTAGACGACATGCTACAGCCCTTATACCTGTGCCGGGTGTTTCGTCCACATGGTCCAAGATGATTTCTTCCATGTGTGGTTGTCGTACAGTTCTTGATCGATCTCTTCCATCAGTACTGGTGTTAAATGAACCATTTTCATAAAGTTGCCGATGTAATCGCTCAAACATTTTGTGGTTAGGCATGCGTCTACTAAGAAATCGTTTTTGATAGCACCGTAGCTCTGCTCTGCCGTTACCATTATCAGCACCATACATCAGATGCATATCTGCTTTTTCGCTATTAGTAAAATACCGCATCATTGCCAAAATCTTAAACGCAAATGCCGTTTTTTGCTGATGCAGCAGATTATTGACGCACTGCTTTACTGCCCTCAGCTATCGCCAACTATGTCAGCCAATCAAGCCATCCAGGTTGCCACGTATGTGTGACTGCTTTTGGATGCAATTTCCGACAACAGTTTTAACATTTCTGTGCGGAATCACTGGTTAAGTTTCCTGCTAATAAACATTTTCTGATTCCATTAATGTGTTATTTTTTTTTTCTGTTTGTGTCTCAACGCGTCACTTCCGGTCATATATTCCTATACAATAATTGTTTGTTATAGCGAGCTCTACCACCCCTCAAAGTTTGTCCCGTGATTTTAGACTCACCCTGTATATACTAGAGAGAGAAAGAGAAAGAGGGTTCCCTAGAAAAATGGTACACATTTTTTATTTTTTTAACGTATTTTGATATATATTTCCAATCGCAAAGGTTCATGGAATAAGATACCTAAATATAAAAAATTTATCCTGCAATTAACTATCCTTATTGGTTTCCATATAAATTCAAAATTCAAAGAAAAAACTTTAAAATTTAGATTTATGACTTGTAGGGCTGGTTGCTATAATTAATTTATGGAAAAAAAACTTTCTTTAAATACCAAAACATTATCTTGAGTAAAATTTAAAATCAGGATAATTTTATAATTAATAGAAACAAGGAAGTTGTGGAATTTCGAAAAGATAACAATACTAATAAACTTAATACTTCTGATTTTGAAAATTTGTAAACAAATTTACCACACTAAAAATTAATAGTCTGTATTATATATGTTACGGCCAAAGCCCGAAATCGGCCAGATCGCGAATTGGCCGGCCAATTCGCGATCTGGCCAACGTTGCTGTAAACTTACCGGCCAATGTCCGATCTTTTCTTGATTTCGGGCTTTGGCCGGCCAATTCGCGAAATGGCTGGGGACGATCGGCCAAAGTAGAAAGAAAGGAATCAAGAGCACATTGTTTTACACCCTGTTAAAAATGAAGTATTTAAAAATGAGTACTTCTGTGTACTGTTTTTTTTTAAGTGCAACTATTTCAGAAACGAGTTCAAATATAAGTGACACCTCTGAGTTAAAAATAAGCTTGTAATATATAAAAATATGATCTCGTGTTATTCTGTTCTCATATTAAAGCCATAATAGAAATTATTCAGTGAACGTGTATACTTTAACAACGTGATAGCGTGAAGATTAGATTTGCGCCCTTCAAAATGAAATAATTATATCTTGAGCAAAGGCGTTGCGTATCATGTATGAATACAAAGGCAAATTGAGTATTCAGTTTTCAATTACCTTTAAGGGTGATCCTTAGTCTTTTTCTGCTCCATGGACCTAATGTTAAAGATCCCAGATCACATTGTCTCCCGAAATGTCGCTTCAAAAAATATGAATTTTTTTGCAAAGTCAAATAACAAAAATAAGGGCTAATTAAAACAAATATGAAGGACAAATAGTTTTGTTATTAATATCATTTAAAGACATTTCTTTGTTGGCGCCATCTGTCCAATTTCAACTACAACATGTCCTTATTTATATTTTATACATGAATGTCATTATATTTATTTACCACTAGTCGCCTTTGGCGACCAGCCGGTTCACCAGTATTAATGATCGCTAAAATTTTCATTTAATGTAAATTGCTCTCTTAGTAGCTTTTTCTGCAAATATTTTTGAGCTTCATATTTAGGTAGTTATATGATTCAGTCGTACTTTTATGTAGGTCTTAAACAGTTCTGTTTCATTGTACTACTTTCCCTAATGTTCTGTCAGTATCCATAAAATTTCTACTTTAAACTAAAGTGGAAATGTTAAACTGCAATCAATATAAAAGTTTTTTATATTAAAGCTAACCATGTCTTTTTTTAAATATGAAAATTGAAATCAGAGTCTTCCAGCAGTGAAATCTGACCGATTTATGAAGTTTTTATGCATCATTTTTATAATCACAGGCCAATCACTGTCTAGAAACCCTGCAGAGGATTAGCGTATCTTCATTGAGACAGTCGGTGAAGTGGTCTAAAATCGCCAGTTTTTATAGAAGTGTGATATTGAAATTTCATAAATCAGTCAGTTTTAGTAATTGATTTAGTTGGTTGGAGTTCTACAATTTTTATTAAAAATATTGGTGTCTCAAGAATATTTTGTTAAATATGATTCAAAGGGTAGAGGACCTATGTAAAAATTTAAAATTCCTGATTCATCGGAGCATTTATTGACTAAAGTTATATTAAATATAATTATTTAGTTCATTTAGACCATTTTGTTAGCAAATGTATGCCCCAAATTAGCTGATGGTAGCTGATTAGAATGATTATCCTAAGTATATTAAACTTTGTTTGCCTTAAATTAAATTGTTTTATTGAATTAATAATATAGGTATTGTCAAAGCTCATAGAAAACGTTTCCTCCTTTTAATTTCAGAAAATATCTTATTTCATTTTTTTTTTCATTTTATACAGACACCTGCAGAAAATTACAATTTTGTTTATTAAATTTGCAATAATAGTTGATTTATTTTTTATTTTAAACTTCTATCAATGTCATGGCAACACGTTGATAAAAGATATATTTTTTTTAAATTTGACGTGCTCGTGCAGATTAAATTTTAGCATAATTTAATCTAAGCATAATTTATAAATTAAAATTAAGCTTTAATTAAAAAAAGCTTTAATTTGATGCAAAAATCGATTTTGTGCTGTAATATTTTCTGGTTATAGCGATAAAACGCCGAAATTACGATTAATTATTAATTAAAATTCTAATTAAAAATTTTAAAAAATCGCTCCAGGGTGCACATTTCCGACCTCTAAGGTATATATATGCCAAATTTGATAATTGTTTGTCAAACGGTTTAGACTGTAGAGCGCCAACACACATGCGCTCGCACAAACATACATTGAGCTTTATTTATAAGTATAGATTATCACATCGGGCTTTGGTCAAGGATGTCCGGCCACTTCGCGAAATGGCCAGCCAAAGTAGAAAATACAACATTAATTGCAAGTATTTCTTTCTTTGGCCAAAACTCTTGGCCAGTTCGCGAATTGGCCGTATTTCGGGCTTTGGCCGTAACAGTATATAACAAATATTAAAAGAGATTTCACTACAAAAAGTAATTAGCATGAATTACGTAAATTTAATATTTCCGAAAATTATGATTTTAACGGAATGAATTTTTATAAACAAGTGAAAAAAAATTCTAATAGGAACAACTTTTTCAAGTGCTTTAGCCAATATATTTCTACATTACTTTTAGAAAAAAAGAATAGTTAACAACAATTTTATAAATGGATTTGATATGATGATGATTTACTTTTGTTAAACATAGACAATGCTAATATTATTATTAATTGTTATCCAAAAGAATTGAGTTTAACATAAACGAACGAAAATTAATGAAAGCTTCTTATTAGTATTTAAAAATAGAAATTTCTAATGGAAAACTTTGATGGGTATTTACGATAAAAGGCTTGAGTTTGACTTCAAAATAATTAAGCTTAGTAATTACCATTCTAATTTAAACTCTAAAGTTTTGATAAATTTGATTTTCTCGCAATTTAATAGGGTTAGAAAATTTGTAGTAACAAAATTTCTTATATTGCAGCAACAAATAATCTTATTAAAAACTTAACTTCTAATGATTTTCCGAATAACTATTGCAATTTAGAAGCTTTAATAAGATGGGGTTGATCCATTTCTGGCAGCACAGCATCCCTACCACTACTGTTAATGCAAACATTCTCACTATTGTTTTTGTAACGAAATTCTATTGTTTATATTTGGTGTTTTATACTTATCACTATTTTAAAATATTTATTTTGTATGTATAGATTTCGATTTTAAATAAAGTTTATTAGCTTGTTTTGTCTGATTGGTAACCTACATATTTTCCAATCTAGAATCTAATATTTTCAGTACTGAAGATATGCTTTCTAGTTTATTCTTTTTGGGTTTTATTTCAGCTTAATAGATGGCGCTGCGACGTTCAATTTATTTCCTATGATGGCGAAGCACTATGATTAAAATGTTGTGGGCGTTTTCAGCGGTAAGCGCGGGAAAGTTGAATTTAGTGAAGTATAACTTTACAGGAATAAATTAAATTTTTTTCATAGAAATTCTTTGGAGTATTATATTCAACTGGTATGTTCTTTGCATGTATATCTTATTGATGTTTTTTTGAATTTACAGTTTGATAATTGTTTTATAGTGGTTTGATTCGATTCGATTTTGTTGTAGTTGCTTGGATATGAGTTTTGAAATATTTTGTCTAATAAACTAATGTTTTGTTTATTGCTGTGTAATTTTAATGTCATTGCTAAATTTATATGAATTTTTGTCTTCAAAAAATCTCATTTTCTTGGAATTTTCGGGTAACTAGAGGTCAATACTTGGACAAAAGTCAGACCCCTCGCAGTAAAAATCCAGGGTTTGAAGGGCCGCGGTGGCCTGGTGGTAAGATCTTGGCTCGTGAGCCGTTAGGTTTCAGGTTCGAAACCCGATTCCACCGAAGAACCGTCGTGTAAGGGGGTCTGTTGCACGCTAAATCCGTCAGGCCAAACGTCCTCCCGCTGGTGTGGTGTGGTGTGGAGAGGGGGGTTCCAGCTCAGGTGTCGTCCTCGTCATCTGACCGCGGTTCAAAATTACGAGGTCCGTCCCTAAATAGCCCTAGTGTTGCTTTACAACGGGACGTTAATATAACTAAACAACAAACAATAAAATAATGCAAGAACCATCTCTTTGGGTTAATAGCTTTATAAGATATGAACATCAATCTCCATAGTCAAGTCATAGTGATTAAACATGTGATGATATTTTTGAGCTCGATTAAATTTTGTTTGACTATTTTTCCATACTGTTAGTTTGCGTATTTACTTTGATCGGATGCAGTTTTTGGTGGGAAGGCGAGCTCTCTCACGAGAGTTTCTAATAATATTTTACATTTCTGTTAATTAACAAAAAGAGTTTAATTAAATGAAGCTTTAAAAAAATTAAAGAAATAACTTGAAATTCGTACTATGGTTTGTTTGTATTTTACTATTTACAATAAAAAACAAGAAATTAATGCGCCATGTTTGCAAGTGATGTAGACAGATGACTTTAATTATTTGTTTTATAATATTTTTTTTTTATCAGAAAAGGAAAATCACCTTCGAATTCCTGGATTATTATCTGGAAATTAAATCAAATTGGCAACATTTTTAAGTGACGATATTTTAAATTCAAAATCCTGGTAATGGGTGATGTCTGAGAATTGAAACCTGTTAAAAAGATTAGGAAAACGCAGTGATTTGTTAGACAAAGTGAGAAAGAAACAATGGAATTCAATCGACTTAGTGATTGAAATGAAACTTCAAAGTCCTCTAATGAGAATCTGTACTTTAATGGATGAAATTAGCGCTAACATTTTAAATACTACATTTAGTTTTTAAGTTTCTTGTTTCTAATGATTTATTAAGGATTTACCACTCATCTAGATTAATTGAGTCACCGGTATTGCAAATTTGATTAGAAGTTATGTTCAACTTCGACGATTTTTTTTGTCCTCACAGGATTTGGAATGAGATTTGCTTCTGTTTTATATGAAGAATATAGAAACAAAACGTTTGAGTCAAGGAAAGTGAACGGAAGGTTTTGAAACAGTCATGAAACACCCCGTTTCTGGTTAATTGAACGAATCGAAGTGAAAAGAAAAACATCAAACGTAATATACTTTTAATTGAAATGTAATGACTATGCCAAATGAAGAAGAATTGTGTTACCTATGACAGTTGTTTTCTTTCAACTGAGTTTCTAAACAATGCCGAGTCATTATCGATTTTCAATTCATTTAATTTAGTCTGTCGTCAGCTACATTGAGGAAGATTTAGTCAAAGAAAAGTGATGCATAGAAACAAATACCTTTTTGACAATATAAAAAAAGATTTTTTTTATAAATAAAAAAGTAGTTATGATAGAAATAATTTAATATCGCATTATTTCCAATTTCCTTTTTTATATGAATGTATTATTATTTAAATAATAATAACTGGTATAAACCTTTGTTGCACGGTTTTTATTATAAAGACGTGGAATTAATGTACTAATTTATGCTATTGATATATTGAATTATTAATTATTAAATTTAATTTTATAAGTTAGAATTTGTACTGTATAGGATGGAATGTAATAAACTTAGTCCTGTTTTTAAATCATACTAGTGCTATATTTAGTAAGACCTCGTAGATTTCGGACCTGATCATCTGCCGAAGATGACATTTGAGAAAGTACCTTCTGTCTAAACTTCCGTTCCTAACCACCAGGGGGGTGTTTGATCCTCCTTATCAGAATCATCGTCCATAAAGCCCTCTACAAGGCGGAGTTGTGGTAGAATCAGGATTTGAACATGAAAATTCTGCATATGATGAAGAGAAACAATGTATGAATTTATATCGGGTATACAAAATGTCCACTCAAATTCCTTGCACCAGTTCCTTAAATTCCGAACGATATTATCTATAGTAATAAAAGTTGGTGTCTAGATGTAATAAACAAGTTATGCACCACATGATGAAATCCTTTACAGTGTTACCTACCGGAAGCTTTCCTATCTAGGAAATGCCACAAAATAGGGAGTATAATGTCATTTAAAAAGTTGTAGGGTGTTTTAAAATTAGTATAAAACGGACACAATTAATGCGACAAAAATACTCAAAATGCCTATTCGAATTATTCAGAATTTCCAAAAATTAGAATGCGTTAAAATGAGAAAAATCAATTAGTTATCACAATATATCTTTATTCTTATTGCCCAAGCTGTTTTCTGTTGTGCGTAATATAGATGCAGCAATTACTGTATCACTACCCACTATGCAATCTGGTCGGCAGGTATTTAATATTCTTTCACAGCTCGAAGGAACTACTACTACTTGTTCTTCTGTTAATTTTTCTTGTTTTGTTCTTTTTCTGTAAAAAATACTTTTGTTCTTGCTAAAAGTTGTAGAGTATTTTGAAATTCTGAATATTACAGTGAAGAGATCTACCGTATCCTCTACAAGTGGTGACTTGAATTTTAATATTTCCCAGCTTCTTCAACGGCAATGAAAGCCATCAATTATAAATGACAGGTACGTTTCTTTCTGATTCATTTTTGGCTTTCACTTTTGATTTTTTTTCTCCTGTTCTGTTGGGTTCAAGTGGCTGCAGAAACGATAGTTGCTGCATCTACTCATTTGGACCGTGTTGCGTTTAGAGCACTTCCTTTTTGAAAAAGGAATCTTGGATTGTGACTTTTAGAATTAGAATCACAATTTATAACAGAGGGAATTGTTAAAAAAAAGAACCAAATTTCATTGCATATTTTCTGTTTTGGGTTATGTCTTGTCTTACTAAGCAATTTAATTCGTTTCCCTTCTCTTAACACACTCCACTTATTATTGGAAAGCAAAATAATTAAACATTATGTTGACTTCGAAAATGTTAAACTTAAATCTCTTTTAAAAAGCCTTTAACTAAGATAAAACTCCATGACAGCTTTTAATGCAATTGTAAGAATGAAATAATAGTCGCTTTAATGATGTTCAAAAACACTTTTCGTGCAGCGTTTACTTGCTTCAATGCATCAAATCTTATCAGTTTGAGATGATGATTTGGAAACTAGCATAAATTGGTGATAAAAATTAATGAAACGGCTAATACAGCAATGGTTTGTGTGTTTCAATAAATCCTTCTTTAAAGGTATTAGAAGCAAAAGTTGAGCAATTGTCAAGGCAAGTTCAGTGAATGTTTATATTTATTTCACAATAATAGCAGAAATGGAATGTTAAAATCTCATTTCCGATCACATTTTGTTGCAAACACTAATGTTTCTAACATAAGACACTACACTAAGAAATGTTAGTATTATGCACCTAATACCGATAAAGCTACAACGTATGCCAAAACATATTATACGAAAAATTTTATAAAATCGTCAAATATAGTGTCTGCAGGCGATTGTAACGAATTAAACCGTTTATTTGTGTAGTATCGCATTTTTAAACTTAAATTTTTAATTGATAGCGACGCGGTTTGTTCTGTTTTCCCAGTTACAGTATGAAATTAAGCTAAATGTTTATCAGACATGAACTTCGTTTTGTAGGTTGCATGTTCGAACTTACGGCATTAGACATTTAACGTAGGTTCTTGGCTTAAGGCGTTATTTTCCTGGCATCTTGTGATTTTGGATGTCTATCGACCCATACTGGATGCATATGTTTTTGATAGATTTAAATTACTTATCGACATCAAAGACAAAAGTGAATAGTAAAATTTTCAACAGTCCATCAACTGACTTAATGACAATTTTAGATGATTCATTTTACCATAAATTGCTTTCTGAATCTCCCAATATAATGAAATCTACTCTCAATCTTATACCAGTAAATCATTCTACTAAACATTGAACATCGTTAAAGGATCTCCAGTGTTCAGTAAGCTGAGTTGACTCACTCTTGAGAAACAGAAAGCACTCAGCTGAATTCCAGTCTTTGCTAGAACAAAGCGTTATATCCGCTTTTAAAAATACATGGCTTGTTCTATACATCTTGTGAAGAAAAAAGGCGATACTTCGTGAATAAGTGATGATTTCCGCATTTTCAATGTAATTATAATTTCGAATAAATATATTCTGCCTCGTATCCAAGGTTTATTTTGCTATGGAATTAAACAGCAAAACAATTTTTTTCCAATCCCGATTTGGTTAAAGTTTATATTCAGGCATAGATTGTTCGTTGAGACAATATTTTTTCCATTTTTAAACTGTGTTTTTATGTTTAATTCAATAAAGAAGTTTTGGAAATATTTATATCCTTGGATATAAATATTTATATTTATTTCCAATTCCCTTATGCTCCCCACTTTGGCAACTACAATAAAAAAAATTCAAAATTGATTATCTTGTTCACAATATAACGCAGAAGAGATTGCTAGAGAATGCTTTTTATCTTTTCATAAAATATGTGCTCATTGTTTACTATGTAGTATTCTATTACCTTACGTAACTATCGATAATTTTGAAACATTCTGCATTATGCGATGTAAGTAAATAAATATTACTGCAAGATTTTTAAATTAGAAATAATAAATAAAATTTGATAAAATCTATTTTGAATGCAAAAAAAATTAGTAGATTGTGGGAAATTCAGTTTGACTAATGAGTTTTGACTAAATAACATTTTACTCCTTATTTAAAACAGGCTCATAATAGTACTTTTGTAATACTGATATATATTTTTATCCCTTTTTATGGCTTTATGGAAAGAATGTATCATAGAATCGTAACCAAAATACATAGATTATTATTATTCCCATGCAGATTGTCACATGAAACTAATGTACCATAGAAGTGGTGTATTCGGTCGGAGTGTATAAATCATACATGCTTCATATGAAACCATTTGTTTCTTATATACAACTGTGAGATGATTCATATTAGCTCTACCGAACAAAATAAGCTGATTTGTCTTATGTTTAATCGCGTTTTCCTGTTTTTGTATTAATGATTCTTTCTGTATTCTTTTCTTGTATTATCGTTATCTACTAAGCCATTTTGCCGAATTAGGGTACGTATTCATCATAGAATAATGGAATTCATTGTTCTCTATATCAGATGATATATCGTTCAATCTCGATTTTGCATCAGTTTCTGTTTTGGATTTGAATATTAAAGCATATGCCAATAAGAAACATCAGTTCCTCTGATTATCAGTAAGTAGAAGAGTAACATAGATTGACTACTCCATAGTCAGTTTTTTTTTTCATTTATTGTATAACTTTTACTGCACACATTTTGGCTTTTCCTATAAATGTGGATGAAATTTTAAACTGAGGGCAGTGTTCATTTATAAATGGAATGCCTCTTTTCACAAAGAAAATTCAGTGGTCAAATTGAAGAAATGGGCGATCGTCTTCGCGATTAATAAATGATCAAAACTTATCCAAAACCACGATATTCAAAACGATTTCTCTCGATAAGCTGGAAGGCAAAAGTAGATTCCTTTTTTTTTTTTCTAAGTTACTATTTTCAGATAGCTTTCAATTCTTAGACAAAAACCTACGAGAATGGGTTTCCCAAAGCATTCTCGGATATCCTCCAAATGACCCCCCCCCCAATCCACGCGTAAAATTATGGACCTTGGATCAGGCCGAGAATATCTTGAATGGCCTTAAGGCCATTCAAGATAGTTAAAAATGACATATCTAGTGCTAGTTACAAAGTACAGATCTTTAGCATGAATCTACCATTTTTATTGAATCTATTTTGGTTATACGTGTTTCGGACTTCTTCTTTCAAACCGATTCACATCAAAGTGTGACATGGAATTGCAAATGTAGTCACAAATAATATAACGAATTGTATTGATTAAAGTTATTATGTTTATGAATTATCGCATTTACATATATGAGGAAGTACGGACCGACAGAGGGTCAACCGCCTGACAGATACGAATCTCCATTTTAGTTTCGAAACTTGTGTGCAAAATTTTATTTCTTCTGAATAAATTTTCTTAACAGATTTCTTCTGAATAAATTTTGCTTAACATTTGATAGAAATCTGCAATATGTCTATAGCTGGCAGACAGGTAGACTGACTGACAGCCATAATGCCAAAAATATATTTCTAGTCTGAAGGAGATCCTAAATAAGGAATTTCATCAAAATCTCGAGTTTGAATTTTGCCGATTACAATACCTTCTCTATATTTCGTATACTATGAAGTAAAGTGAAATATTACATATTGAAGCAGCCATAGGTAATGTTTATTGTATCTCAATCGAGCAATTCAATATTTATTGCAAAATAAATTATATCAAAGTAACATATATTAGAGTTTGAAACCTCTTTGTTCATTTTATGCAGAGGGGACATTTGGTAGCATCCACCTCTTCAAAATGTTGGTCTCTTATAAATTGATACTACAAATGATTAGGCATTATGAAATATGAAAAAGAAAACACTTCTTGTGTTTGGAAAAATTTAATGATGATATGATGTTAGGTTATGTTATCTCCATCATTATTTAAAGGAGGGATATTCATGCCAGAATATATTTTAATGGGGAAAAATTTCTTATTTATGCTGTAATATGTCTGGAAAATACATTGGGGGGGGACTAGAAAATGTCGTTTAATTTTCAATAAAAATTCTTCTTTAAATTTCGAAGAAAAAAAATCTCTTCTAGAGACACATTAATTATAATATTGTAAAATATGTATTGTATTTTAAATTATAAAATTGTAAAGTATATTTTTGTATAATATAGTAACAATAATAGTTTGCTCTATTCAGGAAAGATACACAATAAACTACAAAGGCATACCTATATTTACTAAACGATATAATATGGGCATGATGATGGAATAATACATTGTGCGATTTCTAACATATTCAAATGGCTTCTGACATACTTTCAATTACAAACGGGGTTGTTTTTTATTCGGTCACAACATGGTTTTATGTAAAAGAAATGTATTGTCTAGAAACAGTTTAAATTTCTTCTCTGAGGTTGTTGTAACTTTTTTTCGGTTAAAGATTATTTTTATTACACTTGCATCTTACTCTGCAATACAGAGATTGGGTTTTGATACTAAAAATGGAACATTATAAGTTGCAGACAATAAAGAAACACTACATGAAAAAATTTATATAAACACTATTCGGAAAAGACAAGCTCTTAAAATAAATTTTGTAATTTCCTTATTTGCCTCGATAAAATCTTGACATCAAAGCAAACGACTGACGGAAACTTTAATATTTTATCAGAATGACATTCTTTGTTTTATTGCCCTGTAAGAGAAATCATGCGAAGACAACCCATTATCTGGAATACCATCTGTTAAAGGAGAAGTTAACGATCTGCAGTCATTAACAACGTCCCCTTAGGAAGTCATTAAGCATTTAAAGTAGCACTTTATACTCTAAATGTAGGGTAAAAAGTAGGTTAAGATGTTTCTTAAGGTTAAAATGAACTTATTTGGGAAATGCAAAATATGTCAGTAATAGCAATAAAATTAATTTAGTTGATACCTATTAAATGGATTTAATGAAAGAATGGGGTAACATAAATGACAAAAATTTTAGTGATAAAACAAATGAACGAGTATTGGCAAAGTATTCAAAATTGCTGTATGAAAACATAAAATAAAGTCGCTTTTTAACTGGTTTATTAATGAATTTCTCATTCATATTCATAAATTAGACAAATTATTTTTTCTGAAACATATCTAAAAATGTGATATAATAGAAAAAATATTAACGAGTGATAATAAAGTATGATATACCTTTTAACAGGAGCAGTATGTACTCCTCCCCCTTTTCACTATTTTTAATGTCGGTTAAAAATTTTTTTTTTTCATGCTTCTCTGTTACTCACATAGAACTATTTGTTTATAAAAATGCATTTTTATTTACACTGAACGAGTGAATATGATCTTTTTTAACGGCTTAAAAAGTAGATTCTCGGAATATTTATTTATCATGTCTTCGAGATTATTTCATCACAGACTAAGTGTCGAAATAACAATCTCTAAACAGTTCTAAAATATCTTCAAAACGGAAATATCAATCAAAATAATCAAAGTAAGTTTCTTATTTTGTTATTTGCAGCCATTAGAGTTGGGCTTTAGTCCATTTTGTCAAAAAAAAATTCATTCTACTCTAAAAGTTATAAGTAATACAAGAACACTTTTAATTTGAAATCTTGCTGTTTTTCCCAATTTATAGCTAATTATAAACTTTTAGTCACTGAATAACTGCTTTTTCGATACACATTTTGGTTGATGAATTAAACTTTTAACCCTTTGCATTCGATTGGGACCTGAGAGACACCATTCTAGAATGTGCAGTTTTTGACACTCTATTTATTTATTTTTTTAATTTTGATTGTTAAAAGTACCTGCGCAGAGTAGTAAGAAGATGTTGATTAATTTTTCTGGGAAATTCAACTTAAAACAATTATATGGAGCAATAAAAAAGTCCTTGTATTAAGTGAATAATTATGTATCGAATTGCTTTTCCGAATGCAAAGGGTTAAATTTTTTTACGTTAAGTTTGATTATTATTAATCAGAAATATTTTATTTAATACAACTGATGCCTCATATATATTATACTGACCAAATAAAACATAAAATTCTAGATTTTTGTCAAATTTATATGCTTGAATTGACACAATCATTCAAAGGATGCCATGATAGTAAAAATAAAGATCCATGCATATACTCCTGTTGTAGGTCAATTAAAACATTGCGTACTTCTCTCTGTACCCTCAACACGCTCCTAGGCTCCCCACATTTTTGAACACTCTTGAAGCATTCTTAGCAAGTAATAGGATACATATATGCACAATTTTAATATGCATTTGGTATTATATTTAAATAACGTATTCTTAAATATTACTATATATTTTATACATGTATTTATTATACTATGATTTTTTACATCTTAACTATTACTTATTTCACAGATTTGAATAATCCTTTAGAGTGCGAAATTTGGCAAAGCATATTCCCTCCCCTGTGCAATGGTGTTCAGCACGCTTTGCAGCAGTATCTCGTTTTAAGATATTAAGGACCGCTCACGAATTTTATCATGTTTCGCATCCGGTCTGTTACGGACCGCTTACGAGTTTTTTCGTGTTGCATGTCTCGTCTGTTACTGCTTCATAAATAACAAAGTTATGATGACTTAAGAATGTACAAGTTTGCCCAAAAATGTGCTGTCCCAGGCGTACGTCTTACAGATTTCTTTGCGGTCCTTAATGTGTTAAATATTAGCCTCTAGTTGGTTGTGCATCTATTTAGCAAAAAAAAAAAAAAAAAAAAAAGAAAAAAAAGAGATATTTCGTGACGCGGCCATGACATTCGGCCTGCTAAAATCTAGAAATCTCGTGATCCGTACGCAATGTGTTATAATTACCTTCTTTAAATGATATTACTTGCACAGCTTACATTTATTAAATATCCATTAAAGACTTGTAGATATTTTAGATAGACACTTTTGACCTCTATAATTGAAACCTGATATTGAAAATTTCCTGCACAGACTTTAAAGCAAGTGCCAACATGGTATATATTTCAAACTCTTTTTATATAATGATTAAGAACCTCAATTATCAATGGTTCTTGAATCGAACTGTTTGAATACCAGCAATATCTTTCTTATCTTCTTGCACGTCTTCTAAGTTATCAAACAAATGTTATTTACCTTCCTTAAGATCTCTCGCTTACAGACAAGTCAATCTTTAGAAGCGAATTTTGGGAATTCTCAGAATTATTCTAGCACTTGCAGATCAGTGTGCTCTGTAGCTTAAAACGAATTCGCGCACACTTCACTGCCTTTCCTAATCAAAAATATTGCTGTGTTGAGAATGAGAGAGTGTCCAATCTAGATTACGTAGATAGATTTCTAGAAAATTGAAATAATTGCCTCATGAAAGTGGAGCAAAACGCCACTTCATCAAACACTGCGTGCTGGATGCATACTTGAGATTAAATGAACTGCTATGTCAGTTTAAAGTAAACATTATCATTGAGTAATGACTGACCTGGATTAATGAAATTCTCGGCTAAGTGAAATTATTTCTGTCTTTAGTTTTGCCATCATTGGAACTAAGTCGTGTGAATATTTAATCTTCGTATTTAATGACGATTTTTGCCAATCGGAAACATAAACTGCATGTTAAAGATACATTTTATGCTACAAAAGATGCAATCTCTAATATTACTAGATAAATGAATAAAGGCTGGTATATCATTTGATAAATTACGGGTTGTTACATGGCTCAAACTATATTTACCACATTTATCAAGTAGTTTCTTTATGGGTGGCAGATATGAAGAAAATGCTTTTTAGAGTTACTATATATTAAGAATTTATTTAAAATAAAAAAAAAAATTCTAAACAATTTCGGAAACTATTACTGTACAAAAATTGTTTTTAACTTATATAAATAAAAATTGCCATTTGCACTCGTTTTCATTTTTGTGGAGTTCTTATTTTAATAAATTAGTGCTTAGTGATTTAAATATGTTTTACAATAGTAATTATTATCGTTTTATTAAGTACATTTATACAAGTCTGCTTTGCAACGATATTAAATAACTTTTTGTGTGCTTGCGATCGTTTCTATAACTAAATGGAAAAAAAAATTGAAATTAATATAAAGAGAGACGAACCAATCTTAAAATATTTTCATGCAGTCGTAATTTTGATACTATTGGTTCGAATATCCTTTTTTTTATATTTCAATCATTTAACATTCTGCAACAATTTTGAAATCGAAGGATAAAACATGATTGAGATCAAGGATAAAATCTTACTGTATATTGAGAAAGTATTGTTTATTGGATACTTCAATCTAACAGGATTTATAATGTTACAAATCTGTAATTTTGCTACCTGTCACGAATAGTGTCATCGCAAGAAAGACCGTTGTACGATCTGTCCTGTGCATGCTGAGCGGGTGCCGCGTCAATGATCTCAGAGCGTGGCAACAAACTTGGTGAGCATTTGGCAGTTTGGCGATGAATTTGGCGACAAAATGCATCATACTGGAAAGTTCGGGAAGTTTCACGACCATCCAGTAGGAACCAAGATACACTCAGATACGCCCTGATTGGTCTGGAAGATTTTAGCCCCGCCTTCCGGAACTATAAAAGACAGGCACTCTGAAGCTGCAGGGAAGTCGTGTGTATCGTCAAAAGTCGTGTGTGAGAGTAATCGGAGTCACCGACAAGTAACAAATATTAAAGGATTAAACAGCAAGCAAGCTGCTGAACTAGCGATTAAATGCGCTGCGTTATAACGATTGATTGGCGGTATTTGTAGAGAAAAATTTTGTAACAATAAGGAAGGGGAAAAGAATCTTCGACATCTCGTATTGATTTGGAGCAACTCATAGTAAACTAATAAACCTGGATAAAAAGTGAAATTAAATCCATTTTTGCTTATATTGTCCATTGAGATAGAATGTATATATTCATAACATGCGGATTAATGTATACTGTAAATTAGAAACATAAAGGTAGAAATAAAGATAAATCTTACGTTAATGCAATCAATAACTTATTTCATTTAATAATTGTTGTTTAGAAATAAAAGCAGCGAATCTTATATGGAATTGAGTAACATTATGTTTGTAATATTGAATCTATATTATTTATATTTTTTGATATATATTTTAATATGATTTTACCGATTTATGGTCGCAGAAATTTGAATGGAGATTTATTTCCCCACGAAAATGGTATAAAAAAAATCATTTTTTATTACTGATAATTGATGTGCTAAAAAAACAGTGCAAAGCAAATTTATCAACAATATTTTATTGTTTATTGATAATTCAATTCTGTGTGATATGTCTTAAAACAAAGAACAGCACCTAAGCTTACATTGTATTTTTCACAATAAACGCGAGTTTCTTTCCTTTCCTTTTTTTTTACTGTAGCACACCTTACAGCATTTTGTCGGGGAGGGGTTTTTTTTCCGGTTGGCGGAATGCAATCTGGAAAATGTCGTTCCGTTAGCCTGAGAGACCCTGGTTTCTTTGGCCTTCCATGCTTTGTGAGCCTTGATTCTGAATAATGTTCCTCTATTATCTACTCTGCAAGCGTAGTGCGGAAAACAAGATTTTCTTTCCTGCCACCATTTTTTTTTTAATACAAAACAAATGCAATGTATATAGAGATATATCGAACAAGTAAAAAAAAATTATAATATTTTTTTTTGCCCCTTTTTCTTGTTACTGGGTAATTATGGAGGTGCTGATCTAAACGACCAAACCTCCTATTATGTTATTGTAATCCTCAACCAGCTTGGGTTTAATGATATCATTATTAGCAGCCTTATCCACCTTCATTTTTTGAGTATTATGTAGTGTTGATGAGAAACAAATATCCTTCATATCCCGCCATTTCATTGTTATTACTTTGCCTCTCTGGAATGCAATAATATCAACCTTCTTCAGATTTGCTGTTTGTAATTCCTTTTCAACTTCTTTTCTATCAACGCGCACTGTGCCATATATATCAGTCTTATATTGAATAAGGTAATCGGCGAATTTTGGAGATGTGTAAAACTTATCTGTAGTTATGCAATAACCTTGGGAAAGTAATGGGTCAGCTAATGATAATACGATTTGAGATGGTTTTGTATTTGTGGCTCAAAGTTGTGCCTTTTCATGTGTATATAATAAACGTGTATACATATCCAGTAGAAGATTCACGAAGACGATATAATTTTATTCCTAATCGCGCACGTTTCAGTTGTAAATATTGTTTCTATCCTAATCTACCTTTGTATAGCATAAGGCTCTCATCCTGGGCCACGGTGGTCTGGTGGTAAGGTCTCGACTTCGGAACCGGAGGGTTTCAGGTTCGAGACCCGATTCCACCGAAGAACAGTCGTGTAAGGGGGTCTGTTGCGCGTTAAATCTGTCATGACCAAACGTCCTCCCGCTGGTGTGGTGTGGAGAGGGGGTGCCAGCTCAGGTGTCGTCCTCGTCATCTGACCGTGGTTCAAAATGACGAGGTCCGTCCCAAATTAGCCCTAGTGTTGCTTCAAACGGGACGTTAATATAACCAAACCAAGGCTCTCATCCACAGAAATAGTTCTTTCGGGCACGATGAACTTGAATATTTTTTAGTTATGTTTTCTAATACTGGCAAATGTTTTTTAAATTTTGGATTTGGATGAATACAGGGGTCATGTTTTTCATCATTGCAAAAATGTAAATTTTTCTTTATTTGCAAATACCTTCTTTGTGGTATGAGCTTCAGAAAAACCGGAGTAGACAGTATTTAAGCTGAAGACCAGTACAGCCTCTCATCTGGTTTCTTTACTACTCCTTGTAGTATGTTGATTGCCAAAAATATCATGATATCATTCAAAGTAACTGGTTGTCAAAGATTCGATGTAGCGTTAGATGGCTGTTGTTCAGCATATCTATTTGTTTCAGTAACAATCAAATTCAGCAATGAATTATCAAAAGACCAGTACTTCCTCTCATCTGGTTTCTTTACTACTCCTTGTAGTATGTTGATTGCCAAAAATATCATGATATCATTCAAAGTAACTGGTTGTCAAAGATTCGATGTAGAGCTAGATGGCTGTTGTTCAGCATATCTATTTGTTTCAGTAACAATCAAATTCAGCAATGAATTATCAAAAGACCAGTACAGCCTCTCATCTGGTTTCTTTACTACTCCTTGTAGTATGTTGATTGCCAAAAATATCATGATATCATTCAAAGTAACTGGTTGTCAAAGATTCGATGTAGAGCTAGATGGCTGTTGTTCAGCATATCTATTTGTTTCAGTAACAATCAAATTCAGCAATGAATTATCAAAAGACCAGTACAGCCTCTCATCTGGTTTCTTTACTACTCCTTGTAGTATGTTGATTGCCAAAAATATCATGATATCATTCAAAGTAACTGGTTGTCAAAGATTCGATGTAGAGCTAGATGGCTGTTGTTCAGCATATCTATTTGTTTCAGTAACAATCAAATTCAGCAATGAATTATCAAAAGACCAGTACAGCCTCTCATCTGGTTTCTTTACTACTCCTTGTAGTATGTTGATTGCCAAAAATATCATGATATCATTCAAAGTAACTGGTTGTCAAAGATTCGATGTAGAGCTAGATGGCTGTTGTTCAGCATATCTATTTGTTTCAGTAACAATCAAATTCAGCAATGAATTATCAAAAGACCAGTACAGCCTCTCATCTGGTTTCTTTACTACTCCTTGTAGTATGTTGATTGCCAAAAATATCATGATATCATTCAAAGTAACTGGTTGTCAAAGATTCGATGTAGAGCTAGATGGCTGTTGTTCAGCATATCTATTTGTTTCAGTAACAATCAAATTCAGCAATGAATTATCAAAAGACCAGTACAGCCTCTCATCTGGTTTCTTTACTACTCCTTGTAGTATGTTGATTGCCAAAAATATCATGATATCATTCAAAGTAACTGGTTGTCAAAGATTCGATGTAGAGCTAGATGGCTGTTGTTCAGCATATCTATTTGTTTCAGTAACAATCAAATTCAGCAATGAATTATCAAAAGACCAGTACAGCCTCTCATCTGGTTTCTTTACTACTCCTTGTAGTATGTTGATTGCCAAAAATATCATGATATCATTCAAAGTAACTGGTTGTCAAAGATTCGATGTAGAGCTAGATGGCTGTTGTTCAGCATATCTATTTGTTTCAGTAACAATCAAATTCAGCAATGAATTATCAAAAGACCAGTACAGCCTCTCATCTGGTTTCTTTACTACTCCTTGTAGTATGTTGATTGCCAAAAATATCATGATATCATTCAAAGTAACTGGTTGTCAAAGATTCGATGTAGAGCTAGATGGCTGTTGTTCAGCATATCTATTTGTTTCAGTAACAATCAAATTCAGCAATGAATTATCAAAAGACCAGTACAGCCTCTCATCTGGTTTCTTTACTACTCCTTGTAGTATGTTGATTGCCAAAAATATCATGATATCATTCAAAGTAACTGGTTGTCAAAGATTCGATGTAGAGTTAGATGGCTGTTGTTCAGCGTAACTATTTGTTTCAGGAACAATCAAATTCAGCAATGAGTTGTCAAAAAGACAATCGAAAATACTCCAAAATATCGGTGTCATTTTTCGTGGTAAATGTGGTGCCTGGATTCCCCAACAAAGGAAATTTGGGTGGCGACGGATTCGACGCGATTGAGCTTAATTTGCATCAAACTCTTGAAGAAGTAGAATCATATTCATCTTCAGATGCGTCATGGTCGGACTGAAAGTCGTCAGGCATTGATTCAAAATCTTCTGAACCGCTTGGGGCCGCGGTGGCCTGGTGGTAAGGTCTCGGCTTGTGAGCCGTAGGATTTCAGGTCCGAGACCCGATTCTACCGAAGAACCCTCGTGTAAGGGGGTATGTTGCACGTTAAATCCGTCATGCCAAATGTTCTCCCGCTGGTGTGGTGTGGTGTGGAGAGGGGGGTGCCAGCTCAGGTGTTGTCCTCGTCATCTGACCGCGGTTCAAAATGACGAGGTCCGTCCCAAAATAGCCCTAGTGTTGCTTTACAACGGGACGTTAATATAACTAAACTAAACTTCTGAACCGCTTTCAGAAACTTCCACGTTTTCAAAATCATCTGTATCATCGTCACCTGAATTAGACATTTTTACCACCCATGCAATTTTCAAAAAGAAAATAAATAAATAATTAATAAAACCAAATTTTCTAAGTGAAAGAATATTTGATCATTTGATGGAAAAAAAAACTTGTATTATAGTTGATTGTAGATTCTATACTTTACGTATACGTATGTGTCCGAGCTACGTTCGGTGCTGCATACAAGAGTAACCATGAATTCGGGCTTGCACAAATTTGCCAGTAACTCGTACCCGAATCTTACTCAGGTTTACGCGTTAAGTGGTTAAAAAATGTTCCGAGTATATTTTACTGTAATAAATTTAATATAAAATAACAATAAATTTTAACCTGCACAACATCGTTACTAATGCATGGGAAAAAGTATCTTTTATCTACATGTTACCATCAAATTAACAAAAGTTCAAATCAAACGATTAAAACAATTCTTACAACAAATTAAAGTATTTTCAATATCTTCATACAATGAAATAAGCATAAAAAACGATTTTCTGGAGAAACTACAAGAAAACATTTGCCCACAGCTTTGAAATGTTTATTTCATTAATTCTATGATTATGTAGTATTTAAGGCAAACATTGTTTATAAATACAAGATATCCAATCTTATCGCCTCCTAAGAGTTAATTTCTGAAAAATTATATGGTGGAGTCATGCATATATATCTAATAAAAGTGATTATAATGAATTAAAGAATATTATCTTATGCAATTGCTGTCAATAAATATTCTGATGAATGACACATTTGATATTTTTATATAGGCTCTTTGTGCTATTATTCAGATTTAGTAAAATATTCTTGTGATTCTAATATTTTAAATAAATAGAAATAATTACACTATTGAGGATAATGAGTTATGAAAATTGGAATATTACTATTTTATAAAAACGCAAACGATTTTAAACTACTAGAAGATAGAAGGTTTCAAAGAAGATAAAACAATCAGTTTCCGGAGTTTCCCCAAGGCTGATTGGCCTAAAATAATAAAACCGTCGTTTGTTCTAAAATATTGATAATCAAAGCTTCATTACTAGACCAGATTTGATCGCAGACGGAAGAAATGAATGAAAAAAATATTTAAAGTCGGAATGTTGTTAATATTTCCATGAATATGTATAAAATTTAGACTTCAAAATTTCTTCAGAAGTACATTTATTAGCTGAAATAAAATATTGTTCTGTCCATTTAAATTTTCTAAAATGTAAAATCCAAAACTGAATTTAATGATGAATTAACGAAGTTTTTATTGAATAGTTTTTGAGATATTTCATAAATATTAAAAATATTCTGAAATGCACATGAAACTTCAAAGCTATTTTATTTTCTGCACTTTTATTTTTCACATCAAGAAAGAAAAACTATCTTTCCATTACTGAAGTTTCATCATTTCCATTTCAAATTAAAGTTTAAATTTTACAAGAGCTAACAAAATAAGGAAAATGCATAGTAAAATAAACAGAAAGGCGTAATTCTTCTAAAATATTATAAGCCATATATCTAAAAAAATTTGGAGCTTAAAAATATTTTGCTGAAAAAGTCATTACAACCAAGTTAAATAAATTATTTAATTGAATATTTTAGTGATAATTAATCCCGACGAGCTATTTGATCGCCAAAGATGGATAGTTTAATATAAACAAGAAAAAACTAAATATGGCAAAATATACACCTTCAAATGCCTGACATATAACATAAAATCAAAGAATTAAAATAAAAAAAGAATTAAAGTTTTTCATTTAAAATAACGACAACTGCTTTTGTTCGGAAGTCACATACATCCGTCTAATATGTCAGAAAATTTAAAAACAAACAAACTTGGAATTCATGCTCAGAAAATACGCTTGCATCAGCAGTATCTATCATTATCTTTATATAAGGGATTCATTGTGTGTAATTTTTCTGGCATAGAACAAAAATAGGGTCCAGGTAAGTAAGATATGGTAGAGAATCAAAATATGGGGGCTAAAAAATGGCATTTCATAGAAATAGAAACGTTGATTTCACTGTGATCGGCTAATTGATTATTGGGTGAAAAACTGGATAGTTAACTTTGATGATTGCAGAATTTTATCTTCAGTTCCGTTTTAATATCAATATATTTGTCATTCGGATGGACCTAGTGACTTAAGGAGGGTGGTGGAGTTACTGAGGATTCATTTGAAGTTATTGAGGTAGTTTCTGAAATTATTTGATTTATAAAATCTACTTTTACCATAGCCTAATCCTTTACTAAAGAAAAGATTTTCCTCACTGTAAAAAGATGAGCATTTGATTCCCCAAATCAAGTGCTCATCTCAATTTTCCGAATCATAATTATTGGTATAAAACTTTTTCCAGCATTTATTCAAATCTGATAATTTTATCCGCACCTTTATTTTGCAACAATTTAATGTATACATGCGCAAATGAATCCTTTTAGGAACGCTTTAATTAAATATATGGCATAATAGTTATTCCATCATTTATTTCTCATAGTGTTCACATCCCTTTCAGTTAGGTCGTCTCCAGTGAATTATGAATAACCGCCTGTCTGCATGTCACGCCTTCTCTCGCTTTGCAACTCGGATTGTTAGTCAGGGGATAATGATCAGCGCTTGAATCAAAATAACTTAACTAATGCGTTCGCTTTTCCGAAAATCGTCTGTCTTAAAAGCGCATAAATAATCCTGATTTTATGAAGATGCAAGAATTGAATTTATCAATAAGTGTATCATTAAAATTCTTGCATTGATTTGGACAGGATAAATGGTATCTCGAATTTCAACTCAACATTTTTTTATTTATTGTTATGTTTTTATAATGTGAGTATGGTGAAATTGAAAGACAGTACAACGATTCTAACAAGGTCATTATCTGCAATTGTTAAATAATTGGATATTGTTTTTTTTATTAAATATCAATATCACTATTTTAAAATAAATTATTTTAGGGGCGGAAATTTTGTAATGTTAGCTTTATTGAAAAATATAAAATATGATATTATGAAATGAAATAAGTGAAAAATTGCAGTAAAATAAAATTTATAATTTTGTCCAGTTTTTGTATTTTTTAAAGATATTTGCCCATTGCAGTAATCATTATTTCCATTATTCCATTGAAAATTGAAATTAAAAAAAATATACATTCAAAATTTTCAGTAAGAATGTGAGAGCCAGTAACTTAATATAAAATTAATGGACATATTTTGGCTTCGTTTTTCTCAACATCTTTTTTTAAATGCATTTCACATCCAAATGCTTTCTTTCCATTTTATTTCAATCGATGAACCAGAAAAGAGAGCTTTTTCGCATTTTTTAAAACCAATATTTCCTTTTACTTTACAAAATGTATTCAAATATTCTCTATTCTATTCATTCAGATACGAGATCTTAAAAAGTTTTGGAAATATATAGAAAAAAAGGAACTTAGATGGACCTGAAATATTATTAATACAACGAATAAAAAGAACGCTTTTCCACCGAAAACGGAAGAAAAAATATTATATCGAGAAAGGAATCGATATTTAACACCGTTAAAATAAAATGAATAAAATGTATCTGTTAAGCTAAAAGACTTTTACAAATCGATATTTTTTTATCTCTATATTATGTTTAAAAAGTTCAAGAACTTTTAAAACAATTTCTAAGTGTAAATCAACGGCACAATTTCTTACATGTAATATTGTTAGATTTCTAAGAACAACTTATATCCAATTTAAATATATGCAATGCTTGACGATATCCTATGATTTGAAGCATTCAAAACTAGTGTCACGGATACTCCATTAGGGTGCGGCACGTTTCACAGCTCCTTCCAGGTGTCAAAGTATTTGACAAAATATTATATTCCTGCACGTTTATTATTAGCTTATTTCTCTGATCTAGCCTCATCTTCTTTTGGAAGGTGAATTTGATCAAGAGGCAACCAATCTAAAATTCCAAAAAAGTGCAGTCATAATACACTGTTGTAGGAGGCAAGAAAAAGGGCTATAAAGCTGTAATCCGCATTTACATGCTTAGCAAAACCAAACTAAGAATTTCTCAAATACCTAATTAAGTACGTTAGTTGATTGCGGAAGAATGGATATAGATAAATTGTTCGTAGAACACATCAAGAATTTCCTGTGCAAATATATACCATGACAAAAATTCGTGTTTTAACAGGGTAATTACTTCGGAGAATATATTAAGACAGCAGGTTTGATCTATATTCATTCACTCGTAATCAAGTAAGGTGCTTGAAGAATCGATTAGACCTAAGACTAGGACTCAAAAAGTTTAAGATACTTAATTAGATACTTGAGAAGTTCCTTTTAAGTATTTGAGAAGAAATTAAAAGAATTGTAATTCATATTTAAAATGAACTTTTTTCTTTGAATAAACTGGTATCATTAAATTGATATTTTTTCTTAAAATTGTGTAAATATAAATTATTTTAATATTATTCTAGAAAGTTATTGCAGGAAAACTTAGAAATCTTAATCAATTAATAAAAATATTCAAACCATTTTTACTTTCTCGTATGCGTAGTATGCAGAAAGTATTGTCATCGTCAAAAAATTCGAGCTCGAGATTTTGACGAATTTTATGTTTGAGACTCTTTGAATTCAAAACACAAGTTTTTAAAGAATTTCCATCTGTTTATGTATATCTCTGACAAAGATAATTCATAAGAGATTTGAGTCAGATGGTTGAAATGGTCTATGCGATCTTTACACCAAATTTGCATATTTCTATTAAATTTTGAGTAAAATCTGTTCAGAGGAAATTCGTCTGTCCGGCTATTCGAATACAAGTTAGCACTCTAACTACAAAACGAAGAGAGATAGATAATTAAAATTCGGTACACAGATTTAACATCTATAGTGTATACAACAGTTCAAGTTTGAACCAACTACGGGGTGGCTGCCTCTCTGTCTATATTTTAAGAAATAAGTAAGCACTTAAAATCGAAAACGTAATTCCTTAAATATACCAAAATTTGGTATGAAAACTTCTGACTACAAGTATAGTATGTGTGATTTTTTTTTTCACTCGGTTGAGAAAAACATATGAAACACAAATTTGGGAGTAATCGCCTAGTAATGCGCCAAGGATAGACGACATATTTTGTAAAAATGCCAAATTGTCATCAACATGCGAATGCCATGTAAGGTGTTCTCTGGCGTGATAAATTTATTAGAGTATGAGATAAAGTTTTGGTGAAACCATTCCACTGGTTATTTTCAGACACGCATTTGAATCTTCTAAATTATATCACACGTTTGTACACACTTCCTTTCGTAAATATAGATTCTATTCACGCTAGTATAAAAATATATGTATCATCATTCATTTTTAATATTGCTTAAATCCTTGATTTCAACGATACCTAAAATAGAGCCGCGTAGATAATTTTTGATCTTTGAACAGATTGTGTTGAATATTATATATGTGTAAACATAAATTCGCAGATGCGTGGCAATTCAAATTTTAATTTCAACTTATTTCACCAGGGGAGTTATATTAGGTATAGATAAAAAGTGATGAGAGGCTCGTCTGTCTACATCGCAATAGAACAGCGAAAATTACAGAAAATTTTCCCTTCAATGAGTTTATTATAAGATTTTGATATGGTTTTCTTTTCCAGGTGTCGATTTAAGCAAGAGAATCTTAGGTATCTTTGAAAAGTATGTGTGAATGCTAGGAATTTTTATATCTTTGATTCTGGCATGGGAACCATGAAATCAGCAGTTTTATTAAGCGCATGTTAGAATTAATGAAATAAATAGTGGGAATGGAATACGGAAATAAAAAGACATTTTAGTAGAAAGTTAACATGAATTAAAATAAGATAAAAATTAGGAAAATAAGTAGGATTTAAATTAGATTAATAAGTATCATTACGTATATATTGCTAACTTTGCACATAAAACAATGCTCAAAACCAATAATAAATGTTTTGAATTCGCTATAGACAGCAGTTCAATCGGCTTATATTTTTAAAAACGAAATTGAAATATGAATATATTTATAAGAATAGGTCTATTTTTAATGCGTTTGTTATTTTCTTTAGTTCTCTCTTTTTTTAATGTGTTTAGTTCTTTTTTTTCTTAGGATTTTAATGCATAAATCAATAAGCCAAATTACTTAGATTAAAACAGAAGAGATTGGAAAGATCTACTACTGATTGTATGTTTCGTGGCACTGATTTCATTGTCTGAACGGGATTTAACCGAAACTGCTTCTCAGAAACGGGTTCAAAGACTACTCATTTTAACCTAAACCTCTGAAGTGCATCGAAGTTTAGTTTCCTGAGTGTACAATCAGCTCATACCGAATCTCCCATAGCATATTTGAAACAGAAAATTTCAGAGGGAATATTTGCTTTCAGAAAACTAAAGGCCGATTGAATAAATTCTATGAATATGTAAGAAGGGAGCTATTTTGAGAATGTAGTTTCCCTTTGCCCAACATGATGTAAAATTTGGTAATATTCTTATTCAAACTGTATTGCATTGGTATAATATGCAAAATAAAAAAAAATTACAATTTTAAATATCGTTTAAAATGAACTGATATTGATATTCCCTTCAATAATTTTCATTTAAAGTTCTGAAGTACTTTTTTTTCTGAGCGGGAACTATAATCTCTATTAATAATAAAAGTGTGCGTGTGTGTGTGTGTGTCTACAGGTCAAACGGGTTTGATTTAGAGCTGCCAAATTTGGAGCTCATGTATTTTAGAGAGTGGAAACGTGCATCTTAGAACAAGTTTTTTGAAATCTTAATAAAATTGTTAGGGAATTAAAAATTAAGCTGATTTTTGACAGTTTTCTGCAATTTCTACCGAAAGTATTATTTCAAAAAATAAATGTTCCACCGTTTCAAGATGTAAAATTTTATGTCCGTAATAATACCAATTTTAAGGTCACGCGTTTGGGAAATTTTTAAAAACATATTTTATTTCCCAATTTTCAACAATAGATGGCATTGTAGCCCGTTAAACCGTTTTCATTGCTTTTTTAAAATATTTTAAAAATTAGATTTTAGATTTTTGAAGGCTAAAGAAGTAGGATTGATTTATATTTGTGTAATTTAAAAGACAAATAAAACAAGTTGAGGTAACATTACCGCGAACTTTAAAAGATACATAAATCAAACAATTATATTTGTAAAAGCGCTAGGATTTTGTTTTGTGATTATTTCCCAATAGAAATGTCCATGTACACAATAAGTAGAAGATATGTAAGATAATTAAAATATCACGTGTTTTCAAGTCTAACAATTTGACGGAATCGCGAACATGAAGTTATAGCTTCACAATTTAAAAGAAATGAAATATAATCAATATTTCGAGCGAATCCACAGATCGCCATAGGTTACTAGCATTTAATTAATATAATTTTTTTTATTTGACATAGTATTCTTCATTTCCTGACGTATTACGAGAGTATTATTCATTTAAAGAAAAAAAATTAACGAGAAAACCAGACAGACGGAAGAGCCTACAAACGATTATTTTCTTTATTAATAGTAAACAAAATTTTTTTCCCGAAAGAACACTCCTTTTTGACGGTGATGGTGAGAGAGGCGAAGTTTCGAATTAGAAGCTCAAAATTCCTTCAAAGAGTAAAATAAATGAAGATAAAAACATTTACTACCTCAATTTTTAAATTAATTTTTAATATTTAATAAGCGACTCATTGTTAACAGATATTGCTTGAGAGACTATATTGCATTTAGTACTGCTTACAATGATGTGCTAATTTCATCTCTACATCAAATAAAATTGTATGCATATGTGCTCGCTCTCTATTGGACTGTCATTTTAAAGTACAGCTATAAAACTTGGGATATCTTTACTTATAATAAAGCTCAATGTGTGTGTGTGTGTGTTGGCGCTCTACAGGCCAGACCGTTTGACCTACAGCTACCAAATTTGGTACATGTATACCTTTGAGGTTGGGAATGTGCACCTGGGGATCCTTTTTTCGAATTTTTAGTTAGAATTTTAATTATTAATTAAAAACTAACTTTCCCGACAAAAAAAAATCTTCCATTTTCCCCACCGCCAAATGAGTAAGGCTTCATTTTTTTCTCCCAACAGTAATGAGGCTAGGGTTAATATTTTTCGGTGGATTATTTCAAACGATTCTGTTTATTTTCTTAATGTTTGATGCATTTAAAATTAAACATTGTTAATGAATCAATCTTTCAGATTCATTCTGAAGTACTTTTGAATTAAAATAAAACAGAATAAAGGAAATTAAAAATTTCTAATCCGCATAGCGTTACCCCAACTGGCGTAGAAAAAATCACGTATTTGCGTTACGTAACTGGCGTTGAAAATTCATGCATGCGCATTGTGTTGACAATTATTATCAAGAGATGCGGACTGGATTTAAATTATTTTTAGGTTCGTTGTATGCTTTTGTAATTAAAATGTATTTATGTTAGTTATATATTTTTTGTATATGCTTATAGTTTTAAGTACATCGTTTTTTAAGTAGTTTTTTTAAAAACCTGTTTTCAAGCGTTTATTTTAAACGATTCGTTTTATTTTCTTAGTGTTTGATGCATTTAAAATAAAATATTTTTAATGAATCGATCTGTTCATGATGAATCTAAGAAAATTTAGTTGACAAATTCTTGAGATATTACATAAATTAAAAAAGATATTCTTTAGTGCCCATAAAGTTTAAACGTTGAGTGACTCTATTTTCAGTAATCATATTATAAAAAAAAATGCTTTGTTTTAGTAAAAAATGTTATTATATTAATTGAAGATTAATTCTTTCCATTTTCATTTAAAGCATAAATTCTACGGGTGCTAACAGAAAATGAGAGAGATACATATTACGTTATAACTGAAGGCCTTTATAATATTATGAATGAATTATATGACAATCAAAATTTGAAGTTTTAAAATATTTTGATGAAGAAGCTATTAAAGTAGGAATTGCATAAAATATTTAATTATTAAAATTTTAACGAACATTAAGATTGGCGAATCGGCTGGTCGCCAAAGGCGGCTAGTAGTTTATACTTTGAAGCGTAAGAATTTCAAACTCAGAAGGATTTTTAAAATTTTAATCAATTAAAAATTTGGCATTTTAATTAATTTTGATGTCTACCGATGATAACTTTAAAAAATATTATAGAATAAAAATAATTGTTAGAAAATTTTAAAATTCAAAAAACTCTTTTCAGTTATGCCAATTTTTGCCTAATTACTTTTTAATATTTATAATCAATAAAAAAAAGGCTGTAAGCAGACTTCATATAAATATATTTCATTGTGGGATTCGAATTGTTTTCACTATTGCTATTAATATTTCATCTCATTTTATTTCCGATGTTGTAGATAAAGGTTTAAAAATGTTTTTTTTTTCATAGTGAGTAATTTTTAGAATAAGGCATGCTTTTAAGAAAAAGGTTGATATTTATTTCATTATATTTACAATTAAGTTTTAACTTCAGAATCAAGCCGTAGTGAAAAGTTTTTAATGTTTGTTCATTTTTCTATACTGCTACTGTTTCTTGTGATGTAATTGGATGCAACGTGATATAGACAAATTTAAGCATGATGAAAACAAATATATTTTTCTATTAAATTATTACGAGTTGTATGCCTATTAAAAACTTTGTTTATTATTAAATATAATTCTATATATTTTATTATTGTATATAATTTTTTACGAAAGCATAAAACATGTTAAAAATATGATCGCGATATATTTATGATGTAAATAGTTCGGAAACCTCATGTTTTTCTCTTCCATTCCTTTAAATCGTTTATAATTAATAATACAACAATAAATTTAAATAAAATAAAGCTTTCATTAATTTAGGAAAGCTTTATCATCTTATTCAACGAAGAATGCCATTAAATTGCCATAAACTTTTAAACTTTTTATTTTTAACATAAATACACGAAAGAGACTCAGAAGTATGAACACAAAAACACAGACGCATAATGCCATAGAAAAAAGCATGCATCGATAAATAATCTGTCCGATTGCGCTAAAAGAAACCGTAATCATGTAGGAATACCAAATCACCTCGTTTCACCACTCGTCTGCTATCACTTGTCCCTAAAAAAAACAAAAACATCAATTGCTTTTCTCGTCTAGCCAGACAGCGCAGCTGTTGCAACAGATTGCAATAAGCAATTGTAAAACTCGTAATTTTATGCGCACTGTATAATGAAATGAATTGCTCGCGTACACAAGACAAAACAAATTTGTCTGTAAAAATATACGATGTCGTTTTTGAAATTTCAAATCATTGTTTCTGAAAGCTAAGAAGGAAATAAATTTCTCAATTAATGAAGCCAAAATCAAGTTCACCCTTTAAAGGGCCATTTTTTTCTAGTTATATTATGTTAAAATATTTTTAGGCTTGCAATTAGAATAAGAAAAGGGATTCATCAGGCTTATTAGATAAATTTAATTAATTAATTTGGCTTATTAGATAATTAATTAATTTGGTTAATTAATAATTAAGTATCAAATCAAGACACATCATTTTGTCTGAGATAAAGAACTGAAGCATCTAAGTTTCTGACTTACTAAAAAAAAATTGTCAGAACTTATGCCAATCTATATAATTTCATACAAAAATTGATAAATTTGGTGGGAAGCATACTTCCCACGGCCCTGGAAAGGGTTAAGCAAATATCATTTTTTAAAACAACTTTGGATACAAAAAAAAGTACAAACTGCTCTGTCAAATCATGTTATGAATGAAGCCTAGTATCGTCCTATATCCTAAATAGGAATGTTATTTTTGTATACTCTACACTAATAATAAAGTGAATATGTTTATGTGCCTTTATGTTGACTTTGTATCAACAAAAATTTTGAACTCACGGTGCCACACTTAGGAGTGATGTTTTATATATTTTAATTAGAATTTATTTAATTAAAAATAAAATTAAATTTTGCCAATTTACAGCGATAGCATCAGAAAATATCGTGCAGAAGTGAATTTTACACAGTATTCAAATATAAAGATCCTTTTTAATGATACCAATTCGTACGTATTTTTTAAGAATATTTGTTGCCGAATTTCTGACATAGATTTAATTTACAAAATTTAAATTAAGAAAAAAAGTAGCCGATTCTGTTCGATTAAAAGTATAATCATTGGAAATCAAACTATCATGTTTTGTAATCAATGTTTGTTATACTAGTTTTTTTTTATTGTTACATGTTCGAGATACATTGCACGCATGTTCGAAAAGAAATTCATTTTATTCATTGTAAAAAAAACAGAACGATGTCACAGAATTTTCTTTTTAAATTTGTTTTAATTTCCTCGTTGAATTTTTTAAAAAAAAATATAAATTCATAAAAATTGTCTTTTGTTCATAAAATATTTCAACAATTATTATTTTAATTATTTATAATAACTATATTTAAAGATTTACTGAAGAGCTATGATGTTATTTTTATGATAGAAATCATCAAATCAGAAAGCTTTCCTACTGCTGTATATATTCCCGTAATATATGTTATTGTGTTAAGATTATTATAATGAAGAGAAAAGTACGTGCAGTTTTGAAGAGCATTTTTCCCTTTTGGGTCAACTTTAATGATAATATAATTTCTTTTATTAAGATTGTAGTAGAAGCCATCGTGATATTAGAAGGCAAAGGTTGCTTTGGACTCTAATCACAAGACTAAGTTGATACGCAAACAATTTAATTGCCACATTTAAAGCATTACAAGGTCAATGGTCTTCAAATTGCGCCTAGATGATAGTTAATTCGCATTCTAGTTACGAATAAAAAGAGAGAGTCATATAACATCTTGTGTTTTTAATACCCACATGGATGACAGCGCATCCCGATTATTCAAGCTCCACTACTGCATAATTTGCAATAAATAATTAATGATGTGCAGTTGAAACTCATGATCAGATTCACTACAAGACCGGGTCTCAAATTTTGCTTACGTAGCTTGTTCTGTGTTTGGATTATAATAAATAGATGCAAGCTGATAAACTGATAGTCACAGAGTAACTTGACGGATACGACTCGAAATTTCATAGAAATATATGATTTAATTGTTGTAGTTCCATACACAGTTTCTACATTCTGTCCTTTCATTCACATTGATTCAGACATCTTATACTTTTAAACGTGTTTTTTTTTTTTTTTTGGAGTTCATGGATGTTGGAATCGCTAAATTAGAATTTATTATTATTATTATTATTAACATTATTTTTACGCGTTTTCGATACGAGAAAATGGAAAGCGATTTTATTTTGAAAGTCGTTTAAAAACAAATTCAGCGTTTTTTCTTTGTTATTTACTTTTTTGAGTAATCATTTATGGAATGGAATAAAATGATTTTGTAGTTTCTTCGGAACTTTTATTAGCCTTATTCACGAAGAGCCTTTATTTATTAGCCTGATGATTTATTCCTGTGAACTGTTTTGAAAATATTAACGGAGAAGCTTTTGATAACTTGTTGAAATTTCAACACATTTTAAAAATTCATTCAAAAACTTAGGATAAAAAAAAATTGTTTAAAAACCTGCTCTCTATTTCCCATAGAATATTCATACTTTCAAGCAACGAGTGGGATCAAGCATTTATTTTTAAAAAATTAAACATTGATGGACAATATTCTTTCAATAATGACAAATTTTGATTCTTGGGATTTAAGAGAAAATTTTATAAGTAAATTTCGGTTTTTAAATCATACGAAAGTGAATAGGCCTTATTTTTCGACATGTATGTATATGTAATGATATTTTAAATTTTAATTTCAATTTAATTAATTTCCAAGCTTTTATCTTAATTTAGCCCATAGTAAGTTTATTCTCTTATTTTGTGATCCAATTCCACTTTCTCTACTTAATTAATTCAAGAGAAGCTTTATAAAATTGCTGAATCGGCTAAACGCCGACACTTTCACACGCTAGGCGTGAAGGGGTAAAAAATGTCCAGTAAGCACATTCTTTCTTAAAAGATTCCCTTACATGTGATTGACATGCGTCAGAAATCCCTATCAGAATCTTAATAATATATTACCACTGTAAAGAATATTTTCCCTATCAATTTCTCTGGTTATATAAGATCAGGGATAAAATGTCCAACAGCTTTTTCCTCATTCCTTTTCTGTGTCGGTCTGTGTGCTCATCGTTTGTACATATGCCTGCTTCTTCAAAATGAAATGAAACGACGTCACGAAATTGAAACTCTTTCCACTGTCTTCAAAACTGCATTCTGCTTCACATAAAATAATGTTTTATATATATATATATATATATGTTTAAAAAGCTGAGCCCTCTATGTTTAAAAGCTAAAAGCTCTCTCAAAAGGCTTTTTTTTCTAATAATTATTTTGTTTAATAAATGCTATTAAATCTAACTTATTAGCGAATGATACGAAACTTTCGTTCAAAATTAGAATTCTATTGTTAATAAATATGAATGTGCGTTTATGTAAGCATGCTTTCGCCCTACATAATAATAGACTTCCGTTTCTAAATTTGGCACAATCATTGTTTTAAAAACTAAATTTTCAGTGAAATTTCAAAATACTATAATTGAGTATAAAAAAAGGTTAAATTTTTTGTCATATATTTAATGGGGTAAATCCGAAATTAAATCACAGGATGATTTGATAAAATTATTCTTGAAATTTTTATTATTTTCTTTTGGATGGAATAATACATAAATAGTTTTTATGCAAAATATATAAAAGTAATTTTTTTTATTCTCCTAAGGCATGTTTGATATTTGCAGCTGAAAGCATAACTTCTTTTTATAAAATCTTAAAATAGATATAGATTCCTCAATATTCGTTATTCATAATATTTACATCTTTTACATGTTATCCAAAATATACAATATCTCTATCATATAAAATAAAGCAAAGCAATTTGTATCTTCAGCATTAAATAAAAGATTTTTAACAATCTTCCCAACATAGTTTTCTTTTATTTCTGTTTACAATAATTTCATAGCGAACGCAGTAATTATTATGGTAGCTTTTTCATATTTTAATAACAATCTCTTAATAGGAAAATTCGTATGCTGAACTAATTGTTTATTCTTATGAGTTTCCACGGGAAAAACTAATAACATGTCTCTTGTCAATCTACTTCTATAATCGATAGATTTTAAGAATTTTGAAAAATTTGTAGAAATGAGACCGTAAAAATATTTGTTTATATAAGATAGATGGAAACTTATTGCGGGAAAACATCTGCTGCTCTTTGGAAAAGCAGATATTTTATTTATAATACAACAAATCACCTTCTTATTTATGACATGAACGCTAAATGAATAAAAAGTAATTCGACAATGCTAAATCATTATCAAATAAATAGATCTGTCGATAGGTAAACAATTAATAATTTAAAATCAGTTTTTCCTCCTTATATATTTTCCTATTTCATCTAGAAACTTATCTTTTAAAAGTTTCTATTTCAATAGTACAATGAAAGGAAATAAAAACTCAAGTTAGCAAATAATAGGCGAAAAGAATTGCAAATTCTTTAAACAATATTTTTAAAAAGTCGATTTTTTTAAAAAAAAATAAAGAGCAAAAGTATAAACATAAAGTTTTTGTAAATATTGACAAGTTTTCAAAATTATTAGAGCATAAAACCGAGAGAGAAAATATTTTGAATAGATTGAATTTTCAAAAGAAAATCGTCCGTGTTGCACATTCCCATCCTTTAAGTTATGTATGGGCCAAATCTGATAGCTACAGATCGAAGAATCTGTTCTGGAGAACACCAACGTACACATTTTTATCTTTATTATTAGTGAGTGTATGTATATGTGTAATAGCTTTTAATTCATTTCCAAATTTTTATCTTAATTTGGACCATAATCTTCATTCTAAAATGTTCTCTTATTTTCTGATCCCATTTCTAATTTTTATTTAATTAATTTTACACGCGTTTTATAAAAATGCTTATTTTTGCAAATTCTCTCACTCCGAGTGAAGAGATAAAATTTCTAATGCATACAATATTCTTTTAAAGGTACCTAAATTTCCCTTTCCTAAGACTACACATGTCAAAGAAATCCTCGTCGGAATCTCATAGTAAAATCACTGAAGGGAAAAATTCTGGTCTCTTTTACACCTATGTCGCAATGTAGACTGACGCATCTCTTATCGCTTTTTCTCTGTATTTAATATAACTTCTGGGATGAAATAAATCGAAGTTTAAAATTCCAAATGTATCATCTTCTATTCAGCCCTGCAACTGATAAAATATGTAAACATATTTTAGCGTTTGTTTACATATGCTATAATATATATGTAATAATATATATATGTGTAATAATTGGCATATAATAAACCGAGTGAAATCTTAATCGTTCATAAAGTGATAAATCCTTACAATTATTGAAATTATTATTCTGATAGGAGTGGATTTAGAATTTTTAATAATTTTGTTGACTTTATCTTTCTACTAGTTATACAAGCAAGGACTCTTCAAAATCAAAGAGATAACTAAATTTGCTATTCAAAATTTTCTTATAAAATATTTAATTTCATTGTTTTTCTACCTCACTTTTCTTTCACTAAATATAATTTGATTTCAAACCTTTAAGAAATCTCCAGCTTGATTATTCTTCAAAAATATTTTTTATTTTCATTCTGTGTAAAGAAATTCATAAAGCTGTAGAAAAGAAAATTTTATAGGCAATACTTATTTCCCAACGCAGATTTTTTTTTCTTGTATGAAAGAGTCTTTTTTAATAACTTTTTCTTTATTTTGTTTTTTAATCGGGAAATATTTTATTACTAATCATGATTAAATTTTGATAAAAAGTATTCCGGAATTCTTATTAAAATACATAGGTTTTCCTTATTAAGGATAATTTTCAAATTTGGCAATTATTCCAAAGTCATTCATTGCTTTTAATGAAAATGAAATAAAAAGTATATGATACATTATGAGATATAAGGTAACAATAAATCATAAGAAATAATAAAATGATTACTTTATTTGAGAAAATAACACATTTATGAATTTAACATAGTGTTATCTTAATATTGCACATACAAATTGGAAAATATTTCTAATTGTACGATTCACGAGCGTCAGTAAGTTGCGAAAGCTATTGTTAGTGATAAAAATTGTTCTATGAGTTGAAAAAACTTGAAAGAACAACCTGAAAGGTAGGTATTTGGAGTTTAATGGCGAGAGAGTCAGATATGTCTATGCTGCGCCAAACAATGATAAATGAATTACTTGAAAAAAAAAAACTGAACAGATTGAGAATTAGGCATGTGTCTCCTAAAAATATCCCAATAAGTGCTGAAGTGCAGAAAAATATCCCAATGAGTGCAGAAGATCGAGCAGATTCTTTATTGGTTGAATTACCTTTTTTTGAAGACTACTTTCTGCCATATTAGCCATATATTATCTAGATTTCAGATTTTATTTGGATGATGTTATTAACTCTTGCATTTGCGTCCACAAAAGAATCAGAGACGTCATCTCTAAGGAATTGATTAATCAAGTTGTCACGTGGCAGGATGTCACAAGCACCCTTTGCACTGTGCTGGAATCACCATCATAGTTGTGTACGCAAAGAAATGACATGGTTTATAGATGACAACATTTTTGTAAACACAATTGTAAATACTACCAGGTTTTAGAATGTAAATAGAGTTCCAAAATTCTTATTATTTCTGTTTTTGGAAATCACATCGTTAAAGTATTTTAAGAAGAGAACAGACTAAATTAAACGAAACTCAGATAGAGTGCCAATGCAGGGCTTAGTCTGTGTGCTTCTACTGAAAGAGACTGAATCCGAAGAGACGACCGAGAAAAATTTTCACGCTCTGCCAAAAGTAAAAGATGCCTCTTCTTTACAGATTTTTCAGATGTTTGAAGTATAATAACGGGTCAGGTTTTCACAAGATCATCGAACATCGACTGTTGTTTCACCTTACAAAATCATAATTGTTCCCTGAGAAAGGTTCTTTACGAATTGGCAATTTACATAAAGTATTGATAAGTCCATATTCCATTCTTTAATGCTGAGCAATAGATAATAACAAAATGGTTGAATTCTAAAGATTTCTGATTACCTTCTTGAATCCTTCCTCATAACACAGAAAATGACGTGATCTTACTAGTGGTAAGGAAATATCTAATTCAGAGACATAATTACAAATATTGGATTTCTTTAAATGAAAATATATATATAAATATATTTATTTAAGCATTCGGGCCGGGATAGCCTGGTTGGTAGAGCGTTGGATTCGCATCCCTTAGGTTGTGAGTTCGAACCCCGCCGGCCGAAGATTCCCCGAGTACTTGGTGGCTGACGCGCGTATGAATCTGTCGTGGTCACAAAGTCCTCCATGTGGAGAGTAATACAACTGGGGGGCACTGGGTCGGGGAGGATCGTTCTTTGATTCAGGTCTAAATTACGATTTGTGGATGAGTGAATCAAATGCGCGAATGAAGTCCGCCCCGTAAAAAGGGTTGTGACGTGTGTGTAGTCAAGTCTTGGCCCTAGTTGGCTCTACGATAAAAACAAGAGGCGCTCTCCCCCCCCCCCCTTCAGGCTTAAATCGGATGTCTTCGAACAGCGGGCTTGTCCGTGGCAAATGCCGTAAGAAACAACAAACATTTAAGCATTCATAATATATTCCTTATTTTTTGGAGAGAATTCATCGGAAGCTATAAAAAAAATAATATTTGAGAATTTTTGTGGCGCATTTAGATGAATGTGTATCCTGTATTTTAATTAATCTAATAATACTGACAGTTTTTTATGAAACCAATCTTCATCTTTAAACTATCAAATAAATAAAGAAAACTCTCCTAAAGATCTTTTTAATATTTATTAATTTAAATGATTGTTTAAAATGAACTTAATACTACTTACCATCTGTAGAAATCATCTCATCTAGTTTTTAAAGGATTCTTTTTCACTAATAAAAATTCTGATGAATAATATTACTATTTTTTTAATCAAAAAATGGTATAATTCATTATTTAGTATGTAATGAATCATTGATGTTTGATAACACCATGAAATATTCGCCGTAGTGATCCCCATGTCAATGGAATGAATTTAAGTGATGCTACAGTTACATGTACAAAGGTTTATGTCATTATACTAAATCATTCGGAAAAAAAATGACACGATCAATCGAAAAATTGCTCTCAAGAAGCCAGTAAGATGGACAATTTTCCTGGGGTATATTAGCTTTAAAAAACTGATATAAATAATAAAATAAGTCATGAAATAAATGCCTGAATAATACACAAAAATAATGCATGACAATAAAAAAAAATACACGAAGAAAAAATTACAAAAAGACATAACATTTTTTGCGAAGAAAAATAAAGCAGTTTGTAAAATGAAACAAGTTAAAATACAAAAATTCCTATTTGAGCAACGTTAGATAAAATTTAGTATTTTAGAATATTTAACAATTTAATCAGTTCTAAGAAACTTAGTTGGTGAAAATCGATTGAAAAAATTTCCCCCTAAAGTATGAGGAATTTGGATAATCATACACATGATACGATATACGTAGTTCCATTGTTTAAACTACATGGGCAATTTGTAATTTCCCAAAAATATCTTTATTGATGGATAAAAAAGCAGCCGTGAGTGGTGAGAATTTTACTAATGAAGGAATAACAAAACGTTTAAATTTTATGTGTGGAATTACGTACAAAAATATTGCATTAATTAAGAGAGAATTAACACCTTTGTCGATATCTATTTTTCAGGTGTCGTCCTCGTCGTCTGACCGCGGTTCAAAATTACGAGGTCCGTCCCAAAATAGCCCTAGTGGTGCTTTACAACGGGACGTTAATGTAACTGAACTAAACCCAATAGTCCTTCTTCAACCTGTTCCAAACACTATTTTTTCATGTTTTTTTGCATTCTTTCTTTTAATATTATTGATAATCAGAAAGTTTGAATATTCTTACTTTTGAATTAATTGCATACAAAAGGATTTGCATTTGGAATTTTAATGGATGGCCGGATATTTAGACTATAATTAAGTAATAAATCATTTTTTTTCTCTTTACAAAAAAGGCAATTGTAAATAGAAATAGTAACTGGAAGCACTAAATATGTATAATTATTATGTTTATATAAAATTTTATTTTTAAGTGGATTGAAAGATTAAAGTGCTACCTCATTTTACGTTGCTATGTCAATATTAAATATGTTTGAAAAATAATTTGAATAAAATTTCTCATTCAGAAATAGCCTTCATCGACATTTTTTTTTTTCATTTATGGATGTTTCAATGCCATATTTTCACACCATTCACCAGTTTGAATCTTTCTTTTTGCTCCTGGCATCTCGATTGCAAAGTGTTATCGTTTGCAGAAATCAAATATTCGAAGTCTGTGACGCCCACTCTTTTCATATGAAAATAAAATCTAGCAGAAATCGTAATCTTGCCTAAGTCTTTCCAACAATCGTTTTAATCCAAACAAATTTAATATTACAGCTAATAAAGCCATTGAGTTTAAATCATAGCATTTTAAGAGTTTTTTTTTGATTAATTTAAAGGTTAATGTAATTTTAAAATCATACGATATAAATTTTACGAAAGGATAATTACGAATCATGCGAACAAAATGTTATCCTTTTATATTAATAATATTAAGAGACAGAGAATTAAGTATGTTTCTTAATAGATAATCACTATTGCTTTTACTTCTGTTTCAAATGGACACATTCCCTGCATAATTTGTAATGTTATATGTCGAAATAGCTCAGTGTAAATATAAAGTTATTTTGACTTCTGTTTCCCTATCACCGTATTTTTAAAAGCTTTTTAGTCACGCAACAAATATCCAAGTGCAATACATTTAGATCGGTTAATATCAAATGGAAAAAGGAAAAAAAAAACAAACAAACAATGGAAATGTTTTATTACTCTTGGGAAGTGAAAGCCATCGTATGTTTTCTTTCCCTTTTTTCACAAGTAAAAAGAAACTCGGAAGCTTTCATTTCTTCATTTGCCCTAAAACCACTTTTGAGTAAGGGAAAAAAAAATTACCATTTCGAATTCATAGTATTCCTTTGAAAAAATGATTCCTCTGAGTCGAGTTTTAAATTCGGCCGAAACTTTGCTTAAAAAATATTTCTCCTTCGATAAATACAAATTGTGAAGGAGGTAATGATATTAGGTGAAAGCCTTTTACCAGTTCTTGTATTTCATTGTTCTACTTTGTAAGGATATGTCTCTTAAAAGGATATCGATTTTTTTTAAAGTAATAGGAAAACTTCTTGCCAAGATTTTATAAATATTTTAAAGAAGATTTAATTTCTTCTAGCTGCTTTTAGTGACCAACTGGGTCTCCAGGAGTATTGGTTATATTTGAACTTAATTAAATTTCTTATACATAACTTGGAATTCAAGATTTTGTCTACAAACAATTGTAAGCATTAAATTGTGGTAAACTTTGATGTCTTATTATTTTAATAGCCTTACACCTGTTGAGTTAGTAATGTACATGGACCTGTTTTTCTGAGTCAAATGATATTACATCGTAGTGCCATTATAAATATTAATATCCGGATAATCTATTTTTTAATTATATAATATACAGTGCTTTTTGCGGTATCGAAACTTCACTTTCTGATTCCACAAGTAAAATGCATATATAATTAGAAAAATAATTAGCAAAATCTTTCTTTTTTAGCCTTCCACAGTAGAAGAAAATTGTTTTTTTAATACTTTATTAAACTGGAGAAAATATTTAAAATTTATAGTATTAAAAAGATCTATTTTAAAAATTATGAAAAAATATTTTCACTTTAAAAAAAAATTTAATACAATTAATTGAATGGCAATGAAAAGTAAAAAATGAACTTTTAAAACGCAGCAAAGAAATACTTTTTGCAATAATATTTCGGAAATTATCGAGCAAAAAATGCCAAAATTTCACTTCAGTTTAAAGTGAACTTTTTAAAAAAAAAATCATACAGATGCACACTTTTAGTATGAAGAGCTTATTTGCGCGATATTTATTGCTCTAGATCTAACGCTCTGACTTGGAAAGTTCCAAAAGACAGATATGAAGATACACATTCCCATTTATGATCAATTTATTAGTAATATTATTTACTGCTCATTAAAATCTTAGTAATATTTATCATTTATAAGGTCAGTGAAAAATGCGGTGCAAGAATATGACTTCATCGCTTTCCTGGGTCATTAAATAAGTTCAAAAATTTTGAAATGTCTCAATACTTATATGTTTTTCAATTATTTACGTTTTATAAGATCATATGTAAACATAAATAACTTTTTTCTATCCAATTTATTGAATTTATTATTTTATTAGAAATTATTAGTATTTTATCTAATAAATTCATGGGTTTATTCCCAAAAAAAATAGTAAAAAACAGTTGGAAATTTTATGAATTATCGATTGCCAAGAGCACTTAAAAATGGATGTTTTTTTAAAAACCAATATTAGTAATTTGGATCGAAGTATAAAATCTATTATATGTAATTTTTTTGTTTAAACGTGCTGTTTAGATATATAAGGCTGTTCGTTTACTCGTTGAAAATCACAAAAGTTGATGATTTTCTTTATTGATTACCAAGTTCTTTTTTTTTTCACCCCTAGAGCCTGTGTTTTTGTGTGATCATGCATTCTAAAAGCTGATGAGCCGTCAAATTTCCTTAAATTAATGATAAAATTTTTTCTTTATTTAACGTTTCGATGTTTCTTATATATTCTACTTATGTTTTCAAAAGGTCACAAAAGGACATCTTGAAATAAAAGTTATAATTGGTAGCGATTGTTCTTTTATTAATCATTTCTCTTCCAGCTACAGACCATATGAATCGAAAGGCTTAATCTGTTTTTAAATTTTTTTAAAACTCACTGCATTTATATGTGGTTTGAATTTTAAATTAAACCAAGGAAAAAATACAAGGAAATCTGAATCTCTAATATTTTCTCACGTACCTATTTATTATGCTGTTTTATTTTTATTGTCCTTTCTAAATCACGTTTAAGAATTTATAAAATTATAAAAAAAAGACTTCTGTTAAATTTTAATTAAAAGCAAGGAAGCAAATCTTGGAAATCGGATATGACTGAAATATAAATTTATTTGTTTTTTATTTCAATTTTTTTAAATTATTGCCTTTATTAATTTAATTTTCAATTTATTTATGTAGGACGACATCTAGGGATAAAGTGAATTTTTTGAAAAAAGGAGTAATAATATTCGTATTAACAAACATTTAATTTACTAAGTCTACATATAATTAAGACATTTCAATTTGTAAACTATTTATAGAAATGGTAATTAATTAGGAGCAGGTTTCACTTGAGAGGGTGACCCCAAACATGGCCAAAACCTAAAAAGGGTACGTAAAGGGAGCACGTAAACAGCGTCAGATATCAATCGTCCATCTCCGCCGGAAGAATCTAATGCTACTCCTTTAGGAGCCTACCAGGCGGCCTGACGTCACACGCGCGCAAGCTTCTCCCATTGGATGCCAAAATCCAGCCAGATCCGACTTGACATGATTGGCGTTGCCATCTCTTACAATTGAAACTAACATTTGAATTGCCATCCCTGAAACAAATTTACAGCCAATATCACTTCCTACATTTGTTATTATTTATTTCCTTTTTGATAAAAAGGTTATCTTGTGAAACATGTCTCCATATTCAAATAGATTACAAAACATTTCAATTTCATGATAAAGAATCCCTGTCATCCCTTATTGCTTAGTAATTTCTTAAAAAAAAATATTGAAGTTAAACAAAAACAAAGGTTATCATTAAAGATTTTTTGTTTTGCATAAAGTATGCTCGTAGTTATTGAGAAAAAATATTAAAATTTTGATTAGTTTTTAATTGATCAAAATATATAAAAAATATTTCCTTAATGAACTTCTACTACCTTAAAAGTAACGACATTAAAACTTTCGAAGGTATTTTGAATTCTATCCTTATTTGCATAAGATGAAAAAGAAATCTTATTGGAATCTTCGGGAACTCAAAGCCTATTGGCCAGCAGAAATATTTAAGAACTCTCTAGTTCATGGGAAACTAATATCATCCACTTAACCAATAATTGTCAATTGATCTGAGTTCCAAGAAAGAACAGAAGTTATTGGGGCTAAACAAAGAACGACTGATATGAAAAACGTTGGCTAAAGGTTAGGATTATGGAGACTGATGAAAAATTAGATATTAGAATCACTGGATGTTGCTCTACAATGAGAAAGAGTAAAATGTTGCGTTAATTACCGGAATGTTTGTTGAACATTGAATGAATCGCTTCCAGTAAAATGACGAGTGTAGCTCGTCATTGAATTTCCATGCCATACAGCACGATGGCGAGCTACACTTATCATGCGATTAAGATTACTGTCGAATATGATAATAAATTTGGTTTAAAATTCTAGTGTACTGAATTTGTCAGCGCTTTTATTACTTCTGTTGATATCATAGATATCTATCACTTATTATTATTGTTAGAATTTCGTTGTACAAGTCACGACTCAATTGTTGTTATTCAGTGGGATTTCATTCTTATAAACATTGAGTGAAAACATCGGTCAGTCCAGTATCTATTTTTACTAAAGGAAAAACATGTTGTGAAATAACACCGTAATGGATAGTGCAGACTATGAGTATCAAGGTGATTGGAGGCATTCTGCGAAATCAGAAGAAATAAGCAAATATTTACGCCATATGGATAATAAAACTCATGATAATGAATTATTACGAAGAAGACGAAAACATACTAGGCGATTCATAAGTGATTCTAGTGAATATTCTGGAATCGTAGATACATCATCAGAAATGGAAAGAACTAATATATCTGAAATAAAGAAATTTCCGGGAGTGCGTTGTGTAAACACTTTGATATTGGGAAAACTATGCGCTAATCCAAAGTCATTACAGGTTTTGACGAAGTGTTGAATATGAACAACGAATTGCAATTATATCCACATCAATAATATAGTTTTAATTAACACTATATAAGAATTATAAAATGAAATATTTTTAAATAAAAATGAAATTATTTCGTGCACAATTTGTCATTATTAATTCTTACAGTAAGGGGTTAATTATTTTGTTTAGTGAAGAAGTAAGTGGTAGAGAAACGGCCTATTGCGTGTCCCGCCGCACATCAGCCATGAACGGGTAAAAGAATTTAAAGGGGTAGAGTAATTAGAAAACGATTTTTTGTTGTTCTTGGCGAGTTCTCTGGGGGGGGGGGGTATTTAATTGGAACATTTATTTACTGTCGTTCTTGTAGATAAGATTGTTTAGATTTTTATGCAATTGTCTCCTTATGTTAGTGTACTTTGCTAAAGTACAGTTAAGTTATTTTTTTAAAAATAAAATATAAGACTAAAGTGGAATTTTAATTTTTGGTAAAAGGTGTATATAAAGATCAATTTAGCACAAACAATTAATCGAAATACAAAGCAACACGAATCTGGTAGTTGTAAAGCTAAGCTAATGCATTAATTTCTGAAATTTGCATAATTTTTTGGCATTTTTTGTATTATATCGTGTTTACACTTAGCCAGTTATAAGACGGCCAGTAGAAAGGCTGCAAGGCCAGTTATAAGACAGCACATGCGTAGAAAGGCTGAAAGATGCCGTTCGGTACACTGCAAGTAAATGTCCCGACGACTGGAAGTAATTGTCCCGAAAACAATATGCCGTGTATTGTATCTTTCTTTTACTGTGCATGCATTTGTAGAATTTGGCGTTATTTTGGCGTGAAAAAAATTGACCAGTTATCATAGATTAATTCTGACTTTTTTTTCCTCTTTGTTTTTTAAAATGCGATTTTTTTAAATTTTATTTGCCATTTCGTTTATATAGTTTTTTTAAAATTTAGACATGTTGACCATTTTTTTTTTGTAATCATGTTTCTTTGTGTAAATATCCATCATTTTAATACAATACGCATGGAAAATGAAAAATTCAGGGACGCTAAAATGGCAATTTATAGTCAAGCATAGAATACCTGAACCTGAAAAATGGCCGTCTTATAACTGGCCAAATGGAAACTGCATTACTCATTAACTACACAATACAAAGATGGTTCACACGATTACAAAATTATTTCCATTCAATTAATTTCATAATTACGAAATTCGTTTCAAAAGATTGTCCCTAAAATGCAATAATGCAAACTTAATTTGAATATTTGATACAAGTAGCCAGAAGTACATTATCATAATCTTATTAAATTCGTTTGTAATCAAATGATAAATGAAACTCAAGATCCATTTTAAAACTCGTCTTAGGAAATCGGAATGAAGAGAATCATAGAAATCTTACTTATTTGGAAACATTTACAACCCTTTTCGAAGCGTATAATAATGTCATTATATAAGTCATTGCACAATCATTAGTTAAGAACAATTCTTTTGCAATGATTCTCAGTTTAAATAATATCTTCCATAATTTTGAATGAAGTACCACCATTTTTTCCATGGAAATTCTAGTCATTTCTTTCAGTGTAGTAAATATTTAGCATGTCTTTGTACTGAATAAAATACTTTGCAACTTTACCCTAATAAAAAGTATAAAAACAGAAAAAAAATACTATCATATCTACCTCAATGTATGGTAATTATAATGAATGAATCACACGAATTATTATAAACTTGTTATAACAGAAAACTACAAAAAACAAAATCCCAGATAATTAGAGATTTACCTAAAAGCTTATTTATGAATTGGTAGGATATTCATAGGCAGTTTATTTGGTTCCAATAATATTCAATGATTAACATAATGACACACAGCAACAGAAACGTGTCGATTCTCTGTTATGCTGATCATTTGTTTTATCTTCTGATCGTTTTGCTAATGCCACAAATCTCAAAGTTAATAACTAGTGAATTGTACAATAAGAATTTTCTCTCTGTTTGTACAATTTTGAATAATTTTTCACCGAAATTATGTTATGTATTTGCAACTTAATGAAATATTAGTTGTATAGAGTGAAATTTACTTATGATGTTTGGATCTAAGGAACTGCATCATTAATTTATAATTCTGCTTTAACTCATTTTGTCTTATTTGCACTAATGATGATTAAAAATGATTTCATGTCATTTTTTACGAACAATATTCTGTCTCCGTGTTTAATGATGTCATCAGTTATGTTGCTAAACAGAAGCAAGTAGTGATAAAATATAAGCACCGGCTTCCTGTGTGTTTATTCGTATAAAAATTCAGACATTTTATTGCTGATTAATATTTTAGATCAAATACTGTCAGAATGATTTGATTTCCTTTTTCATTGCGCTTTTTACACATCTATAGTTATATTTATGTTATAATTATATTTATTTACATTTATACCTTATCTAGATATTGTTAAGAAGTGAAACCCATATCGAATCTATTTATGTGAAAATGAGATACAGAAATTTTAAATGTGAAAGAAACAATATGAGTGGCAATCGACATTCATTTAAAAATTAGCCTTCTGCTGTAATTAGATATGGTTTTTAATATTTGAACAAAATGTTTACTGAAAATAAAAAAAATATATATATAAGTTTTCTTACGACTAGCATTAATAAATATTGTTTAATAAACTTTCTTTAAGAGATGTAGAGAAAAACAGAATTCCGATAAGACTAAATGCAGATTTAAATAGAAAAAGAATTTTTTTAAAAATGAAAAGAACGGATGATGAAATTTTTTATGACTGCTAAAGATTAGCATTGATATTGCTCCTTTCTTTATAAAAAGATTACAGAAATGGCAGAGTAAGCGAGGCGCATAACATCTTTATGTTCTTAGATTTGATGATTGAAAAGAACTAGAATTAGCAAAAGAACTAAAACATTTTGCAAGTTAGCTTTTATAATCTGATATATATATTCGATAAAAAAAATAGAATTGAATTTTTTTCCAGGTATTTTTTCAAAGAATTATATTTCAAAAAGTCTAGCAGTTTGCATATCTCGTATTAATTTCAATCAATATTTAATTTTTTAGATATAACTGTCATATTTTATGAAATTATAATGACTTTGTAAATAATGAAGTTTTCTTTGAGAAAGGCAAAGGTAAAAAATCTTTTGATTTCTTACTTTTTCAAAATCACTAGAAAAAAAAAGAAAATAGTATGTTTTTTTTTTTTTCTTTTTTTGAAAATAAAGATTTTCTGCAAACGATACATTTTTCAACCTGCCGATTTTTTTTTAAATAACAGAATCTTGCATTAATTGTTATGCATCTATAGTAGTTTCGATAAACAGGGAACAAAATTCTACATTTATACAAAATGCAATTCATAACAGCAAGATTTGAGAGTTTTTTTTTTAAATTTTCGGTCGATGGATTCGCTTGCCAAGGAGACTCGCTGTACAAAGCGTTCAATAGAAGCTTCTATTGAATGCCTGGTATCTGACAGCTGGTCTGAAGGCCTTATTGGAGATTTGAATTTGTTTTGGCTTTATATACATTTTCGGAGCGATATAGTCGAGGAAGCTGGTTTTCGGAGGAAGATTTTCGGAATTGTTCGATGTAATCTTATTTCTGAAAGAAAATAAATCAGAAGTTAACATGAAGACATTTACTTATTACTAATGGATAATGATTTTGTATTCTAATTGAATATTATTATTAAGAAATGAATTAAAAAGGAAGTGGGGGAAAAAAACTAAGCCCTTGATCTCTCTCTCTATTATTGATGAAAAAGAATGTATGCTTGTGTTAATTTATTGACATTCTACTGGACAGAGAATTAACCTAGAGCTATCAAATTTGGTACAGATATAATTTGGAATCAGCAAATGAGCATCTTGAAACAACGTTTTCAGATTTGAATTAAAAATTAAAACCTTCTTTTACCATATATATTATCGAAAGTAATAGAGCACAAAAATAATTTTTACAACATTTAATTTAAAAGAATATCGGTTCAATGTAATCAATTTAGCTTGCAAGTTTGTCTGCTTCTAATTAATAAAAAAAAATATATTTTAGCTAATTTAGCAACAATATTAAAACAATCAAGTCGTGATATTCAAATCGTTTGCAGTATTACTATAAATATTTTCCTGATTTTTTTTCCATTGTTGTAGATGAAAATTAGAAGATACGGTTTATGTTTTTATGTTGAGTAAGTTTCTGTGAAGATGACGCCTTCAATAAAATTTTTGAAATTTTGTTGTATTTATAATTAAGGTTTAGCTTTACAGGCAAGCAATGAAGAAATATTTCTAAAGAAATTTTTTTTAATGATTTCCGCTTTTCCTGTTATGTAATATAATATATAGATGCATATTAATTAGAAAATAATTTCGAATAAGTTTTAAGTTACTATCACATTATTTAAAATTCTATACTTTTTAAAATAAAGGATAGCGTCTTCGTTTTATTAACGATATATCATGGGAAAAATTGCCCCAGGTTCAACTTTTTCATATCCAGATTTTTGCAACTGTAAACCGCCTTATTCTGTTTTGTTGAATATCATTCTGAATTATTAAAACAAAAATATGTTAAAAATGCTATAAAAACAGCTAACATAAAGAAATGAAAAGTAACAAAAACGATTGTTGGTGGTCTCTCTTGAACTTTTTCGTATTCTCTCTAAGAAAAGTTATTCTTTTTAACCAGGCATAAAATTGTGGAGCTCGGGCTTATCTATAAATGTGATCAGTACTCAGAATTTTATTTTCAGAGTCCCCAGATTAGAATTGCATAATTCGTAGTGTTAATACAAAAAAGATGGTTCTTTTATATTAACCGTAGACAGTATATTATATGTAATTATATAATATAGCTTTTATAATAACCGTATGAAAAAGTCAAACAGCTATCTATTACGGGTTTTTTTCTTTGATTAATAGGGGGCCGCGGTGGCCTGATGGTAAAGTCTTGGCTTCGGAACCGGATGATTTCAGATTCGAGACCCGATTCCACCGAAGAACCATCGTGTAAGTGGGTCTATGTACGTTAAATCCGTCAGGGGCCAAACGTCCTCCCGCTGGTGTAGTGTTGAAGTTTGGGAGAAGGGTATCATCTCACCTCAGGTATCCTCCTCGTCATCTGACTGCGGTTCAAAATTACAAGGTACGTCCCAAAATAGTCCTGTGTTAAACGATACGTTAATATAACTAAACTATACCTGTGATTAATAGCTGGCATGCAGTTAATACACAAATAGGAGAAAATCAAATATCTAATTTTAGATGGTTTTTTTTTTTAACCGATTGAAAATACAGTTGAGCTCAGATCAACAATTATAATCACATGGTGACATATCAAATTTTACTTATTACAGTCATTGAAGTTTTTAAATTGTCATGATTACATGCATGCAAAAGATCAACCTCGCGGATGATCATGCCATTGAAGAACTTGATTCCAAATCTGAAAGGATCTACATTTCAGATGCTTAGCCTTGTGTACAAATTTTATGTCTCAACTCTTTACGTTTTGTAATTACCGTGTTTATTTACACTCGAATAGTTTGTCTGACAAATCTTCTCTGAATGAATTTTGTTTATAATGGAATCGAAATCTACAAATTTAGTCCAAAGTCTATCTATCAAATTGCATCAGACTAGCTCAAAACATTTTTCAGTTATCGTGTTCACAGATAGGCATCATTCTGAAAATATGTTTTTCGAAAAAGGGATGATGTGAGACGTGAAAGTTTGTCAAAATATCGACTACGATTTTCTGGCGATTACAATATTTTCTCTTAGTTATACTTTGTATATGAGGAAGTAAAAATGTGTCTTTCTATACGAAGAATAAAACATATTTTATATCTTCGCCGTTACTTACCTGGTGCATTAGATTCTCTTATTTATTTAATTATGTTTTACTTCTAAAATTTCAACACGTCAATTTGATTTATACTAGTCACGCATTCAGAAACTTTCATGGAGTTGTTGCTGCAAGCAGTGAAAATGCACAAGATGTCGCTTCCTTTTAAAACTTCTTTAAATTCAATAATGCCCAGAAAATGGAGACGGCGGATAAGTTCGTGGAAGGGAAAAATCAACTGAAAATCCTGTCACGTTTCATTACAGCAAATGAGCTGCTTCGATGATAATTATCTCTTGTTGGTTTCCCTCGAGCAAGAATCACCTTACCAATCTTTGGTAAAGACTCATTACGCCTTTATTACAGATTTGTGATGAGAGAATGCCGAAATGAGTTGCTTTGTTTTCTCTTGAGATGGCAAGTTCTGAATTTTAATTGAGTTGAGTTGAGTTAGTCATTTAGGAATGAAATGGTGAATTTGGAGAAACTAAAGAGACAGCAAGAGAAATAAACGCCACAAAATCTATCTAAGAAGATATATTAATATAAAGGCAAGATTAATTTCTGGACTCTTTATATTTTGTATGTCTCTTTAAATTTTGTATGTATGAACTAAAAAAAAGTCAATGAAGAATTATTCGTTAGCTAATGGTTTTAAAATATTATACATTTCAATCTGCAGTCGAGTCCTTTGTAATTTAATTTTTATAAATATAAATAGTTAATTCGCTTATTTTTTGCAAAAAAATCTCCATTTATAATTTTAGCATTTTTATGAATTGTCATTTAGTTTCCTAAAATGCCACTTTAAATGAAAATTTTCTTTTCTTTTGTTGATAGTCATCGTATTGATTCATTTAAAAGTTCATAGATCATTGAGATAATATGCATTTTGGATGTTTTAAATCAAATGATAATGATCTAATTATTGAATTGAAGTATAAAATATGATATTCGCATAAAACACGTGGAAAGCAATTATGCAGTTAATTTTACAAAATGTGAAGGTTACTATGAAGAAAGACCCTTATAATATTTTCTGTATCTGTAAAAATGTACATTAAGTAATTAAATTTTCTGTTTTCATGGCTTAAACGTAACATTGGTCTTATCTGATTTAAAATAAATTTGCTATTTGTCCAGTTTTGAAACTGCTTAAACACTAAAAACAAACCTTAAGCTGTTGAGTCGTGGATATTTGACATTTAAGCCAATGTCTTTCTTTCTAAATGTTCCCATATTATCATAAAGAAAACGCTTCAAAATCTACGATAGATAATCATTTCGCAATGAAACATTTAACATTTTGCAAATCCCCTCTAGTAATTATTGGAATACTCGGAAAAAGAAAATTGTTTATTATCCTATTGATAAATATTAAATACTGCAGCTGACAATCTTTTCTTTTCGCGAAGAATAGAATTTAGAAACTTCTAGTCAAACAGACGATCATTTAAACAACACTCACTCAATACCTAAAAAAAATGCGATTTTGAATTTTCTGGTAATTAATCAGTTTTTTTCAAAAAGTGAAAGAAGGAAAAATACGCATACAAAAATTAAAATGATTTCATTGAATTATACAGTCATCTAAGGTGATGCTTTCTTCCACTTTTAAGCTACCTGATGGTAGAAATCTGCCTTCTGGCTTACATGGAACACTCAATCGTATTCCAGAAATCAAACAACAACCATTAGTCGGCATTGAACGAGAATATCACCTTACCAGATCATGCCGGAAAAATAATTATAGTACTGAAAAAGAAGATAAAAGAAGGAGAATTATAGAAGATGAAATAATAAATTTGAGAAACAAGTATTAAGGCAGTATGTTCTATGAAAAAAATGAAATTGCCAATTTATAAACGAAAAGAAACATAATAAATTCTGAAAGTCATGCAAAAGTCTTTGTCAGTGTTCAAAGATTATCATCATGGACCACAGAGGACAATTTAACGAATTAATATTTATCTTTATTGAGAAATTATTTGGAAGATTTCATTATAGAAGTCTCTATCTAAAAAATTATTTTCAAAACGGAACCAAATCTTAATTGTCGTTAAACATATTTGTAATTTGAATGGTTCTTCAAAAATTGTTAATTCTTTTTAAATACTATATATGTTATTTTCTTTAGAATGCTGAAAACGTAGTAAAAACTATTCTTTGTTGCAGCATCATTTAAAAAAAATAATATTCGCATTTGCGTTAATCTTCTTAAGTTTTTTTCAGTAAATTATTTTCTGCTGTCTAAAACTAGATTATTTTAATAATAAATAAAAAAAGCGTTTTTAGCACAAATATTGAAGTTTTAATTGCAGTTATTATTAAATACAAAAAATATGCAAGAATAAAGGAAAAAGTTTTCGATGTTACTTAGACAAAATCTAATCAATATTATAATTTTTATAAAGCAGAATTAAAAAATAATGGTAGAGTAGTTCAAATACATATTAATTTTAATGCTTTTAATTTTTTTAAAGGAATTAATAGCAAATGAGAAAAGTAATACTGAGCAGAAATGAAATTGATATCGTTGAAATGGGAAAAGTTTGAATTTTAAGATATCTGTAACATTTTTTGGAATAATTTTCCCTGAATTTATGGTAAGAATATGGCAAAATTTCAGTTCATTTCTACTTAACTGAATATTTAAATGTTTTTAACATTGAAAAGATAACAATACTCATCTTGTGTTAAATAAGAAGTGTACAGTATTTGGTTCAATTCGTGATAGAGAGAACACATGTTTAGTTATATTAAGACCAAACACAATCAGCAAACCAAGTTGATGATTAAACATGATTGTATTTAATAAAGAATCTTTAGAATGGTTTTCCTTTTATTTTCTCGTTTGAAGCAATTCCAATTTATAATTGTTCCGATCAATACAGAAATAACTTTTAGATTATAAAAGATTAAAATAAAATTAATTACCCATTTTTTGATGAATTAACTTAGTTTCTTAATAAATTATAATAAAGAGCAATTAAAAAGGTTTAAAACATCAAATACTCCATTTAAAAGTATTTATTTTCTTCTATTCTGAATGTTGAAAGTTCATAAATCGACATAAACTACAATATCAGTTAATGCAATAAAGTTAATTAGTTAATCAATTAATACAATACAGTTAATCTACATAAACACACTTAGTTTGTTTTCGATTACAAAATTCAGGAAAAATAATAATAAAATTATTAACAAAAGAGGCTGCTAGAAATGGTGACAGAAATAATAATAACCCCAAGACAAAAACAACAATTATAATCACATGCTGACATACCATTTTTACTTATTACTGTTACTGCGTTTTGTCGTTAAACTTGTTTGTAATTTGAATGATTCTTCAAAAATTGTTAAGGACACTTTTTAATGCAGTATGAGATGTTTTCTTTATTATGCTGAGAACATAGTAGAAACTATTCTTTGTTGCAGCATAATTTTTTAAAAATAATATTCGCATTTACGTTAATCTTCTTTGTTTTTATCCATAAATGATACTCCGCTGAATAAAACTAGATTATTTTAACTATAAAGAAAGTGTTTTTAACACAAATATTTACGTTTTAATTGCTGTTACTATTAAATGCAAAAAATTATCCAAGAATAAATTACAATTTTGGATGCTTCTGAGACAACACTTAATTAATATTTTAGTTTTTATAAAGAAGATTTAAAAAAAATTGTGTTAGAGTGGTTCAAGTGCATATTAATTTTAATGCGTTTATTTTTCTAAAAGAATTAATAGCAAACGGGAAAAGAAGCAATGAGCAGAAATGAAATTAATATCGTAGAAATGAAAAAAGTTATAGTTTTTATAAAGCGGAATTAAAAAAAAATAGTGGTAGAGTAGTTCAAATACATATTAATTTTAAAGCGTTTAATTTTTTTAAAAAGAATTAATAGCAAATGGTAAAAGTAATACTGAGCACATATGAAATTGATACCGTTGAAATGGGAAAAGATTGAATTTTAAGATATCTGTAACATTTTTTGGAATAATTTCTCTTGAATTTATTGTAAGACTATGGCAAAAGTTTAGTTAATTTCTATTTATATTGAATATTTAAATATTTTTAATATTGAAAAGATAACTTTTAGATAACTCATTATCATGTGTTAAATAATGTGTAAGCAATATTTGGTTGAATTTGAATGAGAGAGAATACACTTTTATTTACATTAAGGTCAAACAAAATCAGCATTCCAGCAAACCACGTTGGTTGTCAGAGGTATTATATTTAATACAGAGTCTTCAGAATGATTTTCTTTTTCTTTTGCCGTTTGAAGCAATTCCAATTTATAATTGTTCCGATCAAAACAGAAATAATTTTTAGATTATAAAAGATTAAAATAAAATTATTTACTTATTTTTTGAGAAATTAATTTAGTTTCTTATTAAATAATAATAAAGAGCAATTAAAAAGGTTAAAAACATCACATACTCCGCTTAAAATATCTGTTTTCTTTTCTATTAAATACTGAAAATTTATAAAACTATAAACATCAATTTATGACGACGCAGAATAGTTATAATTGTAAAAAGGAAAGTTTCAGGAAATAAGTAATTCGCTGAGAAAAAGTTTATTTAGACAGAAGAATAAGTTTATTATGTTTGCTTATTTGTGATTTTTAATGAAGAAATTTAAAAATTCTTACAAACGTAGTGCGAATATTTAAAAAGAATGATAACTGAAAGTGAGGTAGTCTGAACAATTTGTTTCTTGAAAAAAAACTATGAAATATATTTCTGTTCTTTGAAAAAAATAAAGAATATTTCTGGAGTTATTCTAAGAATAGCTTTAAATCACTTCCAATTTTTAATTCCAGTTTTCTTTCAGAAAGAAATCGACGAAAAGCTCTAATCGTCTGCTTCATCTACACCTGCTTTTCTCACTTCATTTTTCACCAACCGACATCATAATTTTCATGCTCGGTAAGTCATTTTCCGATTCAATGGGAAAGGCGAAAAAAGAAAACTCATTTCAACTTTATGGGAAAGGTGAAAAAAGAAAACTCATTTCAACTTTCCCATCATTCCTATCTTATCTCATTTTGGAATTTCTATTTTTAGGATAAGAAATAAGATATTTCTATTCTTCGAAAAAAAATGAAAAATATTCTAATTACCAGTTTTTCCTTTAAAGGATTTTATTTGACTTATTTCATGTTCTTGAAACAGAATTTTATTATCGATTTTTTTTCAAAAATTATTTTGTGATGTACTTGAAGTTCGGATTTTTGTATACTTGTTTTTCTCCAAACTATTTTAATAATTTTAAACTTAATTAATATTTAATCAAATTTTAACTTTGTGTAAGTAACATCGTCTGATAATGCATCAAGCATTGTGGATTGGTTGACTGTGAGACTTGGTAACGCAAGAGCCAATTCTGGCGAAACTGCGCCAGACATATAGTTAAAGTGAAGACTATGTTAAAAAGTTGTGAATTTATTATTTTTTTAATTTAATATTCTTACTATATGTACAGGTTTCTTTATAAAACTGTTAAAAGTTTTCTCTAAGTCCATTTTTTGGAAAGTTACACTAATTGCAAATTTGCATTACATACTCTTTAATGCTTTTTTTACATCTTTAGATGCTATTTTTTAAAATTATTATCCTTTATAAAATTTTCTTACTAAAAATTTCATAAATTAAAATCTAATTTGTATATTTTGTTCAAATTTAGTATAAAGATTTCTCAATATGTTTTGAAGTTTCTGAACTAGAGAATAAGTAATCTATTCGTTGTTTTATAGCTGCTTCAGTGTTTACAATGTGAAAAAAAGAGAAAATTTAGTGTTATCTATAAGTCGAAACAAAATATTTATAAAATGTATAGAAATGCATCTTATTTTCTTGTTCGGGAACTAAATAATATATTTTTAAGCTATCTACAAAATTTTATGTTATTTATTTCCATAAATCTCTAAACTAGAAAAACTTTGCTTTATACCTTTTTTAAGTCAAACCAAAACCCTTTTTTTTCACTTTTTTAAAAAAAAAAATATTCTACCACTTAAACCAGTGCATTTTGTTTTCGAAGATGTCTTCTTTATTATTTTTATGCAAATATTAAAAAAAAAAATGTTTTCAAATTCTTTTAAAAAATTCATCTCGAACGTAGCCACATATCTGAAATTGTGGGTAAGAAACTACGCTAAAAATAACTGCACCAAACAATATTTTTTAAAAAAAATTGAATTTTACTCCACAAAAACATAGGGGGAAAATATTAGGAGATAAAAAAATAGCATTAAGAAAACTAAATATATCTGTAAAAACCAATGATTCTTAAAAATTAAAGAAAATATTTCATAGGGACATACGTTGTGGAATCTTGAAATCAAATTTAGTTTTCAAGATTCTATAATATTTATAGTAACGAATAAAAAAATTAATGATTCAAAGTTGACAGTTAATCACATTGTTATTTTAGCTGAGTTTTAGTTAGTTAGTTTAATTTTAGATCATATTTTCTCAATGTAGTAAAGTTTATTTTTCATTTTGCATTTTAATGTTGGTTTCTAGTTCATTGGAAGTTTTTGAACTATTGATATCAACATTCCTTCAAGTGACTTCGCAGAAATTATATCTACTGGAATCAACAGAGAATCTGAAACATCGGTTATAGCTTGGAAACTTAAGTTGATCAGGGATTTTCTTTCTTAAATAAAAGAAGATAAAAAGATTAAGTCTCTGTGAATTCTCAAAGGATAGACTTAATTGCGATCCCGATATTTTTAGATGCATTCTTTATTGATGACTATAAAATCATATTCCTTGGTTTATCTCTTTTGTCGGAGGTATGAAAAAAATAGATTAGCTCTTTCAAAGAATTCTTAACAATTGAATTTGATCAAATATTTATGGAGCCATTTTTAATTATTCGTGAGCCTCGATGATAATTTTTCTTGCTACTCCAGGGGCAGCTCCAGAAATCTACCGATCTTAATCGGGTGGATCCTAACACTTCTTCTAAAAAAAATCAGGAATAACTTGTCCTGACACCGACGTCTCTCTGAATTCCAATTCAAAGTCTCTCACTGCTTTCTTCTCTGACTAAAAACCAACAAAAATACCGCGTTTTATTTCCGTCAGATATCTGCCTCCGATTTTGTCATTGATGAACTTGAATTCCCTATCATTCAATAGCTGTTCAGCAATGCTTCTTCAATGGTCTGCGATCGTAAGAGAGTCTGTTAAGGATCCATCTTTGTAGCTGACTCCTCTCGAATACATGTTAATTATAATCAATTCATATCTAACATTGGTTGAAGTGCACCTGGGTTCGACACTTAATGACAAAGGTTGCTAGTGATTGATCATTTCTTGATGGTTTGAGGAGTCTGTTCATAAGGGTAAAAAAGTTTTGTATCTGTTTGTCTTGCCGTTCTTCTCCCTCGAAGTTATGATGGATCTATTTAAAACAATGAGAGACACATCTGTGGCCCCTCACATGGATATAACAAATGATCAGACACAATGACTCTACTAGTAAAAAGATCCACATCTGACGGTCCGTAGTCACTCGACAATGCGTGGGAAAATGGGTGATGTTACATCTGACCGGAATGCCTATTACCATGTGAGGAAAAAGAGGAAATTTGACAATTTGTAATCAATCCACATTTTGAGGCCTTTTATTTTATGGGCAGAGATCCCTGTTCCTCTCATTTCCACTTTATTTAACAGATTGATTAATTTTGAAAAATTAGACAAAGAGAAATTAATGATTTACTTGCATACAAATATAAGTAATTATTAAGAAAAGAAACAAATAAATAAATTACAAAGCAAATAAAATTAAAAATTATTATTTTACCCATCCTGTCGAGTATAATATAACCAGCTAATAACTAATTAAAATTCCAACAAATTATACTATAAATTACTTTAATTTTAATAATTAAAATTATAATCTTATATCTAGTATTTAAATTGAAGAAAATTGTATTTGTTACAAATTTATTTTTATAAATTTTAGCCTAATAGCGTTTTTAATCGCTTTACTTGCGGCCTTCTTTCAGTTGGATTATCTAGTTATATGCCTATCCGGAAATTATATATTGATTAAGAAAATAATGCATTTTTTAGTGTAATGAAGAACATTTGCTATTTCAATTATTTTATACTTTGTAGTTTTGTTTATAATTTCATATAATTACAGAATTTTGAAATCGGATTTTGCCAAAAGCACTACAAAATATTTCCACTTATATAGAATCAAAATTAATAATTTAAAGGCTCGTTAACTCTAAAATATTAAAATAATGTATTTCATCATGAATATATAAGTGTGTTCAGAATTTTGACACGCCAAGAAATTATTAAAAAATCAAATAAAAAAATTTTATCTTCTGAAAGAGAAATTATTAAATACAAAGTTCTAAAAAATCAATGCTTTCAGCAACTTTTTAATTTTTTTACTGAATTGTTAAAAAAATAGTATGTCAATTGTGCCAGTAACTTAAGTAGAGTCGTATGTATTACATATATTTCTGACAAAAAGCAACACAAAAAGTTAATTTTAAAAAAATGGGAAATGACAAGCACATATTTCTCCCTACATAATAACGAAACCAGAAAAATTAATTTACTATTAATTAAATATTCAGAATTAATTTATTCTGATGATAACTTGAAATTACATTAGTGCCTGAATTAAATAAGAGAGTCAATAAATAAGTGTCAATGCGGTCATTGTGAAATCATCATTCCATTGTCGTTCATTGCTTTAATTCAGCAAAAGCTCAAGAAAGCAAGAGATAAATTATTGGTTTAATTTTATTATTGCCGTAATATTTAAATAAAGTAAATAATCTAAATAATAGCTTTATATTTGTAGTAGCTTTATATTTAAGTTGAAAATATAAAAATATTAAATTAGTATAATTAATTAAATTAGTAACTTTTTTCATTTAGAATGTATGCAAAATTAAGAGTACATTGTAGACTATGAGAAATTAAAAGAAAACTACACAGCGTTTGATAATTCACTTTAAATATTGAGACCTTTCGTTGTCGAAAAAGTATTTGAATAATTGACGCATTGACTGACATCAGCTTATCCTCTTATTTTAAAAAGAATGGTGTCTTAGAGATTAAATTAATTTTTTTTTGAAATTGGATTTTTTTTTTGTTCTAGACTTCAAATATTTCCACAGACGCAAAGTAAAACGAGACATTTAAATTCAAGATACGAGTAATTGAAGCAGATGACAGCCTCGTGCTTCCTCAACTAAAAGACGTATTAAAAAACGGAATAAAATTGAAATAAAATCAGCAAAGTTTTAGTGGGTGAAAAAAATAAGTAAAACATTAATTATCTTCAGAATAAGTTAACTGGTAGTCTTAGAAGTTATATTAACTTGTCAAGAAAAGAATATCTTTTGAAGATAAAGCGAACAATATTTTGAAATCCAATTACATGTGCATTTCGATAAGCTCTAAATCTATCCAGTTAGTTTATTTTTGAATACTTCTAATTCTTAGACTTTTCAAAGTTTTTTTTCTTGCTTTAGTTTATTTGTACTTTAATTCAAATAATTTTTTTTTTCTTATTTCACAGCGTTTTATATGTAAAAAAAAATTCATTTATTTATAAAATTGGCTCCATTCTCATTAGTTTTTGTAAGTGTTCACAAATTTAATTCTGTTTTTGTATTTGTATTTTTCTATTTGATATAGGACACTCTCGGAATTGGATTTTTCTTCGAATTCATTAATTAATCATTAGGCTTAGTGTATAATAATACGCATAAAATTTCCAATACTTCTAAAATTAATTTGAGTAAATAAGAAGTGAATATACATCGTTATTCTTGCTTATTTACAGCTAAGTTATTGATTAGCGTATTTAATTTCAGCAGTTGTATTTAGATCGGAGTTTCTCGGTCTATGGCACATAGCAATTATTTTGCTGTAAATACTTTTATAGAACATATTTACATGAATTAACCAGCGGGAATGGTCGCCCCCAAACTTTCTCGCATACTCTCTGATGAACCATTTTTGGCGTTGGCTTACAATAGTTACAAAATATTAACTTTCGGCGAGAATTTAGCATTTTCACCGAGTCCATCGTGTCATCCTTGGCGAGTTTTTTGGCGATTAATACCTGGCATGCTGTTAATAGTATCCGAAAACCGAATTTGTGCTTTAGATACGTTTTTTTCAACCGACTGAAACAGAGTTTTGACACAAAACTGCACTTCTAATCCCAAAATTCCTCACCTAATTTAATATTTTTAAGTCATTGTCTTTTCGACTTATCGGATTAATATGTTTCTAAAACTAAAAACCAGCACACAGTCAACTAACTCATAGTTGGATTTGGCTCACACTTGACAGGTCTACACAATAGATGTTAAATCTCTATACAGAATCTTATCCATCTAGCCTTCTTCGTTTTATAGTTTTATAGAACAATCAGACAGACGGACTTCTTTTGAAGAGAATTTATTCAAAATTTGACGGAAATATACAAATTTGGTGCAAAGACGTATACCAAATTTCAACCGTCTAGCTCAGAGTTTTCTAGTTATCGTCGTCACGTCACAGATAGACTGACGGAAATTTTCCAAAAATGTATTTTTTGAATTAAGGGAAATCTAAAACGTATAGATTCGTCAAAAGTTCGAGTTTGAATTTTTCAAACTATTACCATATTTTATCTAGATAGAGAAAGCAAATTTAGAATTTTGTTTCAGCTTGTATTATCCAGACACGTGTATATTCATTTTGGTTTTGGCCGAAATATCAAAATTATTAATTATCCGATTTTTTCGTAGCATTAATATTTGTCGATAACAATAATATTTTCTATTTTGGATTCTTAATATAACAAAGAGTATGCATTACATCATGATGTAAAATTTGTATTAATGAATATAATGGTATAAAATACATTTATGAGGTTTTATTCGCTGCTTATAAATACTTCATTCAGAATATCCTAGATTTTTATAAAGAGCATATAAAGAGCAATTGACGCAAAATTTGAATTTGTCACGAGACGTGTAATAAAGTGTTGACAATCCTTTTAAAAATCATTTGACAGTTGATAGTTTAGGGTTAGTAAAAATAGAACGTTGTACAATAGAAAAGCGTGTTTTCATTGATGATCAATATTTCAAAATTAATGAAAGTCTAGCTGCCACAGTTGGAAAATTTGAGAATTGGGCCCTTAGATCGCGTGATTTAACACCACAGAATTTCTTTTTATGGGGATATTTGAAGTCAAATGTCTGTACCAACAAGCCCACAAGCAAGCGTGCATTGAAGGACCGCTCTACCAACGAAATGCAGCGACATTTATGCAAAATGTTCAAACAAAAGAGCGCGTAATGCCAGCAAAACCCTTAATTCAATAAAAATTTAAAGAAAAAAAACACCTGTGTTTTTCATTTAATTAAAGTCTTGCGTTAACATGTTGTTTTCTCGTATAACGCTCCCTTCTTACTAACCCTAAACTATCAGCTGTCAAATAGTTTTATTTAAATAGTGCTGCCAACACTTTACTGCTCGTATGGTGGCAAATTCAAATATTGCATTAATTTTGGGACACCCTTTATTTATGATTATCGGTTTTGTACTATACAAATAAGACAGTTTGAGGATATGGAATTAGATAAATTATGTTCATAAAATTTATTTCCTTTCATAAACTCTGAAGAAAATAATTCATAGGAAACCTTTTAATATCTGTAATCATTGCTAGTTAATAAAATGGAAAAACGCAGAGGTTTAATTAAAAAGAAAGAGAACAATTTTACCAAGCGAGATGGAAACGGTATCAATTTAAGTAAATACTAAACAAATACCAATACTTTATAAGTAAAATGAAAAAACGCTTATTAACCCTAGAATACATAAGTTTTTACCACTAAATAAATATGTTTTTTGAATAGATGCATTTAATTTAAGTAAATTATTTTTTTAAATTTCTTTATTTTCTTTCATGAAATTTTTCAAAAAATTAAAATGAGCCAGATGGCTATATTATGAATCAAAAAATATCACAGTGGCTGAAGTCACATTGTAATTTTTGCAATTAAAATAAAAGTCCTGTTTTACCATATATTTTTTACAGTGCTAAAAATATTTTGGTAAAAGTGTAGTTTAGTGTGCCCCTTGCCACGCCAAGGATGCCAAGTCGCCAAAAAAGATGGCGGACAAAATAAACACTTCTGCAAAACTGTTATGGTTACCACTTTCTGCATTAAAATTATGATCTTTACTGATAAAGTGTTGTTTTATATGAGATTGTTAATTTTTTTAACCTTTAGAGTTATTATCGACGATTATCTTAACAATTTTGAAATAAAGATTTTTTTTTTCAAAACAGTTGCGCAGGCCTGTTGCGCAGAGAGTAAAATTTAAAGCATTGCGATGCCTTCGGAATCTGAAGAATGCAACGGGCAGAAATTTTTAACTAAAAAAAAACATCCTACGGCTTCGATAGCAGTGGAAGCGGGATTCTAGTAGCTTCGATAGCTCATTGAACATAAGGAAAGTGTGGATAAAATGACACTCTTCATCAATTCTGCAGGTTCAAAATACAGGGTTAGCAAGAAATAAGTTACCCACTTCAGAGGGTTCAAAAATGCGTTCCATTGATCCAAATGAGATAAAATTTGAACTACAGATTATTCAGATGATGCGCTTTACATTTATTAATTAAAAAATAGTACACAAATTCACCGATAGATGGCGCTGTAACACAAATGGCATTTATTTGCATATATTGAAAATGTGAAACATAATTTGCTTTACAGCGCATGTCTATTAATATTTTTTTGATAAAAAGAAGGGGATTCTGCACGAACATTAATTTCTACTCTGTTCATCATTTCTGTGTTGCAAGAAAAAGCACTACTAGTGAAATTATTCTACCAGAACCAACAAAACTCCATTGCAGCTTTAAAGGAATTTCGAAATATGAAGCAGATACGAAGAGGTCCATTGTCTCTAGTTGTCTTAAGCAAGATGATGCAGAAATTTGCAAAAACTGGGCAACTTGGCATTTTTCTAGATAGAGGACGAAAAAAACAAAATCCCTTCTTCCAGCGTCGAAAATGTTGCGACCGCGCTCGTTGAAGCCAGCAGTCAGTCGCCACATAATAGTGTGAGTTTGCCAGTTGTTCTGGATATGCCATATTCAAATGTAGGAAAAATTGTTCGACAGATTTTAAGTTTTTATTCATACAAAATCAAGTCTGTGCACTTGTTGCAAGACGGGAAATTTAAGGTTTTAGGAAGGTCCCTAAAACGTTTGCACTGCAGTTCCTTGTTTGAATGGTGATTGACACAACTTGGCCATGGAACATTCTATAGAGTGATGAGGCCCACTTTCGCCTCAACGGGCAAGTTAACACTCACAACTGTCGAATTTGGGCAGAGGAAAACCCTCACATTATCCAGAAACAACCCTTGCATCCTGAAAAAGTGGCAGTATGGTGTGATTTTTCAGACGCTTTTATCATCGGACCGTATTTCTTGAAGACATAATTTCAAATGCAATCCAAACCTGTTCCGTCACAGGACAACGGTACCATGGTATACTGAGGGATTGTAATCCCGACTCTTCTACAGTGTGGATGCCTTCAAGACATCATTTTCATGCAGGAGGGTTCACAACCTTATATTGATTTCATGTAAAGCGATTGTTAATACAGTATATCACAACAGCACGAGTTATCAGCCGTCATTTCCCAATAGCATGACTTACTAGCTCGCCGGGTCTTACCCCTTGCGATATTTGGTTGCGGAGTTATTTGAAGGACAATCTCTACCGTCAAAGGCCATCATCTCTACCAGATCTGAAGGACAACATTCGGTGCCATATTCTTAATATTCCGGCAGACTCACTCCGGTCATCTATAAAAAATATAGTTCACCGCTTAGAGCATATTGTTGAAAATGTAGGAGGACATATTCAGCAATTTTAATTTTACTTTATTTAACAATTATAACCCATATTAAATTGTTTTATGTGCATTACAACGCCACCTAACGGTGAATTTCCGTACTAGTTTTTTTCATTTAATAAATGTAAAGCGCATCATCTCAATAATCTGCAGTTCAAATTTTATCTCATTTTGGTCAATAGAACGCATTTTAGAGCCCTCTGAAGTGGGTAACATTTCTTGCTAACCCTGTATTTTCTGCCATCCCATTCACCATACATCTCCTCTTGAACAATTAGCGACATAACGAATTATCAAGGAAATCGTTAGATCAGGAAAATAATTACGAAAAGTACAAGGAATTCCATCGCAGACGATTTCTAAAATGCATACTGACAGTTAAATATTGCAAAAGAATAAATATTTTCTGTTTGTATTCACATTAAAAATTACATTACAGTGTCTTATTAGCAATAAAAAAAACTTTTAAAATACAAAACTAAATTAAAATCTTTAATTGATATTTTTAATTATTTTTAATTTAACATTTTCATAAAATAGTTGTAGTTCATGTATAACTCAACCACTGTAAAAAGTAGTTAACGAAACATCATTAGGTTTGCTATAAGATCATTTTGTTGGGTTACCATATTGGCGACAAACTCGGGGGCACAGTAAACTACACTTCAACCAGTATATTAATATCATTTTTATTTGTAGAATTATTTATATATCTTGATATTTTTCCCAAGTTTCCAGTTTAAATTTAATTCTATTAACCTTATTTTATATATTGATATTTTCTACAAATGTCTATCAAAAAGGATTTAAGAAAGGATTTCCAAACACTCGTTGTTTTGTAGAAGTCACATGAAGCTTATAAATGGAAATAAAAATGTGTAGCCAAATGGGTTAGGGGGGTGGTTACTTAGGGTTATGTCGGGTTAAAAGATACAATAAGAACACGCGATATTTTATCGCCGATATTTCTATATATCTCTAAGTTAATAATAAAGATTTAGAAGAAAACTGAGCCAAAATACTCGCCAGAAATCTTCACATTTGTGTAAACGCATATATTAATCTATTAATATCTTCAAGAAATAATAGGAAATTCCTATCGTTTAAAATCTTCATTTCAATTGTAGGCCTTCGCTCAAGATAAAAAGACCAAATAATTGCATAATGCCATAAAAATACAATAGTTGAATAGGAGAGATAATTTTGATGAGTTTTTTTTCTTCAGTTTTATGTTTTTGTCGTGAATAATTTAAGAAAAACTCATTTTTCATACAGTACACTTTTATATTCTACAATATAACTCTGAAGAAAATTTTAAATACGATTAAAGTTAAAGCCGATTCTGACAAAGGCATTTTAATGTTCGTATTCATATTCATTTCTTTTTAATTACTTTTTTTGCGCAATTGCCGATCTGAATTGCACATCGTTTTAAATTTTAGCAGTTCAGATAGGCAAAGGTTGAAAAATACCTCGACTCTACTGTAAACTGATTTCCATTCCGTGGGAGGTGAAATTCGATAAAATATTTAAATGAGAATCGAGCTGTGTGTCTAAAAGGTCACTCGTTCGTTTGCCTTTGAAAGAGATGAAACTAAAAATCTTTTTTTCGGGACAAAATATAATTTTTGTGCTTTAATTTTTCTATTGTACAAAACCATGTTGATATACCAAATAGAAGATTGCTCTTAAAAAAAACTACTGATATGAAGAAATTCTAAAATTTTCAGAAGTCATTAAGATTTCATGTAGTGCACTGCAACTTTCCGAGTAAAACTGCTCAATAAAATGTTGGAAAAATTGGAAATGTAAATAAAATTTTCAAAAATCGATTATTTGTAATTCATAAATATTCATATCAAATGATTTTGCATATTTTGCGTTAGGAACGAAAACTGGCTTTCACTAAACATTTTCAAAAAATAAAAGTGATCTGTTTCAATACTTTTGTGAATATGACATTATAAATTGACATTAATACATTATTCTAAAAATAATTGCGTTATTTATCTACTTTTTAAGCAGTAATAAAAATCTTTTCAATTTTTATTTTATTTGTAAATAGTCCTCTAGGGCAACCAGCTGGTTTCGTGAGGAAATTGGTTATTTTTAGTTTCTTCTAAATTTCTTAGATATAGCTTCCTTTCCATGATTTCTTTTAACGGCAAGATATTAAAACCGTATCACTTTGTCTTACTTAAGTTCTGCTTATTGTACATGAACCTTTCTTATGGAGGGCCCAAGACATTGCAGAGCAGTTAAAAACGTAAATGTACAATTAAACTACCTTATAAATTTCTTGGTATTGTGAATACACTTTTTTTTATCCATTTTGTAAACTACGCACACATTAAGCAAAATTTATCTTTAGCTTTTAACAGTGGGAGAACATTTGATGCAACAACTTAAAACGGTTTTAATTTCAGGGTAACAATATAATCTATTTTTAGAAATTAGATAAAAAATTATTTATAAAAAAATGTTTCAATACAAATTTTTTTTCGCTATTATTCATTTTGTATCATTATAAAATTTTGGAATGGTGTAAAAGTCCTTTTCTTGCGATAATATTTTCAAATTTTAATGTGGATAAACCTCAAAATTCAGTTTAATTTTTAATTAAAATCCAAATTAAAATTTCAAAAATAATCCTTCCAATGTAAATTCCAAAGTATGTATGGCCAAAATTTTATAACTGTAGGTCAAACAGTCTGGCCTGTTGAGACAAACACACACACACTATCATAGACAGAAAGAGAGACAGAGTTAAACACATGTATTATTACTAAATATGATAATAGGCATTTATATAAATTGTATTTACTTTTTTAAAACCGATATGTACCTAATGCATATTTCCTTTCAAATATTAATATTGGAAAATGTGATTTTGTCACGTGTGTAATATATGAATAACGTAATCCTATCGTTCGGCAAGGGTTTATTGTACATAACCTGTTTTATACTCTATCGAAATAAAGGAACCTTTTCCTATAAAATAAGATTATTTGAAATCGGAAGCGTCTCTTCTTTATTCTTGACGACAACAGATTTGAAGGACTCTGCGATGTCTCGGTCATTTACTCTGTCTCGAACTGAGTTGACACTTGGAAAGGAGGAGGAGGGGGGGGGGGTCTTTTTCTCAATCGTGGACTTCGAAAGAATCAGGAATATCTTTCAATCAATTCCTCTTATACTTTGCCAGTGAAGAAGTAACTTTTTAAAAAATGTTTATTTTTTATTTTTCACTGCAACTGAGTGGAATTTGAAATGAACAGAATGGGAACTTGGCTTATATACAAATCATTTTGGAATGAATTTCCCCATTTCTTGAATATTTTATAAAACAGAATTCAGTTCCTTATCGTTTCTTTTCATTTTGTTTCTATTATTTTCTTATCAATTAAAAAAAAATCAACTTATTGATAGGCGCAGTTATATTTAATATTATTAGTCTTTCTTCACCTACTTCACCTAATAATTTCAACTAAAATAAGAAAAAAAGTAAAATAACAGTTAATTTCTTATAGTCTAAAACCTCTGCTGTCGTCGGATATTTGTTTCATTTTTTCAAAACCGTTTTGCTCTCCTTTCCTTTGTTTGGTCATTGATAAATCACTCCTTTGAAAAAAATGAAAACCAGGTGAGAAAATATGCATTAAAATAAAACAAATTTAAAAAATGGAATAGTTTAAAATTGATACTAATTTCATTGCGTTAATTTTTTTTAAAAATTAATAAAAATAGAAGTATTAAGCAGAAAGGAAATTGATATCATTTAAACGGTAAAGTTTAGAAATTTTAGATGAGGTTAGATTATATCTTGCAAGATTATTTGCTCCGTACTTATTTCAAAAATAGTTGAAATTTCCATTCATTTCAAATATTTTATTAATTTTTGCATTTTGTTAACAATATTTTTTATTTTGCGTTAAAGAAGAAATTTTCAAAACTCGGTTGAAATTGACCCATTTCAAGTAGTACCATGGCTTTGATCTTTTTTTGCTACACCTGTAAGAGGTACAGTATGAGCCAAAATATACAGTACTGAAACTCGTATATTTGCGTTTGTCGGCGAGGCATAGCTCCAACTACACGTGTTCGCAGAAGTGAAAAGGAGGTTGTTTTGTGCAATTTTCGTTGGAAATGGGTCTGTCGAGGAAAAATATTTAGAGCTGAGCCTTATTTCTGCTCCTACGGAGGCGGTCTTGAAGCTGGATAGAGTTTATAAAAAGTGGCTGAGCAATTCCAAAAGAAATTTTATAAGATGGCATCAAGTAACACAGTTATGCTGCCTATTTTAAAGAAATTTCACCATTCAGGTAGTGTACTATGTCAACGGAAGGGGAATGTCTTGGTGGATCTTCAAATGTGAAGATCCACCAAGAGCTGTGCTTGCATTACGTGAGAAAATCATCTTTTTTTTGCAGGTATCTGCAGCAATCTTTGTTTTAGGATATGTTTGAGAATCTGCTTGAACGATATGAACACTGTCTACAACAAGGCGGTTCACACGTTGAACACTTACATTACGCATACCGTGGTCAATCAACACGGTAATAGTGTGTATGTATTGTATGTTAATTTATTTTGAGGAAAAATAAACTCACAGATGACATTAATGTAATTTTGTTCGTCTTTTCATTTCAGTACTGCATATTTTGGCACATACTGACGTAGTAGTTTGAATCTCGATGTCTGATTGAATATTTAACAGAAACACATAGCAGGAAAACTATGCTGAAATCAGATTTGAATCAGAATTCTCCGATATTGTAGCCAAATCTATACCGGTAGTCTATCACGTTTCATGAAAGAAGAAATAAATTTTATTCCACCTAAAAAAATTCGGAAACTCGACACTAAAATCGAATTTATCCGTTCAAACAAAATTAATTTCGAACCACAAATCAGAAAAGGAAGATTCAACACACAGTTCAATATAAAATCCATGGCTATAGTAAACTGAAAGCAGGGACAAAAAAATATACCAGCAGTGATACCTGGAGAAAAAACTTCGAAATTAATTGAGCGAAAAATATTCGAAACACTTTTCTACCTTATCACAAAGAAAAGTAAGACAATTTTTTTCACGAGTTGCCACCTCAGTTCGTGACATAATAAATGATTCGGCATTCCACAATCTTCTGCTATTGAGAGTATTGTTTTCGTATATAAAGAAGGGCCAGCAACAAAACTCAAAAGAGACAGCAATGTCAAATGAGAAAAAGGGATTTTCTCCCTTTCATTTTGAAGTAGTTTGGAATAGATTTTGTATTTCACTGTCGCGATTTCTTATTGACATATTTCTTTACTTTTGTAGATGTATGTGCAGTTTTCATATTGATTTAGAGCAATATTGCATACACGAAAGATTTTTGTGAACATTTGAACATTTTAGCGTTTCTATTATTTAAATCTTAAAATCAGAATGAGCTTCATTAAGAGAAATTAGAAAAATAAACAATCAATTGAATACTAATTTTAAATAGTTTTTCTATAAAACAAAATAAATGGAACACAATATTTTGTATATTTAAACAAGGTTCAATAAAAGAAAATATTTTGTATACTTAAACAAGTTTGATCCCATTAATTAAATATTTAATGTTTCAATTAATTATAAAGAATTTTGGGTTGAATGCTTTCCGTGTCTTGACAGGAGTCAAAGATTCTGGAATCTATACCAGAACTGATTTTCCGCGTATGTAAGTGTATCAGTTTTCTATGTCTTGGTGAGGTAGAAAGGTTTGATATTAAAATTTAATTAATAATTGTCTTCTGAAGAAATTTGAAATTGATTAAAATCGCCTTATTGGGAAACATTTAAATGAGGCACTGACATGAATAGAAGAAGTTTAATTATATTAACATTCCGTTTCAAAGCAATACTATGACAATTTCGGGACGAACTCGCAATTTTGAACTATGGTCAGATGACGAGGACGACACTTGAGCTGGCACCCTCTTCTCTATACTATACAACACCAGTGGGAGGACGTTTGACCCGGACGTGCAGCAGACCCGCTTTACACGACGGTTCTTAGGTGGAATCGGTCTCGAACCTGAAACCCTCTGATTCCGAAGTCAAGACTGTACCATCAGGTCACCGAGACTCTTAAATAGAAGAAAGCAGATTTTATAATTATACCAAGGTAATTTATAATTATACTATAATTATTTTCAAATTTTGGTTATTTGGTTGGGCTTTATTGGCGTAAGGGTCATGTTTGACTAAGCTGCATCAAGCTTATGGAAGATAGTTGAAATCGTAGTGATAAAACATACGGTGAGGTTGTATTAAAAAAAATTAAGTCTAAAAATTATCAAATTTCAAGATGATTAATTTAATAATAAAATTTATGTTGTCGAAACACGTCATTTTAAATATATTCTGTAAAAAAAAATTAAGAGATATTGCCATTGTAATATGTGAAATACAAAATGGACCTGAAACATCAAGTGGTGGGCCAAGAAAATTCAAAGTCTTAAGTTATAAAGAAAAAAAAAAGAAAAATACTGAAACCCTATATCGGTAAAAGACGAAGAATTAAAAGAAATACGAAACTTCTTAGTTTTGAATAAAAAAAATCAAAAGAAAAATCAAAGTAAAATGAAAAATAAAACGTTTAAAAGGTAAAAGATGTAAAAATCCTTCATATTTTTATATTTTTTTCAGGATGATGTCGTTTATCCTTTCTTTTTAGGTTAGGAAGAGGGTGGTGGATGAATCACTTCTGGTGAGTCTTCCATGTCTTCGGATATGATATATTCCAATGTGTGGCCATAAGAAACAGTGGAAGAGTTTAAACTCGGCATCACTATCAGATTCCAGAGATTGTTTTGCTTTTGTTACTCTTGAAGGGATGAAAGATATAGATTGATTCATACCATCATCAGAAGGAAATAATTTTGTTCGAGCTGAGGTAATTGGCTTAATATGTCTGTCACAAGAACTCAATCGAAATTGTCAACAGTACCATTAGTAACTATATCAACGTAGTTGTGGTATCAATTCGCATGTCACCTTGCTATTCAATTTTCGAAAGCAATTATTATTCAATTATTTCAATCGAACTCCTTTAAAAGTGAGAGCAATCATTTGATTTCATTGGCTTGGATTTGATTCGCCGATTGCTTCTGCCACAGGCAGCTGTAATGTGGAAATGGCAAGGACAAATGATATATCAACATTGTTCATCCTCATTAATGATGGATTAGAAATGTTACACATAGCGGCATCTTGAAATAATGAAAAAAAAAGTCTTTGAAAAGCGGTTGTTAATTAAAAGAATTTCATCTTAAATAGTAAAAAGCAGAAAATTATTAAAAAAAAAATATGACTTTGAAGGCGTAAAATCTCTTGCATTTGTGCATAAATATACATGCTCTTCTACTCGATATCTTTCTGATTGCCTTGCCACTTGATTTTTCATAATCAAATAAACTTTCTTGTTGAAATGAAAAAAAAAAATAGATAACCATTATCTAATAAAGCATTATCGCGCTCATTTTAAAAGATTAAAATTTATCTAGATTTTCTTACTTCTCAAACAAATATTCACACTATAATTCAATCTAAAGTTTTATCTTTCAATAATTAAATAGTCAGTTCAAGAAAGATTTATGAAATCTTAGAAATACAATTCGAGCCCCGATCATGACTAGTTACTTCATAATGGTTCTCAATCAAGAGTAAGGGAAGAAAATCGTCGAAAATAACTCCATTTTAAATGTCGGTCGATAAATCACCTCTCATGCAAAAACGTGTTCTTGCCACCGTACCTGCACTTAAGGAAATTATTCGGACTTTGGGAAAGAATGTCTTGTCGTTACGGGTTATTTCACTCTTCGCATTCTTACCTTCAAAGCAGGAGAGAAAAAGGTGTCTGTCAAATTTGGGATCGATTTTGACTTTCAATTAGGGGAGTGTTACATTCTTGGGTTAGATGACATATTAAAAAATGATTTTGTTGATGGAGATGGCAGTAGTTGATTAAGAGTTTACTTACTTATGAGAAAATAATGGAAACTTAATTGGTTTTTGAAATTTTTTGCGCTGTGTTTGTAGATATTTCTAATGATATTAAATGAAAATTATTAACTGTTTGTATTTAATGTCACTTTTTAACACCTTAAACGACGTGCTCTTGCTTTGCACAACAGTCAAATTGCCGTATCTTTATGCTTTACGATTAAGTATGAATGCCTTCATTTCACAACATGATATTTCAGTTAGAATAATTTATGTACTTAATCATTCCAATTATTCTGTGTTCTGTTCGTTGAATTAATACGACAATAAACTTCCTAAAAAACATTTCTAATTAGACATCATAGAAAGCTATTGATTGGACATAATTTGATAAAATTAGCCAATATCTTATTCAGAAATTGTTCACAAACATACATTGTAATTTTGGGTTCGTATTACAGAGCTTTTCAACATCGTTTTTAATGTTTTCTCCCCTAAAAATATTAATTTGAAATTCAGTATACTTGTTTTATATTTTCATGATTTTTATCGAAATTGAAGGGATGCAGTATCAACTTTCTCGATGTAATATTTTGATCTTTTATTCACTAAAATTATTATCCTTCGTGTCGAAAATTTTGAAATTTCTTTAAAATAATTTAATAATATTAGCTTAATATTACAAAAAAAGATGTATATTTATGATAGAAATCTTAATCTTTAACTATAGTAGCAGAATTTGAGGTTAGCAACTGAAGTTAACACCTAATATTGAGACTTCCTGGCACATCGAACTCAGATTGTTTGCCTCTAGACTAATGAACAAACCCTTCAGACTCTTTCTACAGGATTCTCATGCGTGTTGATTTTCCCGAGATATTTTGTCAAACATGGCTCGCTCTTCAGTAACTCAAGTGGTAAGAAATCGAGTTTTTGGATCAAACTCATCGTGGTCACCACATTTAAATATGGGGAAGCTTTGTGCGTAAAGCGAAGCTCAGTTAATATTGTCATGTAGATACTTTAGTGTGGAACGCAATGACAAGCACAAGAAGTAGAGCTAAACCAATTTATTAACTCAACTCAGAACTGAGAACACAGTGAATGACAGATCTTTTGCTTTTATACTAGCAGGGAAAGTTCCAGAATACTTTTCTGGAGACAGTAAGAAAAGTCCAGAACACTTGTCTGGTAAACTAAAGAAAATGTCCAGAATCTTCTGGAACATGAAATAAAGGGAAACATAAAATCAAGGAATTAAATATTTACACAAAGTGTGAATCGCATTGTCTCTAGTGGAATTCGAACTTACAGTCTCTTGATTATGAGATCAGTGCTATGACCATTCGGCCATGGAGAGTACTGTTTTTTCTTCAATTTCGGCAATATACGTAATATTTTTATATAAAAACTTAGAAATACTAAAAAATCTTTTTTTTTTGGAAATAACATGCAATTCTCTTCATTTGATCCTCCAATGTAGGCTGTTTTAAAGCTGATCGCCTATCAGGGACAATTCTTCAGGTGTCACGGGTTTCACGACCCCTAGTGATCTGGTCTGACTTTCGAGATTACCCTCTTCTGTTACTTCTTTTTTTTCTTTCTTTCGACGGGAAGCGAGGAAACTCTTCATAAGAAATTGCCTCCGCTCTATTTGTATCCTGCTTCTAATGAAGAGTCAAAAACGGCATGTGATAGCCGTGCGTGGGAATTCGTTAAGCCCCGTTTCTACGACCCCTTCGCCTTACAGACGAGGCATGCTTTCGCCCCTTGACTTTCTCTTGCGGTTTTCTGGGGCGCTTTGATGTTTGTCCAGTTTACCTACAATTTATCAGTAAACTGGACAGAAACAGCAAGATAGAGAAAACAGGGGAAAGCGCGCCTCGTCTGTAAGGCGACAGGTGGTGGAACGGGGCTTTAGAGAAATGATGCGCTGTGATCCCTTGTGTATCAACCGGCCGGTAGCTGGCAATCTGAGTATAGCTAATATGGTAGGGATCAAGCGAAAAATTTTGGTGTTAAGGTTTCTTCATAGTTCCTGAAATTTATTCCCAACATATAGATCTCAGCTATCATTTAGATGCCGAAGTTAAGAATGGCCAAAGGTGGTAATTGCCTTCTTTTATTGGTCTTCGTTGTTGACGGTGTCGTCGTGCCCGATATTTACTTTCATAACGTGTGTGCACTTCCTCAAGGGATTTCTTCAGTACGCATCATAAAGTTCTGTAGTCTTTCAATTCTATTATCCATCTGACTCTTATTTTGTGATAAGAATTTTGCAATAATGAGTCTTTGCAACTGTCTCGCCATTCCTCGCTCAATAGGTCATACCGCAACTATAATTGAAGTTGCATGCATTAGAAAAATGCTCTCTGATGATTTGCTAGTTAAGGTGGATACTCAAAAGCAAGTCCAGGTGATTCAGAACTTAAAAACTCTATCTGCTTAATGTCAATTCTTACCAATAGCTAAATAATTCCAACAATGTCATTACCTGCAGGGAACCTTTATGCCATGATCAGTTATAATAAGTTATCACTACGTAATTACTGTCTATATCGGTGGCTATTTTGCGTGCTCTCCAGAAATTCAATTCAACATAATAACTCATAATTCCCCAATTCAGCATGATTTTATTACATACATCAATAGAATGAAAGCTTTGGAAGCGCTTTGTCTCTACCACAAATGGATGCATTTATTTACAATAAAATTTTTGTTTACTTTGGATCTCTTGAAAATAGAAGCTTTTAATGTCATATTTTGCTAGGTTCTAACTCATGTTGGTATCTGGGGAAATGAAAATGGTAAATTATTCCGTTTTTTTGCGTCTTCTTCACTATAAAAATGACTTCCCTTCTTTGATGTCAAGAGATCCTTGAAATATTGCGTTAGGCTTGGCAAAGCAAATGTGATCCATTGATTTTCCATGGATCCACAGTAAATTGCACTCAGTTCATTGCTTTTTGCGTGAGAGTGATGTAAAATTGATTCGCACCCGTATAAGGACATACTCTCTTTACAGACAATTTTGGTCGAGAGGACACCAAAAGTGTCCTACATGTTGTGTTAATTATAGTGTCTATCACGTTTTAATTGAATGTCGTAATCATCTTGTTCGTTCCTTTTATACGTCGTCCATATCTTTAACGGACTTGGTGGGTGAACACTATGGCCCGAACACTTTTATGTTTTTAAAGGCTGTTTGCTTTTATGCTTTTTACCGTGTCTGTATTTTGTATGAAAAGTTTTTAATATGACTGTATCATAGTTCGTGCATTTTACTTTTCCAAAAACAATTCGCTATTGTTTAAATTTTTAAAATTCTATCTAATCATTGTTATTTAATTATATTTCATATATTTTTATCGCAGTTCTTCCTTTTTTTAAATAAGAAAATTGGCTATTAATGTGCCATAGTGCTGGGGGCAGTTTGCATAATATGGCTCATGAACAATCAAACTCTAATCCCTAACCAGCCAACCAAACATATTGGTGATCCACCTTAATTTTATAAAAATTACATTAATTATAATCCGTTACTTGCCCTCTCATGTACATTTCTATTAATTGTAATGAAATATCTTATATGGTCAGCCATATAACTGTAAGCTTAAAAAAATATTTAAGTACAAATGGACTGAAAAGTATAAAAAAGTATTATAATTATATTGATGTAGTCGTATAGTCTTATAATCGTCTGTAAGCTTTCCATTCAATCTACAATAGAAGCTGAGAAATCAATTAAAAACAAGGTTCATTCAAGAGAGATGAAAGCAGTAAAACAATTTTGCCAATAATTCTTCCGTTTTGTTTTCATTTTTATAAATTGTGTTTCGAAATATCTTTTACCGATTCGGAATTTATTTTATTAATGTAAAATAGGAAAACAGCCAATATGCTCACGAATACCCACCTTATTAAGAAATATGTGTATTTAATTGCATATTGTAAAAAAAGTACTTTGGGGAATAAATATTTTTTTTTTATTAACATTACTATTATTATTTTTGTTTTTTTCTGAACATGAGGAATTTAGTCTTTATTAAAGAAAGAAAGTGAACACTTGGAAAAAAAATCTCTATTTTTTCATATTTTGTTAGTTATGTATCATTACTGAAAACTCAAAAATTTTAGAATCCAAGATCTGAAACGGAAAACTCTAGACTTTTGTGGAGAATAATCATATCTTTTAATATGTTGTGTTGTTGTTGTTTCTAATGGTACTTATCATAGAAAAGCCCACTGATGAATTGTCGGCGATTTTAAGCCGAGAGAATATCTCCTGTTTCAGTAGCGCCATCTAGGAGCAAGGGTACGACTTATCTACTCCTGTGTCACAACCCTTTTTACAGGGCGGACTTCATTCATGCATTTCATTCACTCATCCACATATCGTAATTTAGACCTGAATCAGAGAACGATTATCTCTGATCTAGTACCCCCAGGGGTATTGTCTCGACTTGGAGAACTTTGTGGCCATGACGGATTTATACGTGCGCCAGCCGCCACACACACGGGGAGTCTTCGGCAGCAGGTTTCTAATTCACAATTCAAGGAATACGAATCCAACACTCTACAAAACAGACTTTCCGGCCTTTTTCTTGTTAAAATACTTAATTCATAATCAAAATCCTTAAATAATTTTAAATAAGTATATCAGTATATCAGTATTGCTTTATTATTACGTATGCTTTTTTGATAGCAGAAGCGTTTTTAAAAGGTTGACGTAGAACTATGACATCACAGCTGTTATTTCATCTCAAAATCGGTCGAACTCCAAAACTTTGTTGCCAGCTAGAAAAATTGAAAATGAAAGTTTAAAAAAATAATCATTAGAGAGAGAGAGGGTCCTATTTTGGTAGAAAAAGGCGACAAACTACCCAATCTCTAGAAATCTCCAGGGCATTCCAACGAGAAAAAGTAAAAGGGAATGGGGGTATTTTCATGTTTAAAAATATCTGACATTGGCTCAAAGGTTTCTCCATAGAAGTCTATAGAAATATTTTTAAATGAAGTTTATTAAGTGATTTAACTACACAAAATAAGATTATTAACAAGAATATATGATGGAATTTTCCTTAACATTTGGATGGTTTTTCTTGCATAAATCGCAACATTGCCTTCATCACATGGTTTCTAAGTTTCAGACGAAGCACAGAATCCAAAATATAAGTTCACTATTCCGAAACTTTGTAATGAGATCTTTCACAAAAAAGTATAAAATAAATTGTCCCTACTTCATAAAATTACTAAATATAGTTGTTTATTGGATAAAATTCGAACTATGAAGTTATCGCCTGACGATACAACTCAGAATATTACATCGAATCCTTTTGTGAAGGTTGAAATTTCAAAGCTAGAGATACTGACAAAATTCCATTTATAATGAAAGCAGATTAATCACCTAGGTGATACGATTGCCTATTTAGAACTTTGAATAACTTTTATAATCAATCAACTACTTTAAAATTAAATTCGAATAGTTTCAAATCGGCTCTAATTAACAAATATAATCGACAATAATGCTTTGGACTAAAATATCTTCAATTGATTTTTTTTTCTTTTAAATTTTTAACTAATACATAATTGCTAGAATACTCGTATGTGTGTGTTTATTTTGTAAATAAGATATTTGGAATTTATTTGATTGAATTTCGGCAGACGATTTTCCAATAACTTCTTTAGTTTTGAACATAGAAAAATAATTAAAATTGGGTAAAGGTAATATGAATGAGCAAGTTTTATTTTTTAAATATTTCATTAGTGTTATTAAAAATTAGGTTTGAAAAATGCATTTATTTTCAAACTTAGCCTGCTTTTTAACGTGTGTTAATAACAACAGCTTATCTGAGAACTATTGTATTTTATTATCATGTGAAAACATGATGTTGTTTTGGTTAAGGGGTTTTGAAGCTCAAAATCGCGTAGGCAATGAATAAAGCATAAATGGCAATTTTCATCATCATCTATTAATTGCATATATTTTTTACCTGCTTTTACCAGTAGTACATTTTTATTGTGTATGCTTTTTTGACAGCAGATGCGTTTTTAAAAGATTGACCTGCTTTTACCAATATTGCTTTATTATCACGTATGCGTCTTTGACAGCAGATGCGTTTTTAAAAGATTGATGTAGAACTATGACATCATAGCTGTTATTTCATCTCAAAATCGGTCGTGCTCCAAAACTTTGTTGCCAGCTAGAAAAATTGAAAATGAAAGTTTAAAAAAAATTATCATTAGAGAGAGAGAGGGAGGGGGATAGAGACGGATAGAAAAGTCTCGTGGTTGTTTCAAACCGGTTTAAACTGGTTAATGAGTTAAATTTATTAAGAATTTACTTAAGAGAAAAACACTCCTTTAAAAAAACTTACTCTTTTAAAACACAGGATTACTGTAGTTTCCGGTGTATCAGTTGGTCTGTCTAAGTTGTTTTTCTGCTTGGAATCAAAAGCACTTAATAGCTTCGATCCGATGACTTATTGATCGGAATACTTTCTTGGGACCAATGTCAAGAAATTGTTAAAATAAAAGCATTTCCAAATATAATAGCCATTGTTTCTACTTATCCTGTAATTCCTCTAAAAGAAACACTTCTAATGGAGAATTGCTTAATGTTCCAATTGAAGAAATCACTAAAAATTGCAAGGGTACGGTGCATTTCTATACGGATAGAAGACCAATTCATGAATTCCATATTCCTCTAAATTTCGCGAACACATAAGAGCTAGACATATGCTTCTTACTATTAAAACCTATATTCCAAAGTGCTAACATTCTGAACATCCTAAAACTTTTTGCCGGTGGGACTTGTGCCCGTACTACAGAAGTTATTCATGAACAGTACTGACTGAACTGTTCACTTTCAAAAGCGAACACACTTCTTTCTCTTGAAACCCTTTTATTTGAAAAAAAAAACATTTAAAAAATAGATGTCTTATATAGAAGACCAGAATCACATCGGTTCAGTAAACTTGCAAAATCCTTTGTATCTGTCTCTTGCTCCGGTCTGCGAAGACATTTTCGCTTCACCTGATTTAACTGGTTTATAACTTTCTACGCACACGAAAAAGTTTATTTTAAAAGGGGAAGCCTTTTTAAATAGTGAAAAAATTTCAAAACTGTACGTTACATCATCTCGTCAAATTCTCACCACAATTATATTGCAAGGTATTGTCTCAACTGTGAAGCCCACATCGAACATTAAGCCAGTTACCTCAGCTCGAACAAAATTACTTCTCTCTGATGATCCTATGAATCAATCTATATTATTTATCCCTTCAAGAGTAACAAGAGCAAAACAATCTCTGGAATCTGATAGTGATACCGAGCCTAACTCCTTCACTGCTTCTGATGGCTATACATTGGAATATAACATATCTGAAGACATAAAAGACTCACCAGAAGTGATTGATCCAACCCCCTCTTTCTAATTAAAAACGAAAAGAGAAAAGATATTATCCTGACAAAGCTTAAAAACATGTAGCATTTTTATATATTTAAACATTGTATTTTTTTTAACCTTAATTTTTTTATTTGTAATTCAAAGAAAAATTTTTTGTATTTCTTTTATTTTACTTTGTTTACTTAAATAGGATTTGGTATTTTTTTTCTGTATGATTTAAGTTTCTATTTTTATACTTATTCTTGGCTCACCACTTGATGTTTTAGATATGTTTTTTTTAACATTTTACAATTACAATTTCTCTAAGTTTTTTTCACTTTCTTTATACAAAATACATTTTAAATGACAAATGTTTTGACAAAATATATTGTTTTGTGAAATTACACAGTTTGAAATTTAATAGCGTTTTTTTTTTTAGAATTTTGACTTATTTTATACTACACCACCGCATATTTTATAACCAGATTCTTGTTTATCTGGCATACACTTGACACAATATAGACAAATAACACTCTTAAGCCAATAAGGTCCAGCCAAATAACCAATTTATGAAAATAATTGTAGTGTATTTATAAATTACCTTTGCATATATATAAAATCTGCTTTCTTCTATTTATGAGCCTAGGTGACCTGGTGGTACACTCTCGACTTCGGAACCGGAGGGTTCAGGTTCGAGACTGATTCCACCGAAGAGCCGTCATGTAAGCGGGTCCGGTGCACCTCAAATCCGTCCGGGCCAAACGTCCTCTCCCTGGTGATATGTAGTGTGGAGAAGAGAGTGCCAGCTCAGGTGTCGTCCTCGTCATCTGACCATGGTTCAAAATTACGAGGTCCTTCCCGAAATAGCCGTAGTGTTGCTTTAAAACGGAACGTTAATATAACTAAACTTCTTCTATTTATGTTAGTGTCTCATTTAAATGCTTCCCAATAAGACGATTTTAATCAATTAAAAAATTTTCTGAAAGCAATTAATTATTAAATTTTATAATCAAACTTTTCTGATACACCAGCATCTAGAAAATTGATCTACTGGAGATTTAGTAAATATCATACTTACGTGAGGAAACAGAACTGGGTTAGATTATCGAATCTTTGACTGCTGTCAAGACGCCAAAAACATTCAATCCAAAATTCTTTATAATAACTTAAAAGGTTATACATTTAATTTTTCGGATCAAACTTGTTTAAGTATACAAAATATTTTGCTTTATTGAAGCCCATTTAAATATACAAAATGCTTTGTTCCATTTATTTTGTTTTATTGAATAACACTACTGGGATAAATTCTTGAATCTACGACTACTGACAAGAAATAAGAAGCATTCAATCGAAAATTATTTATAATTAATTAAAATTTAGATATTTAATTAATGGGATCAAACTTGTATAAGTATACGAAACATTTTGTTCTATTGAAACTTGCTTAGTATACAAAATATTTTGTTCGGTTTATTTTGCTTGATTGAATAACTATTTAATATTACTGCTCAATTTATTTATTTATTTTTCTAATTTCTCTTAATGATGTTCATTTTGATTTTAAGATTTAAATAAAATGTAAGATTAAATAAAACTCTAAAATGCTGAAATGTTCAGAAAAATATTTCGTGTATACAATATTGCTTCAAATCAATATGAAAACTGCACACACATGGATAAAAGTAAAGAAATATGTCAAGAAGAAATCGCTACAGTGAAATATAGAATCTATTCTAGAATACTTCAAAATGAAAGGGAGAAAATCCCTTTTTCTCAACTGATATTGTTGTCTCTTTTGAATTTTGTTGCTGGTTCTTCTTTATATACGAAAACAATGCTCTCAATAGCAGAAGATTACGGAATGTCCGAATCATTTATTATGTCACTAACTGAGGTGGCAATTGATGAAAAAAAATTCTTATTTTTCTTTGTGATAAGGTGAAAAAGAGTTTCGAATATTTTTTTCTCAATTTATTTCGAAGTTTTTCTCCAAGTGTCACTGTTGGAACAATATTTTTGCTCCTATCTTAAGATCACTATAGCCATAAATGTTTACTGTGTTGAGTGATGGATTTTCCTTTTCTGCTTTGTAGTTCTAAATTAATTTTCTTTGAATGGAAGAATTCGATTTTAGTGTCGAGTTTCCGAAAGTTTTTGAAGTGAAATAAAATTTATTTCGCTTTACATGAGCCATGATAGCCTACAGGTACATGTTTGGCTACTATATAGCAGAATTTCTATTCAAATCTGATTTCAGAAAAGCTCCGCCGTAATGTGTGTCTGTTCATTGAGATTCAAAATACCTTTTGCTGGTGAAGCAGAAAATATCAAAAGAAATACTGCTTGAATTAGATAAATTTCAACCGAATTTTGAAAATTTCTTCTTTAAGGCAAAATAAGATATTTTCAATAAAATACAGAAGTTAATTAAATGTTAGAAATTAATTGGAAGTTTGCTATATTTCTACTATAAGTTCGGAGCAAATAATCTTGGAGAAATAGCCTGACGCTATCTTAAAACTTTAAACTTACCGTTTAAATTATAGCAATTTCATTTCTGTCCAATCTTTCTTTTTATAGTTATTAATTTAAAAAAAATTAATTTAATATTAACTTCGAGCTATTCTAGTTTTTAATTTCTGTTTTATTTTAATGCATACCTTCTCACCAGGTTTTTATTTGTTTGAAAGTAGCAATTCAACAATGACAAAAAGAACAAAGCTTTTAAAAAACAAATGTTCGACGGCAAGAGCGGCTTTAGACTATGAAAAATTAACTTATATTTTACGTTTTTTTTTTTTTTTTTTTTTTTTTTTTTACTTTGGTGGAAATTATTCCCCCCAAAAAAAATAATTAAACCATCCAGAAATTAAAAATGTTATCTTTCAATGATACCGATTTCATTTTTGAGCAATTTTTCTTTCAGTTGTCATTAATTCTTCAAAAGAATTTAACGTAGATGATTTTCAAATAATGAACATTTGCTTATAGTAGATAAATAGATATTGTTTTGCTGATCAACGTTGAGCTACGCTATCACTATTATTTTAAATTTCTCCTTTATTATAAGACATATCTTGAATTACAGTTATAGTCTTTTATATACAAAAAAAAACTTTCTATATTAAAAATTTTATAGAAGCAAAAGTTTTAATCCTGAAAAAAACCGTTTTATCAAATATTATTACTGATAAATATAGTTAACGTGGCGATTAAATTTGCTTTAGAATCTGTGCTTATATGTTAGTACTTTTCTATACATTAACCATTGCTTGTAAACTATTTTCTGGAATCTGGTGAGATTTTTGTAACAATTGTGGAAACAATATATGTATAAAACTTATTATATTTTGGGTACTTAATAATTTAAATTGTAGATTAATACATTGTAGGTAAAGAAAGACTAATAATTTTAAATATAACTGCGCCTATCAATAAGTTGATTTTTTTAAAATGCATAAGAAAATAATGGAAACAAAATAAAAAGAAACGATAAGGAATTGAATTCTATTTTATAAAATATTGAAGAAATGGGGAAATCCATTCCAAAATGATTTGTATATAAGCCAAGTTCCCATTCTGCCCATTTCAAATTCAACTCAGTTACAGTGAAAAAGAAAAAAAAATTTAAGTCACTTTTTCAATGGCAAAGTATAAGAGAAATTGATTAAAAGATATTCCTGATTCTTTCGAATTCCACGACCGAGAAAAAGAACCCCCCTCCCTCTTTCCAAGTGTCAACTCAGTTCGAGACAGAGTAAATGACCGAGACATCGCAGAGTCCTTCAAATCTGTTGTCGCCAAGGATAAAAAAGAGACGCTTCCGATTTCAAAAAATCTTGTTTTCTAAGAGAGAGTTCCTTAATTTCGATGGAGCATAAAACAAGCTATGTACAGTAAATCATTGACGAACACTAGGATAACGTTATTCATATATTACACAGTGACAAAATCACATTTCCCAAAATTAATATTTGATAGGAAATATGCATTAGGTACATATCGGTTTTAAAAAAGTAAATACAATTAAAATAAATCCTGATTATTATGTTTATTTATAATAAAAATGAATGTTCGTATGTGTTAACTCTCTTTTTCTCTCTGATAGTGTGTGTGTCTCTCAACAGGCCAGATAGTTATAAAATTGGACATACAAACTTTGGAGAATGGAAATTATCTTGGAGCGATTGTTTTTGAAATTTTAATTTGGTTCTTAACTAAAAATCAAACTGAATTTTGAGGTTTATCCATATTAATATTTGAAAATGTTATGGGAAGAAAAAAATTTTTAAACCTTTACAAAATTTTTTCACTTTGTAATGATACAAAATGAATAATAGCGAAAAAAATTTTGAAGGGGCATTTTTGGAAAAAAAAAATTATTTGTCTAATTTCCAATAATAGATATTGTTACACTGAAATTCAAATCGTTTTCATTTGTTTCATCAAATATTCTTCCACTGTTGAAAGCAAAAGATGAAAAATTCTGCTTAATTTGCAAAATGAATACAAAAAAAAAAGCCTATTAACATTACCAAGAAATTTACATGGTAGCTCAATCGCACATTAACGTTTTTAATTGCTCTGCGATGTCTTGAGACAGCCTTCCATTAGAAAGATTCATGTACAATAAACAAAACTCAAGTAAAACAATTAAAATAACCATGGAAATGAAATTATATCTAAAGGATTTAACAAGAATTGAAAATAACCAATATCCTCGGTGAACCAGGTGAACGTCCTAGAGGACTATTTGCAAATAAAATTAAAATTTAAAAGATTTTTTATTACTACTTAATGTAGATAAATGATAATTATTTTTTCAAAAGAAAGCAGGCACATTTATCTAAGATTAATGATAATCACCACTGATTATTATGTTTATTAATAAGGCTAATAATCTATAATAATGCTTAATAATTATGTCTATTAAAAATTTATTTGATATTAACGTCACACTGCAAAGTGTTACTGTACATATAAATTCTTCTTTTTTCATTCTTCGAAATATTAAATGGATTCTAAATGAAAATAGAACGGTGCATTTTATATATAATTTGAAAACATGGATTTGCTTTGTTTCTAGTCAAATCAAAGATATCTGAAAGATTACGATAGTCAATGTTTTCAACCCTTTTTCAATGGCGAAATATTTTCTTTAACTTCTTCAACAGAAATAAATTTTATCTGAAGATGTAATATCCTAAAAACATGGTCTCTCATGTAAGTAATAATGAATCGAAACCACTTAATCGTTCGACCCATTCTTCGGTCCAAGGATTCTCTTACATAATCCATTGGATTCAAATCTGGTTAGTAATATGGGAAACCCTTGAGTGATGGCGTTAGTTACCAAGTATTCAGATACAAGAGGTACTTGTTCTGGGAATCACAGCTATCCGTTTGCTGCTCGTCTATGAATAATTAACATGGATATTTATGGCAGTGGATATTGGTGAAAACTAATCCAGTGAGCATAATTTGATTTCCTGTGGTCAACGGCAGGAAAAAAGTCAATCACGAGATAAGTATTCAAAAATAAGCGATGTTCTGTATATGTTACAGTGAAAATCCGAAATGAGTCAAAACACGAATTAACCAAGTAAAACGCCTTTTAACGGATTGCGCTAGAGAGAACCGGTTTTCTCTATAGTTATTTCCGGTTTTGACTAGTTAAAACAGTATTAATCTAGATTTTTTGCTTGTGAAATAGTTAAAATAAATAAGCGTAATAAAGTATAAATAAACATTTAAAAAATAGGTAAAGTATAATTTAATTAGTAAATAATAAAGTATTTTTTTATTCAATGATAGGTTCTTTCCTCAATACTGCTTTACTAAGTATAGTTTAATACAATAATTTTGGATAGATGCAAATTATAATGTCGAACAAATCAGTCAAAATACGAATGAAACGTTTTTTTCCGGTGCTTTCAGTTAGAACATGTTTCCCTAGTTAATTCGAGTTCTCACTAGTGCTGTTAGTTGAAACGCGTTTTCCCTAGTTAATTCGCGATTTCACTCATTTTGGGTTTTCACTGTAACAAATACACGCAGAAAGCAATACAGATAGTTGCATAAACAATTTTGCAAAAAAATAAAAAACGTCATAGTAATGCGAATAAGATTTCATTTTTGTTACATAAAAATATTAATAATTCTTTGTTGAAAACGGTATTGTTATTGAAAATTAAAATTTTTTTTAAAAAAACATTACTAAGGAAGCAAATGCAAATAATCATGTTGTAGAAGCAGAAAATTGAGGAAATGTTAACCGAAGAGATGCGTAGGTTTTGCAGCTATATCTATCAACGTTAGTCATTAAAAAAATTTAAAAAATCAAACTTCAAATCAATCAAATCACAGAAAATATTTTTTTGTTGAAATTATTGCATTGCCCCCAGACATTACTAAAGGCCTTCATCTAAAGCGTATTATTTTTTATCTTGTTGCAACCGTTGCAGAGGAATACCCGATATACTAATAAAGAGATTATTTTCCCCCAATGCTTTGGGGAAAATAATTAACTCAGTTTGTACAAAGTAATATATTATACGGGAAATAACTTCTACACTAAAGAATTTCACCTAATTATATTTTGATTTATACCAAGCTTGCTGGAATTATGAAAGAAATATAAAACCAACTGGCATTTACATTACATTTTAATAAAAAGGTTGAATTTTTATATCGAATGGTATTTTTTTTTATTTTACACGATGTGTGTATACGTAAAATGTCCCAAAAGGAAGATATCGATTGGCGTGCATACGCTCTTAGCGTAATTAATTGGTTAAATGATAACGCAGTAACAAAAACGATGCTGAAATCGTGCGTTCTTACTGCAAATATAAGCCGGCGGGGGTAGTCTCCCTCTAACTTTCTCGCATACTCTCTAATATATTTTTCATGCCAGAGAATGTCTTATATGGCATTGGGTGGGAATTTAACATTTTTATTTAATCTGACATGTCACTCTTAGCGAGTTATTTGGCGATTAATCACCGGCATACGTAAATGATTTCCAAAAATAGAATGTATTTTAGACATGTTTTTCCTCAACCTATTGAAACAAAAATTTGATATAAAATTGCACCTGTATTCATAAATTACCATACCAAAATTTATATATTTGTGCCATTGAGTTTTTGAACTATCGTGTTTACTTATTTCTTAAAATACGGACCGACAAACAGTCAACACATAGTTGGACATGGCTCAAACTTTGAGATGTAAATGTTAAATCTGATGGCATCAAATTCTACTTATCTGAATCTCTTCGTTTTGTAGTTATTGTGTAAACTTTTATTAGAAAAACCGCACATTTTACTCAAATTTTGATAAAAATCTGAAAATTTAATGTTGAGATCGAATACAAAATTTGGACTCTCTAGCTCAGAGCATCATCGAGTTATCTTTGTCACAGACAAACGAAAATTTTCTAAAAATGTTCTTGAAATCAGAGAGGGCACTGAAAGGTGGATTCTTCGACATCTCCAGTTCGAATTTTTCGACGATTACCATACTTTCTCGGTACTACGTACCTGGAAAAGTAAAAATCTAATTTTTAACAGTACCACTAGCCCGATGTAAATTTATAATGTCCTGTTCGTGAAAACTGTAAACAAGTTACTTTTATTATTCATAAAAAATTAGCAAAGGCCAATTTTCGTTACTGATTTAAAATCTGCAAAATCATTCGATATGAATATTTATGAATTACAAAACAATGATTTCTGAATATTTTACTTCCGATTTACTGAGCATTTTCACTTGGAAAATTTCAATGCATTTCATAAAATCTTAATATTTTTTGAAAATTTTATATTTTTCACACATCAGCAGATTTTTAAGAGGAATCTTCTTTCTAAATACAACTACATCGTTTCGCCCAATAATAATAATAATAACTTAAGCACAGAGATGATATTTTGTCTTGACATATAAAAAACGAAAGATTTTTGGTTCAATCTTTTTAAAAGGCAAGAGAACGATCGACCTTTTAGACACACAGCTCGATTCTTATTTCCATATTTTATCGACTTTCACCACTCCGGAATAGAAATCAATTTACAGTAGAGTCGGGATAGCCTTTACCTATCTGAACTGTTAGAATTTAAAACGATTCTCGCAGTTGCGTTAAAAAGTCATTAAACGTAGAGAGAAATAGGAGTATGAAAATGCGTTTTTCACAATAGGCTTTAACTTTTATCTTATTAAAAAATTTTCACATAATCATATTATAGAATGTAGAAGTGTACAGTGTGAAAATGAGTTCTTTTTTTATAATTATTCACGATGGAAAAGCGTAAAACTGAAAAAAATTCTACAAACCCATCTTCTATCCTATTCTATAATTCTATTTTAATGAAATTATGCAATTATTTGGTCTATTTACCTTCAACGAAGGCCTAGAATTGAAATGAGGAGTTTAAACGATAAGAATTTTCTGTTATTTTTTGAAGATGTTGATAAATTAATTAATGCATTGATTTACACAAATGGGAAGATTTTTGGTGAGTATTTTGGATCAGCTCTCTTTCTCAATCTTGATTGTAAACTTAGGAGGGTCCGTTGTGGCCTGGTGGTAAGACCTTGGTTACGGAACCGGAGGGTTATTGGTTCGAGACCCGATTCCCCCGAAGTATCGTTGGGTAAGTAGGCCTAGTGCACACTAAATAACTCGTCAAACGTCCTCCCGCGGGCATGATGCGATGCAGATGATAGGACAGGGAGCAGAGAACCAGGCGTCGCCCTCGTTATCTGACCGCAGCTCACAATTATGAGGCCAGTCCCAAAACAGCTATACTGTTCCTTTAAAACGGGATCTTTGCATAGCACAACATAGGGATATATAGATATATAGGCGATAATATATTGTGTGCTCTTATTGTATTTATGTACACAACAGTGCATCGTATAGCCATTTAGCGACATATTTTTATTTCCATTTATAAGCTTCATATGACTGTTTCAAAAAACAAGAATCAGTATTTGGAAATCCTTTCTTATCCTTTTTGTTATACATTTGTAGAAAAGACCGATGTGTGACAATACAGGTGTTTAGATTAGATTTAAATTGGAGACTTAAGAAAATTCCAAGATATATGAATAATTCTATTATATTATCAAATTATTTTTTACACTATAAAAAACTACTATATACTGTCAAAATATTTTTTTGAACTATAAAAAATAGATTGGTAAAAGGGACTTATATTTTTACTACAGAATTATTATAATGTGACTTCTCTTGTTGGTATATTGTTTAATTCATAATGTAGCCCTTTGGCTCAAGTTAATTTTTCTTGAAATTTCACAAAAGAAAATAATTAAAAAAATTTTTAATAATTTTCCTAAATTATATGCAGCTATTCAAAGCCCATTTTGTTTTGTAGAAAAAAAAGTCAAGCATACTAAGGTTAATAAGCGTTTATTAATTTTGCTTATGATGTATTAAAATTTGTTTAATATTTACTGAAACTGATAGTATTTTCTTCATATTTTATAAATTTGTCTTCTTTCTTTTTAATTAAAGTCTTGCAATCTTCCATTTTATTAATTAGGAATAATTACCGATTTTGAGAGGCTTACTCTAAATTATTTTCTTAAGAGTTTACGAAAGAAAAATTCTATGAACATATTTTTACCTAAATCAGTATTCTCAAACTGTCTTATTTATATGATACAAAACTCATAATCAAAAATAAAGACTTTCCCAAAATTAACGCAAGATTTGAATTTACCACTATCGGGGCAATAAAGTGTTGGCGATCCTCTTTAAAAACCATTTGATAGCTGATCATTTAGGCTAAGTATAAATGGAGTGTTACAAGATAGAACAATGTGTTAAAGCAAGATTTGAATTAGATTAAATTGTTATATTTTTATTGAATCGTAGGTTTTGATGGCATATATGCACTCTTTTGTCGAAATTTTCCATGACCAATTTGTATAAATGTGGCGGAATTTCATTGATGCAGAGTTGGATTTCCTTTTTCAATGCAAGCGCCCTTGCGGGCTAGTTGGCATAGACATTTGACTTCAAATAGCCCCATAAAAAAATACACGATCTAGAGGACCAATTCTCAAATTTTCGAACTGTGGCCGTCAGACTTTCATTATTTCTGAAATATAAAAATGTTATATAGGATTTTATTTCTATAGGATTATAGGATGTTATATAGGATTATTATTCCTGAAATATATAAATGTTAACGTATAGTATAACGTTGCAGTTTTTTCTAACTCTAAACTATCAGCTGTCAAATGGTTTTTTTAATAGGGTTGCCAACACTTTACTGCGCGATTCAGGGTAAATTCAACTCTTGCGTTAATTTTGGGACACAATTTATATGCTCCTTATAAAAATTAAGGTATCCTAAGTGAAGTGTTTATAATCGAAAAATAAAACACCATAAATACAAATTTTACATCACGATGTAATACACACTGTTTATTTTTATTCATAAGACGTAATAGTAAATATTAAGATACATTGTTAATGAGGTTAAATGCGACGTAGAAATCGGTTAAATATAATTTTACTATACCGTTCAAACACAAAAATGAATATATATGTAGCTGAGTAATAATAATAAAAAAATTACTTCCACTTTAATTTATGTAAATATGTTGTATAAAACCTTTTATTACAAGAACAGTTGCAATGGGCCATAAACTGAGAAACATCGATTTAAATACAGCTTCTGAAATAAAATATGCTCATCACATATTTCTGCTGTAAATAAACAAGAATACCCATGTATTTTCAGTTCTTATTCACTCAAATTAAATTTAGAAATACTGTGAATTTTGTGCATATTATTATACACTAAGCCTAACGTGGAATCAACGAATTAAAAGAAATCCGATTTCGAAAGCGTTTACTATCAAATAAAAAAACAGATATACAAAATAGAATTAAATTCGCGAAAACATAAACTACTGAAAAAAAAACATTTTATAAGCAAATGTAATTCTTTTTTTAAAAAAAGTAAAACGCTTTGCAATAAGAAAAAAATCTTGGAATTAAAGTACTAAAATTCGTAAACTAAAGCAAAAATAATAAATAAATATTTTGAGAAAGCTAAGAGTTTAAAGAATTCAAAAATAAACTCACTGGATAGATTTAGAGCTTATCAAAATGCACATGTATTTATATTAAATTATATTTCAAAATATTTTTCGCTAACTCTCAAAAATATATTCTTTTCTTGGCTTCAAATAACTACAACTTAACTTATTCCGAAGATAACTAATGTTTTACTTATTTTCTTCACTCGCAAAAGATTTGCCGTTTTTAATTCAATTTTGTTCAGCTTTTTAATATGCTTCTTAGTGATGAAGCAAGATGATATCATGTGCTTCAGTGACTCGTATTCCGAATTTGTCTTAACTTCTTTCATTTCCCGTTCTTGGAAATACTTGAACAAAAACATCCAATTTCAAAAAGATTAAATTAAATCTCTAAGGAGCCATTCTTTTTATAATAAGAAATGTGAAATGTGAAGTTATTCAATATGTCAGTTATTAAAAGATTTTTTTCTATAAATATAGATCTCAATATTTAAAGTGAATTTTCAAAAGTTGTGTAGTTTTCTTTTAATTAATTTCTCTCTTGGTCTACAATGTATTTTTAATTTTATATACATTATAAGTGAAAAAATGATCTTTTTCATTAATTATACTAATTTAATATTTTTAACTCATTCAATCCTGTAAAGTAATTTCAAACATGAATCTATTGTTCAGATCCTATTTTTTATTTAAATATTCAGCAATGATAAAATGAAACCCATAATTTATCGTTTGCTGAATTATAGGTATTAACAATAATTAGCGGTGAATGTCAATAGGATGACAGTTTCACGATGATTGTCTAAGCTTTTATTCGTTGTCATTCTTTTATTTAGTTCAAGAATTAATGCAATTTCAAATAAGCAACATTATAAATTAATTCTGTAATACTTAATTAATTGTACTTATTAAGTATTATTAAGTAAGAATACTTAATTAATTGTAAATTAATTTTTCAGGTTTCGCAATTATTTAAGGAAAATGATGGACTTGTTATTCCTTTGCCAAAATTAATTTTCTGTGTTTCTTTCCATTAACAATATACATAATACATACGTCACAACCTAAGCAATTGGAACTTTAGGTATACTATTTTTTAACTGTTAAATGTAGAAAATAAAGGAAAAATAAAGAAGTCGTTGCAAAACGTTTTTTTCTAGACATTCGTGTTTAATAATTTCTGCTTGCAAAGATAAAATTTTAATTTTGATTTTTCATTTGGAGTATCGAAATTTTAAATACTTATATATTCTAGAGGGCAATACACTGTTTTAATATTTTTAGAGCTTAATATGCTTTTAAATGGTTAATTTTGACGGCATACAAATGGTAATATTTTGCTGAAAATTTGAGGAAATCCGATTTCAATATTCTGTTATTATATGAGATTATAAACTAAACCTAAAAAGTAAATAATTGAAATAATAAAGAGGAATTTCAGTATACTTATAAGTGCATTTCAAAAATGGTATTTGTAATTTTTTTTTAATTAGTGACCGATTTTCAACTAGACAGCAGATAACTTAATAATTCAACTGAATAGGGGTCGGAAATAAAACGATTAAAAAGTATTATTAGCTTATATTTCATAAAAATAAATTTGTAAGAATTTTTTTTAATTGAAATATTAAAATATCATATAACACAGTTAATTATTAAAATTAATTAAAGTAATTATATCGCATAATATGTTGGAATTTTAGTTAGTCGTTAGCTGGTTATATCATTTAAACTTCACAGAATTAGGTGATATTGGAATTTTTAATCTTTTCTTTTGCAATTTATTTCTTCTCGTAATAATGCTCATATTTGCATACAAGTAAATCATTAATTTATATTTAATTAATGAATAATTTGGTATTCATTAAATAATTTTGCATATTTTTATATTCATTAAAATATTTGCATTTATAATATTTTTCCAAGAATAAATCAATAACATATTGATTAAATTGGGAATGCGTGGAATCAGGACCTCTGAGATTAAAATAAAAAGGCTCAAAATGTGCATTGACTACAGACCATGTTCTTAAAGTCTTTTTTAAAAATCCAGTTACCAAGAAAAAAAATATTATGTTGCGAGGCACTTGAATAATTAAAAACACCTTTACATAAATATCTGAACAAATTTAATAGTAAGATTTCATAGCAAGAATTTGTCTGTTTATTCATACTTTGGTCAAAAGAGATAAAGCAAGGAATAAAACCTTACCAACGAAGAATGCATTTAAAAATGCTGGGATCGCAATAAATTTTATCCCTTAGGAATTCACAAAACTTAATCCTTCTATTTCTTTGCTTAAGAAAGAAAATCCCTGATCAACCTAAGTATCCACGCTATTACTGATGGTTCATATCTTTTATTGATTCCAATGGATATAATTTCTGCGAAGTCACTTCAAGGCCATGTTTATGCTAACAATCCAAACACTAACAAAGAAATTAAAAACTAAATTAAACTAGAAAATTAAAGGTAAACTTTCCCTATATTGAGAAAATATGATCTGAAATTAAACTAACAAGGTAAACTCAGCTAACTAGAACAATATGATTAACAGCTTCGTTTTTCTTTTATTTACTTTTAACTTTGAGTTATTAATTTTTTGATTCATTATTTATTATAAATAGTATGAAATATTCAAATCTAAATTTGATTTCAAGATTCCACAATGTTTATCCATATAAAATGTTTTTCAATTTTTAAGAACCATTGGTTTTGACGGATATATTTATTTTTTAATACCATTTTTTTTATCTCCTAACATTTTTTACTTTATCTGTCTAGTTAAATTCAATTTTTTTAACTTAATTTTTAAAAAATATCGTTTGGTGCAGTTATGTTTAGCGTAGTTTCTTACCCACAATTTCAGATAGGTGTTTTCGTTCGGGATGAATTGTTTGAAAATAGTTATTTTTTGGATATTTTCATAAAAAAACCCGAAAAAACTTATATGAAATCAAAATATGCCAGTTAAGTGGTATTTCTTAAAAATAGGAAACTAGCTTTTTTTGCTTAAAAGATGTATAAAGCAAAATTCTTCTAGAGATATATCAAAGAATTTGCATAAAATGTCGCAGAGCTTAAGAAATATATTATCTAGTTACAGAACAAAAAACTAAGATTTATTTCTATCTATTTTTTAAATATTGGGGTTCGACTGATAACACTAAACTTCAATTTTTTTCGCATTGTAAAGTACTAAAACAACTATAAAATATATTTAAACGAACAGGTTACTTATTTTTTAGTTCAGAAACTGCAAAACGTATTGAGATATTTTTATACCAAATTCGAACAAAATATACAAATTAGATTTTAACTTATCAAGTTTTTCATAAGGAAATTCTACTAAAGATAATAATTTTTGAAAATCGCATCTAAAGATGCAAATGTAACAATTAGTGTACATTCTCCAAAAATAAACTTAGAAACAAAATTTTAACCATTTTATAAAGAAACCTATATAAATATTAAGAATATTAAATGAAAAAAATTATAATTCCCCCCCCCTCCTAAAAAAAAATCAACTCTTTAACGTAATTATCAACCTTAACTACATGTCTGATGCAATTTAGTCAGAATTGGCTCTTGCGTCACTGAAACCCACAGTCAACCAATCCACAATGTTTAATGCACTATCAGATGGTATTACTTACACAGATTTGAAATATGATTAACTATTAATTAAGCATAAAATCATTAAAATAGCGAGGAGAAAATAAGTATACAAAAATTCAGAAAATTCCAGTACATTACAAAATATTTTAAAAAAATCGATGATAAAATTCTATTTCAAGAACATGAAATAAGTCAAATAAAATCCTTTAAAGGAAAAACTGGTAATTAGAATATTTTTCATTTTTTATTCGAAGAATAGAAATATCTTATTTCTTATCCTAAAAATAGGAATTCAGAAATGAGATAAGATAGGAATCATGGGAAAGTTGAAATGAGTTTTCTTTTTTCGCCTTTTCCATTGAATCGGAAAATCGGAAAATGACTTACCGAGCATGAAAATTATGATGTCGGTTGGTGAAAAATGAAGTGAGAAAAGCAGGTGTAGATGAAGCAGACGATTAGAAGTTTCCCTAGACTTCTCTCTGAAAGAAAACTGGAATTAAAAAGTGAAAGTGATTAAAAGCTATTTTTAGAATAACTCCAGAAAGATTCTTTAATTTTTTTTTCAAAGAACAGAAATATATTTGATAGAATTTTTTTCAAGAAACAAATTGTTCAGACTACCTCAGACTTTCAATTTTCATTCCTTTTAAACATCCGTTCTACGTTCGTAAGAATTTTTAAATTTCTTCATTAAGAATCACAAATAAGCAAACATAATAAACTTATTCTTCTGTCTAAATAAACTTTTTCTCAGCGAATTACTTATTTCCTGAAACTTTCTTTTTTACAATTATAACTATTCTGCGTCGTCATAAATTGATGTTTATAGTTTTAAAAAAGTTTTATAAATTTTCAGCATTTAATAGAAAAGAAAATAGATATTTTAAGCGGAATATGTGATGTTTTTAACCTTTTTAATTGCTCTTTATTATTATTTAATAAGAAACTAAGTTAATTTCTCAAAAAAAATGAGTAAATAATTTTATTTTAATCTTTTATAATCTAAAAATTATTTCTGTTCTGATCGGAACAATTATAAATTGGAATTGCTTCAAACGGCTAAAGAAAAAGAAAACCATTCTGAAGATTCTTTATTAAATATAATACTTCTGACAACTAACGTGGTTTGCTGGAATGCTGATTTTGTTTGACCGTAATGTAAATAAAAGCGTATTCTCTCTCCTTCAAATTCAATCAAATATTGCTTACATATTATTTAACACAAGATAAAGAGTATTTTTATCTTTTCAATATTAAAAATATTTAAATATTCAATTAAGTAGAAATTAACTAAACTTTTGTCATAGTCTTACAATAAATTCAAGGGAAATTATTCCAAAAAAATTTTACAAATAGCTTAAAACTTTTCATTTCTATGATATTAATTTCATTTTTGCTCATTTCTTCTTTTCCCCATTTGCTATTAATTCTTTTAGAAAAAATAAACGCATTAAAATTTATATGCACTTGAAATACTGTACCATAATTTTTTTTAAATTCTGCTTTTTAAAAACTATAATACTAATTAGGTTTTGTCTCAGAAGCATCCAAAATTGTTATTTATTCTTGGATACTTTTTTGTATTTAATAATAACAGCAATTAAAACGTAAATATTTGTGTTAAAAATACCTACTTTATAGTTAAAATAATCTAATTTTATTCAGCGGAATATAATTTATGGATAAAAACATAAAGAAAATTAACGCAAATGCGAATATTATTTTTTAAAAATGATGCAGCAGCAAAGAATAGTTTCTACTACGTTCTCAGCATAATAAAGAAAACAGCTCATATTGTATTAAAAAGTGTCCTTAACAATTTTTGAAGAACCATTCAAATTGCAAACAAGTTTAACGACAAAACGCAGTAACAGTAATAAGTAAAAATGGTACGTAAGCATGTGATTACAATTGTTTTTGTCTTGGTTTTTATTATTATTATTATTTCTGTCCCCATATTTTATTAATAATTTTATTATTATTATTTTTCCTGAATTTTGTAATCGAAAACAAACTAGGTCTCTTTATGTAGATTAACGTAAGTTTTTAGTTTCTCTTTGATAATTTGCTTCATAAGTCAATGCATTTCCCTCTTGAATTTCCACCACCTCATTGTTTTTGGCATTTTTTAATCCAATATTAAAATTTCCTTACCAAATTTGAATCAATAAATGTCAGACGTCGAACAATTTGGATGAGGGTCACAGCGATGGATAGAACATGAGCGTCTTTCGATGTCTCACCCACTTTATGCTCATTACACTGTTTAAATAACCAGTAGGTTATAGTTGCAGGGGCATGAAGCGTTGTGTTGTTTGTTCATTTGTAACTTTAGTCTTAAAAAAAACGCCCAAAATTAGATATTTGATTTTTTTCCTACTTAATGTTCTAACTGCATGACAATTATTAATCACAGGAAAAAAAATCGTATAAGATCGCTTTTTTTTACTCTTTTGTGGCTATTGTTTTTTCGGCAATAGCATACGGTTAATACATAACAGCCGGTTTCCTTTTGTATTAACACTACGAAGTATACATTTCTAATCTTCCGGACTCTGAAAATAAAATTCTGAGTAGTGATCACATTTACAGATTAGACGTAGATCCAAAATTTTATACCGGATTAAGAAGAAGAATATCTTTTCTTAGAAAGTATACGAGCAAATTCAAAGGAGATCGATCACTTCCGATCGTTTTTTTATATACTTTTCATTTTCTCATGTGAGTTATTTTTATAACATTTTTAATATATTTTTGTTTTAATATTTCAAAATAGTTTTCAACAAAATGGGGGCAAGATGGTTCACAATTAAGAAATAAATTCTGGATGTGAAACAATTGAAGCTGGACAATTTTTCCTAGAAACAATTGAAGCTGGACAATTTTTCCTAGAAACAATTGAAGCTGGACAATATCATTAATTGAACAAAATTTCTATTCTTTATTTAAAAAAAAGCAAATTATTAAGATAATGTAATGGAATTTAAAACTTCTACGAAACTACTTCCTAATTAATAAGCATTTGTTCATACAATGACTTATGCATGGAATTATATTTAATGCATGGAATTATATTTTAATTGTATTTTATGGAAAATAATACTTTATAACTATTTCACACAAAAAAAATGTATTTCTACAAATTTTGTAAAATTTAAACTTTTAAAAAAATTTGAGATTTTAAAAGCTTCTTTTTTTAAAAAAAATGCATATTTTTCTACAAACATTTTTCAGGTAGCTAATAATATTCTACATAAAATCTGCTAAGGATTTTTTTTTCTGTAAATGATATTTATGTTTTTATAAAATATTTTATTGTAGAACCAAGAAAAAAATGTAAAAAAAGCATTCATTTTGACCTTGAATCTTTTTTTTTAAATGACTATTCATCTTAGAGCTAAGATAAGTAGTTTTAGAAATAGGACAAAGAAATAGACTGCAACATGAAAAGTATAATATTTTAAAATCATTATCTACAGATTAATTCTCCATTGCCTTTTTCTCAAGTTGAAACATGCAAAATTTAAAGAGATCAGAAATTTATCTTGCATTTATATTAATCAATCTTTTTAGATAGATTTTGTGGTGTTCATTTCTCTTGCTGTCACTTATTAGTTTCTCCAAACATAACATTTCACTCCTAAATTACTAACTCAACTCAACTCAATTAAAATTCAGAACTTGCCATCTCAAGAGAAAACAAAGCAACTCATTTCTGCATTCTCTCATCACAAATCTGTAATAAAGGCGTAATGAGTCTTTACCAAAGATTGGTAAGGTGATTCTTGCTCGAGGGAAACCAACAAGAGATAATTATCATCGAAGCAGCTCATTTACTGTAATGAAACGTGGCAGGATTTTCAGTGGATTTTTCCCTTCCACAAACTTATCCACCGTCTCCATTTTCTGGGCATTATTGAATTGAAAGAAGTTTTAAAAGGAAGTGACATCTTGTGCATTTTCACTGCTTGCAGCAACAACTCTGTGAAAGTTTCTGAATGCGTGACTAGTATAAATCAGATTGACATGTTGAAGTTTTAGAAGTAAAACATAATTAAATAAATAAGAGAATCTAATGCACCAGGTAAGTAACGGCGAAGATATAAAATATGTTTAGGCTTCGTATACAAATACACATATTTACTTCTTCATATACAAAGTATAACTAAGAGAAAATATTGTAATGGCCAAAAAATCGTAGTCGAGATTTTGACAGACTTTCAAGTCTCACATCATCCCCTATTCGAAAAACATATTTTCAGAATGATGCCTATCTCAGAACATAACTGAATAATGTCTTGAACTAATCTGATGAAAATAGATATATGGACTTTAGACTAAATTCGTAGATTCCTGTTAAATTATGAACGACATTCATTCAGATAAAATTTATCAAACCAACTGTCCAAATGTATATAAACACGATAATTACAAAACGTAAAGTGCTAGACAGATAAAATCTAGTATACAGGTTAAGCATCTAAAACGTTGGTCCATATCAGACTGAGAATCAAATTTATCAAGGGTTTGATCATCTGCCAGATTGTTCTTGCTTATGTATGCAAACGAGAAAATTAAAAAAAATACAATGACTAAAATAAAATTTGGTGTGTCACCATGTGATTACAGTTGTTGCTCGGTGTTCAGTTGCAATTTCATTCAGGTAAAAAAAATCTCCCAAATTATATATTTGTTTTTTTTTCGATACTAGTGTATTAACAGTATGTAAATTATTAATCGCAGAAAAAAATCGCTTAGGATTGCTTTGGCTGTTTCGTAACTGTTGTTTACCAATAGCATACCGTAAATACAAAAACACCCAGTTTTTTTGCATTAACACTACGAAGCATACAATTCTAATCAATGGGACTCTGAAAATAAAATTCTGAGTATTTATCGCATTTGCAGATTAGCCAGAGCTCCACAATTTTATGTTGAGTTAAGAATAATAACATCTTTTCTTAGAGAGAATACGAGAAAGTTCAAGAGAGACCACTCCCGATCGTTTTTTATCACTTTTCATTTCTTTAAGTTAGCTATTTTCATTGCATTTTTAGCATACTTTTGTTTTAATATTTCGAAACGATATTCAACAAAACAGAATAAGACTGTTTACAGTTGCAGAATTATGAAAGAGTTGAAGGGGGTGAATTTCTCGATGAAAATCGTTAACTGAACAAAGTCGTTATTCTTGATTTAAAAAAAAAAGCATACATAATTTAAAGTTAAAAAAATATATATAATTTAAAGCCTCTTCGAACTACTTTTTAATTAATATGCATTTATGTATTCAATTAAATTACAAGAAATGGCAGAAATCTTTAAAAATAGATGCTCTTTTAAATTGGTTCATCATTGCTTGCCTGTAATGCTATAAATACAACAAAATTTTAAAAATTGTATTGAAAATCTCTTTTTCAGAGAAACTTACTCAACATACAAAAATTCTTGTTTTCATTCTACGACAATGGAAGAAAATTATGAAAAGAAATGTTTGTAGCAACATCGAAAACAATTTGAATTTCATGACAATTATTTTTATACTATCACTAAATTAGCTAAAAATGCTTTTAATTAATTAGAAACAGATAGAAACTTCTCAACCAAATGGATTACATTGAACAGATTTTTTTTTCAAATTAAATATTATTGTAAAAATTATTTTTGTACTGGAATAGTTTCGGTAATATATATGGTATACACTATTAATTAAAAATTTTAAAAATTACTTTAGGATTTCCATTTGCATCTTCCAAAATATATATGTACTAAATTTGGTAGCTATAGATTGTTTTGTCCTGTAGAATGGCAGTAGATACATGCCCAAGCACATTCTTTTTTTTTTTTTTTTTTTTTGTAATCTATAATAGATCTATGGCTTTGTTTTTATTTTCACTTCCTTTATTGATTCATTCCTTGATGATAATAATATTATTCAGTCAGAATACAAAATTATTACCTATTAATAATAAGCATATGTCTTCATGCTACTTCCGATTTCTTTCCGGCCAAAAATAAGCTTATATCGAACAGCTCTGAAAATCACTCCCAAAAAAACCCGCTTCCTCGGTCGTATCACTTCGAAAATTGTATATATAGCCAGAAGAAATTCAAATCTCCAATAGGGTCTTCAGATCAGCTGTCAGAAACCAGGCGTTCAATAGAAGCTTCTATCGGCCGCCTTGTATAGCGAGTCTTCTTGGCGAGCGAATTCAACGGGCGGAAATATAAAAGGAGAATTCTCAAATCCTGTTATTATGAATTGCATTTTGTATAAAAGTAGAATTTTGTTAACTGTTTATTGAATCTATTATAGATTAATAACAATTAATGCAGGATTCAGGTATTTAAAAAAATCGACAGGTTGGAAAATGTATCGTTTGCAGAAAATCTTTATTTTCATAAATGAAATATTTTCTTTTTTTTTCTAATCATTTTAAAATAGCAAGAAACCAAACGATTCTTTAGTTTTAACGTTCTCAAAGAAAACTTTTCCGAAGCTAATCTATATCTATATCTATATACTTATAATAAAGCTCAATGTGTGTGTGTGTGTGTGTGTGTGTGTTGGCGCTCTACAGGCTAGACCGTTTGACCTAAAGCTACCAAATTTGGTACATGTATACCTTGGAGGTTGGGAATGTGCACCTGGGGTTCCTTTTTTCGAATTTTTAATTAGAATTTTAATTATTAATTAAAAACTAACTTTCCCGCCAAAAAAATCTTCCATTTTCCCCAACGCCAACTTTTCCGCCAAAAAAATCTTCCATTTTCCCCACCGCCAAATGAGAAAGGCTTCAATTTTTTTTTTCTTCCAACAGTAATGAGGCTAGGGTTAAAATTTTTCGGCGGATTATTTCAATCGATTCAGTTTATTTTCTTAATGTATGATGCATTTAAAATTAAACATTGTTAATTAATCGATCTTTCAGATTCATTCTGAAGTACTTTTGAATTAAAATAAAACAGAATAAAGGAAATTAAAAATTTCTAATCCGCATAGCGTTACCCCAACTGGCGTGGAAAAAATCACGTATTTGCGTTACGTAACTGGGGAAGAAAATTCACGCATGCGCATTCTGTTCCGATTGTTGCCATGACAACCGTTATCAATGGACGATTTAAATTATTTTTGAGTTAGTCGCATGCTTTTGTAAGTAAATTGTATTTATGTTAGTTTTATATTTTTTGTATATGCTTATAGTTTTAAGTACATCGTTTTTTAAGTAGTTTTTTTAAAACCTGTTTTCAACCGTTTATTTTAAACGATTCGTTTTATTTTCTTAGTGTTTGATGCATTTAAATTTAAACATTGTTAATTAATCGATCTGCTCATAATGAATCTAAGAAAATTTTGTTGACAAACTCTTGAGATATTACATAAATTAAAAAAGATATTCTTTAGTGGCCATAAAGTTTAAACGCTGAGTGACTCTATTTTCAGTAATCAGATTATAAAAAAATGCTTTCTTTCAGTAAAAAATATTATTATATTGATTGAAGATTAATTCTTTCCACTTTAATTTAAAGCATAAATTCTACGGGTGCTAACAGAAAATGAGAGATACATATTACGTTATGACTAAAGGTCTTTATAATATTATGAATGAATTATATCACAATCAAAATTTGAAGTTTTAAAATATTTTGATGAAGAAGCTATTAAAGTAGAAATTGTATAAAATATTTAATTATTGAAATTTTAACGAACATTAAGATTGGCGAACCGGCTGGTCGCCAAAGGCGGCTAGTAGTTTTATAAAATGTTACAGTAACATATAGATAAATTAATGATTGGTTGCATTTAATACGATATATGCAAATTGATAGTCTATGTTGAAATAATATCATTCTTTGATGCAATACTTTCAAAAAATACCTGAAATCAACGCTAACATTATTTTATAGAATGTATATGCCAGAATATAAAAGCTAACTTGCCAAATGTTTTTCGTTCTTTTGTTAGCAGACAATTATCAAATCGAAGAACATAAAAGTTTTATACTCCTCGCTTTCTGTAATCTTTTAAAACAAATTCAGCTAAAACAATCTGGATGGTATTATCATATCTGCTTACACAACAATTAGTGTATATTCTTTAGGGAATGCTATTCTTGAGTGGTCATAAAAGTTTGCAATGTCAGTTCTTTACATTAAAAGAATCGTTTTTCTTAAAGCTGCCATCTGTTTTATCATAATTCTGTTTTTCTTTACATGGCATAAGGAAAGTTTCTGTAGCAGTATGCATGAATGGTAAGTACAGTAAAGCTGGTATAAACATTTATTATTTTTTTTTATTTTCAGTGATTATTTTGTTCAAGCACTTAAACCATGTCTAATTGTAGAAGACTAATTTTAACCCTTTGCACTCGGAAAAGTAATTCGATGCAAAATTATTCACCTATAACAAAGGCTTGTTTATTGTTTCGGAAAATAAATATTATATATAACTGTCAATGTGAACCATCGGTTATTATTAATACTATCCAGTCATTATTAATAATAACCTGACAGGTTATTATTAATAAATGAGCGGCTAGTATTAATTATAACCGATTGTTCACATTGACAGTAACATATATAATTCTTCCAAGTTGAATTTCCCCCCAAAAAATTATCTACATGTTCTTACCATTCTGTAGGTACTATTAACAATCAAACCTGAAAAATAAATAAAGCATCAAAATGATGCACTGCCTTGAATAGTGCCAGAGAGACACCATCCGAATTGAAAGGGTTAAATTAATTCTCCATAGACATTCATATGGTTACCTTTACCATCTAAAATTTCTGTATCTCATTTTGTCATAAAATCGATTCGATATAGGCTACACTTTTTAACAATATTGAGATAAATTACATGAATGTAAATAAAACTGAAATATAACTACAGATGTGTAACAAGTAAAATGAAAAAAAGTAATCAGATAATTCTGGCAATATTCGACTTAAAATATTAACCAAGAATTAACTTCTGAATGTTTATAAATTTAAAAGCACAGAAAGCCTCATATTGTATTTTATTTGCTTTTGCTTGGCAACATGACTGATTAAGTTATTAAACAATGAGACAGAAAATTGTCCAAAAAAATTTCATGAAATCATTTTTTTAATCACCATTAGAGTAAATAAAACAAAAAAAGTTAAAGCTCAATTATAAATTATTGAAGTAATTTCTTAGATCCAAACACCATAAATAAATTCCACTAACATTTTAGTAATATATAAATATGTAGCATAGATTCTATGAAAAATTAATCAGAATAACAGACGCATTTTTCAAACAGAGAGAAAATTCTTATTGTGCAATTCACTAGTTATTAACTTTGAGATTTGTGGCATTAGCAAAACGATCAGAAGATAAAACAAATGATCAGCATAACAGAGAATCGACACGTTTCTGTTGCTGTGTGTCATTATGTTAATCATTGAACATTATTGGAAGCAAATAAACTGCCTATGACTATCCTACCAATTCATAAATAAGCTTTTAGGTAAATCTCTAATTATGTTGGAATTTGTTGTTTGTATTTTTCTGTTATAACAAGTTTTTAATAATTCGTGTGATTCATTCATTATAATTACTATACATTGAAGCAGATATGATCGCATTTTTTCTGTTTTTCTATGTTTTATTGGGGGAAGTTGCAGAGTATTTCATTCACTACAAATGCATGCTAAATATTTAATGAACTAGACTACTACTATAATTTCCATGGACAAATGGTGGTATTTCATTCAAAATTAAGGAAGATATTATTTAAACGGAGAATCATTTAAAAAGAATTTAACTAATGATGTTCTTTGTAATGATTGTGTTCTTAACTAATGATTGTGCAATAACTTATATAAAGACATCACTATACGCTTCGAAAAGGTTTGTAAATGTTTCCAAATAAGTAAGATTTCTATAATTCTCTTCATTCCGATTTCCTAAGACGAGTTTTATAATGGATCTTGAGTTTTATTTATCATTTGATTACAAACGAATTTAATAAGATTATGATAATGTACTTCTGGCTACTTGCATCAAATATTCAAATTAAGTTTGCATTATTGGGGCAATCTTTTGAAAGAAATTACGTTACTATGAAAGTAGTTGAATGGAAATAATTTTGTAATTGTGTGCACCATCTTTGTATTGTGTTGCTAATGAGTAATGCCGGGTTTACATTCAGCCAGTTATAAGACGGCCAGTAAGGCAACGCATGCGCAAAAAGGGACTGATTTATGATTGAACGATTTCGTAAGATAGGTTTAGGTATTCCATGCTTGGCTATAAATTGGTCTTTTAGCGTCCCTGGATTTTTCTTTTTTACTGCGTATAGTATTGAAATGATGGATATTTACACAAAGAAACATGGTAAAAAAAAAAGGTCAATATGCCTAAATTTAAAAAACGTTACAAAAGAAATGGCAAATAAAGTGAAAAAAGCTCGTATTTGAAAAAACAAAGAGCAAAAAAAAAAAAAGTCAGAATTAATCTATGATAAGTGATCAATTTTTTGTAAATGAGCAATAAAAAATATGCCTAAGAATTATTCAAATGTCAAAAAATAATGGATTAGCTTTAGATCTACCTGAATCGTGTTGGTTTGTATTTCCATTAATTGTTTGTACCTTTATTGACTTTTATATACATCTTTTACCAAAAATTAAAATTCCACTCCAGTCTGATATTTTATTTTTAAAAAATAACTTAATTGTACTTTAGCAAAGTACACTAACATAAAAAAGGAGACAATTGAAATAAAAATCTAAACGATCTTATCTGGAAGTTTGACACTAAATAAATGTTCTCCTTCTCTCCAGAGACTTCGCCAAGAACAACAAAAAATCGTTTTCTAGTCACTCTGCCCATTTAAAATCTTTCACCTTTTTATTGCTGACGTGCGGCGGAACGTTTCTCGGAGGAATAGGCAGTTTCTCTATCACTTACGTCTTCACTAAACAAAATAATTAACCCCTTAATATATTAATATTCATTATAATTACTGTATTAATTAATAATGAAAAATTGCACACAAAATAACCATTTAATTTTTATTTAAAAAACGTTTCATTTTATAATTTTTACATAGCGTTAATTAAAACTATATTATTGATATGGATTTATTGCTAATGTGTGGCGGAACGTTTCTCGGAGGAATAGGCAGTTTCTCTATCACTTACGTCTTCACTAAACAAAATAATTAACCTCTTAATGTATTAATATTCATTATAATTACTGTATTAATTAATAATGAAAAATTGTATACAAAATAACCATTTAATTTTTATTTAAAAAACGTTTCATTTTATAATTTTTACATAGCGTTAATTAAAACTATATTATTGATATGGATATAATTACAATTTTTACGTTCATATTCAACACTCCGTCAAAACCTGTAATGATTTCGGATTAGCGCATAGTTTTCCCAACATCAAAGTGTTTACACCAGGCATTCCTGTAAATTTCTTTATTTCAGGCACATTATCTAATTCCTTCCATTCTTCTGATGATGTGTCTACGATTCCAGAATATTGACTAGAATCACTCATGAATCGCCTAGTATGTTTTCGTCTTCTTGATAACAATTCACTACCATGAGTTTCATAATCAGTATGTCGTAAATATTTGCTTATTTCTTCTGATTCCGCAGAATCCCTCCAATCACCTTGATATTCATAGTCTGCGCTATCCATTATGGTGTTTATTTTCCAACATGTTTTTCCTTTAGTAAAAATAGATACTGGCCTGACCGATGTTTCCACTAAATGTTTATAAGAATGAAATCCCACTGACTAACAACAATTTAGCCATGATTTATATCAAGAAATTCTAACGATAAGCAATATGTGATAGTGTGCTATGATACTAATATAAGTAAATAAAGTGCAGCCGGATTTAATACACTAGAAAATTTACTCAAAATTTTTTATCATATTCAACAGTAACTTTAGCTCATCATCGTTCTGAATGTCATGAAAATTCAATGACGAGCTATACTCGTCATTTTACAGGAAAGTGTTAATTCAATATACAACAAATATCCCGGTTCATTAACGCAACATTTTACTCTTTCCCGTTGTAGAGCAACGTCCACTTCTTCTAATAGATAATTTTTCATCAGTCTCCATATTCCTAACCTTCTGCTAAAGTTTTTCTTATTAGTCGTTCTTTGTTTAGTCCCAATAACTTCTGCTCTTTCTTGGAACTCAGATCAATTGACAATTATTGGTTAAGTGGATGATGTTATTAGTTTCCCTATGAATTAAGAGGTTCTTAAAAGCGGTGCAGACAAGAAATTGTGTGGGGAAATCAGTGAATAATTCTGCTGACCAATGGCCTTGGAGTTGATTGCGGTAAGTATTTTGAATTCTGTTCTTATGCAAATAAGAATAGAATTCAAAATACCTTTCAAAGTTTGAATGTCGTTACTTCTAACGTAGTTGAGGTTCATTAAGAAAGTATTTTTATGTATTAAATTAAAACTTTAATACATAACTCAGTTTCTTCAAAAAGTACTGAGCACACCTGGAGCAAATAAGTTTTTCATCCTACACATTATTTTTTACTTAAATTATGTGTGTGTGTATTTTTTTAAATATTTACTATGCAACGATAGATAAGATGGATTTTTTTTATCATTTTCTCGTTACTGAAATGCTTTCTAATCTTTTTTAAATGTGGAGACAGGTTTTATAGTATAACCTTTGAGTTAAAAAAAATTACATTTCAATCGTAAAAAAATCTTTAAATTATTATATCTGATAATAGAATCTATTTTATTATTATTATTATCTATTATATTATTTAAAATTATTAAATAATGTAATAGATGTTATTATATTATTTCAAGTATTTTGTATTATTTTGATACGATTTTATAAATTCGTAAACTTGATCTAGAAGGGCGATGAAATAATGTTAAAAGCACGGGATAAAATAATAAAGATTCAGATTTCCTTGTATTTTTACCCTTGGTCTGATTTAAAATTTCAACCAATATATAAATGCAGTGCGCTCTAAAAATCTTTGAAAAAAAGATTATGCCTCTCGATTTACAAGTGCTTATAGTTTGGAGAGAAATGTACAGTGAAAAAACCGTCGCTACCAATTGTAATTTATATTTCAAAATGCCCTTTTATGACTTCCTGAAAACAGAAGTAAAATATATAAACAACCTCGAACTGTTAAATATACTTAAAGGAAATTTTTTATCATTAATTTAAGAAAATTTGACGGTTCATCAGCTTTCAGAACGTATGATCACTCAAAAACCCAAGCGCTATCTATGAAAATAAAAAGAAATTGGTAATCAACAAAGAAAATCATCAACTTTCATGATTTTCAACGAATAAACGAACAGCCTTATGTATCTAAGCAGTAGGTTTGTAACTAAAAATTACATAAAATAATTTTGATACTTTGATCCAAATTACTAATATTGGTTTTTAAAAAAACACATCCATTTTTAAGATTGAAGTGCCGTTGTCAATCGATATTTCATAAAATTTCCAATTGTTTTTTACCATTAATTTGGGAATAAGCCTATGAATCTATTAAATAAAATATTAATAATCTCTCTCAGGTCGAATTTGTTAATCGCCGTTCGGCAACACTTCGACCTCGCCCGGGAACATCACCATGCGGTTTGATAAGATTTCAAGCGAACGCTATTCTTGCATCGGGTTGAAAATTTTTTAAACATAAAATTAGCGGTCCAAAAACAGACAAAACTTTTTACTATAAGTTTAAGTCAAGGCGTATCGATTATTAAACAAAATCGTCGAAAAAGAGAACACAGGTCGAATGAAAATTCTCAAGAATCGTTCATAAGAAGATTCAATCGCAATGAACGAGATAGGATTAAACGTTTATGTGTACGGAGTAAAGTTTCCGAACTACAGGAGCATAGTTGTGGTACTATGTCAGGACTGTTCTTTTTGCCAGGCACGTTACTGGGAAATTTTTTAAAAAATTTGTTTCTTTGGTGGATGTATATAAGTATTTGATTGAAAGGTTATTTGTGTTTACAAAGAACTTTGATGCAGGTGATTTTTGAAAGTGTACTTTTTGCTTTACATTTTTTTTTTCATTTTTTTATCATAATTTGGAATAAATTAAATATGAATATATCTGTTGCTAGACTAAAATGGTTTTGTAAATTGCGAGCGAGCGAAACAATCCGAGAGGAACTGATTAGCAGTTCTTGGGGGTTGGCGAACATAAGCGAGCAGGGGGTTGAGACCCCTAGTTTCTAATAAACTAATAAATTCAAATGGTAAACAAAAGTAGTTAACTAATTGAAAATAATTTATGCAATGTAAAATTAGAAAAAAGTGGTTCATGTTTACATATGATCTTATATAATGTAAATAATTGAAAAAAATATAAATAATTGAGACATTTTAAAGATTTTGAGTTTATTTAATGATTCACGAAAGTGATGCAGTCGTATTCTTGTATCGAATTGTTCACTGGCCTTAGTATTAGTAATATTTCTCATTTATAGGATTCTTATGTGTATCTTCATGTTTGTCTTTTAGAACTTTATAAGTCACAGAGTTAGATCTAGAGCAACAAATGTCGCGCAAATAAGCTCTTCACACTAAAAGTGTGTATCTGTACGATTTTTTCAAAAAATTCACTTTAAAATGAAATGAAATTTTGGCATGTTTTTCGCAACAGTTTCCGAAATATTATTGCAAAAAGTTCTTCTTTACTTCGTTTTAAAAGTTAAAATAACTTTTCATTGGCATCAATTTATTTTTATAACATTTTTTTTTAAATTGAAAATATTTTTTGCATGATTTTTAAAATAGATCACTTTAATACAATAAATGTTAAATCTTTTCTCCAGTTTAATAAAGTATTTAAATACACAATTTTCTTCCACTGTAGTAAACTAAAAAAAGAAAGATTTTGATAATTATTTTTCTAATTATATATGCATTTTACTTGTGGAATCAGAAAGTGAAGTATCGGTACTGCAAAAAATACTATATGTATATATATAATTAAAAAAAATAGATTATCCGAATATATATATTTATAATGCCACTCCTTTGACTCAGAAAAAGAGGCTCATGCACATTACTAACTCAACAGGTGTAAGGCTATTAAAATAATAAGACATCAATTTTTACCACAATTTAATGCTTACAGTTATTTGTAGACAAAATCATGAATTCCAAGTTATGTATAAGAAATCTAGTTGAGTTCAAATATAATCAATACTCCTGGCGACCCAGATGGTCACTAAAGGCAGCTGCTGTAAGAAAATTAAATCTTCTTTAAAATAATATTTATAAATTCTTCGCAAAAAGTTTCCCTAGTCCTTTAAAAAAAATCGATATCCTTTTAAGAGACATATCCTTACAAAGTAGAACACCGAAATACAACAATTGGTAAAAAGCTTTCACCAATTGTCATTACCATCTGTACAATTTGTATTTATCGAAGGAGAAATATTTTTGAAGCAAAGTTTCGGCCGAATTCAAAACTCGACCCAGAAGAATAACTCTTTCAACGAGTATATCCTAGGGATTCGAAATGGTAATTTTTTTCCCTTACTCAAAAGTGGTTTTAGGGAAAATGAAGCTGCGAAAGCTTAAGAGGTTCTTTTTACTCGTGAGAAAAAAGAAAAGCAAAAACATATTATGGTTTTCCCTTCCCAAGAATAATAAAACATTTCCATATTGCGTTCCTCTTTTTCCATTTGATGTTGATCAATCTAAGTCTTATTGCGCTTGAAATCTTTGTTGCGTGTCTAAAAAAAACAACTTTTGTTTCGATTTTTAGAAAAAGTTAAAATACGGCGATAGGAAAACAGACATGAAAATAACTTTACACATATAGTTGATACATAATATTATAATTTATACAGGAAATGTGTCCATTTGAAACAGAAGTAAGACTAGTTGTGATTATCTATTCAAAAATATTCTTAGTTCTCTGTCTCATCCGAATAGGTTAGTGCACGAAATTAAAAAAAAATGATACATAAATATTTTTATAGTATCAAATAAAACGGACTTGAAAGGCCCCTATTAGAATAAAAAATACACTCATCGCCTTTAGTTTATGAAAGAAAACTGATTGTTTATTGACTATTTAGCAAAAATAATTGACAATTTTTTCAATGTTAGGAAAAACAAAGTAAGTTAAAAAAAATAATGGAAATATTTAATTTTTATTTCACCTATATACAACTCAAACTATCTAAAATGAAACAGACCACAATATAAAAATTATTTTAATAAATAAAATTTTTATGAGTATTTGAAATTGCCGCTAATGATTTTCTGTTGAAATTTGTCTGTTTTGAAAATAAAATGTCTGTAAAATATGTCAAAATGAAGCATTTCTATCACATCCTTAAAGGTTTAAGATACATGCGTACCAAATTTAATGAAATTTTATTGAATTGATTTTAAGATATGATGATTAAGATTCCATGAACCAATCACAAAGAAATATTCATTCTTCAAAAAATGCGTTTAGATATTGCAAATTAGTTCATCCAAATACGCTATAAACAAATATATTTTTCACGCATTTTTGGCAGAAATGCCAGAAGTAAGTAAACTATGGCTGTGTAGATAGACAGTTAATATAAACAAATATTATTTTAGAGAATATAACGGTAAAAATAAAAATAATAATAAATAACTCATTTCTGATTTAAAATATCACTGTTTCCGATTTCATTTTTATTTCTTGTGATTATTGAAACGACTGCATCTATAGTTTTATCTTACATATATTAAAAACAAGGTCTTTTTTCGAATCTACGAAGTTTGGACTTTATTTTCAGATCATAAAATAAATTCACATTTTTTTGGAAAAGGCATCTTTACAACCTAGTTGGATACATCTATATACATAAACCACTAACGTACCTGGCTCAGAAATCTCTCTTCTTATTTATTGCGGAATGGCAGCAATGAAATGTAAACGATTCGAAACTTACGAAAGTTACAGCAGACTGCTGTATTCAGGCGTTCTTAGAGCTGCATTTAATTCAACGCTTTGCTAATTGAATAACATTTTTTAATTATAAATGTTGCGCGCCATGTCAAACATTTCATTAAATAAGAAAATGTAAAAGGAATTAAGAAATAAGCATAAATCAGAAAGCTTAATAATCAATTGTGAAAATAGGATTAACCATCATTATGAATACTCGCTATAATTTACCTAATGGAAATAGTTGACTTTCAAAAATTACTTTTCCAAATTACTTTTTAATTTCCCAAAAAAGGTTTTTGCATTAACTTAAAACTAAAAACCCTTCATATTTAATGATGTCAAATTGATTTCTGTGCAGTTTTTTTTATTTACTTTTAATAAATCCTTTAAGTTTATTTTGCAAAGAGCATCATAGAACTTCAATATATCTTAAATTATAGTTACTATAAAGAATTAAAAAAAATCCATGGTTGAAATCTGTAGTACACAGAATCCTGCACATATTTAAAAAAAAGTTGCAAACAGAAAATTAAAAGATATTAAAGAAGAACATTCTGTTACATAGTTTTTTTTTTTTACACTGAATAAAATGAATTTCCTTTCCATTGCAATTTTATCTCGAGCATGAAACAATTGAAAAAACTGGTATAGCAAACATTCTGTTTCTACCATTTTGCATCCATTTATATCGTAGTATAAAGTAAGTGTTTATAAAAATGGTCAAACATTAAAAACTTTTCATTATTGCTTGGTTCTGAAGTTAAAACTTAATTTATAACAAAATATCTCTTAAAAGCATGCCTTATTCTAAATCCTACTCATCAAGGAAGAAAAGACACGATTTTCAAATCTCGTTCATTAACTTTGGAAATAAAATTAGAAGAAATGTTAATAGCAATGCTGAAAGAAATTTGAGTTAAACACTGAAAGAATTGTTATAAAATAGGCTTAAATTGATTTTTAAAAAAATCGATTGAAGATATATCAATTTTTGTCATAACTTTTTTGTAACTAAAATGAGTTTTTAAATTTTAAAATGATGTAAAAATTGTTTTTGTTCTATGATATTTTCATAAGTTATCGTGGGAAAACAACAAAATTACTTAAATTTACAAATTTTTAATTAATTGAAATTTTGAAAATCACTCCGAGTTGCAAATGGTTGCTCACTAAAGCATATATTAATGGCCAATTTTGATAGTTCTAGGTTAAAAGGATTGTAGAGTAGAGCGCGAACACACTTAAATTCATTTTTATTCGATGTATTGAAGAAGTCAGCACATCGTTGTAAATAGTACTAAATACAATATAGCCTCAAACATTATCTATTAACAATCAGCTTTGTTTATTAAAGTTAAAAATTGCGGTAGCAAATGTTTTCGTCCTCATTTATTTTGCAGTATGCAAAAAATTTTGAGCTCCTAGTTCGAAATATCGTCTCTCTTGTTCTAAGATGATGTTCTTTGTGAAAAAATATTTTATGCGATTAATAGAGAAAATAACTGTTTGCTACCTTTTCATCTAAATGGTTCTCTTATTCCTCTTTTTTATCTTTCAATGAATAATACTCTCATCATACCTCAGGAAATTGAAGAATACCATGTCAAATAAAGCAAAATGTTATATTTATTAAATTCTAGTCGCCTTGGGTGATCAGTAGATTCACTCGAGATTTTGGTTATAATTCATTTCGTTTAAATTGTGCAGATATAAATTGCCGGCGTCCTGGCATAGGGGTAGCGCGTTTTCCCCGTGATCTGGGCGTCCCGGTTTCGGCATGGTTGTTCTTCCGTTATTCTATCTGCGAGATGTGTGAGTATGCCCTCCTGTAAAAAAGGGGTTGTGCAAGCGAATGAGTGATGCGTGAGCAGCGAAGTCGTGCTCTTGGCCCTAGTTGGCGCTACTATAAAAACAAAAGACGCAAACCCCCACCGGCTTAAATCGCTGTCTTCGTAACAGCAGGCTAGTCCATGGCAAGTGCCATAAGAAACAACAACAGATGTAAATTTCATGTCCATGATTTTAAAAAATTTCCAGACATTAAAACCGTGTTATTTAAGTGTCACATATATATGTTCTCTCGTTGTGTACATGAGTCTTTCTAATGGAAAAATACTAGAGCTATGGTGTTTTTTGTTTAAAGTCTGGTTTATGCATCTTCTAAATTTTGAAGTATTATAGCTTTGTTATTTTCATTTGTCTTTTAAATCAAACAGATATTAAACAATTCTGTTTCTTTAATCATCGAAATTCGAATGGTAAAATACTAAAAACAGTAATAAAACGGCTTAAATTTTCAGGCTACAATGTCATCTATCGTTCGAAGTCAGTTTATATATATATATATATAAACATTATTTTATGTGAAGCCGAATGCAGTTTGAAGACAGTGAAGATACTTTTAATTTCGAGACGTCGTTCTATTTCATTTTTAAGAAGCAGGCATATGTACAAGCGACGAGTGACTAGCAACACACACACAACACAGAAAGGAAAATGAGGAAAAAACTCTTGGACATTTTATCCCTGGTCTTATATAACCAGAGAAATTGATAGGGAAAATATTTCTTCATAATGCTAATATATAATGAGAGGGATTATATATATCGAGAGGGATTTTCGTTACACGCGTTGAAGACGTAGAGGAAACCCAGGGAGATTTTAAAAAAGAATTTGTATCGTCAGCGGTATTTTCTCTCTTCACGCGGAGTATGGGAAAATTAGGCTTTTAGCTGATTCAGCAATTTAACAAAGCTTCTCTTGAATAAATTAAGTAGAGACAGTGGAATTGGATCACGAAATAAGAGAATATTTTAGAATGAAGTTACTATGGGCTAAATTAATATAAAATTTTGAAAATTAATTAAATTGAAATTAGAGCTAAAAATATCATTATATATATTTCAATATATATATATATATTGAAAAATTGCCAAAATTTAGGAAAACTTGCTCGCCTTTTAGACATGTATTATTATAAAGAAAATATTTTACATTTTGAAACGAGCTAACATTTTTTTTTCACTAATATTTTGAATATAAGTTGCAGAAAACTTCGTAATTCAGATTAATTTTTAATTAATTAAATTTTAAAAAAACTCGTTCCAATGTGCAAATCCCCACTCTCCAATATATATGTTCTTCAAACTTGGTAGCTCTAATCAAACACTCTGGTCCGTAGAACGCCGGTACATATATACATACTCATTCTCTTATTAGAATAGACATCACAGTTTCTAGTCAGAAAAAATACTTCGGAACAGTAGATAACAATTATTTAAAAAAATATCAATATCAGTTAATTCCAAATAATATTTAAAATTAAAAACAAATTTTTTGTTTTATTTTGTATATCATGCCAAATGCAATACAGTATGAATAAGAATAATACCAAGTTTTGCATCATGTTGGAAAAAGGGAAACTACATTCTCAAAATAGATCACTTCTTACATATTCATAGAATTTATTCAATCGGTGTCTAGTTTTCTGAAAGCAAATGTTCATTCTGAAATGTTCTGTATCATATATATCGTGGGAGTATCGGAATGAGCTGATTGTATAGCCTTCAAATCAGACTTTGAAACACTTCAAAGGTTTAGGTTAAAATGAGTCGCCTTTGAACTTGTTTCTAAGCAACAGTTTCGGTTTCGTTTAAATCGTTCGTTAAGGCAATGAAGTCAATGTCATGATACATACAATCTATTGTACATGTTTCCAGTCTCTTTTCTTTTAATCTAATTAATTCTGCTTCTTGTACTACACATTAAAATTTTAAAAATATAGGAAAATAAACCCGTTTTAAATATCTTCGGTTTCGGTCTTTAAAATTTAAGCAGATTGTATTGCTGTCTACAGTTAATTCGCAACATTTATAATTGGCTTCGATAATTGTTTTATGTCCAAAGTGGAAAATATATATATTCTGCACAATTCATTCATTGATCAAAACTCACTAAGCCTATTTTGTGTACTTTTGAAACCAAGCGTTTTTAAAAATATATATGTATATGTAACATAATAGTTGCCTGGCCGAATAGATTGAAGAATTTGTTGGAATTTTAATTTCAATTTATTTCAACCAAGTATAATTTTTACAAAGAAAAAGTGGTAAAAAATGCGTCTGTCTACATCGCGACACAAGAGTAAAATAGAAATTTTTCCCTTTAATCATTTTACTATAAGATTTTTATAAGGATTTCTTTTGCAGGTATCGACTTAGGGTAGAGAATCATAGATATCTCTGAAAGGATGTTGGACTTTTATCCCTTCACTCGGAGTGTGAGAAAAGGCTGAGATCATCAGAGGCGTGTGGAATTAAATATAAAAAAGGGAGAATTGGATGAAGAAATATAAAATTTTACAAAGACGTTAATATGCACTAAATTAGGGTAAAAATTAGGAAATCTAATTTAAAATTAAATTTTAAATTGGATTTAAAATATAATTAAATGCATATATATATATATATATATATATATCTTTTTAATAGCTGAATAAAATCTATACTTACCGAAGGAAGTGTGTAAATGCGTGTATTAATTTTGAAAGTGCAAATGTGCGTCTTGATTGGAAAAAAATTGCTTTGAAAATTTTAATTAAGAATTTAGCGATATATCTACGTTTTCCCGCAATAATTTCCTGGAATAATATTAAAAATAATTGATATTTGCAATATTTCAAAAAAATATCAATTTAATGATACCAACTTAATGAAATTTAAATTTTCTGGAATTTTAAATATTTCTTTAAAATATGTTATGCATGATTTTCAACAATAGTTTTCATTATTATAATGAAATTCCAAACATTTTCATTGTTTCATCAAATATTTAATCGAGGATTTTCTTCCATCGTTAAAACATAAGAAATAATAATTCTATTAATATTCTATTACTGAGAAATTTATATGGAGGATCAGAAAATGGAAATATATTACCACAAAAGACAATATTTGATTTCAAGTTGTTTAACTAGACAAAATTTTTATAGTTACTATTATTATTTTATATATCATGCAACTCGACTGCTTTAGGCAAATTTCTTCTTTTTTTGAGAAAATAATGAACACACAAATATACTAAAACTAGTTTATCGAAATTAAACACGACCAATATTCTTGACGGACCAGTCGATCATTAAAAGCGACTGGTACAAAATATAATTCAACTGGAAATTTTAGGCAAATGAAGTATGGCTTTACTTTTTTTCTCGTTCTATTAGAGTTCAGAATTGCTTATAAAGGTCTTCAATATAAAGTAATATTGAATGTTTCATTTTTCTTTTCAACAGCAGATGCACGCAAGTCACATCAACTTTGTTCTTATACTGAGGACATTTATGTCATTTTTAAGAGTACATGCGGATTTAAGCATTTTATAGCGGTAGGTAGTGAAAATAATTAAAATCGTCTTTTAATAACTAAATTTCAGATTGAACGGATTCGTAATTCAATAATATTAAAAAAAATTCAGTGTTAAATTAGTAATTTTCTTTACACATAGTTTTATCTATTTAAAAAAAATAATAAGAATCTCATGGGGAAACGGCAATTATAATAAAATTCTGGAAAAGTTAAGAATTATTTATTAAAATAATCTCCTTATTTACAAATGCAAACATTTAATTATTGTGATGAATTATAGATAAATTATTAATTTCAAACAAATATAGCTTTAAATTTATTATTTTACAGGATCTATAGGCAAAAACTAATAATTATTTAAATGGTTACTTTTTCCGCTAATATATACAACTCTAATAAACTGTACTTTATTTTTAAACGATTTAACTATCAAACATTATCACATACTGTAGATCTCCTATTTTATAATTAATGGAGTGTGTATTTTTTAAAAATGTATTTACTTGACAACTAGGCTAATAATATTTTAACCCTTTAAAGGGCCATTTTTTTCTAGTCATTATGTTAAAATATTTTGAGGCTTGAAATTAGAATAAGAAAAGGGATTCATTTAGCTTATTAGATGAATTCAATTTGATTCATTAATTAATTTGGTTAATTAATAATTAAGTAACAAATCAAGACACATCATTTTGTATGAGATAAAGAACTGAAGCATCTAAGTTTCTGACTTATTAAAAAAATGTGTCAGAACTTATGCCAACTTACATAATTTCATGCAAAGATTGATAAATTTAGTGGGAAGCATACTTCCCACCGCCCTAGAAAGGGTTAATCTACTTGCTTACACCTTTTCCCCTAAGCCCGACTATCTAGTATGCCTAGTTGAAATTTTGCGTCTGTTTGGATACTGCAAGTTTCCCTTTTTTTAAATATATCAAGCAAATAAACACGTACTGATATTAATTAATATAATCTTCATGCCAACTATATCTCACGATAAATATCACATACAAATCAATCACCGTTTCTTCGGAAAGAAGAATACTCTTTAAATAAAGATCTTCATCTACATTTCTTTCCTTTAATTGATCATTTAGAAATAAATAAGGATAAATGTGTAAGCATTATATTAGTTTCATTCTCAAGGAAAAAATGAGCAACTCTCACTTTTAAAACTAAATTCTTCACAAGAACTGCCTTAGAGAAAATAATCAGAGCTTGTTAAAAATACATTTTGTTACAAATGTACGACAGAAAATCGCAGAAATGCGTATCATAATGAATCGCAGAAAATTTTCAATCTCCTGGAGACAGAATCTCCAGACAGAATATTTTGTTTTTCGAAATTAAACATAATCGACTGACTTCCATGAATAATGTATGATACTCCATTTGATAGCGATATTTTTTTTCTAAATATCTCCTATTTCCTGTAAATGAGTGAAATTTCGTGATCTGAATTCTACTTTTATTATATAGTTCCCACTTTAAAAATTAACACACATTGCCCACTTATATCTAGGATAAGATAATTTCTTTTAAAGCGTTATTTCTGTAAAAAGGACTTTCATTTTTTCACCTTCAAAACGTTTTGGAACTTAATTTATTAAGAAACTGAATAAGGATTTTTAAAAAAAATGCTGTTTTGGTGCTTGCTTTGAGCTAATTAAACAGCGAAATTGTGGGGTTTTGCATAATTCAAGTAAACATGTAAATACGAATTACTATTCTGTTTTTACCGCTTCCTCAAGTACCTAACCGAGTATCCTAATTTTTGGCTGAACAAGTGTCTAATCAATTCTTCAAGTACCTAATCAGTCAGCCATCTAACTCTCCGACCCGCCACGAAGACACACGGATTTAAACCACAAAAACTGAATGACATTACCGCCGCAACACCAACATTGGCGGGAACTGTGGTTGAGTCCTAAGGGCCATTACCGGCCACGGTACAACCCTCCCCGAAGGAAGTACGTCCCGTCATCGATGGGAGGAGTTAGATCCCCCACCTAGTAGTGTACCTTCCAGGATGGTGAGATCCAACCACCATGCTGGAAGCATCTCATCCTCATTTCGAGGTGCTCCCCCCGGGGGGCCAAGTACATAATCAAGTATCATTAGCTAATTACGGACGAATGAATATAGATCAAACCTACTGTTTTGGTATGTTCTTCGAAATAATTAACCTATGATGCGCATTTATTATATTACGTATATTGCACAGGGGAATTGTTTCGTAGAACATATCAAGACAGCAGGCATTAGCTACATTCACTTTTCCGTAACCAACTAAGGTTCTTGAAGAATTCTTTAACTGGTTTTGCCCAAAAAGTAAATGCCGATTATAACTCTTTTTCTCGCCTCCTGCAACAATATTTTATCATTTGACTTCTTCGGAATTTGAAAATTGTTGTCCCTCAATCCAATTCACCATCCAAATAAATATTATGCAAGGCGAGATTAAAGAAATAAGCTAATATTAAAAGCACAAGAATATATTTTAAATACTTTGGCATCTGGTTATTCTAATGGAGTATCCCCAATAAGTAGTTTCGAATGCTTCTAATCATAAAATATGGTCATGCATTGTACATATTTAAACTGGGTATAAACTATTCTTAGAAGTCCCTTAAAGTTACTTGTTCTGCAGAAAATAGTGCTATGCATTTATTAGTAGAAAATATTTTAAAAATGCAGGAACTTTTTGAACATAGCAGTATAGAGATAAGAAATCGATTTATAAAAGTCTTTGCTTAACGGATGCATTTTCTTCATTTTATTTCGACAGTGTTAAGTATCGATTTCTTTTTCAATATAGTATTTTTTTTCTTTTATTATTTAAAAAAATGTTCCTTTTATTCGCTAGACTATTTTATATTTCATGTCCATTTACCTTCCTTTTTTTTTTCTGTATATTTCCAAAAATCTTTTAAGATCTCGTATTTGAATGAGTGGAATGGAAAATATTTGAATACATTTTATAAAGTTAAAGGAAGTATTGATTTTAAAAAATGCGGAAGCGCTTCTGGTTGATCATTGAAATGAAATGAAAAGAAAGCATTTGGATGTAAAAGACATCTAAATAAGATATTGCAAAAAAGATATAAGATATTGCAAACAAAAAAAAATGTCAAGATCTGTACATTAATTGCATATTAAGATACCGACTTTCTCATTTTCATACTGAAATTTTTAAATGCAAATTTTTTTTTATTTCAATTCTATAGTAATCGTTATGGAACGATTACTATGGAACGTTCCTGCAGTAATCGTTATGGAAATAACGATTACTGCAGTCATCAAAATATCTTTATAATTTTTTTTTCCAGTTTTTGTATTTCTTAATTTTATTTAATTGTAATTTTTCACTTTTTTTTATTTCAAAGTATCATATTTTATTTGTTATATTTATTCTTTCAATAAAGCTGACATTACAAAATTGATCCTATAAAAATAATTTATTTTAAAATAGTCAAATTTTGATATTTAATAAAAAACAATATGCAATTACTTAGCAGTTGTAGATAATGATATTGTTAGTATCGTTGTACTGTCTTTCAATTTCGATACAATCAGACATTATAAAAACATAAGAAGTAAAAAAATGGTAGAATTGAAATTTCGGAATAAAATTTATCATTCCCAATTCTATACAAAAGCTTTAATGATACACTTACTGATAAATTTGATTCTTGCATCTTCATAAAATCAGGATTATTTATGCACTTTTAAGACGACGAATTTCGGAAAAGCGAACGCATTAGTTAAGATATTTTGATTCAAGCGCTGATCATTATCCTCTGACTAACAATCTGAGTTGCAAAGCGAGAGAATGCGTGACATTCAGACGGCGGTTATTCATAATTTACTGGAGACGACGTCACTGAAAGGGATGGGAATATTATGGGAAATAATATTAATGAAATAATAAATAATGAACTAACTATTATGCCATGTATTTAATGAAAGCGTTCCTATTTTGACTAGTAACGTCACTGTAAAACATAAATAGATTTTATCAGCGGCGATGCATGGGATTTTTTAAAAAGTTTTTATTAAATCAGCAGGTTACTCGTGAAGGATTCATTTACGTATGTATACATTGAAATTGTTGCAAAATAAAAGCGCGAATAAAATTATCAACTTTGAATAAATGCTGGTAAAGGTTTTAAACCATAAATATGATTCGGAAGGTTTTGGCAATCAGGTGCTCATCATTTAGCATTGAGGAAATTTTTCTCGTTAGCTATGTTTAGTTTAGTTATATTAACGTCCCGTTTTAAAATTACACTTGGGCTATTTTGGGACCACGGTCAGATAACGAGGGTGGCACCCGTGTCTTCAAACTTCCACACCACACCAGGCACTAGCGGGAAGACGTTTGGCCCCGACGGATTTAGCATGCACCACACCCGCTTACACGACGGTTCTGCGGTCGAGTCGTGTCTCGAACCTCAATTCCTCCAGTTCCGAAGCCAAGAAACGGCCACCGCGACTCTTCTCGTTTGTAAAAATTTATACTATAATAAAAGTAGATTTTATAAATCAAATAACCCCAGAAACTATCCTATCTCCTTAAGTAACCAGGTCCATCTGAATTATAGACATATTGTTATTAAAACAAAATTGAGGATAAGAACCTGCAACTGTCTAAGTTCTCAACCCAATATTTCTCTCTATAATCCCTCTAATTATCCGATCATAGTGGAATCAACACTTCCATTCTTAGTTACAATAATTTATTCCATTTCTTATTTGGCAGGATCATTACTTCTTTCTTTATAGGTCAATTCCAGTAAAAATAAACAAAGAATTTTTGAATTTTCATGAACATAACGATAGATACTGTTGATATTTTGAATTTTCCGAGCACGAATTCGAAACTTAAATAACTACTGATAGCAAGTCTTTATAATTTCCACATATTTTAAAGAACTTTAAATGTCGAAAATTATAAAGATTTTTTTTATTCTTTAGGGTTTTCGCACAACCACAATTATGGTTATTTTAAATCAGCTATTCAATTACTTATTATCACTAACTTGATATATCATTCATTTGAAAGTGTATATTTCGTTATAATTTACAACTAAATTTGTCTTGTTTCTAGTGGTCTTTGCCATCTTTACTAGCCCTCTTTTGTGACCAAAGAATGCCTCCACAATGAATGGTCGCTAAAATTTTAAATTAAATATTTTATGTCATTTGATCGTAGTAACATCTTCAGCAAAATATTTTTAAGTTTCAAATTTTTATAATTATATAACCCATACTATTTACTATAAAATAGTATGAGTTTAGAAATATACAATTCATACTGTTTTAGAAGCATTACGTTCATTCATTTTATTATACATTTTTCTTATTTTCTGTCAGCTCCCATAAAATGTAAACTTTAATTTGTAGAGGAAGTGATAAAACTTTAAGTAATGCAAATTATATATATATATATATATATATATATATATATATATATATATATATATATATATATATATATATATATATATATATATATATATATTGCATTGGTTTGCAGGAGAAAAAAAATTAAAAAATAAAAGCGCAAAAAATAGAATAGTTCTGCATTGAAATTTTATGTGCACTTCAGAATATTTTATATATATGATATTTCTCAAAAAAGCTGTTTCATAAGAATTTCTCTAATTCATCATAAAATTCAGTTTTGGGTTTTACTTTTAAAAATATTTAAAGCATAAATCTTAATATTTTAATTTGTTCAATGATTAAATATACTTCTGAAAAGATTTTGAATTCTAAATTTTATACAGTTCTTTGCTTCTAGAGAATTATATTTCTTGAAATATTTTTAACAGTCCAACTTTCGAATTAAAAATAAAAAACGCTTCTATTATTTATGATTAAATCTGATGAAGTAATGAAGATTTGAATATCACTATTTTATTACAGTCAATAATTTCATTACTTTAGGCAAATCAACCGTGAGGAAACTCCGGGTGCTGATTGTTTTATTTTCTTTCAAATGGCCAATGGTGTGGTTTAAAATCGTAGATTTTTATAATATTATTTTATTCAAATTTTCTTAACCCATTTAGTTTTTTCCTGCGATAGTGTAAATACTTCTTTTTATTTAAAATGCTAGTGTCACAAGAATATTTCACTAAATATGACTCATAGTTCAAAGAGCCTGCATGAAAATATAAAATTTGTTATCCATCAGAATATTTATTCACACTCATTGCATAAAATAATATTCATTCATTCATTCTGACAATTTTGATGTATATATATTGTATATACATTACTCTAACAATAAAAGTTTTAAGAAATTATCTGTTAGGAGCGTATAAATTAGATATCTTACATATACAAATAATATTTGCTTTAAATGCTACACAATTATTTAATTAATTGTGTATCATTTAAAAGACATTTTAAAGCTGTTGGCAATTTTTTTCTTGTACTTGTTTTCTGGAAAGTATCATTTTTCATGTTTATTTCATTTTATTCAGACGTAATAAAAAGTTAACCAAATTAGAATAATTATTAGAAATAAATATTAAGTTTACAGCCAAAGAATCAAGAAGAAAGATATAATGAATCCGGCCAGAAGACTTTTTCAAGGGTCACCCTCAGGCAAGGATTCAAACCAGGGATTTTTTTCTGTGAGGGATCTGACTTTCGTCCAACAAACTGACCCCTAGTAATAAAAAATTAGCTTTTTTTAGGTATAGCTTGTTGTAAGAGTACAATCTTTTAATTTCAGCTTTCGTTAACTTAATGGCAAAAAGTTGATAAACGCAATTTTTTTTTCATGCACTTCCAACAGCCTTGTGCAAGTTAAATTTTATTTTATATTAAATAAATATATTGCTGTAAAATATTCTGAAAAAAAATTCAACCAAAAATAGAAAAACTTATAAGATCAAAATTTGGTATCAGTGAAGGAATTTTTTTAAGTTTTAAGATCCTTACAAGATAAAAATCTTTCACGAACTATAATATTGTTAAAAGTATCGGAGAAAAATATCAAAATTTCGTTTAATTTTTAATTATTTAAAATTTCAAAAATATTCGCTCCGAGGTGCATATTCCCACTCTCCAAAGTATACATGATAATACCAGAGCAGACGGATTATCTTGTAGAGCGTCAATACATATACACACATTCACCATTATTGCAAGCAGAGATTGGTAGTCCTCTCCAACCAAATTCCTGTGATCATAAATCAATAAAATCACATAATAACTTTAAAAAAATTCAATATTACAAACCGAATGTTACTCAGTTTCATATCAGATTCCATGCTTATATTTCGAAATAAGTTTTGAATGAAACAAATAAGATTAGCGATTGAATTAACGAAAGATTATCTTTATTTCGTCGTTTATATTCTGATTTAGAGAATGCTTTATTGAATATTCGCATGTTATTAATATTGTCACGTAGATACTTTAGTGTGGAACTCAATGACGCACACAAAAAGTAGAGCTAAATTAATTTATTAACTCAACTCGGAACTCAGAACACAGTGACTGACAAATCTTCTGCTTTTATACTAGCAGGGAACGCTCCAGAATACTTTTCTGGAGACAGTAAGAAAAGTCCAGAACACTTGTCTGCTAAACTAAAGAAATGTCCAGAATCTCCTGGAACATGAAATAAAGGGAAATATAAAATCAAGGAATTAAATATTTATACAAACTGAATCACATTGTCTCCAGCGGGATTCGAACCCACGGTCTCCCGATCACGAGACCAGGCGCCACGACCACCCGGCCATGGAGACCCGACCGTCCCACCTCAATGCGGCAATATATACATTCTATCTAAATGGACAATATATGTAGAAGTGGATATAATTGTATTTTTTTAGCCAGGTTTAATTATTCGCAATTAGTTGCTCCAAATCAATACGAGATGTCGAGGTTTCTTCTTTTTCTTCCTCATCAATTTTATTAATTCCTTGTCTGCCGCGGGCGTATATATACGTCTCCCTAAGTCAATGTGTTAACCGCCCCTGGCGTATATATACGTCTCGCAACTATATACGTATATATATATACGTGGAACTGGGGACCGAATCTCTCAAGTTATCCTCGGCAGCTAAGGGGATAAATAGATATATCCAGTAAACAATACTTTTTCAAAATGCAGTACGATTTTATCCTATTTCAAACTAATTGCAGAATATTGAAGGATAATAAAGGATATTCGAACCTATAGTATCAAAAATACAATAGTTTAAAAATATTTCTGTATTGTTATCTTTTTATATTACCTAAAAAAATTTTCATTCTTTTATAGAAATAATAGCATGCACACAAAAATTGTTTTTAATATCGTTGCAAAGCAAACTTAGCAAATGTAGGTACTAAAACGATTAAATGAATGATTGTAAAATATAAGCAAAATCTCTTCAATTTATTAAAACAAGAGAATAATTGCGCAAAAATAAAAATTTGTACCAATGGCAAATGTTTCAAAGAAATTAAAAAAAATAATAATACAGTTATAGGTTTCGAAGTTGCCGAGAAAAAATTTTAAACTTTAAATACATTTTTAATTTAATACATAATTAAAATTCTAAAAGTCCTATTCTTGATTAGAACCATAAATGGATATCTAATATATCCATTTACATATACAGTGGTGGCCAAAAGTGTGGACATTTTTGAAAGTTTCATGTTTTTCAACTTTGCTTGCTTGTAGAATATATTACTTTTCACTTAAATACAAATGTTTATATATCAAATTGAAGGTAATTTAATGTAAAATTTAATAACAAAAATAGTATTACAATATCTGCATTACAAAAAAAGTTACGCTCATTTTAGTAAGATCTATCTTAAATTTGCATTTTTTAAAGTGATACTTACACAATCAATACTTAGAAGGATAACCCTTATTTTTTAAGACAGCTTCACAGCGCCTTTTCATCGAGTGAACGAGTGTTTGGAGTTCATCTTTCGTAATCACATGGTGCCAAAAATCAATTATAGATTCAATAAGTTGCCTTTTATTGGATGGATGTTTTTTTCGTACAAGAATTTTCAAACATCGCCGCAAATTTTCAATTGGTTTGAGATCAAGGCTGTTTCCTGGCCATGGTAATACATCTATACCTTTATTTTGAAACTATGCTTTGCATATTTTTTTGTGTGGCATGGAGCTGAATCCTGCTGAAAAATAAATGGTGCTTTGTTGGGGAAGAAATCCCTGATGGAAGGTATCAATTTTGGTTCCAGGACAGTTTCGATGTATTTTTTGGCACTCAGGATGCCATCAATCACTTGAATTCGGCCCACACCATCTGCAGACATACATGCCAAAATCATGGCATTTGTTGTTGTTTTTATAGTTGCTTCAATGCAATCAGGATGAAGCGCTTCACCTACTCTAGGTCTCACGTATTTTCTACCATCACTACCAAAGAGCGATATTTTAGTCTCATCGCTCCAGATTACTTGCTTCCATTGACTTTCTGACCATTTAATGTGTTCTTTTGCCCACTTAACTCGTTTTTCGAGTTACTTTTGATTTAAATATGGTTTTTTCCTTGGAATTCTAGCTTGTAGTCCAAATCCTGATAACTTTCTTCTTATTGTTCTTTAACTTACTGCAATACCCGCTGCATTCATTTCACATCTAATGGCATCTGATGAAATTGTTCTATCTTGAAGGCATAACCGTTTAATTTTTCTATTGGTAGTAGCATTTGTGCATTTTTTTCGGCCTGATTTGGCCTTATTTTCCACTGGTTTCGTTTTTTCATAACGTAAACAGAACTTTCGTACACCAGAACAAGTCACTGAACCACCAACTTGTTTTGCAATTTCAGCATAAGAGAGGCCATTTTCTCTTAATATGACAATTTGGCTTCTTTTTGTAGATGTCACCAACAAGAAAAACTGATTGGACATTGTTTAAAATTAGTTTAATTAAAAAAAGGACTTAAAATATTCAAAAACAGCAATACTCTATTTAATTGTACTAGTATGCATCATTCCGCAAAATATTTCCACAACAATAACTTTTATCATCCAAATAACCTAAACTATAGTTACAGACATTTGATGGGTCCTCAGAACAGTGTTTGTGATTGGCTAGTACGCTTTTATTACAAAACACGTCATTATTCAAAACGATTTGTGTTTGTTTGTTCTACTAAAATGAGCGTAACTGTTTTTGTAATACAGATATTGTAATACTGTTTTTGTTATTAAATTTTACATTAAATTACCTTCAATTTGATATATAAACATTTGTATTTAAGTGAAAATTAATATATTCTACAAGCACGCAAAGTTGAAAAACATGAAACTTTCAAAAAATTTCCACACTTTTGGCCACCACTGTATATATTGATTGGATGGAATATATAATATATGGATTAGCATATCCATATCTATTGGTTAGAACCATAAATCTTGGATATAACATCCATAAAAAATATATCTGGTAACCCTAGTACCTCTAATCATGTAACAACCCGTCATTTATCAAATGATATACCAGCCTTTATTCATTTATCTAGTAATATTAGAAATTGCATCTTTTGTAACACAAAATTTATCTTTAACATACTGTTTATGTTTCTGATTGGCAAAAATCGCCATTAGGTATGCGAATTAAATATTCACACGACTTATTTCTGCTGATGGCAAACCTAAAAACAGAAATAACTTCACTTAATCGATTTCATTAATCCCGCCGAGTCATTACTTAATGACAACGTTTACTTTAAACTGACGTAGCAGTTCATTTAATCCCAAATATCCATCCAGGACGCAGGGTTGATGAAGTGGCGTTTTGCTCCACTTTCATGGGGCAGCTATTTCAATTTTCGAGAATTCTATGTGCGTAATCCAGATTAGGCGCTCTCTCATTCTCTCACTTTCAACACAGCAATACCTTGATTAGGAAAGGCGCTGAAGTGTGCACGAATACGTTTTAAGCTACAGAGCACACTGATCTGCCTGTGCGAGGATAATCCTCAGAATTCCCAAAATTCCCTTCTAAAGATTCACTTGTCTGTGCGCGAGAGATCTTAAGGAAGGTAAATAACACTTGTTTGATGACTTAGAAGACGAGCAAGAAGATAAGAAAGATATTGCTGGTATTCAAATTCAAACAGTTCGATTCAAGGACCATTGATAATGGAGGTTCTTAATCATTATGCAGAAAAGTATTTGAAATATATATCATGTTCGCACTTGCTTTAAACATTGTGGGAGACATTTTCCAATATCAGGTTCAAATATAGAGGTTTAAAATATGTAATAAAAAGGTTCTACATAAGTTTTTAATGCTAATTTTATAAATTTAAATTTTGCAAGTAATATTGTCTTGTATTAATATTGTATTATTATATAGTAAAATAATAATACAAGTAATATTGTAATATATGATATAATAAAAAAGATCATTTTAATGCGCATGCTACTGAAGCATATGCTTGAATCTATATTTACTATTATGCCATCATGTAACCCTTTGCACTACGGAAAGTAATTCGATGCATAATTATTCACTTAATACAGGTGCTTGTTTATTATTACGAAAAACATTTGTTTTAAATCGAATTTCCTGGAAATATTAATCTACTTCTTACACTCTGCAGGTATTTTTAATAATCAAAATTAAAAAATAAATAAATAAAAAGTCAAAATGATGCACCATCTTGAATAGTGAGTGAGAGTCACCATCCGAATGCAAGGCCAATGATTGCATCATTCTAGCATATAAAATTTTACAAAATCTAGAATTGTATTTTTCTTTCGTCACTATTGTATATATGAGGAATACGTTGCCTTAAATAAAATATTGCTGATTTTGATGAGAACAAAATATCTAATTCGTCAATCAAAATTAGCATTAAACAATGACTAATTAATCAATGACTGAAAGACTTATAATTGCCGAAATTCATATAACCCTGAGATTTTCAATTAAAAAGATTTTGTATTACTTATAACGCCATAAATTAGAGTAGAATAAATTTTTTCACAAAACGGTGGGACAACGGTGGACAATGATAAGTAAAATCCAATTCTAATGACCACAAATTAAAAAAAAAGGAATAATCCTACTTTGATTTATATTGCCGCATTGATAAGAGACAGTCGACTCTCCATGGCCGAATTGTCATAGCACTGGTCTCATAATCAAGAGATCGGAAGTTCGAATCCCACTAGAGGCAATGCGATTCACAGTTTGTGTAAATATTTAATTCCTTGATTTTATGTTTCCCTTTATTTCATGTTCCAGAAGATTCTGGACTTTTCTTACTGTCTCCAGAAAAGTATACTGGAACTTTCCCTGCTAGTATAAAAACAGAAGATCTGTCAGTCACTGTATTCAGAGTTGAGTTAATAAATTGGTTTAGCTCTACTTCTTGTGTGTGTCATTGCATTCCACACTAAAGTACCTACGTGACAATATTCTCATTCTGAAGATATTTCAGAAATGTTGATTAGATTGTTAGAGCTAGTGATTTTGACATGCATTCAACTAGAGCTAAAATAATCTCGAAGACATGAAAAAGAATAAGTCCTTCTGAAATTCTAATTTCTTTAAACGGTAAAAAAAAATTCCTATGCTCAGTAAGAATAAAAAAAAATGCAAACAAATCGTTAAATTTTAGTAACAAAGAAGCAAGGGGAAAAAAAGCAATTTTAACTGACGTTAGAACGAAGCAAGAAAAACTCACACCTACTGTGAAAAGCATATCCTACTTTACTCTCATTTGTTAAAAAAAATTCTAATAAATCTTTCTTTGGATGTTACTTTTAAAATAATTTTTCTAGTTTACGGATGTAAATAAAAAATTTCATTAATAGACATAAGGCATAAAAGGAAATCGGTTTCATTTTATATCCACACTTTGTTTATTTTGTCAATACTCCTGCATTTGTCTTATCAATAAATGTAATTATTGATAAGACATTGTGGCTCTCTCATTCTTTCACCAAAAACATCCAACAAATAAGTATCAGCTAAATGAATTATATTGCTATTACTGATATATTTTGTATTTCCCAAATACGTTCATTTTAACCTTAAGAAACATCTTAACCTACTTTTTAACCTTACATTTAGAGAATAAAGTGTCACCTTAAAAGCTAATGACTTCCTAAGGGGACGTTGTTAATGATTGCAGATCGTTCCCTTCGCCTTTAACAAATGGTATTCCAGATAATTAGTTGTCTTCGCATCCTTTTTCTTACAAAGCAATAAAATAAAGAGTGTCATTCTGACAAAACGTTACGACTTCCGTAAATCGTTACGTCTAATGTTCAAATTCTATCGAAGTAAATAAAGACATTACAATATATATATGTTAAGAGCCTGTCTTCTCTGAAGGGTGTTTATGTATACTTTTTCTTCAAGAGTTTTTTTAATTGTCTGCAACCTGTAGTGTTGCCATTTTAGTGTCAGTCTCAGTTTCTGAATCGCAAAGTAAGTTGCAAGTGTGATAAAAAATAACGTTTAACCGAAAAAACATATTCCAACAAACCGAGAGAATAAATCTGAAATGTTTCTAGACAATAAATTTCTTTTACATAAAACCATGCTCCGACCGAATATAAAATCAAACCTTGTGTTGGAAATATGCCAGAAGCCATTTGAATATGCTAAAAATCGCACAAACTATTCCTAACATCACGTCCATGGTATATCGTTTAATATATATATATGTATATTTTGCATGTTTTGTGTGCATCTAGTCTACAGGACAGACTATTTCTACTAATATATTCTGCAAAGATATATCTTACAATACTATAATGTGCACCTTAAAAGCGATTTTTTAAATTAAAAATACTGAAAAATTAGACGACATTTTGAAGTTTCTCCCCTCCCCCATAACATATTTTCCAAACATTAATTAAATAAACTTAAAACTTAAATCCCATCCCCCCTTTAAATAATGACTGAAAGAATATAACCTAAAATCGTATTATCATTATTAAATTTTTCAAACAAAAAGAGTGTATCTTTATATTTCAAAATGAATAAACACTTGTATCGTCGATTTATACGAGAGACCAACATTTTAAAAAGACAAATGCGATAAAATGTCTCTCTTCCTTGAAATGAATAAAGAGTTACAGACTAATATTTATACTTTGATATTTATCTGATTTTACTTTGATATTTTATACCTTGATATTTTATACCTTGATATTTGATATTGCAATAAATACTGAATGGTTGGCTAGCGATATAAACATTACTTATGTTTGATTCAATACGTAATATTTCATTTATATTTTATATTATATGAGGAATAGAGAAGGTATTGTAATCGTCAGAAAATTCAAAATCTAGTTTCTGATGAACCTCCTCGTTTTGGTCTTCCTTCAGACTGAAAAAAATATTTTTGGCATTAAGGTAGTCAGTCAGTCAGTCTGTCTGTCTGTTCGTCGCTAACTCAAAAATGCTTTCAGGTTTCTTTTCACCAAATTTTAGATTTCTATCGAATCTTGAGCAAAATCTGTCCAAAGGACAAGACGCAAGAGCTATATAAATAAAACTTGGCACACAAGTTAGAACCTAAAATGGAGATTCTTATCAAATTTTGAACCAAATCTGTCAAACGATTGACCCTCTGTCGGTCCGTATTTTCTCATTCATGTAAATGCGATACTTCATAAACACAGTAACTTAAATCAATAAAATTCGTCATGTTGACTTGTGACAACAATTGCAGTTGCATGTCACATTTTGGTGCGAATTGGCCTGCAAAATGACGTTCAAAACACGTATTCTTAAAATAGATACGATAAAAACGGTAGATCCATGTCAAAATATCAGTACTATGTAACATTCACTAGATGTGTAACTTTAAGTGGTTTTAGTCAACACCATTCAAGATATACGTGGCCTTATCCAAGAAACACAACTTTATACTGGGGAGGGGGGCTCATTGGAGAGTATACGAAAATATTTCGGGAACACCAGTCTAGTAGGTCTTTGTATAAAGATCGAAAGGAATTTGAAAATAGTCACGCAGATGAAAAGGAATCTACCTTTGATTTCCCAGCATTGCCGAGATGAATTTGTTTGAATATGGTAATTTTAGAATAATTTTATATCATTTCAATCACGAAACGACCATCCATTTCTCCTATTTGATTGTTAAACTTTCTTTGTGAAAAGAGGCATTCCATTTATGATGGACAAAGTCCTCAATTTAAAATTTAATCTAGATTCTTAGGAAAAGCTGAAATTTGTGCATTAAAAATATATATAAGAATATTAAAAAAAAACCGATGGAATTTTGAGGTTACTCAATGCATGACATTATTCGGATTACAGATAATCAGATGCATCGATATTTCTTCTAGGCACAGTACTTTTATATCGAAATCTAAAGCAGAAACTGATTCTAAATGGCGATTAATGAACGATATAGTATCCGGTATAAAGGGTGAGGAATTTCTTATTCTATGGATGAAAACAAGCTCAAATTCGGTAAAATAATTCAGCGGATCGTGATAATACGAGAAAAAAATACAGAAAGAGTCATTAATACAAAAAGAGGGAAAAGTGATACAAGACAAATCGACGTATTTTGTTCGGTAGGAGCGCTTTACTGGTTATAATGTATTAACATCGCCCATATGAGCCGTTGTAGAGTTGCGGGTAAGAAGCAAAAGGTTTTGCGTGAAGCGTGTGTGATTTATACTTCCCGAGCGAATGCATTATCTGAGAATTATATTAGCTTCAGGTGGCAATCGGCATGTGAATAATAATAACAATCAATGTACAGGGTGTTTATAAAGTCCCGGACCCATTTTGATGTTTAATAACTCATAAAATAATAAAGATAGATTAAAATTAATAACATAAATAGTTAAATAGACTCAAAAAGTTTCATGACCCTTGTCAATGAACTTCCACGTGTGCCGCCTTCGTCGCAAGGAGAATATCAAGTCGATAGTCAATTTCACGCCAGGTAGCGACAAGCATGTCGGCATCCACAGAGCCATTTGCGCACTTTATGGCGATTAACAATGCCAGAAACATGAAAGGATGCTTCATCGGAGAACATTATGCTCTTCAGAAAATCAGCAGCATCTTCTATCCTCCTTAGCATATCTGTTGCAAAGGCCATCCTCCTAGGTCTATCGTTCGGTTCCAAAACTTGAACAATTTGAACTTTGTATGCATGCAGTCTTAATTTTTTCTTAATAACCTTGTACACCGTCGAAATTGGCATATCCAATTCTGTTGCCGCTGATCTCACAGATATTCTAGGATTGTGTAAAAATGTCTCTCTGACACGCTCAACATCAAAATCACTTGTGCAAGGGCGTCTGGAACGTTTCTTATCTTCGATACTTCCAATTTCTAGAAAATTCTTTTTCCACCGCAAGATGCTGTTTTTGGATGGAGGATCTTTTTGGTAAATTCTTCTGAAATTTCTCTGTGCTTGCACTATCGATTTCATTTCTATGAACCACCATAAAATCTGTGCTTTCTCTTGTGGTGTACGCATTCTCCTTAATATCCACTCGAATAAAACATCACATACAAAAGTACTACATAGACAAACACATCAAAAGTAAACATAACATTGCAATAGTTGCCAAAAACAAAAGAGAGAAAAATGCAATTAATAAGCAGATAATATTTAGAAAAGTACAGATATTTAGACTGGAAAAGGAAATTATCTGAAAATAACCACACGTGCAGACGATATTTACAAAAGTAAAAATATTCAAAACTGAAAAGGAAAATATATGAGTTATTCCATCAATAAATGCCATAAGTTTGTTTATATCTTTATTATTTTACGAGTTATTAAACATCAAAATGGGTCCGAGACTTTATAAACACCCTGTATTTTGGTTGTGATTCTAGGATAAAATCTATCCATAAAGCCTTAAAAAAGGCAACAATATCAAAAAAGCATTATTAGCAGCCTGTTTTATATAAGGTGAAAAAGCGTTATTTAGTTGAAATCCTTTTATCAAATTAAATTGTTTGAAAATTATTGATATCGTTAGAAACTATCTGGATAAAAAATGAACATGCTTATTATGAAAAGCCAAAGAGCACTTCTGAGCAGTGTCTTCTGCATTATCTTGTGAACTTGATAATTAGAGTAATTTTGAATTTTTGATGCTGTTGCAAAAACGGGGAGTATAAAGGAATTGGTAAGGATATAAATATTTATCTACATAACTTAAAAAGACAGTTCAAAAAGGAAAAAAATTGTCTTAATAAACAATTTTTGCTTGATTACATGCTTTAACCAAATAAATTGTTATTACATTGAAAAAGTCGTCACAGATGAGCCAAATGTAGTCTTTTTCAATTACTACTATTAGCTCACACTCTCTCTATATATATCTTGTTCAAATTTTCAATCGTTAATAAAATACTTTTTATTCATCCACTCAAGTTCAAATATATTTTTTTAAACTTGTAGTGGATGACACTCGATGTTAATACAGTTTTTTGTAAATATTAGTTAGTTATTTAATTATGTCCAATAATTCCTATTTAGTCGCCAAAGTTACCAAATCCGTCGCCATGTCACCAAATGGTCGCCAAGAGTGTTGCCAAGCTCTATTTTGCCACTTAATATTGCAATACTGCCATATGTATATACATATTTATATTAATTGTTATATTAATAATTATTTAATAACAAGTAACTAAAATAATTTTTTTATTGATCTAAGTAGGAATTGACTTAATTTTTTTATATATTACTTGTTTCTTTACAGGATATATAGCACTAGTCCATAGGTTTTTAGAAGGGCGATAATGTTTTGTTCTAGCAAAGACTGGAATTCAACTGAGTTATTTTAATTTCTCAAGTGGAAGTTGACTGATCTTATTGAACACTAGTATACTTTAACAAGAACACTAGTATTCTTTAATGAGTATACAACGTTTCGTATTAAAATTTACTGGTATAAGATTGAGCGCATGTTCGATTATATTAAAAAAAATTCGAAAAGCAATTGATAAGGCAAATCGTCAAAAATTCTCTCTAAATTAGTTGAAGCACCACTGCAAATTTTACTATTCACTTTAAGAGAAGTCAACTTGTCAATTAATCTACGATTGCTGATATCGATAAATAATTCAAATCTTTCAGAAACCTATTCAACCAGTATAGGTCGAGAGACATTCGAAATCACACGATTTCAAAAAAATAGCAAAATTCCAATGTTAAAAGTCGAGTGCCGTATTTCGAATATGATTCATACAAAACGAAGTTCGTATTTGGTGCACGTTTAGCTAAATTCATATTGAAATTGGGGAAACAGAACAAGACGCGCCGCTTTCTATTAAAATATAGGTTTAGATCCGCGGTAGTAAACAAATAAGTGCCATAATTAATACAATCGTCAGCAGCCGCTACAATTGATGATTTTTTTAAATATCTTTATAAAAATACGCTTTCACATACTTCTTTGTTTTATCGGCATGATGTGTATGATACCAACATTTCTTTAGTATAAGCGTCTGCAACAGAACATGATCGGAAACTAGATTTTGATGTTCTGTTTCTGTTATGATTCTGAAATAAGCATGAACATTCAGTAAACTTGCTTTGCTTGCACAAATTTTGCTTCTAGTGTCTTTAAAAAGAAGGATTCGTTGAAACCGCACTAACCGCTGTTTTATTAGCTGTTTCATTAATTTTATTACCAGTTAATGCTAATGTTTCCTAATCATCATCGTGAACTGATAAGATTTGTTGCATTGAAAAAGATAAATGTTTTTAAAATATCATTATTAATACGACATTATTTCATTCTTACATTAGCATTAAAAGTTGCAATGAAATTTTGTCTCCTGGTTGATGGTCTTGTAAAATAGCTTTAAGTTTAATACTTTCCAAATCTACATATTGCTTAGTTGTTTTATCTTTTAATAACATGTAAGGAGTGTTAAGAAGAAGAGAATGAATTATCTTACTAACGCAAGCCAGAACATCGTAATCCAAAGCAGAAATTCCACAATGAAATTTTGTTCTTACAGAAACAATTCCCACTGTGATAAATTTAAATTCTACCTGTAAAAACCAGAATTCTTTTCCAAAAAGGAGATGCTCTAAATACAACACTGCCCAACTCAGCAAAAGCATCAACTTTTGTTTCCATTTTGAACATTAGAGAACAGGAACGCGATCAAAAGTGAAAACCAAAAATGATTCAGAAACAAACATACCTGTCATTTAAAATTGATGGCATTCATTCCATTCCAAGCTGAGTAATATTAAAATTCAAGTCACTACTTGTAGGGGATTGGAAAGATTCCTCCAAATAAATAATCATAGCTTCACAAATGCTACAGCTTTTAACACAATAAAGAATATTTTTCACACAAAATAGACCAAAACAAGAAATATTAATTGGAGAACAAGTAGAAGTAGCTCTTTCAAGCTTTGAAAGAATATTAAATTCCTGCCGGCCAGATTACATAGTGGTTAGTGATACAATAGTCGCCACAGTCCATATCTGGATAATACACAACACAGAGCAGCCTGAGTGATGAAAATAAATATGTCTTGTGACAACAATTTTTTTTTCTCGTTTTAACGCGTTTTCTATATTTTCGAAGATTATTAACAGTTGAAACTGGCATTTTAATATCTTTTCTTAGCATTAATGATACTCATTTTATACTAATTTGAAAACGCCCTAGAACTTTTAATTGACATTATTCTTTATTTTGTCACATTTCCTATATAGGAACGCTAACTCTAAAGGTTTCTACTAGGCTAATACTAAAAGTGATCTCATCATATAGCGCATAACCATTTTATTATACCAAACCACCAATTTCATAACTATAGATGTTGTCGTTTGGAAGTTAAGAAGTGGACATCCTGTATACACGATATGAATTCATACCATTATTTCTCCTCATTAAATGCAGAGTTTTCAGGTTCAAGTCTGGGTTTAATCGCAAGTCTGTCTTGTACGTCAGTCTTATGCAGGATGATTCTGATAAAAAGGTTCAAACATCCCCTTGCTGGTCCGGGACGGAAGTTTCGAGAGAAGGTATTGGCTCAAATGTCATCTTTGACAGTGATCATGCTTGAAATTTACAAGGTCTGCCCCAAAATAGCACTAGGGCCAAGTTTACAGTACTAAGGAACACTAAAAACAGGAATAAGTTTAGCACATACCATGCTTAATGATTAAATATATTGATAGTATAGGTTAATATATTAATTCCACGTCTTATAATAAAATCCAGACAATAACGGCTTATACTGTAAAGTATTGAAAGACTAGACACTTTGGTGAGATGGCGACGAAACAAAATTTAGTTGGTGCCGAGTGGCAACGTGGAGAAAAAAGCGTGGAGCGGAATGATGTGGTGTGCGTGAAAAAGGAACACTGGAAGGAATAGTTTATTGAAATTTAAAATGTTTCATAATTAAATGTTACTCTTTGTAAAGTTGTGTAATGTAGTAATCGTCCCTATAATTCAAAAAAGAAATAAACCAATTCGGTTTAAAAATCGGCCTGTTTCTTTGGTATAATCCACGCTATCATATTACAATACCAATGATTAGTGTATCAATAGCAATGCATTTAGATGAAAAAGAGAAATCAGAAAGAAAAACACAATATTAATTTATTTTATCGCGAATACGATATATATTTTTTATTTTTAAAAATCATTTTTTTATTGCCAAAGTATTGGTTTCTATGCCCATTTTTTTTCTATGACCAAATTTCTCTCAAAATAACTGGCGTAAGACTAAATGAAATTGATAATGACTCGGCATTGTTTAGAAACTCAGTTGAAAGAAAATAACTGTCATAGGTAACACAATTCTTCATTTGGCATAGTCATTACATTTCAATTAAAAGTTTATTACGTTTGATGTCTTTCTTTTCACTTCGTTTCGTTCAATTAACTAGAAAGGAGGTGTTTCGTGCGTCTTTCAAAAAATCTCGAATTAACTTTCCACGATTCAAGAAGTTTTGTTTGTATATTCTTTCCTTTGAAGTAGAAGCAAATCTTATTCGAATTCTTGTGAATTTTTTTTTAAAACAAACAAATAAACCTCGCTAAAGTTTCACGGAACTTTTAATCAAATTTGCAATACCGTAGGCTCGACTAACCTAGAAGAGTTAGAAATCCTTAATAAATCATTATAAACAAAAAACTGAAAAACTGATTGTAGTATTTAAAATATTAGTGCTAATTGCATCCATTAAAGGGCACATTCTCATTAGAAGACTTAGAAATTTCATTTACATTTGCTAAGTCTAATTGTTGTGATTTTCACTTTGTCTAAAAACTCATTACTCAATTCTAATCTTTTAAACTGATTTCAATTCGCAAACATCACCCATTAACAGGATTTTAAAGTTGAAATGTCATTTTAAAAATTTTGTCAATTTGATTTGATTTTTGCATTGAGATAATGTAAGAAATTCGAAGGTAATTTTCATCTTTTGACAATTTATTTATTTAATAGATGGTTATCTATCTATATATGAAAAAACGACTTACGAACATCACACAAAAATCCATCTTATTATTTATTGTAAACAGTAAAATAAATACAAACCATCGTACGAATTTCAACCTTTTCATGGAACATTTTTAAAGATCATTCAGTTCTGGCTAAAAGATCATTTAAATAATTAAATGCTATTATCTTTTCTATATTTTCTCAGCCAACTTTTCCTACCTAAATATATAAAAGTGTATCCGCTGCTTCAGAAACGATGTATAAAATATTAAAATTCTTCCTAAATGCAGAATTGGAATGCAAAAACTAAATCAGAAATACAATTTAAGTTTAAATTAAAAATAAATAAATAAAATTAAATAAAAAATGAAGGAAATGATAAATACAGCCTGAAGACTTTATCAAGGGTCATCCTCGGAAAAGGATTCAAACCAGGTATTTTTTTCTATGAGGAATCTGACTTTCGTCCACATATTGATCCCTAGTGACACGAAAATCCCAAGAAAGTGAGGCTGTTTGAACAAAAAAATTAATATAAATCAAGCAGTGATATTAAAATTAGAAAATAAAAAACAAAATGTTAATTTAATAGGCAAAGTATTTTAAAATTCAATCCAAGCAAACCATAACAAAATCGAATCGAATCAAAACCACTATCAGACAATTATCAAACTATAAAACCAAAAAAACATTAATAAGATATAAAAGCAAAGTTCATACCGGTTGGATGTATATTCCAAAAGGTTTTTATGGAGAGGACTAAATTCCTGTAAGTAGCTATACTTATCTAAATTCAACTTTCCCGCGCTTAACCTGAAAACGCCTATAATGCTTGGCCAAAGTGCCTTAGAACCCAAAAGTATAAACTTTATCTTCAGTTGTGAAAATATTAAGATATAAGTTAGAAAATAGATAAAGCCTCTCTTATTAAAACTTCTATATTGTAATAGTTATGGGGGAAATCATTAAAAATTAAGTTTTAAATAAGATTGTTTGTTGCTTCAATATAAAAATTTTGTCATTACATTTTTTTTACTCCGGTGGAATTGTGAGAAAACCAAATGTTTAAAAACTTTAAGAGTTTTAATTAAGATGGTAATTACTACTTCGAAGACAAATTTATCTCTTTTATCGTAATTACCTACAAAAGTTTTTCCATTAGAAATTTCTATTTTTAAATCCAAATAAGTAGCTTTGCATTGATTTTCGTTCGTTTCATTTAAACCTAACTCTTTGGGATAACAATCAATAATAATATTAGCATTATTTATGTTTAGCAAAAGTAAAACATCATCATATCAAATCCATTTATTAAATTGTGTTTAACTGTTTTTTTCTCGTAGTAATGCAAAAAAATATTGGCTAAAGTACTTGAAAAAGTTGTTCCCATTGGAATTTTTTTTTTCACTTGTTTATAAAAATTTATTTCTTTAAAAACATAATTTTTGAAAATATAAAATTTACATAATTCAATCCAATTACTTTTTTTAATAAAATCTCTATTTAAATATTCGTCATATATAATAATACAAATATCTATTAATTTGTAGTGTAATAGATTTGTGTACAAATTTTCAAAATCATACGTATAAAATTTATTGGTATTGTTATCTTTTAGAAATTCCAGAGTTTCCTTGTTGCTATTGATTATAAAGTTATTATCATTTTAAATTTTATTTAAGATGATTTTTGGATATTTAAAGAAATGCTTTCTCATATAATAATTGTAACTATCAGTCCTACAAGCCATAAATCTAAAAGTTTTTTTTTCTGAATTTTGAATTTTGAATTTATATGGAAAGCCAAGAAGGATAGTTAATAACAGGATAAATTTCATATATTTTGGTATCTTATTCCATGAACCGTTGCGATTGGAAGCATATGCCTAAATACGTTAAGAAAATAAAATTTGCTCCATTTTTATAGTACTCCTCTAGGATATATATAATATATTTTAGCAGTTGCGTGGCCCAATAGAAGAAACTTTTGAAACTTTCAAACTTTTATTTATTCCATCCCAGGAGACATAATTTGTACAAGAAACGATTATAACAGATGCTCAGTTTACATAGCGCCACAAAAGCAGAAGAGCAAAGGAGACCGAATTTTCCCCTTCAATGTTTTTACACTGAAATTTTGATGCGGATTTCTTTGACACGTGTCGATTTAGGATAAGGAAATTTATATATATATATATATATATATATATATATATATATATATATATATATATATATATATTATACGAAATTTACGCCTGGCTATATAAGTTTTTTTTTGGTGGGAAAAAATGAATCCAGAATATATATTTAAGCGATAGATTTAATAAAACTGCTAGATTCGAGCCAAAAAAATCTATATTTTGTAAAATTTATTTGTCAAATCCTGCGAGGCATCTGTTGTTTTATGCAAGGTCCACAAATTTATGCAGAGGGTGGGGGGAGGAAAGGCCTTCATTGGAAAATACGCGAGAAACATTCGAGGTGACATCTGCCTCTGATTTTCCTATCAGCGAAGCGTTTTCCTTTCATGCATCAATCAATTCACAAATAATATTCAGATTAAAAGTGCTATCATACTAATTAAATTTTGTAGATTCATAATCAAATGGAAAAAAAAATGACGTGTATAGCTAAATTGTAGTCATTAGTTATAATAGCAATATTCTACTTAAAGTAGTTTTTCCTGTTCGATATAAAAATTTTTTAACAGATTTGGGCATTTTTTCCTAGATTGAAAGAAAAAACAATTAGCCAGATAATACATTATTAACGAATCTAACTCTCGATTTGGTCTATAAGCAACATTTTATTTAAAGGTTTGTCATATCTAAATTCATTTATTACTTTTATTAAAAATCATTTTATAAGATTAATTCTTTATGAAATTTATGTCCTTCCTAGACAACTCTTTCTCCTGAAAGAAATTTTAAATGTATATGCTACAGACGCAATAAATCATAAATTTTTCCGAAAATATTAGAAATATTAATACTTCTGCTGATACTTTTAAATCGAAAATATTGAATGAAGCAAACAATATTTTAAAGTAGTTGGAATAAAATGTGTTTGACTTTTAGCATTCTATAGTACAACACACACAGTCATTAATTACGATGACACTTATGAATTTGCCAGCCAAATAAAACTGATTTAATTTGGCTGGCTGAAATTAATCTGATTTAAGCACTTTATACTTCTTACAATTAATAATAAAGCAATGGGCCTTTCTGTTAAATTGCTACATTTTCAAATCTATCAAAATTAAAGTAAGAAATAATTTGTTTCAATTTTGAAAAAAAGTTGCTTTTTTTTTTCAAAAAGGGTCCAAACTTGATAAATAGATATTAACACAGAAAATCTAGTGAAATTATCCAATTACAAACAAACATTGAGTAAACAGTGGAAGTTGGCGTGGCTCTTGTTACAGCCTCTGTCAAAGTGACTTCTTATCTCGCAAAAAATTTATCTGCTCCTTCTGAAATTTTCTGAGAATTCAAAGATAATTTCGAACACAAAATTCAATTCAAAATTTAATCGGAATTTTCGTTTATTTTAGGGTACCAAGTCCCTTTAATAACAAATAAAGATGACTTTTTAGTACAATGATTACATTTTCAATCTTGGGAAAACAAATATTTTTTAGAAATTCACATTTCATAAACGAAATTTATACTCGAGCTGCCCGAAAGAATGTTAAAAAAAATGTATTTACGACAATCTTCGAAACATCTAATACCTTTGAAGAATTACCTAATATCCGGGTAAAAAGAAGAACAGAAATACTTATTCTCAACCTCCTGGGACATCTTCAGATAGAAGATTTTCATTTTAAAATTTTAACATCAGTCACTTGAATTTCATGAATAATGGATGCTATTCAGTTTGAAAGAGATTTTTCTCTCTTTCTCTTTCCTACAACTTACTGATATTTGAGGATCAGAATGTATCTTTATTTTTATTTATTTATTTATTTTCAATTCAAAATACTAACTCTATTGTGAGAGATTTTCTACTGGCACGATCAAAAAGATTTGCAATTTTATTTATTCCGAAGGGTTCAAAATTGTTACAAATTTGTAATATACCTTCCCTGCACAATTGGTTTTATGTTAGAGAAGAGGGTTTTACAGATAGCTCTGACGAATGTTGAATGGATACTATTAATGAATCCCGATTTTGGTAACAAACTTGGCTGCTTCAGTTTGGTGACATTTTCAGAGGAAACAGAGACCCCAAAACTACTCCAATTTTAATGATATCTCCATTAGGACTCGAGTTTCAGAATTTGTTTTTGAGAATCGATGCTCTTCAACAGAGTTATAAAAACTCGAGAGGCAGAACTCAGAGAGCCAATAGTCGAGTCGAGAGAAATTAGTCACTCTTTCGAGTGCTTCTCTCAAGCAAGTTTTATCTCTGAGTATTTCAGCTTTTGCAGTTATTTAATAAAGATACGTTAGCGTATCTAGTTTGAATTTTTATAAGTTGTGTTATTGTGTATGTTTTGGTTGTTAACCGCTTTATAATGCTCTCTTTTCGAATAAACCATCGTTATAGGTTATTGAGTTCATTAGGCTTTCTGTCATGTATCCATCAGACGAATTTTTTCGTAACAATACAGATAGAGTTTGTTTATCCGAGGTTTTCTACAAAGTAACCACTTGCCCAATTATGTCTTTTTGACATCATTCAAGCACTGATGTAAATGCAAATTGCAAGTCTTCTTTTAGCATCTCCTCAATTTCCTCCGCTGATGCACTTACTGTATAGCTTGAAATTCCTGGCTCTTTCACACTTTCATTGCCACAATTCGAACCAGGTATTCGGAATATCTACCATAGACTAGTCCTTCATTTCTATTTCTTAGTTATAGAGGAGGTCATAGTTCTCTGGTGGTAAAGTTTCATCTTCGAGACCTGATTCCGTCAAGAACCGTCGTGTAAGCGCATCTAGTGCACGCTAAATCCATAGGGGTTCAAATGTCCCCCCACTGGTATGGAGCGGAAATTTGGAAAGGGGATTTCCAGTTCATGTGTCTTCTTCGTCATCTGACCACGGTTCAAAATTACGAGATCATTAATGCCGTCCGCAAATAGTTCAAGCGTAGCTTTAAAACGGGACGTCAATATAACTAAACTAAACTAAACTTAGTTATAGCAGAGAAGGGATTATCTATTTATATTACAATAAAATAACATGTTTGAGCCACAGATGAAACATTTATCAGCATTTTAGACGCATTCAAAACAAAAGTCACATGAGACAAGACCAAGGAAAACAGGTTGTAAAATTTACATTTTGGGGGTAATATATATATATATATATATATATATATATATATATATATATATATATATATATATATATATATATATATAAATTTGTGAAGTGGCACAACCATCTCATCATAATGAGAAGTTTCAAATGCTTGTAATCATGATCTACACGCTCACATGTTGCATGCATGAACTGGATTAATTCTAGTCGAACTGGTCGAACACCGTTCACTGCGCTTGTTTTGTAGGAAATGGCATAATTAACATACGGGTGAGATTTTTTTTTGAAAAAAAAAAGTATTTCGGAACTTTTAAACCCACTAGCATAAATGTAAGTAAACAATTCATGCAGGGTTTTCTTACAGCTGATGGATTTGTTTCATTTTATATCGGCAGTGTTAAACATTGGCTCCTTCCTTAACATAATATTCTTTTCACTCGATGATCGAACGTTTTATTGGCGAACTGTTTGATATTTAAAATTCATCTACAAGCTTTGTTTCCCAAACGTTTTCAAGAAATTCCGTTTGAAATCTAGTTCATGAACAAATACGAAAACAAATATTTAAATTGGAAAAAATAATTTAAAAAAAATATCTATTTGGTTTTTAATCACGCCAAAAATATCTTTTTGAATTCATCAATCGAAATAATATGAAAATCAAACATTTAGAAGTACATTTTATTAATAAAATATTACGAAAATGACAAAATAAGATTTAATTATTAACTTTAACTTTATTTACTAATGATTTTTCCAGTCGCGTTTTCTTTTATAATGTCGAGATTTTTTATATTTTGTTATTTAAATTCAAATCCATATCGATTCTCAGAAGGAAAAATTCTGTCGAAGGAAATAAATAAGAAATTAATTCTTATTTACTTTCACGTTGTAAATATATTTTAAAGAATGTTTTTAATAAAATAATAATACACACATCAATTGAATAAATTCAATAATAAACTAAAATAGGAAAAAATATCATAGTGAACAACAATGAAATAAGTACTTGCCAAAAGCCATAAATGCAATAGAATTTTAATGTATCAATTGCGCAAAATATTCATTGGAAAAAATTTACAAAAAAAAAAAAAAAAAAAAAAAAAAGTGAGCATGGACCGTATTGCTTATATTGCAGTTATTGAAAGTAAAAAATAAATAGTAGCAAGTTATTTTATTACAAGTTCTGGAATATTCTGGAAGTTGTTGTATATGTAGTAAAATCCAATGAAATAATATAGCTTGATTCTAAAATTATATTCCAGTATTTACATAATATTTACACATTTTTTGAGAGACAGTTGGCAAGAGTGCGGTTAAACCATAAAAGTGAAGTTATAAATTATACAAAAAGTTGTTAACATAAAAGGTTAAACAAAAGTTGCGTAATATAGAAGTGTCGTAATTATGTATGACAAAGGGTACGAAAACACCAAACGAAATTGTCACTACTCTTTAGGGCGTGATATTAATAAATAAAAAATTAGAAATCAGAGATAAGAGGAAATCGATTTGAAAAATAACGAAATGAAAATGTTAGTAATTTGAGAAATTCTATTAAAATAGGGTTCTTTCATTTTCAAGAATTTTCTGTTTATACTAGGAAGCGAGAAATATTTTATTGGTAGGAAATGCTAGATCAAGAAACACGCAGCTTATTTTAAAGACTGCGATTGGTAGAAAAAATAAAACTGATGTAAAAAATCATTTACTAATTTAAAAAAGTTTAGTGTCACAAAAAATTGATGGTATAATGTCTACTCGATTTACGACTTTAAATTTAAGCTGCCGTAAATTAATTTATATTATTCAACGATTTTCATCCAAGTATGTAAACAAAATTGTCCATACAACACCAAAAATTCAATTATTTAAGCAATGATATAAAAAAGATTTTGTTAAATACATAATATTTATTCTTTTATTCATACTGTAAGCAAAAATATAATTTAAAACATTTTAATATTCAAATCTAAAGGTGTTTCTTTTTTTGTCACAAACAAGTAACTGTAAAATGTATATATATATATATATACATATGTACATTTATCTTTATTTTTCATCATTGATTTCATTTTTATTAGTTTAATAATTGCACTCAAGTACATTTGTGCACGTCTCAGAACGAACACATGGTTATTTAAATTTTCTATGGGTTAGCACTATTCTAATACAGCAAACAAGTTTCTTCAAAATTTCCTTTCCATTTTTTTGCATTTTCTAAATATTATTTTATTCTATTGTTTATCCACTGTTTTATTTTAAAATATTGTATTTTATATTTGTTGTGATGCTGTTTACTATAAGTATTCCACCACCGGGGGGCACCTCGAAAAGAGGATGAGATACTTCCAGTATGGTGGTTGGATCTTGCCATCCTGGAGCGTGCACAAAAAAATGGGGATCTGGCTCCTTCCATCGATGGCGGGAGGTACTTCCTTCGGGAAAGGTTATACCGTGGCCGGTGATGGCTTTTAAGACTCAACCACAGTTCCCGCCAGTGCTGCTGTTGCAACGGTCCGGTCATTCAGTTTTCTTTATCAGTGTGTCTTCGGGAGGGGTCGTAGAGTCAGTGATGTGACTTATTATATGTATTCTCTTTTTTATTTTTTGAAATGAAATTTTTTTCAATAATGCCACATGTTTTAAAAAAAAACATTATGAAATCTAACCTTAAAATTTTTGTTTACAAGTAACAAGATAACAATGTACTTCCCATGAAAATGAGGCCTAAAGAGTCTTTAATGAAAAAGAAATTTATTTTCTCATTCTCAAATTTTGTCTTTAAATAAAAGACGATTCGAATTATTTAGTTAACTGCCGATAATCCTGCTGTTGAAATTACTGCATTACTGTCCAGTTTCATTACAGTATAAACATTACAACAAAATAAATTAAGGTATTCGGAAAAGGAGATAAATTAAATTACGAAATAAAATTAGTCCTATCAGTAGCAATGGAAATATTTTAATAATAAATGTATTGATAATTCTATTATTTGCATGTATATGAAATCGATAATAACAATGCTCATTCAAGATGAACTTCTAGAAAAGTGAATATATTGATTGAGGTATTTTGGTCACGCCCTGGTCATTATCCTCCGACTAACAATCCGAATAACGAAGCTAGAATAAAGAATCTGAAGTATGTAGACAGCGGTTATTCCTGTATGACTAACGAAACGCAGCTGAGAGGGAAGTGAATAACGTGGGAAATAAATGTTGGACTAACTATAATTGTTAAGGATGTATATAGTTGAAGCATTCTTATCTTGACCAGTATATCTTTCTAAAATATAAATAAATTCTATCAGAACAACTTTTGTTTGATTTTATATTATTTCAGTCGATAACTAGTGTACGCATCATTATATACGAGTTATATCAAAATGAAAGAACATCTGAAATTATCAACTTCAAATAAATCATGAAAGAATTTATTAACCCTATAATGACTATTATAAGTGATCTGACACACATCATTTAATTATGAGGAAATTGCTCCATTGAAAAGGTTTTAAATGTTACCAAATCTCTATGAAAAAAGTGTTGTTAGAACAAATCAAATAACCATATAAAAGCTGGAATTCGATGTTACTTGAATGATAGTAATCACGCTATCGAAACGGAAAATGAGTATGGAATTCAATCCGTCCCACAGGTATTTACTTTTCGTCATCGGAATGAAGGCATCTCAACCCCACATAATTACTACGTGCTCCAACAGAATCGAGGACATTTTTACAAGACGACATCTTTTATACATACCTTGTTGAAAATGCAAATTAAGTATGCCCGATATATTTTAATTCAAAATAAATTTCAAATAAGGCATGTTTTTTAGTAATATCCGATTTGGAAAATGTAAAAAATTTATTCATTCATTGGTTTGCAATATGAACATGTGTTTGGTGCTACCATTATGACTTAAACGTACGAAATAGTCCAATAATAAATCCATCAGTAATTTCACGTCACTAAAGTTGTGCTAGGACTCTTCTAAAGATAAGTCATATCACTGACTCTCCGACTTCCCCGAAGGCACACGGATAAATAATACTGAATGACCGGACAGCCGCATCAGCAACATTCGCGGGAACTATTGTTGAGCCCTAAGGACCATCACCGGCCACGCTACAACCCTACAACCCTTCCCAAAGGAAGTATGTCCCGTCATCGATGGGAGGAGCCAGACCCCCACCTATTTGTGTACCCTTCAGGGTGACGGGATCCAACCACCATACCGGAAGCATCTTATCCTCATTCCGAGGTGCCTCCGGGGTATTCTTTCTAAAGAGAAACCAGATGATAAACAATATGTATAAGGAACTCCATTATGCAGTGCAATTTTATAGGATGGATGTTAATTTTCTTGACATTCCAACAATCCATTGATCTAAATATCACGGCACTAAAGCTGCTTTAAGACTCTCATTCTGATCAGAGTGCCAGAAGATAAACAAGATCTGTAGAGAGCTCTAATATGCAGCACAATTTTACAGGAAAGATGGTGATTTTTCTGGGCCCCATTGATTTGATAAGAAAATTAACTAGTCCTGAAAGAAATCCATCAGGGCTTTCACGACACCGGAATGTAGGAATCTCATTCTAAATAGAGTGCCAGACGATAAAAAAGATCTCAAACATGTGATTTAGTCTTACATGTTGGATGTTTCACTATCTTGACATGCCAAGAATTCATTGATTTGGAATGGGAATCAAAATCTCGAACCTGATGTAAAAATTTCGGCATCTATAATATCTGAGAAGATATATAACTCTCTACATAATATTTTGCCTTTTCCATATCTTAGAGTTTCTCTAACTAATCCAAATATAATTAAAATCAATGTATACGGAAATGAAATTTGTTTACTTATACCAAGTCCATAACAACAGAACTTTGGATTATCCATATCCTTTCACTACTCTATCTGCTGGAGCAAAAGATGTGTTCTCTCTCACGACTCGTTAAAATTGATGTATTCAACAGGCGAAACATTATGCATCAAAGTGTTTGCAGGAGAGTAGTGAAAAATTTATTTCACGGTATTTGCATCAGTTGAAATAATCAGAGGATATGCATTGCTTCATATTTTAGGTACATTCTAAGAATACAAAACATCTGAAATCACTCTAGAAAATTAGCAAAAAAATTTTTGATACTTATAAGACAATATAAAAACTTGTTCATATATCTACTAAATTTGTATTCATAAATCTTCTTTGCTAAAATTACTTTTTGTTCAATAATATACTCCAAAATCATTCAGGGAAATCATTAAATTTCAATTAATTTTTAAATAATAAATATAAATAAAATATTAAAAGACATTTTAGCTGGCACCTATTGTCCAAAAAGCAACTACATCAAAATTTGGTAAATATAGATTCAATGGTTTGCTCTTTAAAACATTTGAAAGAATTTCTAATCCAGCATGTTACATGACGCCATTTACAAATATTATGCCAACCTTAAAGCTAATATTATAGATATTATGTTAATATTATAGATTGAATCTTTTACAATATTTATCTTTAATATATCTTTTCTGGTTTCCAAAATTCAACATCAAATAAATTCATAAAAAAAAGCCTAGTCTCATACTTTTTCTCCGACAATATATGTTCCCAAAAATTGAAATAACTTCAAGAATTTTATTAATACAAATCTATCTTCTTCAGTATGTGCGCCATTGTTCAACCTCCAAGACCATAGTAATTCAATTAATCCGAAACATCCAGCAAACAATGTTGCTGAAGTGAACTTTCGTGGAAAACAATTGAAATTTTCTAGAATGTCATCCTATGGAAATCATGTGAGATCAGTCTCTTTTAATGCACACTTGATTTGGTTTGAAAAGGAACTGAAGTGTTTCAAAGTGGAGATTAAACTTCAGAGCTTAGTAATCTATCAGAGCGAGGATAATCCTTGAGAATTCCTAAGATTTACATTTCAAGATTCACAAGTTGGAAAGCGAGAGATCTTGGATTAAGCAAATAGCACTTGTTTGGTTCCTTAGAAGACAACCCAGAAGATAAGAAAGAAACCGTCGGTATTCATATTCAAACATTCTTTCAATGATCACAGAATAAAATAATTGATATCTGCATGTTCTCTCGGTTTTAAAAATGGGAGAAGAAATTTTCGAGTCTAGATTTAAATATAAATTAGAACATAATAAACGAATAGCGCGCACCTTTAATGAATATGATTACAAATTTAGATTCTACAAGTAAAGCAGTTGAAAAGAAAGTAATTTTTAATTATTTGTCTCTAGAACACATGACAGCGTTTTCGGATTACGTATTGGTTCAACTTTTAAGCGATTACATCAGTTACATGCATAAAATATAATTTATAAAGAGACATTTTCGTTGGTTGCTTTTGTGTATGAGCCGTTTATTTTAAAAGTGGGGCAAGTCCATTTTTGAAAAAAATGGAGATAATGGCAGTTATAGATAAAACTTGTTATGATCTTTTTATGAGTAAAAAATGTATAATAAAAAAATATTTAGATTCTAGTATTTTGGAGATGGAAGTTTTAACTCTTAACAGTATTGAAAATCTGTTTATTTTGAAAGTGATGCAAGTCCATCTTAGATTGCCGTAATATATTTGACCGAATATATTAAGGCAAAATTTAGCTCCGGTTGCTCTATGGTGAAGGAAATGTGGCCGTTTGTTATCATTTCTGAAATCTAGAGTGTTTCTATTTATCTTTGATATAGAAAATCGGTGGTTGTACAGTATTTTATAAATAATAAAAAGTATATCTTAATTTTGTGTGTCGATAATAATGTTTAATTCCATCACTGATTATTCAGTCCAGTGACAAAGAAATAAATATAATTGATCACAAATTTTTATTGTCAGGACATTCATTTCTACCGAACGGTCGTGATTTTGGAGTGGAACTATTCAGTAACTATTCAATCCAGAAACCAGTTCCTTGCATATTCCCCAGGATTACTATAAAGTAATATACAATTGTTGAAAACATAATAAATTTTTAGTACATGAAATTAAACATGGAAATTTATTTTCAACCCAACCTCTGGAAAAAGCGGTTTTAAAAAGAAAGAAAAATACTGATTGAGAAACCATGAATTGATTAACTATACGCTGGATCAGATTTACAAGGGATGCACCATACAAAATGTTCAACAAAACTTCGATAGAACGAGATTTTGAATTTAAAATTATTGATTTGTCAACACAACGAGGAAGGTAAATAATTCTAAGTAATTTCAGAAATATAAAATTATCTTTTATGTAAGATAAAAAGGAGATTTTATTACATCTGAAAAATATAAGGATATAATGGATTTATTACCATATATACCACCCGTTCATCATGAATTTTTCAAAATGTTAAATCTTGAATAAAATTCAAATTGATTATACCTACGTATAAACTGATATGTATAATTTCATTGAAATTCTTAATAAAACTGAATTGTTTGTTATATTTTCTACTAGAATATTCTTGGTTTTGTTTCCCCTTTTATCAAATGAATAAATTTTTATAAAAATTTGAATAGTATTTTGTTGTTATTCTTAAAAAAAGGCTGATGCAATTGAAATATTATTTCCCAATTAAATGAACGATTCCAATAATTCTTTAATTTTGAAAATGAATCAAGTTCATTTAGTTATAATGGAATTCTTATTTTTTTTAGTCAGCACTGTAAACACTATTAGATTATAAACCTACATTATCTGGTTTCACAAAATACAAAAAATATATCTATTAATATTTACCAATATTTTTAAATTTATTGAAACGCAAACCTTTAAATATCTCGCAATAACAAAAAATGGACTTGACCCATTTTGAAAATAAACGGCTCGTATAATGATATCAATTACAATAATAACAGTCCAGATATATTAACAATTTAATTTAAATTTAAAAACAAAGTTTTACTCAAACATCAAAATGTCAGTTGGAAAAAAAATATTATCAGTATTATTATTAGTATTTTTTTTATTTTCTAGAAATAAAAAGTATATACAGATAAATTTTTATAATCTTTAAAACTTTGGTTTTTAATGAATCTCCACATTTCAGACTTTCCTAAATAAAAAAATTAATAAATTAAAATTAAATCATGCTTTTTTTGAGAACACGATAAATTAAAAATGATTCGAGCTAGACAGATGAAATTTGGAGTACGGTACGATCTCTATTCCAAATTTGTAGATTCTATCAAATCTTGAAGGAATTCAGAAAACACATATATGTCCAGAATACCGAATAAATATTTACACGATAGTAGTATATATATGCCTGTTCTGGCGCACCTTAAGAGCCATCAATAATTTAAAATAACATCAAAATTTAGAGCAAAAATAGTGTAAAAAGGGCATAATTAGCACACCTTAAAAATCCATCAAATAACCTCAAAATTTAGAGCAAAAATAGTGTAAAAAGGTCATAATTAGCACACCAAAATAACATCAATAATTTAAAGTATCAAGTCAAAATTTAGAGCAAAAATAGTGCAAAAAGGTCATAATTAGCACACCAAAATAACATCAATAATTTAAAATATCAAGCCAAAACTTGGAAAAAGTTAACAAATTAACCGAAAGGCTATCGTCTTAAAATCAATATAAATTCATGCGTTGTTCACATTATTATACACATAAAAAGAAATAAAAATATAAGAATAAAAATATAAGAATAAAAATATAAAAAAAGAAAAAATTATTCATAAATACTGCACGCACCCCATTGAAAAAAATCTTTATGTTCTGTTAAAGGTTCGCCGTTTAATTTTATACATTGAAATCTAAAACCATATCGATCTACTTCTGTTATTTTAACAATAAAAGGTTCACCATATTTACAAATAGGTGTTACAGTTATTACAGGATGAATTCTAAAAGTTTCTGTAAAACTAACGTTTATTCGATCACTAGTACAACTACCTGTTAATATCTTTGTTTGCTTACCACCCATTTATAAAGATTAAAAAAAGAATTATTATTTATTCAAACACGTTCTTGCTATATACCATAATTTCATCCTTCTATAAAGTTTATTAAATTCTTCATCTGAAAGTTTCAGATTTCTCATAACTCTACAATCTGTTATTTTTTCAACATGTTTCATTATAAATTCAGAGGTTAAATTTTTCTGATATGAATAAATTTTATTCCAATTAACAGTTGTTTCTAGTTTTTCGATTATATTCATACTCATTTCATCTTGATACTGAGAAACTAAATCCATATCTAGTTTTCCAACATTTTCAAAAATAAATTTATCACTTAAAGTTTGATATTGTGAAATTGCAGGCCAGTGTACTTTATGATCATGCATTAAAATAAATTTTTCTGTTAATTTTTGAAATTTCGATATGATATCCCATTCAACTAAATGCTCATTTTCACTTATAAATTTTTCTGATAATTTTTGATAAGCTGATATATTTTTCCAATCAACTTTATCTTTGAACTCTAAAATGAAATTTTCTGATAATGTTTGATATCTAGAAATTAAATCCCATTTCACTTCATCTTTTAATTTTCTAATCAAACTTTCAGGCATACCACGTTCTTTTGAAACTTCATCCCAATTGACTTTTTCACTCATTTATTATAGGATGAAATTCTCTAATTAAATCTTCACTTAATTTTAGTTTTCGGGATATATAATACCAATCTACTTTATCTTGAAATTCTCTTATAAAGCTTCACTTAATTTTTGATGTTCTGATATAAGTTTCCAATCTACTTTATGTTGAAATTCTCGAATAAAATCTTCACTTAATTCTTGTTCCCATGATATACCTTCCCAATCTACTTTATCTTGAAATATTCTTATGAAATCTTCACTTAATTCTTGTTTCCATGATATATTACCCCAATCTACTTTATCTCGAAATACTATTATAAAATCTTCACTTAATTTTTGGTGATATGATATACCTTCCCAATCTACTTTATGTTGAAATTCTCGAATAAAATCTTCACTTAATTTTTGGTGATATGATATATTACCCCAATCTACTTTATTTCGAAATTCTCTTATAAAATCTTCACTTAATTTTTGATATTCTGATATAAGTTTCCAATTAACTTTATATTGAAATTCTCTTATAAAATCTTCACTTAATTTTTGATATTCTGATATAAGTTTCCAATTAAATTTATCTTGAAATTCTCTTATAAAATCTTCACTTAATTTTTGTTTTATTGGTTTTATTAGCTTTGCTGCTAATATTCGTTTTTTATAGTCGGAAAGACTATCGTCTTTAAAATAGGTAGATGAACTCATTTATTTAAGACGATAGTCTTTCCGACTATAAAAAATTATAAATCAATTTCAGCTAATTTCTCGATATAAAGGTAAGGTTTTACATAAAATATCATATCTTCTGTAGAAAATTTATGTTGTATACTTAATGTTAATTTATCATCACGTTTACCATAAGCAAACAGGACAACCATTTTACTAAGATCATCACTGTATATTATATTATCATTGAGTTGGATATATAACAAATAATTATCATTATTTACAAATCTATCAGTTTTTAAAAAGAGTGTAATTTTCATCAACATATCAGTTGTAAGTTGCAGTTCATTAGTTAATAAAGTAGAACTGAAAACATTAAATTCAATCAAAGTACCCTCATGGTCAAATTCTATCTGTTGTTCTTTATTAGTTGCTAAAAATGTTGATGTTTTAGGAACATATAATCCATCATGATCTCTCATCAACATATTATCAGGTTTTTTATCATTTATTTTTGTTTTTTTATCAACGTATTGTTTAGTAACTGCATCATTTTTATCTTGTGGATTAGGAAGATGTTTTAAAGGAATACCTTTCAAATCAAAAAAATTGTTAGCTTTTTGTTGTCTAAAATCTTCATTCAAAATTAAAGCATTATTTTCTAAATATTGTTTATTAACAACGTTCATAACATGAATTGGATCTTTAACATTTCCTATAATTTTATCTTTCGCATCAAAATCTCCATGTTCTGAATGAATTAAACTTCTTTTTTGTAATTCAACAATATGTGATTTTAAGCCTATTTGAACTGAATCAACATAAGATTTAGTCGCTGCATCACTAATTTCAACAGGTTCATCAACACGTTTTAATTTCTTCTTTTCCATATCATAATCACCATTATCTGTTAATTTAAATCCAATTCCTGGAGGTCCTATACGTCCTTCTGTCATTTCATCATCAAAAAGTGGATAATAAGCAGCCATTTATTATAGGATGAAAAGCGACTATCACTCTGAATGATCTTTTATACTAAACGTAAATTTATTCTCATGCATATTTAAGTAACATTTATTCCTTTCCTTCAAAATAAAATAAAATATATAATCTTTTTGGGTATTATTTTCTAATTTCCAATGAAATATTAATTCTCTGGAAGATACAGAAGTAAGATTCTTATGAGCAGATAAATCTATACAGAGAAATGGATATAATTCTCCAAAATCTTTATATCCAATCATGCAACCTGTTTCTGTATTATTAGCATTATATCCTTCTTTTAAAAGAGCTGTATATGCATTATTATAATTTTTATCCGAAAAATTTACTTTATAATGATATTCAGGATAATCTTGTCCATTTACAGTAACCCAATATTCAACTATCCCTAAATTATCAAATATTAGATTATTTTTAGTATAATCTCCATTTCTATCATTATATTGGGGAATTGCATAAAATGCTGAGACTTCATCCCATTCAGTTGAAAGTTTATATGATCCATATTTTACTTTTAAGTTTATACCAGATTTTTCTATTCTATAATGATCCCAATATATATCTATATATGAATTTAAAACTTTCAATTCTGTAAATTTCAAATTTGCGGCATTTCTAAACTTTACATAAGGTAAAAATAATGATATTTTCTCAACTTTTACTTTAAAATCAGGGTTTGCATCATCTGTAATAATCATATCCTTACTAGTATTTCTCGTAAATTCCATTCTAACATGAAATCCAGTCAATACTTTTCTGTATTCATTAAAGAAATCGAATATATATTTCAAAGGAATCCATATATTAACGGTTTTACTATTTTTTGTGAAATAATACCTTTTATCAAAGCCTTTGTTATAATTCTCATTTATTTTTAACTTATTAAAAAATTCAGTTATTTTAGTTGTATCTGTTAAAGTTCCATCATATTTTAATATATTTATATCCTTCGTATCTGCTGTATCTGAGTAAAAAAACATATTTTGAGCTTCAGATTTTGAATAATCACTTGTAAAATGAATATGTCTTAAAACTTGATCTAGAATTGAACAATTTTCATTAATCGATTCGAGTGTAGTTGAGCCAATTTGCAGTTTTTTACCCTTAAAAAAACCTCCTCCATTCTCAAAAGTTGCTTTTCTATTTCCAATATTTAAATCATTTTTATCAGTAATTTTCATTTCCAGATGAATATAGGCTCCTGAATAAAATATATTATCATTTTCACCTCTAATACTAAACTTATACGTTGCATTTTCATCATAAGCATAACTTGGATTTTCACATTCTTTTTCCTGATATTCAAATTGTTCGAGATCATTATTTTGAAAATAATGAGTATCTGTCAAATCATAAATCTTTTCCATTTATTAAGGATGAAAAGTGTAAAGGTGATAACCTGTCGGTTAAAAATCTCACTTGGAATACTTTTTAAAGCCTCCTCCAATTTTATTCTTCGATAAAATTTCTTCTACTTTATCATGAAAAATTTTCTTTGTTTTATCTTCTAATACTGGTTTCACTCCTTTAATAGCTGCTAGAAACAAATCTTTAAAAAATCCTTTTCCTTGAATTTTTTTAGATGAAAAGCTATCTCTTTTACTTCTACGATATAATCTATGTTTATTCATTTATTATAGGATGAAAAGACATCTAAGTGGATAATCTTTCATGCATCAAATTGTAAATTTTCTTTAAATAATTTCCCTCTTCTTCATCATATACAGCTACAAAATTATATTCAACTCTTCCTTTATTCAAATCTATTAGTTCATTATTTTGATTAGTAATTCTCATTCTTATTCTATATATATTCTTCTTTTCCACAGCTGAAAATATCCAATTATTAAAATCTTTAGTTATATTACCACCATGAGGAATTTTACTAACGAATGAATGAATAACATCTGAATCACAATTATTAATTAATGAACCTTTTACGATGTCACAATGAATATAAATATTATCGATTCCATGTGTAATATCTGCAATATATTCACCAAATTGATTTTCCTGATCTAATATTTTAGATTTAAAACCTAATAATTGATGAAGATTTCCTTCTGTTAAATCCATTTTAAAATTTTTCTTCAAATTAACAGAAATTAATTCTCTTTCTTCAATAATACCAAATTTAATGGGTGAATCTATTCCGAATAGTTCAATCATATAACGATTTAAACTTTTAACAGTATAACTACCATTTGGAATTTTAATGATCCTTTCATTGTTTCCTTCAATCAATTTAAACTTATTATTATTAAATTTTTCACTTATGTTATGCCAAGTCTTTTTAATAGAAAACGACTCTAAAGCTAACTTTTTAATCTTCAAAGGAGGCGAATATTCAACTGTAAAGTCTTCAGATTTTTCATAATTATCTGATGTCAATTTTAAACGACTCATTTATTATAGTCGAAAAGACTATCGTCTTATGGATGAAAGTCGACTAATTTCTCATTATAAGCACTTGGTTCTTGAGTAAATGAATATAAAACTTCAACAGGTGATTTTCCTTTATTTCTTTCAGTTATGTATTTCATGCAAAATAAACCACATTTTACAGAAGTAGGTTGTTGTAAAAAACTAGAATTATATCTGATTTCTTTCTTAGATGTTTTAAGATAATTTACAATATTTTTAGGAATATCACCTTCTTTGAATTTGATCCCTTCATATTCATATTCACCAAAAGAATCAAAATATTCAACAAATTTATATTTAGGATCATTATAATAACAGACCCAATGAGTTCCAGATCCAGTTGAAATATCAAAATTAATTATCCCATTTTCAAATTTTCTCATTATTTTGGGTAATGTATCTATTGTAAAAACTCCTCGAAATCCTTTCTCTTTTATCATATTTTCATTAATCATTGCATCGGATATTCCCTTGGTAGATATACTCCCTTTCCATTCTTTGGTTTTCGATTTTTTTTTTTAGGGTGCCAGCCCTTCAGTCTAGGATTACCAGAGCCTGTTACTTTATCTAATACTTTTTTAGTGCCCCAGGCTCCTAATCCTGTTGCTGCACCAGTTAAAAGAGGAATAAGAAATTGTAAAAATCCCCCATTTTTATTCAATTGAGCTTTACTGATTGTAATTCTTTTACCTTCATTAATTCGATTAATATTTGTTTTTGTTAAATACAATTCATAATTCGGTGATTTAGATTTATCGATTTGTAAGGTAATTTCCTCATTTTTTCTATAAGCCGATTTTAATTTATCTTTCTGCCCATCACTTAAAAAGACTTTCTTTTTAATATAACTCATTTATTAAGGATGAAAAAAAGCGTAAAGATGTTAATTCCTTTTATAAGAGAAATTTATGATAATATCGTATTACTTGATCATTAGTCATAAATCCTTCTTTATGTAATCTATCTATTAATATAACAACTTGATTATATATTTTTGCAGGAATATCACTTTTAAATTGACAAATTTTATCTGTTAATTTATCTAAAAGCATCTTTTTATCTTCTAAACCTTCTCCAATATAATCTTTACCTAAGTTTATAAGACTCAGTGCTTTTATGTATTTTTTCATATTATTCATCTTTTTATCTGCATCTTGTATTTGATCTGTTTTCCTATGTTTAGACGCATTTCCTTTTGCTCGTTTATATTCATCTCGTCTATCTTTTGCTTTTTTTATTATTGTATTCAGTTCATCTGCACTTTTATTTACTAATTCTGACGGTAATTCAAAACCTTCATTTTTAATAAAAGATGTATCTAAATCTTTATTAAAATGCATCTTAAATATATCGTCAGCTCTCTCAAACATATTTGTAATATCTGACGAATAATCAGGCTCAATTTCTAAAGGAATTTTGGATGATTCATGCTGTGGAATGATTGAAAAATCACTTACAACATTTTGTATAGCTCGTATTTGCTCTTTCGTATTTATTTCTTGTTTCTGAAATTCTTCTAAAATAGGCTTATATTTTTTCTTTAAAGATTTTTGTATTCCAATTTCTTCTTCTAATTTTTCTTCATTTATTCTTCTTTTTTCTTCATCTAATTTATTTATATGTAATAAATCTCTTATTTCTGAACTTTTCTTTAAAGGGGTAATCTTTTTATTCGTTCTATTTAAAGGTTTAGATACCTTTAAGGTGATAACCTGTCGGTTTAAAGCTTCTTCATTTATTCTTCTTTTTTCTTCTTCTAATTTTATGATACGTTTTAAATCTTTCAAGTCTTTTTCATTCAAGTCTTTTTCATTCAAGTCTTTTTCATTCATTTATTATAGGATGAAAAGCGTAAAGGTTTGCAACGAGCAGAGCCATATTTGCAACGAGCAGAGCCATATTTGCAACGAGCAGACCTTTACGCTTTTCATCCTATAATAAATGATAAAAATCAAAAATTATAGTGAAGAAGAAGAATTTACAGATGAAAACCAAAATCCATATATACCAAAACATCCATTTCGTTTATTAATTACAGGAGCATCTGGTTCAGGAAAAACGAATTTATTATTGAATTTAATCTATGATTATTTAGATTTTGATGCTTTATACGTATGTGCTAAAGATTTATTTGAACCTAAATATTCTAAATTGCAAGAAAATTATACATTGTTTCAAGATCTTCAAAAAGAAGATATTATTAGCAATATTAAAAATCATAAAAAAAGGGAAAGGTTATTAAAATTGTACAACAAATTCAAAAAGAAAGAAGTCTTATTTTCATCTGATTTGAATGAATTTATTACAGTGGATGATTTAGATCCTGCTATTAAAAACTTGGTTATATTTGATGATTGCGTTACAGAAAAAAATCAAAAATGTATAGAAGATTTATTCATAAGAGGAAGGAAAAAAAATGCATCAATTATTTATTTATCACAATCTTATTATTCTACACCAATCAATATTAGAAAAAACTGTAATTATTTCATTTTTTTCAATCTTCAACCAAGAGAAATGAAACAAATTATTAGAGAAATAGATGGTAAATTAAACACAGAAGAATTTAAACAATTATATAATAAGTGCATTCAAAAACCATATGATTTCTTTATGCTAGATTTAGTGAATCCAAAAATGAGATACAGACAAAATTTTGACTATATTAAATGGACGAATATTTAGAAAAACGGATCTTTATTTACAGAAAGAGCTATAATTACTTTCACAAGATAAGCATTTCTTTATCTGTCAGTAAGTTTATTTTAAGTGGAACAGGCTTATCAGCATTTGTTTTTATTCCTTTAGCAGCATTAAGTTTAAGTGCTGGAATTGTTGAAATTATTGAAAAATCGTTAAATATTTTAGAAAGAAAAGAAGAATATAAGCAATGTTATAGATTTTATAAACAATTGTTAAATTTATGGAAAGCTAAAGCAATTTCTGAAGAAGAAATATATCAAAGAGAACAAGATTTTATTAATAGTTTAAACTATTTTCCTGTCGAAAAATATGTAAAAAAGACTCAATTGAATGGATATAAATATGTTAATAACGTATGATTTTTTATCCTTAATAAATGGTTTGTGATAAGAAAAAGACACCTTGCAACTGTAAAAAATTTGTTATTGAAAAAATATCAAAAAATGGAAAATTTAAAGGATATTGTCAAAAATGTGAACAATTAGGTTCAGGTTTATTCAAACTAATAAGTAATCCGGAATCAGTTAAATATGGAAAAGGATTTATAAATTCAGCTATAAATAATTTACCATTCGAATTGCATTTACCAGGTCATAATTTTACTGGTCCTGGAACTCAATTATTATGGGGAAAACATAGATTAAATCCAGATTTATCATATAAAGATTTGAGTAAACCGATTAATAGAGTTGATAAAGCTGCTTATAATCATGATGTTTGTTATTTAAAAAATAAAGATACAAAAGTAAGAAATGAAGTATGTGATTCAAATATGTTGAAAGAATTGGATGATATTGAAAAGCCAACTATTAGAGAAAGAATTGAAAGAGCAATTGTAAAACCTATTATTAAAACTAAAAAAAGGTTTGGAATGGGAGGCGTTTTCATGATATATTGTGTAAAATGTAAAAAGGAAACAGAAACTAAAGATATGAAAGAAACTGTTACTAAAAATAATAGACCAATATTAAAAGGAATTTGTATACAATGTGGATCTAAAAAGTGTCGTTTTTTAGGGCTCAGTCTAGGGGGCAATCTAGGAAAGGAGAAAAAGCCTTAAAAGTCCTTGAAAAAACATATTATAATCCAGAAACTGGTTATTGTGGAATTAACGAGATAAAAAGAAAAACAGGGATAAAACAAAAAGAAATTGCAGATTTTTTACATTCTCAAGATGTTTATACTAGATATAAACCTGTTATAAGAAAATTTAAAAGAAGAAGAGTATATGTTTCTCATATTGATGATCAATGGCAAGCAGATTTATTATTCATAAAAAAATTTAGTAAATACAATGATGGAACTAATTATTTATTAACTGTCATTGATATTTTTAGCAAATATGCTTGGGCTATACCAATTAAAAGAAAAACAGGAGAAGAAGTTACTGAAGCATTTAAAAAGGTTTTTAAAGGCAGAATTCCTGAAAATCTTCAAACAGATAAAGGAACTGAATTTATTAATAAACATACTCAAAAGTTATTCAAAGATAATAATATTCATTGGTTTACAACAGAAAATGTTGAAATTAAATGCTCTATAGTTGAACGGTTTAATCGCACTATTAATACTAAAATAAGAAAATATTTAGCAGCTAACAATACTAAAACGTATATAAATGTATTACCGAAATTACTAAAAAATTATAACAATTCTTACCACAGATCTATAAAAATGACACCTATAGAAGCAAGTAAAGAAGAAAACGAATCATTAGTTTATAAGAATTTATACCAACAAAAAGTGATTAGAAAACCGAAATTTCAAGTAGGTGATAAAGTTAGAATATCTAAATATAAAGAAACTTTTACACGAGGTTATGATCCTACATTTACTGAAGAAATATTTCTAATCTCAAAAATATTAAAAACTGACCCAATAACATATAAAATTAAAGATTTAAATGATGAAGAAATTAAAGGAACGTATTATGAATCTGAATTGGTTAAATATAATAAAAAAGACAATGACTATAAGACTATAAAATTAAAAGAAAGGAAATAATCCGAAAAGATTTAAATTATTAGAAAAAATCGGAGGAAATAAAATTAGTTATGGAATTGGAGATAATATATAGCATCAGAGAAGCTTCTGGAGCGATAAGACACTTCTCGAAGCGATGATAAGAAACCAGGAAGTTACGTAAATATGAATGAAAAAAGGCGTCCTTCAAGACTTTGAAGGACTTTTACAAGGTTCGTCAAAAGCTTTTGAAAAATATTCGTAGCCGTCCATCTTAGTTAACAAACTGTTTCGTCTTTGATAAGAGTGCAATGAATTAATATTAAAATTTTATATTATTTCTTTTTAATATCTGATAGGTTCAAAAAATTCCACGTACACTAAAACAGTGAAAACCTAATAAATGAATACTAATTTTTTAAAAGACTTGGAAGAAGATATTTCTTCTGAATTTAGTGAAAGTGAAGAGGTCTCTGGTCATTATTTGAAAGTAGTTAAACAAATAAAAAATAAGGAAATGTCTATTTTTTAAAAACAGGCTGCGTTATTTTAATTTAAATTTTACTAACGAAGCGGATGAATTGTTTTTAAAATTAATTACGGTTTTTTCTTTAAAAAAATTTGCGAATTATGCAATATACCACACACTTTAAAGATGACTAAAAATGAAAAGATCTGGAATGATTTTATGAAAAGCCTTAATAAAAATGTGTCGTAATAAATGGAAGTGCTAAGAACTTGTACATACTGTCGAATTGTAAAACCATTAGATGATTTCTATAAACATCGTAATTATGGTAAATTTAATCGAGATAATATATGTAAAACATGTAAATCTGTATATAATTATACAAAATATGATTGTGAATGTGGTAAACAATACTCTATGGGTCATAAAAAAAGACATGAAAGTTCAAGATATCATATTAGTCGTCTAGCGCAAAGTCCTTTAAAAAATGTTTCCTAATAAATGGAGGTGCAGTTTAAGACGACGACTATTGGTGAACTTAGAAAAGCTGTAAAACAGTTAAAAATTAAACAACCTAGAGGTTGTAAGAAAGTTGAATTGATTAGATTATTAAGGAAATACATTAAAGAAACAGGTGAATATAAACCGGTTTTGGTAGATTTATTAAACTTGGATGTTACTGATTATTTGAATAAATGTAAAAAAATATTTAACAAAAAACCAGAAAAGCGTGATAAGATTAAAAAAATATTTGATTCTTTCGGTTTTAAAGTTGAAGGTTACTCCTTAAAAAATTTATATGATTTTGATAAAGGTGAAATTGAAGGCCAGTTTAATCTTGATAAGTTATTTACAGTGGAAGAAGATAGAAAATGTTATATATGTGGCAAATATTACAAAATCGAAGATATAGAGGAGCATATAAAAAAAGACTTAATGAATAAAAAATCAAAAAAGAAGAGAAAATGTATGATTTGTGGTGAATATTATAACATAGCACATTTAAGTAATCACATATCAAGTCGAAAACATCTAAAAGCATTATCAAAAATAAAAGATGGAGAAATTATAGAATATGACACTGCTTTTGAATCTAGATTAAGATCTTATAGAATTAATAATTATAATAATATTATAATCCCCTTAGAGTTTTTACAAGAGAAAAGAAAAATTGTAATTGATAAAATAAGACAAATTTTGAATGAATTTAATGGAATAAAGGTGAATTTAAAATTATTTTGTTTGTATAGGTTAGATGATGAAATTCAGGAATTTTCATTCAAAACTGAGAATCAAATTATATTAAATTCTAATGATTTACATACTTTTTATGATAATGCTATTGACAAATTAATTAATGAATCTGATGAATTTATATCAAAAGGATCTGGCTGGAGTCTTGAAGAAATTAGATTTTTGGAATTGAGAATAAATAAATATCAACCTTTGAGTGGATCAAGTTATATTGATTTACCTAAAAAAATTAAATCTAAAAAAGCTATAATAAATGTTAAAAATACAGATAATAAATGTTTTATGTGGTCTATATTATCAGCGATTCATCCTGTAAAAAAAGATCCTCAAAGAGTGTCAAAATATGAACAATTTAAAGATGAATTGAATTTTAAAGGAATTAATTTCCCTGTTTCATTAAATAATATTAAAAATTTTGAAAAACTGAATAATATATCTGTAAATGTTTATAGTTATGACAGTTCGATTTATCCACTTAGAATAACTAACAATAAATTACAAAATCATGTAAACTTGTTTTATATGAAGGATGAACAAAATGATCATTATTGTTGGATTAAAGATATAAATAAATTGGTCGGATCCCAAATTACTGTTGATCATCGAATATTTTTATGTGATAGATGTTTAAATCATTTTTATTCTGAGGAAAAATTAAAAATGCATGAAGAATACTGTAAAAAGAAAGAAGCTGTCACAATTAATATGCCAGAAAAAGGTAAAGTTATTCGATTTAAAAAATATAATCATAAAATGAGAAATCCATTTACTATATACGCAGATTTTGAGTGTCTTTTACATAAAATGGATACAAGTGAACCAGATCAAACTAAATCGTATACTATGAAATATCAGAAACATGAATCTGATAATTTTTGCTATTATATCAAATATGAAAATGAATATTTTAAACCTCCTATTCATTATAGAGGACCTGATGCAATAAAAAAGTTTATATCTATGTTAAAAGAGGATACTCTCGAAATTGAAATTTTTATAAAAGAGAAAACTGAAAAATATGAAAGTCTTAAATCAATGATAGATTTCGATAAAAATCATTACAAAAGAACTAATATTTGTCATATATGTGAAAATGAAATCTTAAAGGATTCTCCTGTTGATGGGGAAAAAAAAGTAATTGATCACTGTCATTTAACCGGAAAATATAGAGGTCCAGCTCATAATATTTGTAATTTAAATTATAAAATTCCAAAATTTATTCCAGTAAAAATCCATAATTTAACAGGTTATGATTCTCATTTATTTATAAAAGAGCTCGGATTTGATAAATCAAAAATAGATGCTATACCTAATACTGAAGAAAAATATATATCTTTCAGCAAAAAAATAGGAGGAATGAAATTGAGATTTATTGATTCATTTAAATTTATGTCATCCAGTTTAGATCAATTATCAAAAAACTTGAGAAAGATGCCTGAAAATGAGTTGAGTAAATATCCGTCAAAAATAAGAGAAATGAAATATATTAATTATTTAAAATCGAAATTTAGAGAGACATCATTACATTTTCCTGATGACAAATTAGATCTCATAACAAGAAAAGGTGTATATCCGTATGATTATATGGATTCTAAAGATAAATATGAAGAAACAAAATTACCTCCAAAAGATAAATTTTATAATAAATTGAATGAATGTCATATAACTGATGAAGAATATCAACATGCTCAACGTGTTTGGAAAGCATTTAATATAAAAAATTTGGGTGAATATACAGATTTATATGTTAAAACAGATGTATTAATTTTAACAGATGTATTTGAAAATTTTAGAGATGTTTGTTTAAAAACTTATAAATTAGATCCAGATTGGTATTTTACTGCTCCTGGTTTATCTTGGGATGCAATGTTAAAAATGACAAAAATTAAATTAGATTTATTAGATGATTATGATATGATTCTTATGTTAGAAAAAGGATTAAGAGGTGGAGTTTCGCAATGTTGTAATAGATATGGGAAAGCAAATAATAAATATATGAAAAATTATGATGAAAGCAAAGAATCCAATTTTTTAATGTATTTAGATGCTAATAACTTATATGGATGGGCAATGAGTCAATATTTACCTTATGGAGGATTTAAATGGATAAATACAAATGCAATACAAAATGCAATACAAAATATTCTTAAATGTCCTGATGATTCAGAAAAAGGATATATATTGGAAGTTGATTTAGAATATCCAAAAGAATTACATGATTATCATACAGATTTACCATTATGTCCTGAAAATAGAATTCCTGAAAATTCTAAACAAGGTAAGTTATTAACAACTTTATACGATAAAGAGAAATATGTAGTTCATTATAGAAGTTTAAAACAGTATTTGAAAATGGGTTTAAAAATTATAAAAGTACATAGAATATTGAAATTCAAACAATCGAATTGGTTGAAAAAATATATAGATTTAAACACTGAAATGAGAAAACGAGCAACTAATGATTTTGAGAAAGATTTTTATAAATTGATGAATAACTCAGTATTTGGAAAAACCATGGAAAACATAAGAAAACGAATAGATATAAGATTATGTTGTAATTATGATCAAGTTAAAAAATTAATTGCCAAACCTCATTTTAAAAGTCGAACTATTTTTGATGAAAATTTGGTTGCTGTTCATATGAAAAAGACAAAAATACTTTTTAATAAACCAATCTATGTTGGAATGAGTATATTAGATTTGTCTAAATATTTAATGTATGATTTCCATTATAATGTAATGAAGCCAAGATATAAGAATAATATTAAATTATTATATATGGATACAGATAGTTTCATATATGATATTAAAACAGATGATTTTTATGAAGATATGAAATCTATGATTGATTATTTTGATACTTCTGATTATCAAGAAAATAATCTATATAATATGCCGAGATGTAATAAAAAAATATTGGGTAAAATGAAAGATGAAAATAGTGGTGTTATTATGGAAGAATTTGTAGGTTTAAGAAGTAAAATGTATGCAATCAGACTAGAAAAATGTGAAATTAAAAAATCGAAAGGAGTTAAAAAATCTGTAGTTAAAAATAGAATATCATTTGATGATTATAAAAAATGTTTATTTGATAAAATTCATCAATATAGAACACAGAATTTAATTCGAAGTATGAAACATGAGCTGTATTCAATTCAAATAAATAAAATAGCTTTATCAGCAAAAGATGATAAAAGATATATTTTAGAAGATGGAATTCACACTTTAGCATTGGGTCATTATAAGACGATAGATTCTTAAAGGTGAAACCTTTCGGTTTTAAAAATAACTTTAAATAAATGGAGGATCTAGAACAACTTACACAAGAACTTATGAAACTAAATTCAAAATATTTAAGATCTGACTTGCATGAATTAATAACGAAATATGTCAAAGAAATAATTAATTCATATACAAATAAAATATCTAATGCATTGGAAAATATCGATTCAAACACACAATTAATCAACTCAATTGAAGAAATAATCGATTCATAAGATTTTTTTCTAAATAAATGGAAGCTTTCAATAGACTTAAGCCACTTGTAACATATAGATTAAAAGATTTAAAGAATGGTGAATACACTCTATTATCTTTGAAAAAAATTCAATCTGCTAAATATGGATATATAGTTATTGCAAAATTACAAGTTGAAGGGCAAGAAAAAGAATATTTTCTCCCTAAACATAAATCTAATATATCTGATGAAGCAATTGATATAATTAATGAAGGCTCATATATTTTTGGTTATAGAGGTAAGGTTGATGGTAAATATGATGATTGCTATATCAAGAAAATTGAATAGTGAAACCTTTTTCTTTTTATATTTTTATTCTTATATTTTTATTCTTATATTTTTATTTCTTTTTATGTGTATAATAATGTGAACAACGCATGAATTTATATTGATTTTAAGACGATAGCCTTTCGGTTAATTTGTTAACTTTTTCCAAGTTTTGGCTTGATATTTTAAATTATTGATGTTATTTTGGTGTGCTAATTATGACCTTTTTGCACTATTTTTGCTCTAAATTTTGACTTGATACTTTAAATTATTGATGTTATTTTGGTGTGCTAATTATGACCTTTTTACACTATTTTTGCTCTAAATTTTGAGGTTATTTGATGGATTTTTAAGGTGTGCTAATTATGCCCTTTTTACACTATTTTTGCTCTAAATTTTGATGTTATTTTAAATTATTGATGGTTTTTAAGGTGCGCCAGAACAGGCATATATATACTACTCACGATAGTTACAAGACGAAAAGAGCTAGATAGAGAAAATCTGGTGCATAGATTTAACATCTAATCAGTAGATAACAAATTTGGGACAAAATCTGCCAAAGGATTCAATCATTCTTCTGTACATTCACAAATATATATATGTGTGTGTGTGTGTGTGTGTGTGTGTGTGTGTGTGTGTGTGTGTGTGTGTGTGTGTGTGTGTGTGTGTGTGTGTGTGTGTGTGTGTGTGTGTGTGTGTGTGTGTGTGTGTGTGTGTGTGTGTGTGTGTGTGTGTGTGTGTGTGTGTGTGTGTGTGTGTGTGTGTGTGTGTGTGTGTGTGTGTGTGTGTGTGTGTGTGTGTGTGTGTGTGTGTGTGTGTGTGTGTGTGTGTGTGTGTGTGCTATACCACGACTAAAATGCCGTTTTGTGAGAGATTTTGATCTAAATCATTCGGAAACAAAACATCCAAAATGGACATACGTTTTTCTGTCATTTCTATACTAACCGCATTGCAGCGATTAATCGTCAAAATTGCTCGCTAATGAAATCTTTCATAATTATTTCGTGCTAAATGAGTGCCTTTAATAATACTCAAATACATTTATTAGAGAAGAATTTCGGAAAGTTTGGAGGAACCTCTTATTTTAATTTATATTTAATTGAGTAAAAAGAATTTTTAGCAGCGATTAACAAATTCCAACCCTTGAGACAGTAAATAACTGAGATTCTAGTTTTAAGTTATTTAATTAATATTCCCGTTTTGAATTTTCAAAGAAATTATGATTATTATTTTAGGACTCAATTCAGATCTGTGATTAGTTAATCTCAAAACGATCTCAAAGACTTGAAAAATTTTGAAAATCTAATTATTGAAATCATAAAAGAGAGAATTATTCTTTCTGTACAAATAAAAAATAGAATTTTCAAAAACTATAATTACATGAATATAGAAAATGAAATTTAAAACTGTAATTGACGTTTTTAGCAAAGAGAAGAACGGGAATTTGTTAATATTTTTTTCTCTTAAATCATATTTCTGTGATATGTTTGTCATTTTGAAAAACTAGTTCGTCTCGTTTTCTTTAATGTGTACATTTTTTTCTAGCATTGAGTTTTTTAAAAATAATAGTTTTTATTATGTGTTTGTACATAAAAGATCGTTCTGTTTTGTCAGCACTCGTATATTCACATTATCTCTTATGTTCTATTCTTTCAGTAAATGCACCCGACAAACATTTCTCAACTAAATAAAATTTAAGCTCATTTATAATATATTTTTACAACTTCTTAATTGCTTTTAAGACACATTTTAACCTACTTTTTGACATTATTTTAAAGAAAAAACTGTCTTTCTTAAAAGCCTAATGACTTCCTAATCGTTCGCTTCTTAACGATTACAGATCGTTAGCTTTTTCCTTAAAATATGGTATTCCAGATTAATTTGTTGTCTTTATATCCCACTTCCTGTAGCTCTCTCAATGAAGAATGCTGTTCCAACAAAGCTTTGAAGTTTCCGTAAGTCGTTTCCTTTGATGTTAAAGTTTTATAGGGATAAATCAGGAAATTCAAATGAATATCATAAAAGACGGCCTTCGCCAAATAGTGTTTATATTAGTTTTCTCAACCAATATTATTTCACTGTCTTAAAGCCTGTAATGCCCAATTTTAGTTTCAGTGTCGATTTCCGGAGTTTTCACGTCATAAAAATAACCTTCAATAGCAAATGGAGCCCTAAAGTCCTAGAAAATAAATCTAAACTATATATATAGACAATGACTTTCTTTTATATAAAGCCATGCTGTGCCCTATCATAAAACTAAACTGTGCCTAACTGGAGATATAGCAGAAGCCATTTGAATATATGAGAACCCATATAAAATATATTATAGTTGGACAAATAATATTACTCTCATGGTTTATCGTGTATATTTATAAAATAAATTGCATGTTTATACTTATATCACCCACTTACAGTCCAAATTATTACATTCAAAAACAAATTATTCTACAAAAATATATTTTACAATGTTATAATATGTACTTCAAAGCGAATTTTTCTTCAAATTTTAATTGAAAATTGAATAAAATTTTGAAAGTTTTTCCGCCATATAATTCAAAATTAATGCAGTGTATATTTTATATATTTTTAAAATGATGGGAAAAAATTAAATGTACTTTTTAATAATATCAATTATTTTGCATGCATTTGTTTCTTATATTTTGCAAATTTTTTAAGAATATTTTTAGTGTGATCTTTAGCAGTCTATTTCATTAGTGCAATGAAATTCAAACAACTTTCATGTTCCATCAAATGTTTCCTCGTGTGAATTTCTTCCATTACTTAAAACTAATGAAAACAGATTTTGAAAATTACCCAAGTAGTTTACATGCATTCAAAAAGGGAAAAGGGAACACCATCGCAAAAGATATGCCATGTGTAAGCTGAAATACATTGCCACGTATTTTTAATTTATTTCAACTATAACGTCATGAGAGTCATAGGATTTATTAATGAAATTACCCCTATGTTGAGAGAGTAAAAAATAGAAAATTATGCATAAAAGATGTAATTTAAATTAAACAAACCCATTCTCCCGGTGAATGAGCTGGTGACTGCAGATGGTAAGTCAGAAAAAAGGACTTTGCAAATTCGAGTAATCTTTTAGTCATAATCGACAAGAAGGGATAACCAAATCCACAATCATAAAAAAATTGAAATCTGCTATCGGTAATTTCAAGTTATCATGTGAAAATATTATTCTTTAAGTCACGTGATATCAATCCGAAAGAAAAACGTCTTGTTCTCCCATGACTCATATTTTGCAATTACCAACATTTAGAAAAGCAATAGTTTTTGACCATCTCAAAATCAAATGAAATATAAAAAAAAATTTCGTGATAAAAAAGTTTAAATCAATTTTAACCAATCACGTGAACATCAGATTGCGCATGCGTCGATATTCTGAAAACGATGGTAATTTTTCATCTCAAAATCTTTCAAGGACTAAATCTTTGTCTGGAATTGTCTCAGATTTTGTGTGTGTGTGTTTGTGTGAAAATCTATTTTAAATTGGTTTGGATTAATCACGCAACTATTGCATTGCGCAATTCTCAACTTTTAAAAAAAACGATTTTTTTTTCCTCCATCTCAAATTTGTTCGAGCTCCTAAACTGTTTTTGCAGCTAGAAAAATTGAAAGTCAAAAGAAAAAATATTATATATATAACTTTTTAAAAAAATATTTTCTTACGACCCTGCCCTTTATTGGCCAGAGACAGGAAAATCGGGTACATGGCAGGCATTGGCGACAAGTTGTAACTTTTTGTCGGTGATAAGTCGCCAAATGAGACAACCATCTTTATCATTTTCAAATAACACTAAAAGCGAAAAATTGCGGCAGCAAAAGCGATATATCGCCAATCTTCTGCCCATAAATTCCGTGACTTCAAAACCTCAAATCAAAACGACATCATGTCCTCACATAATAATAAAATATTTTTCATAAACCGTATGTACACTTTAATCATAGCAAAATAAATAATTTCTGAGCCATTAGGACTGGATATAAGCTTCAAGTTTAAAAACATAAATGAAATGAAGATTATCGAAAATTATATTTTTTTGTTGATGAATTGAGGGTTTGATTTATTGGAAATGTAAAATAAGTTTTACTGATGATTTATTCCGAATGTTTCTGGTCTTAATCTTTTTTCTGAATTCTTGTATATTGAAAAAACTCTGCAGACAAATCTAAATTTGGACTTTCATTTAATTATATTAGTAAAGATCAAAGGTTTTGTCTTATTATAAATGAGGTAAATAGTAGCTAATTTATAAACTAGGCGAGTGAAAGTAACACAGATAAAGGATACATTTGAATAACGGCTGAGAGAGCATGAATCAAATGATATCATCAGTAAATCTTTCCAAATTTCCGAGAAATACTTCTTAATCTTCATCAAAGAACAAATATTAATATTCTCTCATTACACTGCCGCATAAACCAGAACAGAAACCAATCGCACTGACTTAGTCCACAGATCGTCTCTTTTAAAATTGGTTTGTTTGTGGTTCGATTCTCAGCCCCGGTGTTTTATCCAAAGAGTGGAATTCTTTCATTTTAATTGTTATCTATTGTCTATCTAAGATCTGGAAGGTTCTACGTCTTTCTTAAATATGCAAACAGGATTGTTCTTGAACATTCTATATATGTATAAAGGCTGAATCCCATCAGTGATAAGTAAGTTCTTAGTCTCGTGCTGTTGTGGGTTGCTTCGTTCTAATGAATATAATAGTTTTTTTAAACTAAGAGTTCTTTACATCTTCGGGGAAATACGATAGATTACACAGTTCAAAGAATCAGATTGGAAGGAGCCTTTACATATAATGATTTAAGAAATTCAGATTCTAAACATTAGATAAATGATTACAATTTTTTTTTCTTATTAAAAGATTTAAGTATAACAGAAATGAAGCTGTCTAAACAAAAAAAAAAGTTAAAAACATTTTTAATTTTTTTTTCTTCCAGACCAGGTATTTTCCGCTTGATTGCTGATGCTTTAATGCTTTATATGAGCAAGTGTCACTACTAGTCACTTTACATTAGACTAGTTATAAGACGGTCAATAAGACATAATTTCATAAGATAGATTCAGGCATCCCATGCTTGGCTAAAAATTGCTGTTTTTCTTTTCCCTGAATTTTTCTTTTTTCACAGCGTATTGTATTAAAATTATGAATATTTACTCAAAAAAACATATTAAAATGAAAATGAAAGGTCAGCATACCTAAATTTCGAAAACTATAAAAAAAATGCGAAAAAAAATAAAAACTCAACTTTGCATCAGAAAAAACGAAGAGCAAAAAAAAAAAAAAAATGTCGGAATTAATATATGATAAGTGATTTATTTTTTCACATCAAAGAAAACCCGCCAAATTCAACAAATGTATGTTCAGTAAGAAAAAATAGATAAAAGAGCAGCATGTTGTAACCCCATCGGAGTAGGTACTTGCCATGGCCTGAACAGCCATTTTCAGCCTTTCTACATATGCGATGCCAACTGACCAAGTGTAAACCCACCTTAAGCAGATAGAAATATTTAACCTTTCAAATCAACAAATATTTTGGAATTTATGAAGCATATTTACTGTTAATTAAATCATTCGCAAAATCTTACGCTTACCCCAAAATGTATCAAGTATTAATTAGTTACATCTATGTGGAATACTGTTACTGACATTTGAATTTTTCAGTACGAATGAGTCGTCGCGAGAAGTGAATCAATTATTCACAATTCTAAAATCGTGCCGCGGATTTAACTCTATCAAGAATGCCGAATCCCTAATAAGTACCCAAGAGATCCTTCATGCGAGGTGTAATCAATGATTAGTTGACGAATCATGGATTCGCGAAGAATCCACAGTCATTGATCGATAATCCAATTAAAATTTTGGGACATTTGAGATTAATACTAATAAATCTTATATTATCATCTATGGTAACAGTTCCCAGAATTTTTTCATATGTTTAAGACTTTCAGATTATTATTTTATTCCTCTTTTAAAATATACTCTAGAATTCACTGTTTTGAATTCATTGAAAAATGCAATTGCACATTTCTTTATTATTTCATTATTAACAAACAAAACGGCTATTTTTAAAATTTCATTATAATAAAAAGTGATCGCAATTTAGTATTAAATTGTTTTGTAACCTTATATTCAATTACTATACTGAAAAAGAATCCATTTCTTTTTGCGGAAAACATCTGTTTTAATTGGTAAGAACACACGCTAATATTATTGGTGAAAGTACAACGATCCGAAATAAACTTCCTCTATATATGATTCCCTAGCTGCGTATCCACTCAACTAATAGAACCATCATTTCAGACATGGTTATTTGAAGGTATGCGCTCGAGATTGTGGGGATTTTAAACAACGGATGCTCACCGTTACAATTACAGTGAAAGAATTTCGAAATTTTCAAATGGCAATACCACTTTTTCCTTGCACAAGATTTTCAGCAAATTGAAAAACCACAAATGGTATTGGAGCGATACGCATTTTACGAAAATTGCCAGCATCACTCTCTATCTCTATCTCAAACAACTAAGCCTGAAATTTTAGTTTGGTTGGACGGATAGGCCACTATATATATATATATATATATACATATACAAGGAATTTTTTTCGGTGTGGGACCATCCTGTATTTGATTCAAAATACTTCCAAGTTCTTTTGAAAAACAGATATTTTAAATTGAATTATTTTCTGAAGAAATTTCTCCATTCTTTATCATTTAGCGCAATAAAAAATAGCTAAACTATCTTTAAAAATTTACTGCAAATCAATTCTTTTGTTAAAAAGATATTTTTCGTGTATGCTTGCTGCATTTCAAATAAAATTTAACCAATCCTCTAGAAAGATAACTAATCATGTTATTTTTCAGCTAATACGTAGCTTGTCCTTTCTTGTTAAATTATTGAATGATTTCTGTTTGGAAGTTTTGAAAAGAATTGCAAAGAAACAGATGTATTTTTATCTTTTGAAATGCTTTTCTATAAGTATTTTTACTTGTTGAAATATTTTGCCTTTATTCCCAGAATGTTTTTCTTTTCTTTTTTCCAAACAGTATTTCATTGCATAAAGAAGACAAGTCTTGATTGTAGCATTATTACTTTTTGAGTAAAGAGCAATATCCTTTCTAGTTTAATTGAACCTCGATAAGAATATAACGAGATTAAAATTATCTCCAATAATTTCTTACTGATTTGTAATATTACTTACCTGTGATGCTGGTATCATCTGTAAAAATAGGTATTTACATAAGTCTTAAAGAATGTTGAGCTATGTCAGTAATTCTAGACGTTAGGAACAAACTTGTTTATCTTAGCGACAGAGATGAAGCTTCTGGAAATCCAAAAATTTTGACTCTCTAATAGAACCCCTCCTTAGAAGATTCTTCTCTAGGTTTTATGTCAGATTTAAGGCAAGGAAGCAGAAAGTCATGTAACTCGAATCACATTATAAACAAAAGAACGACTAGTATTTATACTTGTTGTTAGAAGTACTTATACGGTTAAATAGAAATTATTTGCATGGATCTAAATAAAACATTCCTTTTTTTTAATAAATAACAGTTCTCAATCCAAATAATAATAGCTCTAACTGAGCAGACAAATATTTACCAAATTTAGGTCATCAGCCTGTCTAGCGGATTTCTAATTCTAGAATTTCGATGAAGAGTCACACCACTAGGTACACTTGTTGTGCTTTTAGGAGGTATAATTGACAATTATTCGAAGCTCTGTTCAATTAGAATCTTTGCCAAGATTAATAGAGGTTGTACTGCAAGAGAAAATACTAAAAATAACTCGGGATTTAGAGTCGGATTCTTAAATGTAGGCGGCATATCTGGAGTGACTGGGAAACTTGATTCGAGTTTGGATGAACTCAGAAGGATGTCTCCATATTATATATCTCATTTGATCTATGTCTCTACGACCCATTTCTATTTGATAGTTAAAACTTCCTTCCCTTTGTGGAACTAGTATTTCGAACAAACACTTACCATCATTACTTGAGACGTTATGTAGACTACTTTATCTCCTACATCGTATTGACGCTCTGGAGAATTCCTGTATTTTACAAGCACCTTTGTCGCCAATATATTATATTCCAGTGGGAAGTAAACAAATAGAAAGCCACTTCGTATTTCGAATCACATTTTATAATACAGAGTTACAGAAGAATAAATAATATTTGTACTCATGCACAAACACGGTTGCAGTTAAATAAATACGAATGCAGTTCAATAAAGCTAATTTGCATAGAATTAAATATGACAAAGGCTAATAATTCCCTTGATGGAAACAAACTTTATTATCTTGTCAACAGAGATGAAGTTTCTAGAAAATACACGAATTTTGGCTCTCTAATAAAACACTTCATCTGAGATAGTTCTCGAAACTTTCATACCCTGTCGTATGACTATAAAAGATGAAGTGTTCACACGAGTTTTGCCTCTCTCTTAGGAATGTTAGCGCATTACGAGCAGGTGGAAAGTGTTATTGCATCGTCGCTCTTATTACTTGTTGTTTGCGTGTATGTGTTGTTTATTTCTGCTAATACTAACTTTGTATAAGCTTCAAGTGTGTTTTGATGCCTTTGTTTTATATTTTCTTGTGGAATAATAAGCGAAATTGGTTATCGGGATTCTTGAACCATGTACCATATAAAAAATCAAAATTAATTAATAATATTTCCAACTTTTAATTCCAATGACGAAATCATGTTTCTTACATAAAAATGATTAACTCCGAGATAACATTCACTACTCTGTTCCTTATCCCAGAAATAGGGGAAAAGGATATTTTAAATCCTGATCCCCCTATTGTATTCACAATATAATACAACAATGCACATTACTTCCTTAAAAAAGATTAAGAATCTCCGAATAAGCACTCATTCATTTCCATTGCAAGAAAGACTTTCATTTCGAATCGTATCACAAAACATTTATATATTTCTCCACTCCATTTCTCATGTATCATAACCAATAACCAATACAACAATTCCAATTAATTTGTAATTCTTGTCTGAACAAGTGTCATTGAATGACTAAAATGGATATCTATCAATAGATATCTACCGTTGTCTTGAACATAAACAAAGAGTAATAGTGCTTTAATCTCTCCGGAAAGATCAATTTTGGAATATTCTAGCTTATGTTTTATTTCACAGGATTCGATTCCAATGATAGCGAGGAGTGGTATCGATTTATTGAGTAAAATAGTCAATTTTGATTAGATAAAGGATCTTCTATTTGCTTGACTGTCTGGGACACATTTCCGAATCTGTTGACTGGAACGGGTACTTTGCGACAAGTTCGGTGAGTATTGAACAAAAAGGATGTTGAGAGTTGGAGTTCAAGAAATTTATATCAAAGATTTCCGTTTTGATAATAAAATTTTATTTAAAGAATTAATACAAAAGAAGTACCCTGAAACATATTCCATGTAAGAAAGGCTTTAAATAATATAAAAGTTAATCTGATAAAATCAAGACACAAATATGAGAGATATATTTAATAAAATAAATATGATTCTCTAGCTCTGTAAAAGTAATATCAATTTGTTTTTGATTTTATATTTTCATTGCGATATCTGAAATATAGCCTAGAATTTTACACGAATTTATTCATAATATTATGACTTAGACGTATACATTCCCTAACATATCACTGGAAGTTTTTGTATGTTAATTTGCTTCTAGAAAATGCTATTTTTCTTCGACATTCTTTTTATTTTGAAGTAATTTATCAGAGTATGATTAAATTTAGAAATCCATGACAGGATGTCAGAGCACTGGAGACAAATTTTCCTATGAGCAAAATGAATGTAAAACATAAAAATGAATAGATTCCCAGTCTTTTAAAATTTATTTTATTTAGGAATTCATCAGACACATCTATACTATCGATAATTACATCAAAAGTATTTTTTTTAAATTTTTCCTTGAGTTGCGTTGTTAACTTCATTTGACTCTTAATACTTTAATTGCTTATTATTATGAATTAGTTCATTGATTATTTTATGTATATGAAACTAATGAATTTTGCACAATTTTTAGAACTGCTATTGATTTAAAATAAATTAATCAATTTTAATTTATTACCATATGTTTTCTTTTTATATGTTACGTATTTAGTTCATATAAAGTTAATATTACATTACATAAATCAAGTATTTGAAGAACTAAACATTTTTATATATTTTGTATAAACATATCGGCATATGAAATATGAGTTTGCCAACATACCTTTTAATGAGAGGAAATTATGTGACTACACTTCTTCAGAAAAGAAATGTTTTAAATTTTTCGAATGCAAAACTGCAGAAAAAAGGTTTTTTTCATAAACTTTATTTTTATACTTCCGATCATGATATATTTTTAAAAAAATGCTAACTGAGTATGATACTGAGTATTGATAAGTTAGAAACAATTGATAAAATGCTGCTTTAAAGGATATAAAGCTTGTTCAGAAATGCTTCTGTTTAATTTTACTGAGGGCAAACCTCCTACTCGAACATCAATATGAATTTTTTTTAGCAGAATCTCAGTGCCTAACACTTGTTCAACTTTCTGTAGCACTATTATAAAATTACGGATGCTGTGTCATTGATACCCTTGTCACTTGACAGAATATTCATTCTATAACTGGTGCTCTTAAATAATAATTAAGCTTGCATTCTAGATTGGTGCAATGTGGAATGATTAATGTATTGAGATTCCAGAAAGTTTAGACATATTTTTTTCTCATATTACTTTCTTCATATAATTTTCTGTCATAAGTCTCAAAAGATAACCGGCTATTTTCGAAGGGTTTTTTTTTTTTTTTTTTTTTTTTTTTTTTATAATGATACATGAATTAACATTTTTCCGTTTTATAATTTCATTGATACAAAAACTTAATATACTGTAGAAAATATTTTATAATTTAATTATTATATTAAATATTTAGGATGATTTAGAATATTTGCCCTAATTTTAACCTGTTTTCAAACACCCTGATCAAAACAAAAACAAATGAACGTAAAGGTATAATCTTGGTTATGTAATTATTGATGCATTGGGTAGGGATTGAAGAAAGGGGTTTAGAGTAACACCACAGATTTTTTACGGAATTTTTATTATTTTTAAAAGATTATAACTTGCAATAAATTTCAATAGCTCATTATTGCTCTCAAATATTGGTTCATGCCCTCTAAAATAATATAAAATAAATGTATATAAAAATTTCAAACTGTTATTTTAATAGTATTTCAGAAAAAGTGAAAAACCACATGTTCAGAAAAATACGTTTAAAGATTTTGGTTTTCAAGTTTTTGTGATATTAAAAAAGGAGTTTTTCAAAACTTATTAGATTGATAGGTCATTCTATCTTTTGCTTAAACATAGTTCTTTTTTTAATTTCATTTTTTAAAACTTTTTTTCTTTGCCTTTTCCGTCATTCTTATTAGTATATATTGTGATCTGCTTTGCAGTTGGTTGGTATCAGCAAATTTTGATATTTCTCAGTATTTTATAGTTAGAAAATGTTTGTTCACTAATCTAGAAATATTTTTATAAATTAATATTTGTTATAAAAACGATTTTAATGTTTTTACCATCCATTTACCACCAGAAATTACAGCATAAGTGGGAAATCAAGTTATTTGAGTGATTCAGAATTATCAAAATTTGCAATACTGCCATCGAAATTTTCAATCGAACAAACAATCAAACAAAATCCTAGTGAAAATATTCCAAAATAATATCTAATACACTGGTATTGTATTAGCTGGTGTATTTGGTGAAATAAATGAAATAGGGAAAGAAGATGATTTGTAAACAACCTTAATACAAATAACGAAAAACGCTTATTTTTAATATTCCTAATAGTTCTATTTTATTAAAATGTTTTTTAAATTCATTTCTAATTATTGTAATCTCAAAATGAAAACGATTTTGATAATCTTAAATAAGATGTTCCCAGATAATATTAATATTTGTGATTTTCGTTTGGTATAGATTTTTAAAGTAGGCAGAATACTTTAAAATGAATAAAAATTTTATCCCTGTTTTAATTCATTGTTTCTGAATCGGTCAAACCGATTCAGAAATAGAATTTGCAGTATCTCTAAAATAGTACATGAAAATCTTTTGTCTGTAAGCTATTTAGTGATCTGAAAATAAAAACTCGAAAGAAGGTCAATTTATGTGGATTTAATATTTTCCTGTTTTTATAGAAAATTATATAAGTTATTGCAGTGATTACTAAAAGAGTAACAGATAGTATATAATTGAAATCTCATAATGCTTTAGGAGAGAAAATTAAGCTAAGCTTCGACTTATTTTCAAACCATACTTTTATGGAAATTCAGTCATTCTTTCCCATCAAATAATTTATTGAATTAAGGTATACTTTGAAACTTTGCTAATGACTTGACGTAATACGAAACATTCTAGAGTTGAAGAGGTTGACGCTTGCATCCCATTTATCTAATTTCCGCAGAAAGCCGACGTGCAAGCTCCCGACTCAAACATGTATAATTGTGCCCAAACTCCACATTAATCTAATGCTAAGCATTTCGACTGATATCCTATTTACCAAAATGCGGCTGCATTTTAGTATCAAAGTAGCAGATCGTGACATTCCTCTATTATTCAGATTTATATCCAGAAATTAAACAATGTGAAATTACTCACAAGGGGAGGGCTCGGGGCTGAAATCTGAAATCGGGATGAGATTTAGTATAATGATGGTACACATTTAGAATGTTCAATTATGAAAATATTAAAACGCATTGGCCAATCAATTTCGAGAAAAACGGTCCTCAAACTTTTGGTAAAACTTATATACTGATAACTTGACTCCCGTCCCGATGATCCCGACGGCATGGTTGTCTAGGTAACCGTCTCGTATGTGGAAGGTCAGGGTTCGAAACTGGGTAGGATTTTTTTTCTTTCTAAATAACTTTTATTCAGTTAAAAATTTACAAATATTCTTAATTAATATTTTTTTCATCCGAAATAAATATTTATTATCAAAATACATAATAACAAAATTAAAATTTTAAAAGAAAAAAATTAAAACTATAGATGCATTTTTTAAATAAAATAAAATTATTTAAATTTATCTTATTATTTACAGATAGTTTTAATTAATATGATACTTCTTTTTATGCAAGGATAAATGTTTATTATTTTAATACTTAAATTGTAATTTAATATTTAAAAAAAAGGAATAAATATAACATAAATGGTAATAATTATTAATTGTAAATACTCACATCGTAAAATAAATTATTCAATATTTCTAAAAAAATTATCCTATATGCATTTACTTTCTATTATATACAAGAACCAGAATGGTAACTATAGTAAAAACATTGAAACAAAATATATTTGGACATCTTGCACAACGGATAAATGATGATTGTCCACAAGAGCAAGGTTTATTTAAGAGATCTATGGGAAAACAAACTTCATTTGCATTTAAAAATCTCTCTCTTTCATCAGAAAGTTGGGCAGTGTACCATGCATACCTTATCATCTTATTAAAAATTGATGGACAAATTGACGGTGTACAATTCATTGAATTTTTACACTATCTTCGCAAGAATTTATTTCTTGATCATGTTCAAAAATAAGAATTTTGTATACGTTTAATACGCTTTGAAGCGTTTGCCTATGCCTTCAATAAATTAACACCTGCTCTCTACTATTTCTTTTGATTACTCCAGTTGGGGATGTTCGCTTACATATTTAACAAATATCAGCTCTCCCTTCAATATATGATATAAATACAGCTTCGTTGAATTAGAATGGATACTTTATTATTATTAAAATCGAAGAATTTGAAAATTAATTGTTTGAAAATGATGCAAGGAAGTTAAATTATCTCTAGCCAGTAATGTTATTTTTCTAATTATTTTTCCGTTAAACATTAAATTATAATTTAAGTATTAAAAGAATAAAAATTTATCCTTGCATAAAAATAAGTAACATATAAATTAAAACGATCTGAAAATAGTTAATTAAATTTAAATAATTTTATTTTGTTTAAAAATGCATATGTATTTATAATTTTTTTCTTTTAAAATTTCAATTTTATTGTTATGTATTTCAATAATAAATATTTATTTTAGATGAAAAAATTAAAAACATTAATGAAGAGTATTTGTAAATTTTTATTTGAATAAAATTTATATATAAAAAAAACAGGTTCGAACCCTGACCTTCCTCATTCGAGACGATAACCTAGACAACCATGCCATCGGGGTCATCGGGACAGGAGTTAAGTTATCAGTATAAAAGCTTACCAAAAGTCTGAGGATCATTTTCTCGAAATTGACTAGCCATTGCTTTTTAATATTTTCATGAATGAACATTCTAAATGTATGCTATCATTATAATAAATCTCATCGCAATCTCAGATTTCAACCTCATGCCTTCCCCTAGTCAGTACATTTTATAAAAGTTATTTATATTAAAAAAATACAAAAATCAGACAAGATTTTTATTATAAAAGTCAGTAAGAAACTGAAAAATGAAATAAGGAATTAAAGACTGTGGATTTAATTCATATGGCAAATTACCAAAATAAAATAAAATTCCATTGATTAAAAGAAGGATTTAAGAAATCACTAAGTATTTAATTTATTGAGAAATTAATTTATGAGCATTCAAGTAATATTGAATTAATAAATACATTAATAAATTTAATAATTCATTTATTAATGGAGTATTATGCGTATTATTGGAAACTAGCCGCCTTTGGCGACCAGCCGGTTCGCCAATCTTAATGTTCGTTAAAATTTTAATAATTAAAAATTTTATGCAATTCCAACATTAATAGATTTTTCAGCAAAATATTTTAAAACTTCAAATTTTGATAGTCATATAATTCACTCATAATATTATAAAGGCCTTCAGACATAACGTGATATGTATCTCTCTCATTTTCTGTTACCCCTCGTAGAATTTATGCTTTAAATTAAAGTGTAAAGGATTAATCAGCAATTAATATAATAATATTTTTTACTGAAACAAAGTATTTTTTTGTAATATGATTACTGAAAGCAGTCACTGAGCGTTTAAACTTTATGGGCACTAAAGAATATCTTTCTTAATTTATGTAATATCTCAAGAATTTGTCAACAAAATTTTCTCAGCTTCATCATGAACGGATCGATTCATTAACAATGTTTCATTTTAAATGCATCAAACACTAAGAAAATAAAATGAATCGTTTAAAATAATCGGTCTAAAACAGGTTTAAAAAAACTACTTAAAAAACGATGTACTTAAAACTATAAGCATATACAAAAAATATATAACTAACATAAATACAATTTACTTACAAAAGCATACAACTAACCTAAAAGTAATTTAAATCGTCCGTTGATAATGGTTACCATGCCAACAATCAGAACACAGTGCGCATGCGTGAATTTTCTTCGCCTTTTACGGTAACGCAAATGCGTGAATTTTTCTACGCCAGTTGGGGTAACGCTATGCAGATTATACATTTTTAATTTCCTTTATTCTGTGTTATTTTAATTCAAAAGTACTTCAGAATGAATCTGAAACATGGATTAATTAACAATGCTTAATTTTAAATGCATAAAACATTAAGAAAATAAACAGAATCGTTTGAAATAATCCGCCGTAAAATGTTAACCCTAGCCTTATTACTGTTGGGAGAAAAAAAACTAAAGCCTTACTCATTTGGCGGTGGGGAAAATGTAAGATTTTTTTGGAGGAAAAGTTGGCGGTGGGGAAAATGGAAGATTTTTTTGGCGGGAAAGTTAGTTTTTAATTAATAATTAAAATTCTAATTAAAATTTCAAAAAAAGGGACACCAGGTGCACATTCCCGACCTCTATGGTATACATGTACCAAATTTGGTAGCTTTATGTCAAACGGTCTGGCCTGTAGAGCGCCAACACACACACACACATTGAGCTTTATTATAAGTATAGATAATATAACAGACTACACTATACAGTTCGGTGTGTACCCTTCAGCTGGGGTTGGGGTTGTTGTGTGCGTGCGTGTATTCACACAAGATCAATTAAAATCTCTCTTTCTCACTTATTCTTACGAGATTCGCTGAAACATTTCCGTTTCTCATAAAATATAATTAAAATGGACTGTAATGCGTATTTAGTTTTTACAGGAAGGATGCAACGACCCAACTTACTCTATATATTTAAAACGAAAACTGTAGAAATGGACCGTGTTTCACGTTATTGCAAATATTGTAACATGTTAAAATGTATTAAATCGTAAAAAAAGAATGCAATGAACCATAAAAGAAATGACATTATCATTCGTTTTGATGTTTCAAAGAATGATAGTAGTCCAGTAATTGTGTTTCTTGATTTTGTGTAAATCAAACTACAAGTGAAATTTGGTTTCATTCGCTTCCGCAGCATTAAATCATAATGCAAGTAATCAAAATTGGGCCAGATTTATAATTTGTGAGTGAAAACTTTTATTCCAAGATAACGACAAATTTAATTAACTCGCATTCATATGCAATTGCATTTACAAAAAATTATCTAATTTTAAATATACAACAATAACAACGTTAACTTAAATGGTTCACACACTGTGTCACATTTTTCATGTCAACTTTTTCCTAACTATCACTCCCACTAGGAGGACCTCGTAATTGTGGATGAGAAATTTCTGGCATGGTAATTGGTTCTTGCTACCCTGATGGTACAAAAAAAAGGGGGGGGGTTGCCTCCATCGATGATGGAATGTACTTCCCAAAGGAAAGGGTGTACCGTAGCCGGTGATGGCCCTTAGGACTCAACCACAGTTCTCGGTAGTGTTGCTGTTGTGGCGGTTCAGTCATTAAAATTTTTTTTCCGTATACCTCAGAGCAGATCGAAGTAGCTGGTTTAAGGTTTTCCCAATTATCATATAGGTTATGTACTAGCAGAAATTATAATCTTGCCTACAGTCTAGTGTAACTGCTGTATAGTAACCGTTTGAGATTTCATTTCCCTCTTCGACTTTATCTATCAGCGGTTTAAAATTTTCCAATTTCAAAATCCTGAAAAAATGAAAATCTGAGAGATCAAAAATTTTAAATACAGAAACGGTAAGATACCAATATTTAAGTAATTTAAGCATCGTTCTAGATCAACATAAATTTAAAAAATACACTATAAAATTAATAAAAACATCAGAAATGCTAGACTCCCATTTGAAAACTAAACATACGAAGTAAAATTATTCCCCAAAAGATTGAAACAAAAAAAAAAAAAAAAAACTAAAAGGAGAAGACGTAACTTACTATTCAGCAAAGGTAAAATGAACTATTTCAATATTCTCGCATTCAAGTGTGAAACGCCCACAAAATTTAGTCAAAGGTCATCACACAATTTAGTTTGAAATTCTTAGCGCCATCTATTGACATTATTTTAAGTCGAAGGAGAAAAAACAAAGAAAAATAAAACAAGAAAGCATATTTTCATTCGTGAAATTCGGTTAAAACATAGATATATCCTGTCTGATTAATCCATCTATATTATAATATTTATAAAAAAATAACTAAAATATAATTTTTTAAGATTATTTGTTACTTCAATATAAGAATATTTGTGATAACATTTTTTTAATCATGTTCAATTGAAAAAAAATTAATTTTTTGGAAATTTTAGAATTGAAATTACGAATTTTAAAATTTTAAAATCAAATGTTTATCTTACATAGTTAATACTTACGAAAGTTTTTCCGTTAAAAATTTCTATTTTTACATCCAAATAAGTACCCTTCAACTTGTTTTTGCTAGCATCATTGGATTTTAATTCTTTTGGATAATTTGAACTTTAAAATTAATTATAAAATTAGAATAATCTATGTTTTACAAATGTAAGCTATCAATATACCTAAAATCGTTTATTATTTAATGATTAATTATTTTCTCTTCAATAAATGCAGGAAAATATTAGCCACAATGCACTTGGAAAAATTGTTCACAAGAAATCTCCTTTTACTTGAATGTAAAGATTTCTTTAAAAAGAAAATTTTATGAAATATCAAATTTATGTAGTACAAGTTAATTTTGTTTTAGCAATAATATCTATTTAAATATTCATTATATTTCATAATTCGAACATTTATTAATTTTGGATTTATAGGGATTCGGTACTCAGAAACATTTTTCCTCGATTTCCAAGAAATTTTAAAATTTTGCGATTGATAGATATAAACTATGCATTAACGTAAATTTCTAAAATATTTTTCAGTTTCAAAAGTTACAAATTTATATTTTTTTAAAAATATCAACCCTTTTTTTAAAAAAAAAAATGCTTCTTTTTGTAAAAGTTTCAATATTTTTCTCCAATTTTTTTAAAGAGACCTCACATTGTACTTAACAGAATAAGGGATCCGATTTTTGATATCTATACATATCAGTTTCTGAGAAAAAAACAATAAAAAATTTTGTGATTTTTTTTTTTTGAAAATATGAGATTTTTTTACTTTTAACATTTTAGAAAAAATTCTCATCAGAATTTTCACAAATCCATCCCTAATTCTATTCAGCATGTATTTAAGAGCAACCAGAAAAAAAATTCATACAATTACAACAAAATGAGATTGACTTTTAACATTTTGTAGCAAACAGAATTTTGGGGTAAAAAAAGCAAATCTTTTTTAAATAGCTTTAAAGTTTTCAAAACAAAAAAATTGTGATAAAAAACATCTGATATCAAGCTGGGTTTTTTTTCTCAAAGCAATAATGTGACATTTGTAAATCCTAAGATATCAATTTTATTAATATATATTATTATCATATTTATTAAACACTTCGCTGATTGTTTTTCTTTTATGCAATCATCTTAAATGCTTGATGCATTTACAGAGAGCTAATTTTGGAAAAATAATAGAGACTCTTCAGAAAACTGAAAAAGATCATGGATGTTCACTTTCTTACTGAAAAAAACGGAAGCATATTCTTGCTTCTTCAAGATTTTTTAGAATTCCAGATTTTGTAAATTCCCTTCTTTTCCATAATGCAAAATTTAAGATTGGTAAGCCAAATTTGAGCGTTTGTAGTAAAATAATAAATTATATTGGTGAACAGTAGGATAGCTATACAGAATACCACTCCACCTTTTCAAACAAAATATCATTTTGAAATTATTGATATAATCAATTTCTACATATTCATTTTCTGAATAAAATCAATTCATTTTAAATATATGAACTATGAAATCAAGCTTTATGTAATGAAAATATTAATTTATCTCAAATTGGATACGATGAAGTGTCATTCTTTTAATATTTTCATTGTTTATATTTTTGAGCCAGATTTACTCTTCATTTGAAATCTTGCACAGTAAATAAGAAAAGAAATCTTTTAAAGTTCTTTATGAGAACATTTTTGTTTTTATTGTTCTTTTTTCGGTTCCTACATGCTTTTTGTTTCTGAAAAGTACCCTTTTTGTTTTGATATCAATGTGTGTAAAGTTCTGTACGTTACTTACTTAAAAATACGCATCTCCGCTTCCAGTATCAACTCACTCCTATTGATAAAATCCAAATACACTGACGCATGCGTAGGAACACGGAAGATTTTTAGCTCCTGAAAACCAACAATATTAGTTATTTTATTTGACTATTGTTTTTTCATTCAGTTTGATATTCTACCATATTTTATGATTTTGAATGGAACTATTAAATTTTTTTAAAGAAAGATGTATATTTTTAGCTTTTATATCTTAATATTACTGTGTATTTTTATAATCTTAAAACAAGGTGATATTTTTTACGTGATTATGTTTGTAGTCTATCTGTAAATGGTGATATCTATGGTTAAAAATTGCAGGAAAAGATCAATACAAAGGACTCTTGGACCTTGAACCATCAAATTCAGCAACAGATTCTTAGTAAGAAAGGATTTCAAAAATTTTCATAAAATTTCATCATTAAAAAATTAATATCTTTTCTCAATAACTTGAGATAACTTTTGTACAAATATGTCACATCCCTTTAAAACTCAACGGAATTTAGAATTATCTTTTCAGCTATATGGGTTTTATTTCTGTATTATTCTATTCTAATTTTTATAAATATATCAAAATATTTTTCAAAAAGACTTTTTAATTATTTATTAACTGTATTCTTATATACGCATATTACAAAAATATTAAATTCGGTTTTTGTTTTCATGTTCACGGAGCCATAATTAAGCCTACATTTTTTAGAATAATACTGTAAGTGAAGAATCTTACAGGATTTTGAATTAGAGGCTGTAATCTTCTTAAGTTTTTTTCCTTGGTTCCTTTATCCTTTTTGTAAGTAGATTGAAAAATAATACATAGAGTTTAATCAAGTGGTTCATTTTTGTTATTAGATAAGTACAACCAATAAAACTAAACTCCTTAAGAAGTAATTTAAATCTTTTTTTCTTCCGGAAGTGATATTTTTTATTGTTGCTTATTTGTTGACGTTAAAGTTAATTGGGTACGAAGGAGAAACAAAAGAGAAAAGCCTAATCCAAAGCAAAAAATATTTTCTGGTAAATTGCTTGATCTTATCTGCATTTAGAATTGTCCACACGTAAGAGGAAATTGGTTGGTTAAGACTAAAATCGGCTTTTGAAATTAAAAAATATCGATCCAAAAATTGATGCATTTTCTTTTTGGTTTTTCACAGTTTTTGACTTTCTACTGCAAGATATATTATTTACAAATAAGTTATTTTATTAAAAAGCTAAAATAAAGATTTAAAAATAAAGATTTCTTATTTGTTTTGAAAAACAAAAAGGTTGTAAACATAATTTAATCATTGTTTAGGTATTCAAAGTCTCCAATAGCACACATATATTGTACAATATTGTATGATATCAAATATTATACACATTATTATATAATATTGTTGGGATAATATAACATCGTGCAATGTATAGTATTTAGCAACATGCTGTGATACTTTAGTTTCATAATTTATCATGCACAGTTGAGAATGTTGAGAAAAAATTAATTGCACATATTAAAATAACTCTTATTTTAATTTCATTCTTTTACTTAAAATTCAGTATAAGAAAGAAATTTAAATATAAAATTTTACTGAAAAAAATTATTGCGCTTGATTAAAGGATGTTCTTGAAAGTTAACATAAAAAAAATTAAAGTAAAACAAAGAGCACAAAGATTTTATTAGATAATATAAGTGATAATAATGCATTATTAAAAAAACTGAAAATTAGAACACATGAAAATTTTAATTTTGTATATAAACGATAAAAAATTAATAATGTAGAATGGGATAAAACATAAGAATCTAATTTTTTTTTTACTTGAATCAGAAAAAATTACAACAGAAGAAAAAGGGAAACATAAAAAAATCCCAATTTTTAAAAATAAAAACGAAGTATAAAACGACAGTGGGATAAGGCTTGAGAATTTTAATTTTTAATATAAAAGATAAAATTTACTCTAATCGAGAATAAGATTGGGTGTGATAATTCCAATTTTTTCGTATTAATAAAAGAAATTTATAGTAGAAATGAGTGCAAGATTTTGCACTCACTTCTACAATGGGTGCAATAGTTCTACTATGAGTGACAAAATTTAAACTTGCAAAGTAAACTACATTTTACTATTTAATAATATTTAAAATAATATAAAAATGATTTTTCTATTATAAATTAATTTAAAAAGGAGATTATTTTTTCTTATTTTTAATTAATAAGAAAAGCAATCATAAAAATTAAAATCGTTTGCACTTTCAACACTAAATTTCTAATCTCTATTTATAATAATGCTCAATGTGTAGTGTGTGTTGGGGTTCTATAGGCCAGTCCGTTTGACCTACAGCTACCATATTTGGACCATGCATACTTTGGAGATCGGAAATGTGCTCCTCGGTAAACTTTTTGTGAATTTTTAAATAGAATTTTAATTAATTACAAATTAAGCGAAACATTGGCGGTTTTTCGCAATAACTTACGAAAATATTATCGCACAAAAATTATTTTTACATCAAATTAAAGTTAAAAGTTTTAATGATACCGATTTTTTTGTATATATATTAAGTTTCTTTTTTAATGAATTTTTAAATAAATATTTTAACTATATTTTTTACAATTTTTTTCGCGCAAAATAAAAATAAATTTAAATTGTATGAGCACGTTTCGCGCGCATGAGAAAAATTTAGCTTTTATCAACTTGTTGAAATCACATTGATAAAAGTTCAAATTAAAAAATACATTAAGCACCGGTATTACACCCGATACTTGAATTTAAATCTAGAACATTGCAATTTTCGGCACGTTTCTGTTTGAAATGAAATAAATGTAAAATATGATATTTTCTAAAAAAAAATTTCTATGTTTTTTACAATATTAATATTATTAAAACAATAAATCAATTATATTTAAGGCAAATCTGATTTAGCATATACAGAATATCCACTCCAATCGCCACCCAACTGCTATTTTGTAAAATCTTTAACAATATACATACATCTGTTAACAAAATGATTTAATGAAGTAAATAATAATATTTTATGTAAATTTAGTCAATAAATATTCTGACGAATTATGAATTTCAAGTTCTTACTAAGACCTTCTGCCTTATGAATCATCTTTAACAAAATAAGTTTGAGACACTAATATTTTAAATAAAAAAAGAGTTGCACACCAATCAGCTAATTCAGTCACTAAAGTTGGCCAATTTATGAAAATTCGAACATCACAATTCTATAAAAATGGTCGATTTTAAACCATTTCATCGATCATCTCAAAGAAGCCAATCATCTCAAGGTTTCCCAACAATGATTGGTCTAGATTTTGAAAATGCCGATTATTCCAAAATTGTAACATTTAAAATTTAATAAATCGGTCACATTTGATCGCAGAAGAGAGAAACGCTTATTTATTTAAAGTTGGAGTGTCAAGAATATTTTGTAAAATATGATTCCTTAGGATCACAGCACTGTCAAAAATTTAAACCTCATAAATTTTAAAGTATAATTATAGACAAAAAAACTGCATTTTACAATAAATCCGTTAATTTTTTGTTGGATAATTTTTTGAGATATTATAAATTATAAAAATTATTCTATAGTGCACAGAAGACTTCAATGCCGAATGGCTCTGCTGTTAGCTCTTATATATATATTTTTAAAATGACATGCTTGGTTTCGGTAAAAAAATGTCTATTAAAATTGCAGTTTAATCATTTCGCCTTTAATTTAAAATTGCATTTTACTTTCGCTGATAGAAAATTAGAAAGAGATATGTAATACAGTGAACAAGGCGGCTTAAGTCCTACATAACATTATAAGTGAATTATATGACTATCGAAATTTGAAATTTAAAAACATTTTGCTGAAAAAACTAATATGAGACTAAGCAACAAAAGATATTTAATTGAAAATTTTGGCGAGCATTAATACTAGCGAACCAGCTGGTCGCCAAAGACGGTTTGTTAATAATAAGAAAACCCCTTTATTTTTTCCCTGAAAAGCGAATCATCATTTTTCCTCAACCGATATTGCATAATCAGTTTAATCTTCTAAGATAACTTAGTTTTATCATCTTCATTATCTTCTCCTGAATATAGGCAATAAATCCATAGCTTACACTCAAACATTGAATCTAGCTTCCAATAAATTGTGAATATAATTAATTGCAGAAAGATCCCCAGCATCATCCCTAAGTTCCCCCAAACTTAATGGATAAGTCACAGCGTTTTCATCACTTCCGGATTCCAGCTTCTTCCATAATTCTTCTTTTTATGCGTCATAGGTATTTACGCTAATCTGCCAAAGAAAAAGTACTACTTAGCAAGACTGAGATGAGTACTTATACCATAATTAACCATATAAAAATCCATCTTAACTCACTGACATGTGAATGGTTGTTGCTCTTTGCTGGTCAAAATTTTGTCAAAAAGTATTTATATAATATGTAAATTAATCATTAGGACTGCATTTTTTTTATTTCTATGTATTAAATCAAGAAACTTGTTACATATTTCAACTCAAAATTGCAACGACAAAAATAAGGTTTTCAAGAAATTCAGACTGTATGTTTGAAACTTTATTGTAGTAGCTAAATATTTCGATCAAAAGTTGCACAAAAGTTTCTTTCATATTTTTAACACTTTTATTAAACCTGACAATTTTATTACACCACTAAGCACGCCAGCAATACTCTCAATTTGCACCATTCTGTCTCAGAATACATTTCATATATTTTTAAAATTATCATTAATTATTCATTATTGTCTTATATATCTTCAAATATGAGAGACAGAAACAATTCTTCTTCATCTAAAAAATAGTTTAACAATATTTCTAATGTCTCTAAAATCCATTTTTATTACTTTCTTCTCAAACGTGCTATAAAACTGGATAAACTTTGTTTCTACGCAAGAGCAAAAACAGGAAATCGATTCTGAGTTAAAAAGCAATATTACACTGTGAGGCGAACTGGTTTTCTATGACTTTTCAATCCCTCTTAAGAAAATCTAATGCAACCTTTAAAAATAATTGCTTTAGGTCGTCGTTAGATTTAAATACTTTATACAAAATAAAATTAATTAACTTTCATATTTACAAATTGAAAAGGATTAAGACTGTTGTGATTCTTCAGCGCTTTTGCATATGCCATTCTTTTTTTAAATAATATTCATGCTATAATCGAAAATATTCTCAAGATTTTATAAAAATAGATACTAATATCTATTTCAATTTTTTATGTTATTTTCTCATATTTAATCATTATTTCTTTATGCCAGTGTAATTACTTCGTTATTACCTTTAATAACTGTAAATTATTTTGATTCTTATTGTAAATTATTGACCTAATATACATATAATATATATATATATATATATATATATATATATATATATATATATATATATATATATATATATATATATATATATATATATATATATATATCTGTGTGTGTGTGTGTGTTTAATGATATTTTAAAATTTAATTTAATCCTAATTACTTTCAAAAGTTTTATCTTAATTTAGCCCATATTAACTTCATTATAAAATGTTCTCTTATTTCCTGATCCCATTCCATTTTTTCTATTTAATTAATTCAACAGAAGCTTTGAAAAATGCAGAAGTCGACGAGTTCTCACGCTCCGCATGAAAGCATAAAAAATTGTCAGTAAAGCGAATTCCCTTGCCTAATTCAACACGTGTAAAGAAATCCCTGTTAGAATCTCATAATATATAAGCACTGGGAAAAATATTTTCTCTCTCTTGCCCTTTTTCTCTCTCTTCTGCCTCTTGTACATAAACAATGCCTCCGGGGATGGGATAAAACGAAGTTTTAAATTCGAAAGTATTTTCTCTGTCTTCGGCCACGATTCTGCTTAAAAAATTATGTATATATATCATAATCTTAGTTAATTTTTAAATTGTTCTCTTAAATTAGCTCATTTTAACTTCATTCTAAAATGTTCTCTTATTTCTTGATTTAATTCCAACTTTTTATTTAATTATTCTTAACGCACCCTCTAAAAAATTGGTGACTTCAGCATTTTCTCATTCTCTGAGTGAAGGGATAAAAATCTGACTAATGTGATGTGCACGCTGACTATGTGCAGATAAGGAAGGTCAAAGGTTCGAATCTCAGCCAAGTCGCATTAATTGAAAGGTTGAACTTTAATTTGAATTTCTTATTATGCATTTTTTAATGTTCTAGAAGATTCTAAAACATTTTTTTAATGTTCTAGAAGCCTCTAGAACTTTCTATAATCTTCTTTATAATTCTAGATTATTCTGTAAAGGTATAAATTCTAAATTCCACAAGCAGCGGAATAAGTTCTTCGGCTGCCTGTTACGAGTTGCTTAAAGCTAATAAACTTGATATTGTGTTACTTTGTGATCTGCTTTTCTTTGCATTTTCGTGACAGTTTATATATATATATATATATATATATATATATATATATATATATTAAACTCTTAATTTAAACCAAATTAATTTCCAAAGATTTATCTTAATTTAGCCCAAAATAATTTCATTCTCTTATTTCCTGATACAATTCCACTTTCTGTTTAATTAATTCAACTGAAGCTGTGTAAAAAATACTGCGCAGTCACTTCTACGTATCAAGTGAAAGTGATACCTTCGTTGCCCTTGTCAAAGGTCAATACGTCGCCGGAAGTCCCATGTTATATAAGACTAGTGATCATTTGTTTCGCTCCTTCCTTCTTTACTTCTGCTTTTGTGCCGCAATGCGCCTTGTAAATAAATCATGCCTGTCTCCCGGTAGAGAAAAACGAAATTAAAAATACAACGTCTCGTCTATGTCTTCAAACCTGCCTTCTGCTGCAAACAAAATAATGTTACATATTATATATATATATATGGTAATTTTTCACTTAATTTGGAGACCAGAAAACTAATTCGTGGTATTAAAAAATTACTAAAATAAGTCTAAAACTTAATCAGAACAATTGAATAATATTCTCACACTTCATAAATCTGCTCCACCAGTAATAGTGCATTATTTGCAAGAAAATATCACGAGGTGAATTTTAATTTCCTCAGAAGGAAGCAACTGCAAATAAATGTTATGATAAAGTTATTTTTAAATCATGTTTCCCAGATTTACGATTTTATTAGTATTTTAAATTATATTTCATTTTAATGAAATGAGATTTCGTTTTTACCATGCTGTTTACTACAAAATTTGTTTTATTCTTTCAATGTTTTTCAGTATTAGCAGTTTATTCCTTTAAAACTCTCCTGATGAATTTTGAATCTAACAAAAATTTTAAATAACACTTCTTTATTTGGCAGAAGAAGTTTACTTTTTCAAATGAAAACAATATTTCCACTTGAAGTAATTATTGTTCGTTTAGTCTGAATCCCAAAATAATTAATTTCTTTTTCAGTTGAAAATGGTAGCCTGTCAAGATTAATTTACTAAACACAACAAATAGAATTGGGAGCTGAAAAAATAAGATTTCCAGCGATATATTAACTGACCCAACCAAAAATAAATAATACTTTAGTTTATTTAAACCATTTTTCTTTCTCTAGTGATTTAAGAATTAGCATTCCAACAATCAGAATAATTCTCAAAGAACGCTGTTTTTAACTGAAGTGTTAATTAACAAATCTATTTATCAAACATCAGAGTTCTTAGTCATTTAGATTAATCAACAAAAGACAAAGAAAGTTAAGAAATAATCATTATTGAATCCCAAATTTTTTATTCACTAGTCCATTAAAATTTATTTTAAAAATATTTGAGGTAAAATAAAATAAAAATTAGATAAAGATTTTTTATTCAAAAGTTGCGGCATGATAATTTTTTCAGGATGAAATTAATGTTTTAAATTTTCTAAATTTCGTAGAATTTCTAAAATTAATTTTCTTATTTAATAAACGTAAATATCAAGTAAATAACTCTGCAGCCATTAAAAAAAGCAAAAGTTTTCACAGAAAATATTTCTTTCAATCACTTGTCTAGTTTAAATGTTGAACATTTTTCTTACCTTGTTCGAATTTTTAAATTTCAACAGCTTTTTAATTAGCTTTTCAAACTAAGTGAAGTTTTCAATCAACAACTTGAGTCATTTGGGTAGTTCTTAAAAGTTTATCCTATCGAAAACTCTTTCTTCTGAACACAAATGGATGCATGTTAATGCTTAATGGGGCAGTAAGCTTTTTAAAAAATGGATTAACATGAAATTTTGGTGAAAAGGAGCTGTGAATAAAAAAAAAATCTGTTCGAAAACTAACGGTTTCTGAATTTTTCGTGATTTTAATTAATTAACTTTACCTTTTCTGTCAGCTTTCTGTGAAGTCTGAAAAGAAAACTGGATATAGCATTATGTATAAAAAGTCATGTATATAACCTTGTTTCCAACAAACATTAATGTTTTTATTGTTGTATGGAAATATACTGTGAATATTTTAGGATTTATTGTTAATTGTTTGAATACACTTTAATTTATATATATTTAAACTTATTTGACTTATGTCAATAACCTCGATGACAATATTTTTTTTTATCTTACATTTTCTTACCTTAATGAAAATGAAATATCGAAGTAGATTAACCTTAGTAGTAGTAGCCGAAAAATATGGTAAATTAAATAAAAAAGAATGAAATTTTTTTAACATGAATAGCTTAAAAAATATCTATCACGTGTTCTTACGAATATTCTGTTCTAGAATTTTTGCATGAAAATTAAATAATAAAATTAAGTAAGAAGAATGAAAATGTTTTTATATTAACAGCTTAAAAATATCTATCACACGTTTCTACGAATAATTTCTTTTTAGAATTTTTGCATTCAGATTTTTTTTGTAGATTAAAAGCATCAAAACAAAGTATTAATATTCTCTGAGAATAATTATTTCAGTTTCAACTGAATTTTGACTTCATTTTCATAGATTTTCATGCGAATTTATTTTCATTAAAAAATTCTCTGTAATAAAGTTTAGAGTATATTTCGGTGCTTATTATATCTAATTATGTATGAATACTATTAAAAAACTGTATTTTCATAATCTGAATTTTAATTACTAATCACTTATATCATCGCATTAAGTAATTTTGTATAAATTAAATAAAAACTAAAAATCTGTAATAAAAAAATCTACATTTTGTAGCATTTTATAACAAGTTGAAGAAAAATATACAGCACATTAATTTAAAGATAAAAATAAACTGACATATAAAGGAATATTAGGCAAATTATAAAAAAAGAAATTTTGCACTTGCAAAACAAATTAAATATATCCTAGTTCTTGAAACATGTAAAATTGATAATCCTGAATTCTTTATATCACACTATAATTTTGCCCCTTTATAGTTACAAAAAATTTAAATTTGCCCTTATATTTAATTAATATATTTCGCGATTTGAAAGTTAAAAAAAAATTAATTCACAAACTTAATTGAATTCAAAATTTTAGAGCATGATGAACAAATCTATATTGTTGCTTCTCTGAATAGTTAGTCATATTGTAAGGAAGAAAATTTTACAGATATTTTAAGCCACATTGAGTGGATTCCTAAATTATTGACACTGATCTTGACGATTTTAGTGAAAAAAAATGAAGGATCTCGAATGTACAAGAATTATTACTTTATCTTTATTAGGATTAAAAATCCAAAATGTTGAATTATTTCCTTAGAAGTTAAATGTGCAACAAAATCTTTGTCGGCCATAAGAGCATTCTGCCGTTATTACTTAGCGATTTGCTGCTGTTTTTTGGATTTTTGATACTTTGTGTTGATAGGCGTTCTACTTTATTTGTTCTTGTATATATTTCTGTTGCATTTTGTTGTTGGTGTTTCTTATTTTTTCTTGTAGAGCAAAACGTCGTTACCAAGTTTTTTGAACATTTTACCCTGTACCCATTGGAAGAATTTTTGTAACAATATATTAAAATTGAATTAATATAAATTTTTAATTCTCATTGTGAATTCCTGATATCATTTTCAAAAAAGATTAACCGGACATAGTCGTTATGTTTTAAAAAAATAGCATTTAACAAAACAAAAAAATGAGGTTTCAACATAGCACTCGATCTAACAAACTATTAAACTGACAAAATATGAGTTAAAAATAAAATTCATTTAAATAGTATTTATTGCGTTTAAATGTTGACCTTGTATTAATATAAATTACTAAGAAAACTAAGAAATATAAATCGACGTTCGCAAGCTTGTACAGCACTACGACTCTCGTTAAAAAGCTACTAACCAATTTTAACAGCTCAAATAAATAAAAGTTGTGTATTATCTGCCATTTCTTTAGGAGAGGAACTTTATTGGGAAACATAAAAATTAATGAAGGGATGTTCATAAAAATTTCAAAAAATCCTTCTTCCAGTATGGTTGCAGGAAGCAAGTAAACGACAGTATATTGGAATCAAGAAAAAAAAGTGCCTACTCAAAGTAAGAGTTTTTGTTAAGAAAACATGGATCTAAATGAGAAGATTATGTTTCATTAGTGATACATGGAAGAAATGGTACTAAAGTAAAGCATTAATTTTGATGAGAAACAATGTGGAAGATCCACTCCAATCAGGTTTAGGAATAAGATTAGTAGCACAATCAACTCTATTTTTTCAGTTCCTGGCTTAATTTGTATTATTCTCTTTCTTTGGCAATCACTTTATTTATCTTCTCTAATGCAATCTGTTTATCCATTTATTACAATCGTTTTTATTCATTTGTTTTGTTTCCTTTTTATAAAGTTAAAAATTTATTTTTTCAGCTGAAAATCATTTAGATTTCAGCTGATACCATGAAGTGCTAACTAAAACCTAATTGAACCATCGGAAGTGGTCTCCCTAAAACTTTCTCACAAACTCTCTAATAAACTTGCCACGCCAGAGAATGCCTTGCACGGCATTGGCGTCAATAGTTAAGCAATATTAACTTTTGGCGTGAATTTAGCATTTTTATTGAATCTGTCGTGTTATCTTTGGTAAGTTATTTGGCAATTAATTCTTGGCATGTGGTTAATAGTATCCGAACAATAATATAATTTGCATTTTAGACACATTTTTGTCAACCGAGTAAAACAAAGATTCGACATAAATCTGCACTTGCAATCGTATACCCAAATTTATTTTACTAATTAAGCAATTGTTTTTTTTAATTATCACATTTATATTTTTCTGAAGATACTGACCGATAGACAGTCAACCCGCATTTGGTTGTGGCTCAAAATTTGACAAGTTCTACACTCTAGATGTTAAATCTGTGCATCGAATCTTACTACCTAGCTTTCTTCGTTTTGTGATGATGACGTGTCTGTGTTACCACGGAAAGGGGGTGCAGTAGCTTCTGAGGGTAAAGACCCCTGAGCACTCAAGGGCAGAAGTCTGACTTCCAGCTCATATAAAGATGAAACTCAGACATTCGCTTGCACAACCCCCTTTTTACAGGGGGTCACATTCACACACCTCACAGTTAGAACACAGATGAAGAACAACCATGTCCGAACCGGAATTCGAACCCGGGACGCTCAGATCACGGGGAAGATGCGCTACACCTATGCCTGGACTCCGGCTCTCTTCGTTTTGTAATTATTGTATCAACTTACATTCGAACAGCCTAATAGACAAACTTCTTTTGAGCAAATTTTACTCAAAACGTGACGACAGAAATTGGTAAATTTGCAGTAAAGACCGTATACCAAATATCAAACGTGTAGATCAGGGCGTTTTCTAGTTATCTTTGTCACAGACGGATATTTTCTAAAAAACGTGTTCCTTGAAATCTGGGATGTCTAAAACGTGGAAATTCATCAAAATCTCGAGTTTGAATTTTTTGACGATTACTATACTTTCTCTATGCTACGTGTACTAGAAAGTAATATCTCCCTGGTTTAACTGTAAAACGTGTTCAGAAAAAGAATATGCATTGTTATAGTCTTTATTTTTATTCATTCATTTATTTTTTTCAAAATCTTTTAATGTTTTTTTGTGTAATTCACCTATGTTTCACAAGGTTATTTGAAAGCGACAAAGAAATCTGAGATTGATATTCATTTCCCAAAAACAAAGACTCAAACTGAAACTAGAGGGAATGATTTCCTATCATCTTAATCATAAACTTATTACCCTTGTTTTAATTCGATTTATAAAAATTTGCAGCTATTGAAAACATTCGTCAGTGCAGAATTGGCAGACGTTTTAAACGATATTATCAGGCGTTCTTGAACACTATTTAAACCCTATGAAAATGAAATATAAAAATTCAACAGTAAAATTTTGTTGTTGTTTCTTATGGCACTTGCCACGGATAAGCCCGCTGTTCAAAGACTGCCGATTTAAGCCTAAGGGGGAGCACCTGTTGTTTTTATCTTAGAGACAACATGGACCATGACTACGACTTAACTACTCATGCATCACTCATTCGCTTGCACAACCCCTTTTTACAGGAGGGCATATTCACACATCACACAGATAGAACAACGGAAGAACAACCATGCCCAAACCGGGACGCGAACCCGGGCGCCCAGATCACGGGGAAGATGCGCTACCCTATTCCAGGACGCCGGGGTAACAGTAAAATTTTTAAATGATTAATCCAATGAGTAGTCGCCATCTACTTCAATAATTGCTTCAATTACCGAATGATGGTTGAATGGTCCACATTGACGTTGCCGGCCAGCATTTGAGTTGTCAAGCTTTCGTCTCCTTCTACGGGTGACAAAAGTGCCTGTTCATCGAAATCTGATGGTCGAATTCTTCCTGGCTTATCTTCCAAGCTAGGGTCGCCGGATTTGAAACTGGCAAACCATTCCCTGCATCGACTTTCGCTTATTGTGCCCTCACAGAAAAGTTTGTTGAGATGACTGCGCTGTTTTCCATCCTTTCTCAAAGTGACACAGCACAATGTGACGAATATGAGTATGGTTATCGACAAGCATTTTTATAACCTAAAAGAATATTTTTCGTTTATAAATTTATAAAATATTGTAAATTTTGATTAAAATATAGCACGTCAAAGAAACGCCTGATAATTATGCACCAACCCAATATTTTGGATGGAGGGTTTGTGGATTCCAAGATTGCGGCAAATCCGTAAAAGCGAGTTTTCTCCTTTCCCCTGACATCTGCGTCCTAAACTCACGTCTAATGGTTTATGTTTTGGACTAGTAACACATTTTTTTACCCTCATTACAAAGAGTTATTGTAAAAAATTATTTTAAGTTGACGTATGATTGTTTCGATATATTATAAAGCTATTTATAAAACTTTTAATAAAAGAATTTGCACCAATAAATTGAAGATTGAGTTCCTATAGGAGCACGCAGAATATCCAGATAGAATTCCAGTTCTCGTCACGGTTTGTTTAACATCATGGCTGTCACACTAGACGCAGTATCTCTGATCCTAATTTTGAGTACATCTATAATTTCACATGGCGTTGCAAATACTTTGTTACTCATGTAATCCCAAAACTGACTTTGATTCATTAACCAATTCGATTCAATGATTCACTTGAAAACTGATCCTAAATTTGTGTATATCAATAATTTCAAATGACGTTGAAAATACATTGTTCCTTATGTAATTGTAAAAACTGACATTGATTCATTGACCAATTTCAGTTATTGATTCATTTGAAAACTGATCCTAATTTTGAGTACATCAATAATTTCAAAAGACATTGGAAATAATTTGTTCCTTTATGTAATCCCAAAACTGACATTAATTCATTGACCAATTTGAGGCCGTTGTTGGCGATTTTTAAAAATTGCGCCAAGCAGGGGGTTAAACTCCGGTCGTACCATTAAATATTTTACGCAATTCCAACTTTAATAGATTCTTCATCAAAATATTTTAAAACTTCAAATTTTGATAGTCATATAATTCACTCATAATATTATAAAGGCCTTCAGTCATAGCGTGATATGCATCTCTCTAATTTTCTGTTACCTCTCGTAGAATCTATGCTTTAAATTAAAGTGTAAATGATTAATCTGCAATTAATATAATAATATTTTTTACTGAAACAAAGCATTTTTTTAATAATATGGTTACTGATAATAGAGTCACTGAGCGTTTAAATTTTATGGGCACTAAAGAATATCTTTCTTAATTTATGTAATATCTCAAGAATTTGTCAACAAAATTTTCTCAGATTCATAATGAACAGATCGATTCATTAACAATGTTTAATTTTAAATGCATCAAACACTAAGAAAATAAAATGAATCGTTTAGAATAATCGGTCGAAAACAGGTTTAAAAAAACTACTTAAAAAACGATGTACTTAAAACTATAAGCATATACAAAAAATATATAACTAACATAAATACAATTTACTTACAAAAGCATGCAACTAACCAAAAAATAATTTAAATCATCCGTTGATAACGGTTGTCATGACAACAATCAGAATGCGCATGCGTGAATTTTCTTCGCCAGTTACGGTAACGAAAATGCGTGAATTTTTCTACGTCAGTTGGGGTAACGCTATGCAGATTATACATTTTTAATTTCCTTTATTCTGTGTTATTTTAATTCAAAAGTACTTCAGAATGAATCTGATACATGGATTAATTAACAATGTTTAATTTTAAATGCATAAAACATTAAGAAAATAAACAGAATCGTTTGAAATAATCCGCCGAAAAATGTTAACCCTAGCCCCATTACTGTTAGGAGAAAAAAATAACGGAAGCCTTACTCATTTGGCGGTGGGGAAAATGGAAGATTTTTTTTGGCGGGAAAATTAATTTTTAATTAATAATTAAAATTCTAATTAAAATTTCAAAAAAGGGACCCTAGGTGCACATTCCCGACCTCTAAGGTATACATGTACCAAATTTGATAGCTGTATGTCAAATGACCTGGCCTGTATAGCGCCAACACACACACACACACATTGAGCTTTATTATAAGTATAGATATAGATTTACAACTTATTATAATTTACAACAATAAAATAAAAACATTTATTTATTTTTTAATTGTATTAAGCAATCAATATGTTTGTTTTTTAGTTGCCAGGATCTTAAAAAAATATAAAATTGGCTACTTAAGTTTATTTTCGCAGCGAAATCGGGCAAAAAATCTAAGTTTTTTTTTTTTTTCTGTTATCGAGTGAGGAAAATATTTTCCTCTCTTCCCACACCGAAATTCAAGGCGCATTTCCTTCTGTTAATATTTTTCTTGTCCTGTCCACGCCTCGTTGCTTTAATAATGTTATTTTAACCTAAATGCATTTGCTTGTGAAATGAATCTAATTTTCCTTTGCTTTTTAAGTACGTAAGCACAAAATTGCCGAGAAGAATTGTTTTGATAATTTTTATTATATTTCGAGATTGCAAAAATTTTATAAGATCCGTGTAAGAAACAGGATTAAACAGTAACAGTATAAATGAAGGAAAATAAAAGAGAGAACCGAATAATATAGAAATTTTTATACTGGAGAATTTATTTTCTTTTGGTAAGGACTAGAGAAAAAAATTTAATCTAAAATTAGAGGTTTCTGTGATGGATGGCTATACACGATTGGTAGAAAGTTCATAAAAACTTTAAAAACTCATTAAACTCGAAAAAAATAACCAAAATAAAAAACGTTTTGCAGGTTTAGCATCGATAGGTCATTGGATTTTTTTTAAGATTAGAAAAAAATAAGAAACAGCCAACAGATGGCGCTGATACGAACGATTTAGTTGAAAATATGCAAATGAGACAGATGATTATAAATACTTATGCTCTTGATCGAGAATTAAGAGTCTTTTGCCTTCGGATTCAGCAGAGAGGTGGGCTCTCTTCAAAATTGATCAAGACCCCTCTTTGGTCTTTAACATATTATGGACAGATGAAGCTCATTTTTCGTCCCAGGGCGACGTTGGTACACATAACTGTCGCATCTGGCCGACGTCATATACACGAGTGTACACTAAGAAACTATTGCTTTCCCCCGAAGTCACAGTGTGGTGTGGGTTCACTGGTTCCTTCAGCATTCTTTTTCTAAAAAGTACATTGTCCAGTAAATGCCTAGTAATGTAAAGTGGTGACAGTAAATGCTCAGCGTTATTTATCACTTCTGCGGGAAAAGCTTGTTCCATGCTTGCGTGAAAAAGATGCGTCTTCTACTGTTATTTTTATGCAAGATGGAGCAACAAGTCCCACTGCCATTCCAGTAAAGGAATTCTTGATACAGATGTTCGGGGAAGAGAGAATCATTAGTAGATATTGCTAATTTCCATTTCCTCTTCGGTCTCCAGATCTGACACTAGCAGCTATGGGGAAATTTTAAATCCCAAGTGTATCTATTTCGCCCATCCAATTCACCAAGAGCCGTCATGTATACAGCCGGACATGCTGCATTATGTCGTTGCTGGGTTTATGACTCGCCTGCAATATGTTATCACCTATAGTCGTGGACATATGGAACACATATTGCTATAATAAATGATTCGGTAACATTATTTTTATTTGCGTGTTTTTTCTTTCACTTATGTATGAAACGCCACCTATCAGCCGCTTTTTGAATTATTTTTTTCTTCTATTAAACAAAAATCCTGTGACTTATTCGATGCTACATCTGCAAATATTTTTTTATTTTGCTTAATTTTACAGGTTTTATAAATTTTTAAAGTTTTTACGGACTTTTTGTCAACTCCATTTCTCAGGGAAAATTCGATATCAAATGGTTGACAGTGTTATGATTTTGAGTGAAACACAAGCTATATAGCCTTGCATTCCTGTCAACCGGTCTGGGTTATTGTCATACCATGGATTCCATCAAATCGGCTTTGAGCAATATTTTCTTAAGTTGAAGGCTGTATTTCTCTAGAGAAACTTACTATAAAATGGTTGGGTTGGTATATCTATGAAACAACAGTAGTAACAGTTTGGAGGAATCCATGCCAAATACCGTTATGGCATGGATTCCTCCAAACCAGATCAATGCACATCAATCCAAATATGTACTTCTGATATTTAAGGCGTTCTGAAGTCTCTTTTAAAATGAAACATAGTAATAACTATATATATATATATATATATATATATATATATATATATATATATATATATATATGGGTTTTTTTTCTTTACTTTAAATTAAGAAGCTTTATATTCGGCATTAATAAGTTGGAAATATACATGCTTTGGAAAGAACATTAAATTCAATTTTCCTATGCAAATCAAACACCTTCAAACTTCGCTCTGATAAAATTTGTTAAAAAAATGATAAACAATCCTATATTTTTGAAATATGGAATTTCCTTTAGTAAAATACATTAAATGAATCAATATTTAAAATTGGAAGAAATTTCATTGACCTAAATTGTTACGTATTTAAATTATCGCGTTCGAATATACGAACAAGTTACAGACCGACAGACGGTCAATCACCAACGGATTTTGATAGATATTAATACCCATATTTAATACATATTTGTATTTCATATGGATCAAATTATATATAGAATCTCGTTTCGTTTTCTAATTAGCATGTTAACTCGTTCTTGAACAGATGGACAGACAGACTGTTTTCTGAATGGACATTGTTCAAAATTTGACTGAAATCTACATATTGAGTATAAAGATTATATACCAAATTTCATCCTTCTGGTTAAAGCGGTTTTCAGTTACCATGTGCCCAGATGGACATAATTCTAAAAACGTATAAGGAGGTTTTCGTCGAAATCTCGAATTCGAGTATTTGTGATGATTGCAATGCTTTACCTTTGCATATGAGAAAATAAAAGAGCATCATTCAAATCTCTATCCTCATCAAAAGCATAGTACTTTCATCATATACAATGGTCTATAAAAATTGCTGATACCATTATACTAATGAAATAATTACTACTAATTCCTTTAAGCAATTTATAAAAGATTATATAACCTGATCATCTTTGAGTATTTGATCCTTATTTAAGAGTCATTTGCGAAGATTTATGTATTTTCAAAGCATATAGTTTGCGATATTTGGAGTTTTTTCGATTGAATACTTTAAAACAGGTATACTGGTATCAGTATTCGATTACAAAGCAACAATGATATAGGATAAATATAAAAGGAATCTAAAATAAGAATAAAACACATTAGACTCAAAATTTAGGCAGTATAGACAACTAAATTTTTTTTTTGATATTACAGACAAAATAAAGTATAGCTCTTTCTTTCGATGTAAAAATATTTTTCGATATATAAGTTCCAACTCTTATTTTTGTTTTGTTTTGTTTAAAATATGAAAATACGATGTCAGAATTAGAAAACGCAATTTGAAAGAAAACAATTAGATTCTATCAACGTTTTGGCATCCTTTGACGAGACATTTAAAAATAAAATGCTTATTGTTCTTGAAATAAATCATAAATGCAAATAAAAATGAAGAACTTTTGAAACAGAATTGGCAATAGCTCTCTGTATTTCCATTTCAACTGATTGAGCTGGAATATTTTCACAAACATTTCCGTGGGAGCTGAATAAGAAGTGTAGATCGTCTGAAAGAGTTTCAAAGCACAACAATAGGGATCGGTGATATTTTTTATCGCTTTTACAATTTAATATGCATAAGAAAACTTTTGTAGTTGAAACTCGATTATAATTAGGCTTACTAGTAAAATTAACATTATTTATGTTGTTTCTCTAGTAAAATATTTAGGGAGTAGTATTTTAAGGTGTAAAGCTCTTATCCAATTTCTTTCAATAGTTTTGGCCGTACTTTTAAAATATTGAATATGATACAATACTTTGAAAAGGAGAAAGTCTTCAAGACAGTTTCGCTTTTAGTAGTAATTCCTATCTACAAATAAAGCGGGAATGATGTATACGGAACTTTCTTGCATATTTCCTAATAAAGTATTTCACCTTTCCACATATAAATTAAGAGTCTTATCAGAGAAGGCATTGGGCTCTAGATATTTTATTTTCAGCTTTTCGTAGATGAGGGCTTTGTGCCTTGTTTACGAAAAGGAATGAATCTGCGTTTTGGACAAATTTTTTTCAACCGACAAAAAACACTGAACTAGAATTAAAGTAACAAAAAAGATACGCCAAATTTCATTTATCAAAGTTGCTCTATTTTTGAGAAGTACATCTACATGAATGCGAATATACAGACAGACAAACAAACAATCTACCTCTCAAGAGATTTATTCCAAAATGGGACACGAAATGATACTTTAAATGCTGAAACAATGAACCAAATTTTATGAATTTAGTTCGTTTAGTTTTGAAATCACCATATTGACTTGAATTCAGCCAAAAAGACAAGTAAAGGTTTTGAGGAATGAATTAACTCCATTCAAGTTTCACTCAGTTAATCAATCCCACTCAATGAATTCATTAAAGTTTTGAATGGCTTCCATTTAAAACTTGATTGGATCAATATATTTCGCGTAAAGACCACATATTAATTTCAACCATCAGGTTCAAAGACTTTTTTTAAATTATTGTATCAGTCAGAATTTCAAAAATGTATTTTCTTGCCTCAAGGAAATGAGGAGTTCCATTAAAATCTCGAGCTCGAGCTTTATGACGATAGTAATACTTCCTCGTTGTATACTTCATATATAGTAAAAGCCCACGGTTTTTACCAACTCATCAAAATAGAGAGCATTAATTAAAATGGAAACAGAAACTAGTAAACCAGTTTCTAATCTTTCTAAATCTAAAAACATATACAAATTCTTATTTTTATCTCTTTAATATTCAACTTTCTCTTAAAACAATTAGATTTATCTAAGGAAGCGTATCCTCATGTGCAAGTTACTTTATCTTATTTAAAATTTAATTGAAACGATTGGGTGAAATGTGAAAGAAAGCTTTTTTTTATAAAAATAAGTCGGGGAACTTCACGTTATTCTTTAAAAAGGCATATATTGAACTTCTAGTTTCTTTTAATGTAAAAGATAAGCATTTTTAGGACTTATTCCTTGTTGTTTATACATCCTTCTTTCTAAAGTAAATAATTTTCCAAATGCATTTAAAATACAAATTTAAAAAGGATCATTTTGAAGAAATGCATTTTTTGAATAGCACACTTGCATAAGCTTGATATTTTCGCTTAAAAATATACGAAGTATTTCGTTTTATAAATATAGGAAATAAAAAAAAAATTAACTAAATTGGTGTCATCCAAGAAGACTGAAACGTAATCATTTAATGTTCTCTAGTTACTGTATCTTTAGTTAATATATTTTAAGAAAAAAAAAAACTTAAAATTTCCCGTTTTACATCGCCTTTTACTATGACAATGAAACAAAGGAAACGACGAATAATAAGAAACAATACACTAATTTTTCCGGCAAAGTGAGCATGTTTAGCGAGACAAAATGCAAATACCGAAATGATACGACATTACTGCAGTAAAGTTTGTTGAATGCCAAACTAATTTGTTAACTTCTGCATAAGGCAGATTTTTATTTCTAGAATTTTTTTCACAGAGAGATGTCAACTATCTTATTATTTCACAAGAGATAAATTCTTTTTGAAACCCATTTTTCAGAATTTTATTTCAAAGAGTCAAAGAGACTTTTTATTTACTTAGAATAAATTTAATAAAAAGTTTTTTAAAATACACTTAAATTAATCGGAGTATTAAGATTTTTATACAACAGCATATTGCATATAAATCCTCTTTTGGAATATATTATCTCTATGTATATAAAATTCGTTGTAGCAACATATGCATATATTATCTAAGTCCCCATATCCTCCTAAATAACTGGGTAGAATCTTATCAAACTTTACATACTTATTTAAAATAAGCAAAATAATTCTATTAACTTTTCAAAACGTGAAGTTAATTAGATATTCAATTAAATAAAGTTTAACAGAAATCGATTCATCATTGATTTAATACAAGGAGACTAAATTTTCAGTCCAGTTTAATTCGCGGTCACACTACAAATGAATTAAGGAAAATATTCTTTTCATGTTTCACTTCAATTTAGCAGAGGAAATTTTTTTAAAAATATTTAAGACAGAGAAAACTTTTAGACGGAAATGGCTTCTCATATAATTTTAAAAATTAAGTTTAGTTTAATTATATTAACATCCCATTTTAAAGCAATACTAGGGCTATTTTAGGACGGACTTCGTAATTTTGAGCCTCGGGCAGATGATGAGAACAACATCTGAGCTGGCACCCCTCTCTCCACGTCACACAAGCGGGATAATATTTGACCCGGACTGTTTAACATGCACCAGACCCGCTTTCACGACGGTTCTTCGGTGGAATCGAGTCTCGAACCTGGAACCCTCCGCTTCCGAAGCCGTGACCTTACCACCAGGCCACCGCGGCCTTTCAAAAATTAAATAAATATGTATATATTGTTACGAACCTGTGATGCGGCTTCCCAGCATAGTGGGTTCCATAGGAGATCCCAGATATTGGCGACTTTGGCGCCAAAATAGATTATACCCGAAACATCGAGAATTTTCCCGATCCATCCAGTAGGAACGGAGTTACGCCTCGAACGTTCTTGATTGGCTGATAGGCTTCTAGCCCCGCCTCCCGAGACCTATAAAAGGAAGCAGCCGTGCCGAGCAGCGGTGAATTGGAAAGTAGTCGGAATCGACAGAAAGAACTGGCCTTCCAGAGATTAGCGGAGCAGCGACGGAGTCAAGTGAGTGCTGAATTAAGTTGTGCTCTACGGTCTGCATTAGAGTCTGTTGTGCGCTGTTGTCTGCACGTCTCGGGTGAAGATAATTGAGTGCTGTATATAGTTGTCGTCTTTGTGTTGTCCTGTGTGTCTTCGTGTAAATAAACGCCGTTGTTTCATTTTCTACTGCCGCCTGCTGATTGAGTGTTCTCCACACCATATGACTCCCACTATCCAAAAGAACACCGGAATTTTCGCAACAATATAATAAAGTTATCTCCCCTTGACATTCTGCAATTGTTTTAAGTTTCACATTTTATCTAATAGGTGGTGTGCAGTATGGCAACAAATTGTTAAGCTTAGTTGTGTAAAATTAAGCAGAAACAAGAAATTGTTTCATTAACTGATAGGGAAACAATTTCTTGATAAGGTAGCAGATAATAAAATAATTTCTTGATTTTAAGATAACAATAAAATTCAAAGTAATTCCATTCGTCTTCTATGCACTATTGATACTTATTTAATAAATATTTAAATGCTTTTTTTAATTGCTATCAAAACATGGATTGGAGCTGTTTGAATGATTGAAATATCGACAAAATAAAATAATTTTAATTTCCTGATTTTGTAGAAATAAGCAAATAAAGTTTTTAAAAAAATAGAGAGAGAGAGAGAGAGAACGAAAAGAAATTCCAAATCATTCGAACACACTGGATAATTCAATTCACAAATTTAATTTATTAATTTTTTTGTCACAACTCTACGAAAATGAGCGAATAGTGACAGAATGCATTATTGCGCACTGACTGTGATAACAGTGTTATTCTGGACAAATTCTGGTCAAATGTTTTATATGGAAATATTAAGTACTAACAATTAAAAAAAGAAGTGCATGATAAATAATAAGTTCCTTATTAGAATCTCAAATAATGTGATTTTATAAATAATTATTAGTCCGATTGAATCATTTCTGTGCTCCAAGAGAGAAGAATATTAAAGAAAAAAAAAAAAAAGAAAAAAGTAATAAAGGATCAAAACTCTAATTTTTTCCTTAATTAAGTTTGACTCAAATCAATTAATTAAAGGAAATTATCAAATTTGTTCATGTTGTTGTTTCTTATGGCACTTGCCATGTACAAGCCCGCTTGTTTTATGCCATGTACTTGTACTTGCCATGTTTTAAGCCGGTGGGTGAGCGTCTCTTGTTTTTATAGTAGCGCTTACTAAGGCCAAGAGTACGACTTAGCTACTCACGCATCACTCATTCGCTTACACAACCCCTTTTTACAGGAGGGTACATTCACACATCTCACAGATAGAACAACGGAAGAAGAACCATGCCCAAACCGGGACTCGAACCCAGGACGCCCAGATCATAGGGAAGACGCGTTACCCCTATGCAAGGATGCCGAAAAATTTGTTCATATTTTGTACAGGTGTTTTATTATTATATCGAAATATTTAATTTTAATTCGCTATAAATCTACTTCAGAGAATGTATTATAATGAAAGAAAGTAGGAAAATTCACCAACTTGAGATTATTTGTTTACAAAAAACTATTCAAAGGGAGAGAAAAACGAAAGAACTCCAGTGCAAAAATATCCTTCCACAGTTACTTTATCTTAAGATTTTTTTTGTTTGTTTGTTTTTCTTCGAAACTTTCAGTATTTCAATATTATTAACTTATTTTTGCCTTTGAGTAAATATTAAAGATTACAAAGCTTTTTTTTCCCTTTTGTTATGGTTGTTCAAAACATCGGTACATTTTTATCGACTCCTCATTTTTTTATTATCTAAGTACTGTGGCTGATTGTGATGAACGAAGCGTGACAATCACTTAAGTTATATTAAACTTTTTAAAAGATTGAAATTTCAGCTTTCTTTTTTTTCCTTTCACTATTTTTTATTCTTGTTTAATTCATTCTTGAGTGTCATCTGGTGTCATCTTTATCTCTATGGACTTAATAAAATTCTAAACATCAACGTTTTGATTGAAAATCTTGTGTTTTATGCTATTTCTATTAAATTCAGTTCATTTTCATTCTTTAAATTAAAATGTATTTTTGAAAAATACAACTTAAAAATATTCCTACTGCTTTATTTCATTTCATTCATTCTAGAAGCCCGCCGAAAACAATTTTTTAAGCTAAAAATAGTATGGAATATCTTCGGCGAAAATAAATCTATAATAATCATACTTTCATTTCTTTCTTCAATAGCGTTAGTTGGAGAATATTGGAGTCGTCCTGAGCAATTTGCAATTCTGCAATGTTTTCGGTCATCAAAAGCGCTGAAAATGGTCTTACACCACCTACATGAATGGGATATGTTATAAGATACATGGTGGAAAGCATAAGTGTTGGGAGAAGATTTCTCATCTTCAGATTTTTCGGGTTTATTAGAGCATTATCGGATATTGAAAGAAATCGAAGTCTATTTCAATATCCGATTATTTTTAATAATATATAATAAATCATACCTGTTGAATAATAAATAATACATTCTGTGTAATAAATAATACCTTTTGAATCAATAATTATTACCTATTGGTATTTTGTAAATTACCTATTGGGTATTTTGTAAATTTGTAAATGCGTTGAAATTATACGCGACATACTCAAAAAGGATTTTCTATATGGAATCCATATCATTAAAAAAAGCCCAAACTCAAATAATCAAACCATTTCTCTTGTATTTTTCTCAAATCGCACTAAATATTTTATCTCCACGTGTTGGAAAGAGTTAAATGTTAAGTTTAAAGAGTTAGTTTTGTTTTTAAATTGAATTTTTTTAGTAAACTCACAAACAAAAAGACTTTCCAGGCAGTTATCCCTTTAATATTTTTAAAATTAAAGCTAAATGCTTTATTATTTCTCCTAGCTGTGATAGAATGCTGAGTACATAAGTAGGGATTTCAATACCGGTATACCGGGATACCGAATACCGGTATTTTGAGCCATTTTACAATTTTGTAATACCGGTATTCACAAGTTTAAATACCGGTTTTTCGGTATTTACTAGAACTTTTTTTAATTGTCTCCACTATATGAACAGGGATCGCCAACATAGCAAAATTTTATACGTTTTTGTTTTTGTGCCTTCCTAACGGGCGAAATTAATTAGCTAATTAATGGCGTAATTAATTGCTTAAATCTAAATTAGCGAAACATGGATTATCCCTGAAAGAAGATATTGCATCCATAACGACTAATGGAGCAACAGTTATGAAAAACGTTGGAAAGTTGATTGGTGCAAATCAGCAATTGTGCTCTGCTTATGCAATTCAAATAGGAGTAATAGATATATTATACCAAAAAAATAAAGAACAGAAGAATCCAAATACTGTAAATATAGAAACTTTATTCCAACTTTGAAGAGAGTAAGAGTGAGAGTGGTATTGACAATGAAGATAATGACTAATTGTTGAAGAAGATATCACTAATGAGCATGAAATATTAACTCATCAAGAATTGCTTCCTACAATTTATAAAGTTCGAAAAATTGTTAAGATATTTAAACGTTCCCTTATAAAAAAGGATATATTACAAAAATATATACTAACTGAAAATAAAACAGAATATATGTTAATAATAAATTCTAAGACACGTTGGAACAGTTTACGCCTAATGATGGAACGGTTTTTGAAATTTAGAAATTCAATCCAAAAAGCAATAATCGATTTAAACCTGTAAATTAATTTTTCAAATAGTGAATTCGACTTAATATCCAGAACTATATCAGATCTACTTACAATAAAACTGACTATAGAGGCATTGTGTCGGAGAGATTTTAATTTATTAACAGCTAATGCAACAATAAATTTCATGTTGCAATCGTGAACACTATAACACTATCACTAAAAATCCAGATAGTGAAAATGAATAATATATATATCTGAAGAATTATATATTACATTGAAAAATCGCACAGAAGAACGGCATACCGAAATAGAATATGTCTTATGGTATTTCATAGTTATAAAGATTTTCAAAATGAAAATGAAAAAGAAGAAAAGAAAATAATCAATTCAAATCTGATTAAATTTATAGTCAATTTTCTTACAATTTTTTACTCACAAACCTATCCACATTCAGAAGAATTCGGTTCAGTTATCGAAGATTATGATGACACTAATGTCGATAATGAAAATGAATTGTCTCTTGAAGAAAAATTAGAATTAGCGATAAAGAAAAAAAAATTAACGAACCAAAATGCAATACAGAAATCAGCTATATCCAAAACCATCCGACGAGAAATCGATTTATTTGAAGATGAGGGATTTAGAGGTAAATACTTGGAAAAAGTATGTCGCGCATTGCTAACAGTACCACCAACTACCGTAGATGCCGAAAGAGCGTTTTCAACAGCTGGTAATTTTTACACAAAATTACTTTTCAGGCTTAATGACAGTACAATTGATGTATTATGTTTTTTAAGATCACATTTCAAAAATTTGTAATAGTACCACAGACTGAATAGTGATATTTACACTTTTTTTGTGATTTAAATAAAAAAGTTGTTCTTTTACTTTTTTGTAATTCCTTATATACTGTTATAATTTATAAGTTACATATTATTTTTTGTGATATTTACACTCTTTTATAAAACTGGCAAATAAAACAAAGAAACACCTGTATTTTCTTTATTTTCCTAAAATTTCTAATACCGATATTAAAACCGGTATCCCGGTATTAAGATTTAAAAAATACCGAATACCGGTATTGAAATTTTGGTCCGGTATTGCAATCCCTATACATAAGCCATGTCGTGAATTTAAAACAGATAAAAACGTAGAAACATACTTTAAAAACTTACAAATAATATTTGAAAAGTACAAATGAATCGAAAAATTAATTTACAGTTTAATAGAATTAGAATAACAACGATGCAAAAGTGTGTATTACTCCCCATAGGATGTAACACCATGCAATGGTACTATTCAGAAAATTTACTATTTGAAAAAAGTAAACTGGTTGGACAAAACAGAATTAATCTCATTTCTCACTTAATGATTTCGCTAAAAGAATACTGAATAATAGTTAGTGAAAATCATTACTAAATGTAATATATACAAAATTCCGTTAGGTGCGCGGAATTCCCCCAATTTTTCCTAATCATTTTTATAATAATCAAACCATTTCTCTTATACTTATCCCAAATATTCTGAATATTTTATCATTACGTGTTCCAAAGAATTAAATGCATATTTAGCTTTGTTCTTAAACACATTTTTTTACAATAAAATCACCCCAAGAACAATTTAAAAGAATAGCAAGCCAATAAAAAATGGGCGCTAAAATAATCACTCCTCTACAATATTTTTTAAATTAAATGTAAATTAAATGCTATTTTAATTAATATCTAAAATTAAATGCTATTTTTATTTCCTTAAGTTGTATAGAATACTGCCTATACCATCGTATAATTTCAAAACATGTTGTACATGCTTTCTTTCAAATTAATTATTACATAAATGACAGAAAGAAAACGATATTCATCGTTATGACTATTATGAATTCAGCAGATATAGATTCAAATTTAAAAAGGCTTATAACACAGTATTATGGTTTCATGCAATTACTTATTAAAAGAATGCACAATAAAGCACATCAACAAAAACATTATGATATCTAAACATTATGCTTTAGAGAAAACATTGACAATTTATGTATACAATGTTCAGATTTGTTCATTATTTGGATTATTCATTCAAATGAAGGTGATTACAATTTCCATAAATGTTTCTTCCGTTTTGATTTCAAAATGTAAAAAACTGGCATTAAAGATATGCTTAACACTAAATATGATGGCAATTAATATATACCTCACAGAGAAAGAGAAATATTTGCTTCACTGGGATATACCTTTTTGTACCATAATCTGATGGGTTTTGAGGTAAAAAAAATTATTTATTTATTTGAATTGGAAGTAAAAACATTGATATTTGTTAAGAAATATTCAACTAAATAATTCTTTTTAAAAAAATCATACAAAATTTATTTTACTCTTTTCATAAAGCTATCGTCTGCGCAGACAAATAAAAATCGTTACGCCTGCTTTCACCGATGTCGACGAAGACAAAACAAATGAATCAAATGAATAATAGTCATACATTATTTATATTGGATAAGAGTTTCGAATATAAACTATAGTTTAAATTCGTTATCGTTGTCAGCTAGACATATTTGTTAAATATGCTTATGATATTTTCTGATTCAATAATCTTATAAATCCATATATTTTCATCTTGTGAAAATGATTTATTATGATAAATAACTGTAGACTGTTCCTTTTTAACAGAATAAACAAATGCATAAGGAAATTTATGACGAAAACTAAATGCATGTTTATATATAAATAGAAACAAGACGATGGATTTTTCGTTATGGTTGTTGACTAAAGAAATATAAAGTATTGCATGGACTTATATCAAATTTTACTAACAAATATTATGAGCCATGTGAAAAGCTTTCGTAAGGATTTCATGGTAATTAATTACGTGTAGTAATATTTTGTTAAATAAAAAAAAATACTGTTTGCATACATGTTTATAGTACGATAGCAAACAAGATGGCAAAGTCCGTGCTATCCTAATAAATACCTCATTAAAAATTTGATTAAAAATGAATTTCCTAGAAATTACTGTAATGTCAATTTTTTAATTAAACAAGGTATGGCTTGGGATTAATCCTTTGGCTTCAATAAAAATAGAACTTTCCTTGAATATTAGATCACTCAATAGATGACGCTGGGAGCCTACAATTTTTTAACTAAATTACCCTTAGCTCTGTTTTTTTTTAAAAAAGCGGGAATCACAATCGATAGCTTATAATTTCCTTGACTGCTGCTGGTAAGTGCTTGCCTTTTCGTTTTTTCTTTAGTGTTATTTTATGGTATTTTTGTTTTTATTGTTATTTTTGTTATTGTATTTTTACTTAGTTTGGTTATTTTCTTCTAATTTGTTGTTTTGTATTTTCCTTTCTGTTAAAATGATATATCTCTCTGGCCTAATTTCAGGGAATTTTCGGGTCACGAGGAATCATTATTAGACTATTGTCTGCATTTCCTTCACAGAAAAAATCCCTTTCTTTGAATCCCTGCCTGAGGGTGACCCTTGAAAAAGTCTTCAGGCCGGATTCTTTTTTTTAATATTTTTTTTATTTGGTTTAATTTTTATTTGGTTTTTTTTTATTTTCCTATTAACTTGATTTTAATACTTTTGTATCAATTCATCTGTGTTTTAGAAGTAGCTGCAGTTGCGCCCTCTAAATACTATGAAGTTTTTTCTCTCCTGTTCTTTTTTTGGTTTTAGTTTGAATAGAAAAAAAATTTTAGTCGCGATTTTCGAAACTGGTTTGTTTCGTTTTCATTTTAGTTTCGTTTTCAAACTATTTCTTACTTTAGATTGGTTACATATATATGCATAAATATGTAATGTAAGCACATATCTTTGAAGCAGTTTCGTGATCGAAAGTCGGACTTTAGTAATTTTAAAACTTCGCGTTTATTCCATCACATGAGGCATAATTTATGTACAAGCAAGAAGAGACTAGGTACATTAATCTATAATACCACACAAGAGCGAAAAGAGAAAACAGTGACAGAAATATTCTGCCGATGATTATATACTATGAGATTCTGATAGGGAATTCTTTTCACGTGTCGATTTAAGTAAGGAAATTATAGGGATCTTTTAAAAGAATATGTTTAAGTCGACAGATTTTTTATCCCTTCACTCGAAGCGTGTGAATGTTAAGCATTTTTACAGAGCTCGTGGTGCATTAATTAATAAAAAAAGGCGAAATTGGATCAGAAAATAAGAAAACATTTTAGAATTAAGTTAATTCAGGTTAAATTAAGATAAAATTAGGAAATTAGTTAGGATTTAATTTAGATTAAGATATATTATTGCATTTATATTAAAAAAAACATTATTTGAGGAAGCATTAGTATTCCAGTCAGTATGATATCAAATATTTCTTTCTCTCACGCGTACAACTTGTATTCTATGCACATCTCAATAACCGATTTAATATGTCATAGCGTAAACAAAACACTCGCGTACGTGTCACAGAAATCGCTCTTACTACATATCATCGAATGGCAACGTTCAAATGTAAACAAGTCGCAATAAGAATGTTTCAAATTATTTCATTGGACCTTTTTTACAATTGCATTTAATTCAACATTTTACTAATTAATGAAGATAATGAATATTGTTATAAATGCTCTGCATAAGGCTAACCCTTAAACTCTATTTATTTATAGGAAATAAAATGTAAAAGAAATCAAGAAATAGGATTCACAATTTAATCGGGCCCGAAAATAGGCTTAAGCGCTGTCATCTGTGTAATCTCTATGTCTTACCAATTGAAATTGATGATCATATTTTCCAAAACTATTGTCCCACAATAGATGTTTTTTTTACATCGTAAAACTCAAACATATTACCTTTTTAATTATATTGATTTTATTTCTGTATGATGTTTTCTTTACTTTTGACGATTTTTATGTATAATTTATATTTTTTATTTAATTATTTAGTATATTAATTAATTAGTTAATTATTTTTATATATAATTCATATGTAACAATTTTTATCTGCAATTTCTTATATGTAAAATTTTTTAATGTTATGAAATTCAAAGTCATCCATCAAAACATCAATCACATGCTGTTGCCAGTGTTAAAATAAAGTTTTAAGAAATACTTTTTTAAATAATAATTTTGAATCAGGATTTTTATTTCCGTTTTTATTTCACAGTTTATACACTTTTAAAGTTGTAAGTTTAATATGAATTATTTGTTTAGACTTTTTGAATTAAATTCACGTTATCAAATTAAAAAGATGATTTTAAAAATAGGCATTTTGCATTATTTTTTATCAATGAAAAACCTTAATAATCTATATGACCATGATGATCTCCAAAGGCGGATAATTTATTATAGATGCTATTGCTGAAATGCTGAAATTTAAGTAAGCTTGTAATGATGTTTTTGTGTCAATTAATTAAATAGAAAATATTTGATAAAAAAATGAAGATAATTTCATATCAGCTAGTAATAGATATAAAAAGCCACTAAATGAAATATTAAAAGCTATTATACGTGAATTTTCTAATCAAAATTTGTAATTCGTTATTTCAAGATTACTATTTAAATATTGAAGAAAATATAATTCCATTGGCTTGCAGTATTATTAAAAAGGTAATAAAATATACCTCTGTTTTCGATTTCTGTCTCATACATTTAAATAGTTTCCTTAACTATGTAACTTACACTTACAGTAGTTAACTACAAGTAAAAGAAATAAACTACTGCCTAAGGTCAATCTATGAATTACATTAACGTAATAGATTTTCTTCGTCGTCTGGAACTCGATATTGTTTGGTTAAAGAAAATAATCAAAAGAAGCTGAATTTTTCCATGTCGTCCTATCATCCTCCTATCATTTAATCATCTGGGTCTGTACTATTCTAATTTGAAGAGTCCAATCAAATGGAACTTATTTTCTCGGTTCAATATTCATTAAATTTTGCCTTATCGCCTCTTCATTTCATTACACAAGATAATTTCTTTTTTTGATGAAGATTGAAGTGTCATTTCAATTTACTTTTACTATTTCAGGTTCATTAGTTGTTTAAATTCATTTTCCATAGATGAATCTAAAATTACTAGTTGCTCTCGTCTTAGAGGATATACGGTTATTCGATTGTTGATTTATTGCCTCCTCCAAAGCGAATATTTCTGCTATTCTATGGAACGTTATACTGTGAAAGAGAAAGACTTGCCCCTATTAATTTCGCTTTTAGCTTCTTTATAATTACAAACATTTTTAATTATATTTAAATCGTCAACACGTTAATTTTTAAAATAAATTTTATTTGTAATTTTGAGAATATTCACAAAGATTACTTCAAAAAATTATAAAAGTTATGGATAAATGTAATTATGCATATTTAAATTAGTACTTTAGTTTTTTCTTATTAAATGATTTTTGCCTTTATGCTGAAAATAGCTTAATCTTTTGTTTAAATTCAATTATTTAACTGTAATATTATATATTTGTTTAGTATTTGTTATATTATTCTGCAGTTAATTTTTTTAGTTATTAAATAAAACTTATAATGTCTTTAAAAATCTATAAATTTTTTTAAAAAAAATTCTACTTTAGAAATACATACAAAAAAATTTTTAAATTTTTTATTTAATAATTTCTTGATTGTAACATTACCTGTTGTTGAAATATGGCATTATAGAATTTTAAAGTTTTCAAGTATTCGTTTTAAGGAACTAAATAGTCGTTAAAGGAACATCTAATATCGAATGGTTCGTATAAAAAGCAAAACAAAATGCAAAAAAAATGCTTTCTTGGCGTACATAAAACGATTGAAAAGGAAATATCGTGATGTTATATGTGGGATAGAAGTATCTTGCATATCAGTCTGTATAGAGTACTTGTTTGTAAAAGATCTTTATCTTTCCATAGCTTTGACCAGATAGCGTTGTCCAACGCTACCCTGACGGATTTGAGCAAATAAATGCATGTAAAACATTAAAAGACGAGATTGTGCCTCTGTCTCAGATTAAGGAGATAATAATGACATCTATGTGCTAGTGGAAGAACATATCTAGTACTATCGAATAGCATAGAGAACTTTATTACTTATCACAGCAAAAAAAAAAAAAAAAAAAAATACAAATGAGTTTTGGTCGTGGAAGGAAGTAGCAATTTCTTCCCTCAACGGAGTAACAACATTCATGTGAAATGAGGGAGATACCGAAAGATGAAAAATTATTGCATCATACGTTGAGAAGAATCACTCTAATAAGGCAAAATTATGCAAATTAAAATCTATTTAACGATAATAATGAGTCTCATTTCTACCAAATTTTGAATAGTATCAAAAGACAATTTTCTTGTAATAAAACATGCATTACAAGTAATAAAAAATATTATTATTGAGTATTGTTTTTGGACTGGAACGCAATGTCATATTTTACATTGGTACCTATGGGAAAAATGTTTTCCGCCTTTATCATTTTACGAGTGAGATTTGGGAACGGATTATACTCGACTGGCGAGATACCAGTGTATAAACGTTTGAACAGTATCATGTTTGTGAAAGAAATAAAAAAGAAAGAGGATATAATTTGAATGCAATATTAGAAATAAACGCTTATATTAAGAAAGAACAATCTTTTTCAGGAAACTTTCAACAAAACGTGACAAAGATATATTATTGAACTTCTGTTTCAGCCTCAGCGGAGAATTAAGACAAATAGGTTTCACTTTTGAATAAAAATAATGGGAACATTAAATTGAATAGATATCAAATATTATTACTATTCATTTAAAAAATTATTTATTACAAACATATGAATCACTTGTTTAACTCTTCACTTGGGGGAATGTGGTATATCAGACCGCTAAGGATGGACATATGGTCACCCTTATTCTACTTTTAGCTCAATCGAATGGATTGACCCTAAAGTTTGTTTCGTGACCTTCACTACACGTGCACTATTTCAACCGGCTTCAGTGGATGCTTTATTAAATATTTCAGCTATTTCTTTGCGCGATGTCTGTGAGACCGCACTCCCTTTTAGTGTACTTGTATTATTCAAGGCTTAGCAGATAGTTCTTCTAAATCTTGGCCCTCAAAATATCCTCCAACCCACTCATCCCCTTATGAAGCAGAGCTCCAGAGACTTTTAAATGAAGCAGAAAGAGATTTTAGTGATGAGATTAATTGTACAGAAGATTTTTTTGATGAAATTTTGCATTCGACTTATTCTGATATGTATGTTGAAATATAATTAATTTTTCTAATGATAATTCTATTCTATTTTGAAAAATTTCTAAAATATATTAATATACCAAGGGAAATATCTACAGAATTTACAGGCTGATTTTTATACTAGTACTTAAACTGTGTGCTTAAATACCATAGAAAAGCGTGCTACGAATGTTCACAAGCTTCTGCGTTGAAATGATGCCGATAAAAAATGAAGGTCAATTTTGTCCATTATATTTTTTTTTTTCATATAATTGTTGAATTTTCCACTATATTGTTTCCTATGTACCTTTGTATATTATAAAAATAAGTATGATTTTAAAAGTAATATGTTTTAACAAAAATATTATTTGTTAGAACATGTCATTTGAGAGGAAAATGTAAGTTAAAACACAATTGCTTTTTTCAATGATAATATATTTTGAAAAATTTCTAAAACATATTTATACATCAAGAAATATATCCGCAGAAGATATTGGCTGATTTTCATTCTAATACGTTCATTAGAAAATTTTATTTGAGTATGAAAAAAATGCGATCTCATAGACCGCACCTCCCCAGTTAATTCCTAAATTTTCACCTACCCATTTAAGAGTTAAAGTTCTTCGAAAATACAAATTTTGATTTAACTTCTCATAAGCCAGATTGAATGACTAATCTTTCATAATAAAATAAAACAGCTTCCCCTCCCTAACCCCTCCGCGGTCTGGATCTTTGACAAGGCTGTCAAGAGTGCTCAGATTTTCATTTTCATGATCCCTCAAAGCGGAATGGCATATTTGCAGTATAGTAAATAAAATCCAATACATTCCATTGAAGCTCTTTTTACTACAAATTGGAATCAAAATAAGGCACTACTTTTTTTGTAGTTTTAAGACCACATACCGAATTTCATTTATTTTATTCAATGTGCTTTTGAGTTATTTCGTTTTCATGCATCCGAAAGTACATTCGTCACACAAATTTTGGTATGGATTTACACTTTCGAATCTAAAACTAGGCACCAAATTTCATTTATTGTAAAGTATTTGAATTATAGATGTGATCTGGATGTGAAAGTATAGACCGTTAGATAGTTGAATTCTTGAAGAAATGTGGTTTCAAATTTTATTCTGATCTACATCTTTAGAAGCTAAATCTATGCATCAAATTTCATTTATCTAGCTCTTTGCGTTTTATAGTTATCATGCTCACTTGTTGCTACTCGGTCAGCCGGACAGATATACTACCTGTAAATTTATTTCATTCAAAATTTCGCGGAATCTACAAATTTGGTGTAAAGACCACATAATAAATTTCATTCATCTAGCTCAAAAGGATTTCGAGTTTTCCTGATCACAAAGAAGCAAACAAACAAAGATAATCATTTGTTTTAATCCATGAAGGTCTTAAAAGTGGAGATCTGTCGAAATCTTGATTTGGAATTTTTGACTATTATTATTTCACTCATTCATTTTCCCTCTGTATTATTTGTAGACTAGAAAATAAAGTGAATCGTGTATCTTAGAATATGTAGTTATCGATTTTTTTAACAATTTTATATGTCTATCAATATCAATAATACAAATATCATATATATTTAAAACAGATAAAACGCACTTCAGTTATATAATAATACATGAAACTTGGTTTTAGAAATTTAGCACTTTGAACGTTAAGTAAGATAAATTGTTATATGACAAAGATTTAGTTTTTTTAATTTTTAAGAATGCACTTTTTACTTCAAAATTTCTTGCCAAAACGGATTTTCTTGCAAATATGATTTGGAAAACACATATCTTGATCATATTAAAATATTGTATGATCAAGATATTTTCAATGGTAAAATTGACTTAAATATAATTGTTAAAATAGAGAATGTGACGGATACAGAAAATATATTCAATACCATTAACAATGTAGTATTTGGTAAGAGAGTTATAAACAGTCAATACCAAAATTTTTAATTTGTATTATCTATCTTTATAATTCATATGCTTTTTATTTTTGGATTCATATGATATATTTTTTCCCACCAGATGAGGACAAATTCAAATTTACTCGAAATGATTCATTTTCAAATAGAAAAGGAAAAAAAAAATGTTTGAATGTATTTGATAACTTTTTGATTAGATTGTGAAATTATATGACCTTTGACGTTTCTCATTTTGAAGACATTGTTCATTAAATTCTTTTTACGCTTCGTTTACAATGAAAATATTAGTTTTCTTTTAAATTATTATTATTATTATCTGCAAAGATTGAATAACTATCTGTGATCAATATTATAAATTAAAATTCACACCGCATCTTTGTAAACTTTAATTTTGTAATGTATCATTCAAATTAAAATTGCCCTAGTCATTTAATGAGAAATCATTCTAATATATAAATACAGGCTTCACAAAGAAATACATGAACACGGAAATACATAAAATTATAGGACCAGACTCGTGACCAGACAGCTAAAATTGAACAGTCGACCACAATCTATCATAATAATAAGCTATCCCTGCCGATTGCAAAATAGGTTCCTTTACGTCACGTCTCCTGTAATTGGCTGTTCCTCCTTGTGGTATGACGTGTCGTTAGTAAAAAGAATTAAAAAAGCTTTTACGATTGTTATGCTTCTTCGGAATCTGACATCGAAATAATAATGTAGGGTTATTTCCACATCAATTTAGAAAGAGCACCCAATTAGTAAATTTTCTTTTTAGGTTAGGATTAAGATTATTTTTTCGTCAGAAAACATATATTTTCAGCGTGCTTATAATAGCCTAAATCATACCTGAGTTAAAACGAAGTTAGACTCGATTAAGATCGTTATTATGCAATGAAATATTTTCTGAGAGTAATTTTTAAAAAGACGGAAAATTACATTTTTGTTTTATCTAATTAATAAACACATTTTTGGCTGTAAAACCCATGTATTCTAATACTCTAGTTCAGACAGCTTTAATATGTAATTCTGTCACTTCAGAAAAATATTTAAAAAAATAATCGAAATTCTTCAAATTTACTCATCTTTTTATAATACAAACATGCCTTTTTTTAGAAACATTTCTTGCTTTAATAGTACAGAATTAGAAATTTCTTGATTTAATAGTACGAATGAAAAAAATCACTCCGAATATGGTAATTATCGAAATGAAATAAAAAAATAAGAGATAGAAATGAAAAATAATATCACTGACTTTCTGACCTCCCGAAAGCACAGGGATAATAAAAACTGAATGACCGGACCTCCGCTACAGCAATACTGGCGGAAACTGTGGTTGAGTCCTATGGGCTCTCACCGGCCATGGTACAACCCTTCCCGAAAGAAATACGTCTCGTCATCGATGGGAGGAGCCGGACCCATACCTTTTCGTGTACCCCCAGGATGGCGAGAACCAATCACTATACCGGAAGCTTTTCATCCTCATCCGGGAGGGGGGAGATAGAAATGAAAATGAAATAGTTGATGAAAAAAAAAGAGCATATAATAAAAGCATTATTACACAAAGCATTTTGATAGTATTAACCCCTTGAGATGCAATTTATCTTCTGCTTGTTCAGACAAACAATTTAATTTTCTCAATTTTAAGAGGAAAATTTGAAATAGAATATATTTATTTTAAATTCATTAAAACCATTTTTATACAAACCATCAATTCTAAATTTCTGGCAAATGCAAGTAGGCATTAGCAGTTCTATTTAATCCTTTAGTCCCTACCGGGACATATACGTCCCGATGATATTTTTAAATCACCCAAAGGAATAAGAAAGTTGGAAATTTATCGAAGTGCATGTCCTAATGGTTTTCTGTGATTAAATTATATGGCAGTGCAATTTTTTCCCGTATTCGCTGTATTTTATATGGTCACCTCAACCCCAATGGGACACATGTGTCCCATTTAAAAAGACCAATTAGACACATATGTCTCACCTCCAAAATTGCACTTATAATTAATTTTTGATTTTATTTTAGCAGAATATAGCTATTTGTACTTCATTCGACCCATTAGAGCCCTAAATTATCCTAATTATGGAAAGAAAAAACTGGTATTGAAAGGGTTAAGGAAGTTCATGTCGTATTGGACTCATCCTTTCAGTTCAAGGGGTTATTTATTCAAAAAAATTTTTATTTAAGTATTTACTGATAAACAATAGTAATGAATAAAAAACATCCTTATAACAAATACGACGAATAAAAACCGAAGATTTCGGGGAATATTTCGTTCAGAATAAAGTATATTATATTCAAGGATGCCTTTGTGAAGCAAATATTTCAGACGCGTTATATAACAAGGCTTCTTAAAGCTTTTTTTTTTTATCAGCTATTCTTTTTGTAGAAGGATAAATACATTTTCAAATATATTTCAGAACAAAAAATTTGACTTATTTTCAAAATTGAATATGTATTAGATAGTACAAACCAGCAAAAGTTATTTTTATTTTATTGGCAGAATTTTTTTTTTATTGATTTGGACTGTAATTACTGCAAAGATTTCAAATATTAAAAAAATCTCTTTATCAGCTACTCTTTTCGAAATTTTGTGTGAATAAAATTCGAAATATTCCAAGTTTTTCCGAATAAGTTATTCTTCCTATATATGAACAATATGAAAAATAAACGAAAGAAAAGAATATTTGCGTCTGTCTTAACTCAAACAATCATGTGATTAATAAGAGGAGAATAAGATGCATGATTTGATCATGAAGATTAAGCGTTGAAATTATAACGGGGAATTTGTATGAAAAGGCAACCGAATCGTACGAAATATTCCTTTCTTTTGTACCTATACCATCATAACAGAAACCTATACCACTATAACGAATAATTTTATAACCCACTCAAAGGCATACGGAAAAATCTGAATAACCCGATCCCCGCGTTAGCAATACTGACGGGAACTATGGTTGAATCCTAAAGGCTATCACCAGTCACGGTACAACCCTTCCCGTCGGAAGTACGTTCCATCATCGATAGGAAGTAGCTGAACCTCACCATTTCTGTACCAGCTGAGTAGCGACAGCCAACCACCATACCAGAAACTTCTCATCCTCATTTCTGAGGTTGCCATCCTGATGGGATTTTTTTTGTACTATACCTTACCTTAAACTGGCTACTCCGACCCGTCCTGAGATACACGGAAATATACGAATGACCGAACCGCCGCAACAGCAATAGTCTAAGAAAGTACGTCCCGTCATCGATGGGAGGAGCCAGACCTCCATCTTTTCATGTATTCATAAGGGTGACGAGAACCAACCACAATGCCGGAAACTTCTCACCCACAATTACGAGAAGAGAATGTTCCTCATGGGAATGTTTTGTATCTATAGGATATGAAACCTTTCGATATGAAAAGAGAGGAACATATTTTATTTTAACAATTTCTGATTTTTAATGCAGCTATTGTAGATTGACAAGAATAGTTGATAGAAATGTAGCACCATTCGTACATCCTTAGAGAGATGTGGCAGTACCATCTTTTCTTCAATGCATAAAAAGTTTATTTCATAGCTCTATTCTCAAAGTCTTCATAGCTCTATTTTGCAGATGGAGAAAAAATAACCGAAATAAGCGTAGGAAATCTAGGTCTATTATGGTACCCAAATACGACAGCTCATAAATTATCCTGGTTTTATGGATTTCGTAAACAAGACAGACCAAAAAAAGAGTTTATCTAATTTATCCCTGCTGTCAATAACATTCTGGTCAAATATAAGATTAAAAACTATTTTTAGTCAATGGCATGTTTAGAAGCTTCAGATACCATAGTTATAATATGAACATAAAGGTTTATCACTTACATGCCATTTTCCCTACAATTTATTAGAGATATTATTGAAAAGGTTAAGTAAATTATTAAGTTAAAAAACGAATAAAACATTAAGAAAGGGATGTACTAATATCAGATCAGATGGGATATTTATATGATATCGAATTATTGTTGAAATCTACAAAGAAACTGTGAAACAAAATTTCATTAAGGAACGAAAGTTGAGGGGAAAAAAGCTTTAGGAGGGGAACAAGTTCTCTTATTTTATTTTATTTTTAAAATTTCTTATCTTTAATTAAGCTATAATTTAGATTATTATTGATGTTTATTTTCAAACAATTCAAGAAATATTTTAATTAAAATAAAAATATTTAGGTTAAAATTTATTTTAAAATTAATCTATTTAAAAGTTTAAATTTAATGGCAAATTATAGTATTTTACAATATTTATAAAAAGAAGTTTTAAATTAGCTCCTAAACTCTGATCCTTTTTTATAATGTAAACAAAATATTGCTGTAATCACATATAGAATAAATAACAGCACATGAAATGCTCATAAAATCTGTTAAAAAAATTGCAACACCAAAATTTTGTCTTTCATATATTATATATAATTAAATAATTACTGTAGTCACTTTTTAGAAAAGTATGTCAAATTTTTCACTTAAATACATTTAGATTTTTATTTAAATGAAATATTTTAAATCAAAATTATTCTCCAAATTATTTTTATTAATAAATTTTCAACACGGAATATAGAAAACGAACAAACTATAAAACTTTTGCCGAACTCATATATATCCATTAGGGTGGAATGAAAAAAGAAAAACAACTTTTGATTTTTACTTGGTAAAAGCGTTAAAGTTGCCTTTGGTAAAGTTGGGAATTGGTAAAGTTGCCTTTTGGTGTAGATAAGAAAAAATATTGGAGAACGTTTTAAGGTGCCGTAAGGGCGTTAAAGTTTATAAAATTGAAATTTTTGTTGCCATTTAAAGTTAAGAAATAATCAACTTTTGATTTTTATTGGTAATAGAGCGGAAAAGTTGCATTTCGGTGTAGATAAGTTAAAAATATGAAAAATATGGTACAATGGACGATAAAAATGTAAAAAATCAATGAAATCTGCGATTTTTTTTATTTTGATCTTTCATGTATATTTAGAGTGTAAGCTATCGTTTGCAAAAAGAAATATTTTGATATCATTATTAGTTTGCGAAATATTAGCATTTTTTTTATTGATATTAGGATGCTACGCCCACTTGTTTACATTTGTACAGCTGCAGTATAACACAGTTTCGTTTCCCTCCAAGCGCTGCTAGTGAGCCTTTTCGCAATTTTTATTTTATCATGTTGTTTTTACAATGACAGATGTTAAAAACTTCTACTTCTTCTTTTCTCTTGTTGCTTGTTTTGGTTTGTTGATTCGTTCGTCATACATTTCATATTCAAATTACTCGTTTCTTTCTTTGAAATTGAATACATAAACAGTTCTTTACAGGGCTAAAATTGATATTTTCTCTATTTTAAATTACATTACAAATTAAATTACAAAAGTGCCTAAAAGAAGTATTCGTTTCAAAGAAAATATTAGAGTTGGGTATATAGTAAAGCTGTGAGAGAGTATAATCTGGAATATTTAAAAAATCTTTACTTGATTGAAGAAAATATATCAAAAGATGATTCTCACTTTATCATAGCTCAGAAAAAGAACCAGAAAAGAGCAGCACAAAATAAAAGAAATTCCTTGACATCATATAAAAACAAAGAAATGAAATACAAAACAAAAAAAAGCAAATGTAAGATTAGAAGCAAAACATGAGGGTGTAACTTATGCAGCAGTTGCATTTTAATTTGTTTCATATTTTGTATTTAATTTGTTTATGGCTGCATATATAATTTAAAAATGTTAGATAAATAAAAATTAATATTTATGGTTCATGAAATTATATTAAAAAATCTTTTTTTTGAGGGTTGTTGAGGTTTTTTATAGGAAAAAAGGAGTTAGTTTTGCTTCACCAGTAGTATTTCCTGTATATGCTTTGTGCATTCTTACATAAATATTATGTATGTATATTTGTATATATTTCATAAAATAAATAATTCTTTTAATAAACTTGTATATTTAATAAATTTGAGTTGTTTTAATTTTGTTTCTGTTCTGTAGGGATCATTGAAATGTATTTTTAGTTTTTTCTCAAAATGAAATTTTATGATGCCCTTCAATACTCCATGCGCATCATATTTTTAGTTACAACTCTGAAACTTTTTTGTTATGCTGTATAAACATAAAATAATACAATTTTGCATTTATAGGGGAATTATGAGTATTAAATTTTTTTTATTGAAGGCCTTGAGTAATATTACTGTACTGATTTTTTAAAATTTTTCAAAAAATGTCAAATATTTCAAGTTTTGAATTGAAAATCATATTTTCAATTAATTTAAGTATGCAAAATATTTTGTAGAATTAAAAAATGTATCTGAAAAAATAGAAATAATTAATTTATGTTATATTTTTATGCGCATGGAACAATTTGAATTTTGAGAATATTTAATTTTTTCCCCTTTTTTACCAAAAAAAAATTTAAGTTATCAATGAATTTTGATGAATTTTTTTTTCAGCATTAGATTGATATAATGCAATTACCATATAAATTTCAAAACAATATCTCAAAAATTGAGAAATTTTGGTTTCAATGTCCATTGTACCCTTTAAGGTGCCGCAAAAACGTTAAATTTTCATAAAAACATTACTTTTTGGAATTTTTACAAAGATTCATGCATGTCTTAATTGAGAAATAAAAAGTTTTAAAAAGGCGTTATTATATGAATAGAAATGTAAAAACAGTTTTATTTTTGAATTGATATGGCATCCAGTGTTCTGAGTTATTAACTAATTGGTCGCCGAAACTCATTTTATTGAGGGGAGATAGAGATAGAGAGAGGGGAGATACAGAACTGGTGTCAGGTCAGCAACTTTTCCGAGTTCAATTGAGGTGGCATCTCCACTCCGTCTACTGTGTAACTGATTAACGTAAGTGATTTGATAGTTCGTGTGCTTTATTGTGAGTAAAAACTGCTCAGACTAAACTAGTAAAGTCAAGACAAATTTCGGAATGTCCTATTTTTGGGGAAATTTAGTGATTAGCTTGAACTGTACTTACGAATCTGTTATGAAGTGCTACTGTTATATCCTTGCTATATCAGATACTGTTATATCCTTGCTATATCAGATACTGTTATATCCTTGCTATATCAGATACTGTTATATCAGAGAAGGATCCTTCTGAAAGTGAAACATGTAATACTTTTTGAGAGTCTCTGGAAACTGTTTTAACAAGGGTAGTCGGTTCAGTTACATCATTTTCAAGCCATGAGATCATGTCGATGTAATCATTTGCATCGAAATTTATCTATGGGACTTCAAATTCCCCGACCATGTTTATTTACTTTCTGTTCTTGCTTTTAAAACAAGTCGTAAATCAACTTCTCATTGGATTTTACGTTCATCACTTAGTGTGGACAAAAGGATATTTTCTGAAGCAGCAAAGAACCCATTACTTTGAATATTTTGATCTGTAACGTTCTTGAGATCGTCAGAGAGATATCGTGAACATGAGATAAGGTTAAACAGATGGTTGGAATCATAAGTATATGAAGGTTTTAACTTAATATTAAACCATTCAAGCACATACACTTTCAGAAAACTCAGCCAAAGTCTTAAGATATATTTGAAGGATTTGGTTGGTTTGCTTCTCTTTGGCAATAACACTATTTTTCTCCAGCGCTGTCATTGTTGCCAGTAATTGTTTCTAAAAACTAATATTAATTGTCCGTTCTTGATTGAACTTAATTATTCTCTGTAATTTTTTTCACTTTTTCTTTCTTCTTCTAAGGGCTTATGGTACCTAACTAGGTATCAATTTTACCTATAACCATTAAGGTAATATTGATTTTATATTTAAACGGTAATATATTTATACGCAAAACATGTGAAACTGAGCCAAAAAGTATAGTGGATCCTGTTATCGACTTTCCTTGTCTTTCTTGTCATACGCAAGCTGTGGAAAAGAGCTGTGAAACTGGAGACCGAATCAGTTCAAAATGTGAATGGTTTAATCGTAAGGGAAGGATACATAAGAGCAAAAATTAATTCAGGTGTGAGTATGCCAAAAATTAATATAAAAAAATACTACTTCTACTTCATTGCCTCAGTAAACAAACATTTTGCAGCTGTAACATTTGTAATCATTAAGGATAGAGAAGTAAGAAACACAAAATTGGACATTAAAAAATTATTTCATTATAATATATTAATATTATAATAAAATTTATAATAACGTATAATGTTACTATCATTGTATTTTGTAATTAATAATTTTTCAAACTGTAATTCTTATATATGTATTTAAAAACATTGCTTGTAACATTATACATGCGAAAAATTCATAAAAAAATATTTTCTCAAAGTTTATAATTTTTCGATTTTTTTACAAACTTTAAACTTTTTGTGGCATTTCAAGGTATTAAAGTATTGGGACCAATTTTTTAAAATTCTATTGGAACATAAAAGACAACATTTCCCCACTATTACCAAACTAAAATCTAAGCAAACTTTTAAAGGACCATTTTAAAATTTGTCAATTTTTTTTTACAAACTGTAGGCTCTTTGTGGCATCTCAAGATGTTGTTGTATTGCAATCAAATTTTTTTGATATTCCTTTTTAACGTAAAAGCCAACTTTTCCCCACGGCCAAACTAAAATCTAAAGAAAAAAAATTAAGCCAATTTTCGTTTCACCTTAATATACACAACTTCCTTTTGAATCTAAAAAATATATTTTAAAAATACTTTTAAACACAAATTATTATCAAAAACTGAAGAACTATTTAGCTTTTATTTTCATACTTCATGATGCTAACAAAATTATTTTTATCGAAACAACATATTGTGCTCAAACTTCGTAAGTAGAAAATTACTAAAGTAAAGACGGAAATGGATCAAGCGTTAAAATAGGAAGTGATCAAGGAGAATCCTTACAAACAAGCACCCTTCAAACTATCCCCAACATCGCTGCCCCATAGGTGTATTGGGCAACTGAGCAAACTCATATCGCCGCTACTCGCTGAGGTGTAAATACAATAGAACGTGAGCGTAGTACGGAAGTGCCACTGTCACTAATCAAGAGGTGAGATCCAATATTTAGAATTGTTCTTTATAATATATATCACCCTTAAAACTGGATAAATTCTACTTCAGAATTCCATTAGTCAAAATTAATTTTTTTTTTAATTTAGTAAAGTTTTACTCAATACTTATTTATGAAGTTTCATTTTATGGAAGTCTATTTTAAAACTGGTGAATTTTACTCAAAAGAATTTTATTTTCAGTGTTATAAAAATATTGGAAAAGATTCCACAGGAAAAGATAGTCTTACTTGTTTTACAATATGCATTTCATCGGTTGTAAAGGAATTCTTCCGAGGGGTTTATACAATGTATTTATTATGTGATGCTAATAAATATTATTAATAAATTTTTTAATGGATGTACTTTTCTTAAAATTTTTAAAAAGTACCTCAAAAAAAGTAATGAAAGTTTCTTGTCATTGGTCTTAAAAATTCAACATTTTATTTCTTATAATATACTCTATCCATCAACATTCTAGTTGGTTAACAAATGTCATAATTGGAAGAGAAAATATTCTAATAAATGTTTATGGTTACTATTCAATGATTTTGAATATGCAATGAATATAATGGCGCATGATTTGAAAACGAATTAATCACTGCTATTGGGCCGACTTATAGCAAGACTATATATATCACCCTTAAAACCGGATAAAATCTACTTCGGAATTCCGTTAGTCAAAATAATTTTTTTTTTCAATTTAGCAAAGCCATTACTCAATACTTATTTATGGAGTTTCATTTCATGGAAGTCTATTTTAAAAGTGGTGCTTGTTTCAATTAAAAGAATTTTATTTTCATTGTTGTGATAAAAATATTAATCACAATATTGCACAGGTTACACAGGAAAAGAAATCCTTACTTGTTGTAGAATATACATTTCATCAGCTGTAAAGGCACAACATATATTTCAACATTAAGCACAACATATATTTCATCAGCTATAAAGGAATACTTCCAGAGTGCGTATACAATATATTTTTTTCTAATTCTTACTTGTTGCACAATATACTTTTTTTCAGCTGTAAATGTCTATACAATGCATTTATTATATGATTTTAATAAATATTATTAATTAATTTTTTCGCGGATGCACTTTTCTTAAAAGTTTTGAAAAGTACTTCAAAAAAAGTAATAAAAAGTTTCTTGCCATTGGTCTTCAAAATTCGGCATTATATCTTCTATAATATATTCTACCAATATGCGTCCTAGTTGGTTAACGAATGGCATAATTGAAACTCATGGATCAGAAGAATAAATATTTATGGTTTTTATTCAATGAATAAATATAATGGCGCGTGATTTAAAAACGAATTAATCACTACTATTGGGCTGGTTTTGAAAAATATCCCGATTTACTGGAAGTGAAGCACAAATATCCTCTTATTTCCTTTGAAAGTCTTCAAGCAAGGCCAATTATTCACAAGCATTGGAACAAATTCAGGATTCCAGGTAATTTCAGATGATTCATACGTGCTACAAAGTCGCTTTGACAAATGGAGAATGACGCATTTCCTCTTTTTAAATAACCTATGATTGAATAATAACCTTTTCGGTAACCCTTTGATTGAATAATAACCTTTTCAATAACCCTTTGATAAGACAATAGGAAATTATGCCTAGGAACGTATAATATCTCGAAAAGAACACTCACCCCTCTCGAAGTTCTGCTATCAACTTAAATAGATTTTCCTTATTGGGGGGGAGGGAACTTTTAGTATGAGGGTGAGAGTTTGTCATATAACGAAACATGTATTCTCTTAAAGGAATAAAGCAATATTACAGTATAAAATTACTTCCACTCTAAAGGTGGGACATACTTTCTAATGGAGAGTTACGTTTGTAAGAGGGGGGGGGGGTGAATAGGACTGATATAAGTTATCTTTATAAGGGCTCAGACTACAGTTTTCACATTCTACTGTCCCTACAACAACAGTGATACAGAAAATTCTGTATGATTTATCAGGGAGGGTTTGAAACTTTAAAATAAACTTGGATTTACGAAATATATGTGTTTCTGTTTCATACTTAAAGTCAATTAACATCGATAAATTAAAAACTAAATTTCACACGACGGCTTTTTTCTTTCTTTTTTTATTTGATTTCCTCCCGAAATACTATTACAAAAATAAACCATTTAAATGTTTAAATTTGTATGAAGGAAATGTTTAACTCTTAAATGTATGAATTTTTATTTTTAGTAAATGAAATTTGAAATCAACCTGAGAATGGATGTAATTTATGGAAAAATTCAAAAATAAATAAATAAATAACCCACCAAAAAGAATTTTTATTAATTTCTAAAAAAATCATCTTTATATATTTCTACAACAAGAATAATCACTCCTTGAGACTTATAAATCTTCTAAATATTCTAAATTTCTAAGTATCTAAATTTCTAAATTCTAATCTTCTAAATATCCGTTACCTTTTCCTGGTTTCGAACCGAAAATAATTTTTCCTGTGTGATTTTATTTCATCTTGTATAAATGATAGCAATTTGTAATTCGACACCCGCCGAAATGAAAATATACTCAGATAGCGCGAAAACAATTAAAATTGTCATAGGTAAAGAAAAAGTGCCAAATATTCTCGTAGCGTTCGGAAACGATAAAATAGCTTTGGCATAATTAAATTTTAAAAAAAAAAATGCTATTCACAGATTTCTAAATAAAGTGAAATGAGGTTTTAAACAAACGCTGCAGATCTACATCGCTATGCATTTGAAGGTTAAAAACATATCAAATAAAATTTAGAAAAGTTGAATTCTTTCGTAAACATAGAAGTTCTAAAATTTTCAACAGCACAATTATTACTGACTAGATGGTGCTTTTATTGAATTGTTACTGAAGTATCATATTAAATAAATAAAAATTTTATATTTTCCTCTAAAAATGTGTCAGATCTCATAAAACATGGATGGATTTTTTTTTTCTTTTTGAAAAATAAATTGTTCCTAAGGGAACTGAACTTGGAAAAATGTGACATTAAGCAAAATAAATTTTTGTTCTTCAAAGACAATTTTATCACAAAGGTATATTCGACTTTTTCACCTCTTTGTTCCCTTACTGTAAAGCAAAGACAAAAAAAAATCTTAGCCATTTCGGTAAAAATCAATCATCGCTTGGTTTAAAAAATAGTTTTCTCTTATAAAAGCTCATTTCGGTGCGACAAATAACTCAGTATTGCGGTAATAAAAAAAAGTAAAACTTTTCCAAAATAGGATTTTAGTAAAAGACTTCAGTGAAAGATGATATAATATCATATTCTTCTTATTTCCAAAAATGAAATCGAACAAAAATCTGTCGATTTTGATAAATGAACAAAAAAAAAAAAACAGCTTTTGATCGAATGTTTTGTAATGGGTTTTGATACTCTGCGACAAAAGGAAACTTCAATAACTGGTTGATAAAAAATAAAATAAAGATTTAAAGAGGAATTTATTGAAGAAATAACTGGTTGAATAGATTTACGGTACATGCCGAGTGATAACAGAGCTTGCAAACACCTGAAATCAATCACGGACATTGTCAAGTTACAAGAATAGAGTAAAAACTTTCTAAATGACAGGCGTTTTTCCACTACACCTATTTCATTGTTTTAAGCGTAAGAATTGCTGTTTCTCAGTTTTTGCCCTCTATAATCTATCTTATTGTGAAATAGGGTTTGGAGAGCGGTTATTTGATTTGGTTTTACGGCACAAGGACAAATTTCCTTATTCTGAACCAAACATTTATTAGGCATGATTAAAACATTCTTAAAGAGACACAATTAAATCTGATGTAAAATTCAGAATATTTTTGCGTTTCCGAATGAGAGATATCACCTAAAATATCATTTAACACTTTGCGCCCCACCGGTACATAATATGTCCAGTTGATATTTTTAAATCACCCAAAGGGATAAGTTAGTGCAGAATTTATCGAAGTGCATGTCCTCATGGTTTTCTGTAATTACACTCACATGTTAGTGCAATTTTTTTTTCATATCCTGTATTTTAAATGGTAACCTCAACCCCAATAGGACACATGTGTTCTATTTAAAAAGACTACTGAGATACATAGGGAGATCCCTTCTCCAAAACTGCACCTATAGTTAATTTTTGTTTTTATTTTAGCATAATATAGCTATTTATACAATATATGACCCATTAGAGCCCTAAATTATCCTAATTTTGGAAAAGAAAAAGCTGGTCTTGAAAGGGTAAGCTAATATCAGTCGAGCCAAAATGAACTTGTTATTGTATACTAACATTTTGGAATTCAAATATGTTTAACTGTAAAAACACAATTACATTTATCACAAAGTGGTGCATGATCAAAGTGCAAAAGATGTTTTAGTGTTAAATAGGTGTGACCTATTCGAAGTCTCATGATAACGACATCTTTCTTTCCGGTTAACTTTTGAAACCTTTGACAAATGGCTTATTTGAAATAGCTTATTCGTAGATTACTTTTTCCACACATATTGCCAAAATTTATTTTGAATTACTTTATTGCTTGCAATCGGGTAACGGAACAAAATTTTTTCCCATCAGGCTTGAGCTTTTCGCTGCTTTGTCTGCTTTTTCATCATTTCCCCAAATTCCAACATGCCCAGGAATCCAAGCGAATTTAAATGCCAAATTATTTTATGAGGGATTATATATGTGAAAATATTTAGAAATAAGGGATGACTTTCCGACGACACATCCTTAAAAGCTGCAAAACTATTTTTAGAATCAGTATATATAGGGCGATTTAAAACTTACCCTTCAAATTTCGTGGGCAGATAGGGAATGCGTCAGAAAACCGGTTTCACATAGGATAGTATGTCCTCAAAAGTCATCTGCATGGACAAAATGGACAAGTGAAGGGAACACAAGGAAACAGTAAAGTGGTAACGAATGTTACTTTTATTCCAACAAGGTAAAGTACAAGTTCAAAGTAGGTGCCCTAATTGCGTCCATTTACATGAACGCAGAATTCACAGCGCCGTTGCATTGACAGCCGAATATTTTCCAAATTCCTGGCATATCACGGATAATGCCTGCGGCGACCCCTGTTCGTGCAACAATCTCCATTTCATTGTCAACGTGGGTCTTGTACATATGGTCGTTCATGGCCCAGCACGACTGGTCCACCTCTGCCGATCCATTGACCTCAGAATGTTCGGTTCAGGTGATCACGCTCAACAAATGCGCTATGGTCTGGAGCTCCGTTATGTTTAAACCACATATCTCGGTGGATATGCAGAATGCATTGTCCGTGATATGCCAGACGTTTTTGAAAATATTCGGTGATATATGGAATGGTGCTGTAAATCCTGTGTTCCTGTAAATTATCGCAATTTTGAGCACCTACTGGTAATGAATGTTCTTTACCTTGTTGGAATAAAGGTCTCATTCGTTATCACTTAACTTTTCAGTTTCCTTGCGTTCACTTCACGTCCATTTTGTCCATGCAGATTAAGTTTGCGGTTATACTTTCATATGTGAAATCGATTTCCTGAGATATTACAGACTTGTTTGTTTGTCTGGTTATTCGATTACAGAAGTAAATAATAAGAAAGTAAAAAAAACTACTAAAAGGAAAGATTTTTTTAGAATAAGTTCATAGAGTAAGTTTAGAATAAGTTCTCATTTCATTTTCATTTTTCTCCTACAAACTATTTCGTTTTCATGTCTTCAATACGTCTCGATTACAAATACTTCGAATTAAAATATAAATACTTCGAAAGATAATGGTTAGTTTCATTTTTAAATTACGTCTTATTTCTTTAATTACGTCATATTTCTTTTTAACGAATTTTAATCCAAACGGACACTCGCTGTCTTCTATTTATCATAGCGGATTAATTCAATTCAAAACACATAACATTTGACAAAATATTCTCTAAATACAGCTTATTACACTTCAATGTCTTTATCAAAACCCATCAATAAAATCTACTTTATAAACATGCCTTACATTTTACAGCTACCCTTAAGCTTTCGACCCATATATAATCTTACTCAATTACTAAGAATAAAAATGGGACTTCAGAGAATTTACTTCTTTTTGTTTAATTTTTCTAAAACAACCTACATGTATATTTTTAACAAACATAACTAAAAAAATAAAACATTCTTTCCCTCGTGTTTTATTTTCTTCAGAGTGCGACTTTACTGGGAATCATAAAAATTAATGATTGCATCTTCATAAATATATTTTGAAAAAAAAAGGCACTACTAGTGAAAGCATATTGAAATGAAAGTAAATGTCCCTTTAGGGAAATACGTGGATCTAAATCGGGGGATTATATGTTTGGGTCGTTCAGTGAAAGAGAAATGATACTAAAATGGAGTAGTTAATTTTATGTGGAACGATGTCAGAGGGTGTTCACTTTTTATTGACTCTGTATTCATGCGAGGATTAAGTAGAATCCCACATTTAGCTGGTATTTGTTTAATGTCGAAAAAGGAATTTATTTTCCTTTGCTGTGCTATAATTATGTTTTTACCGTAATTCTTCAAATCCATTATTCTCAATTTGTGGAAAAAGTAAAATGATTGAAAGGCTTAGTTATTGAAACCAAAAAAATTAATAAAAACAGTTTTAAATACCTATGATTTGGGGAAATAATATTTGGTGCTTTTTAGTCTTTGAGTTGCAATTTATTTTCGTAAATGTCGTGGATGAACTCTGTTTCCATATTCAGTAGAGTGTAGTGCAGTTCGTATGTAAAAATGCTCAATTGTTGTTGTTACTTATGGCTCTTTACAAGCCCGCTGACAGATCTGTCAGTGATTTTAAGTCGAGTGACTGTCTCTTGTTTTTCAAGTAGCGCCAACTAGGGCAAGTTTAGTTATATTAACGTCCCGTTTGAAGCAACACAAGGACTATTTTGGGACAGACCTCTTAATTTTGAACCACGGCCATATGACGAGGACGACACCTGAGCTGGCACCCCCTCTCCACACCACACCAGCGGGAGGAGCCAACTAGGGCAAAGAATACGACTTAGCTACTTCATGCGTCACATTCGGTGCACAACCCCTTTTTAAAGGAGCACTTTCATGCACCTCACAAATAGAACACAGAAGACCAACCACGCCCGAAACGTGCCTCGAACCCTGGACACGCAGATCACGTGGAAGACGCTCTACCCCTATGCCAAGACGCCGGCCAAATGCTAAATTAATTTAATTGATTGATTCATGTTTTGAATCTAAAAATAATATATTATGCTGGCAAAAATATGAAAAAAAAAAAAATTCAAAATGATTGTATATTAGAAGTCTTAAAAAAAACAAGTATAAAAATTCAAATTTTAGGAATGTTAAGCAAATAAAAACGAATAAATTGGAAAAAGTTCATTCCGTTTAAGTACAATTTAATTATTCCCCGAAAAATAGATGAATATATGTCAACGGAATAGAATGCGTTTTTTTTATTAATTAATTTGAACTTAAAAAACAAACTGAAAATTCAGTAACAATTATTAAAAATTGGCGCTATTTAAACAGATGCGAAAAATCCATGATCAAAATCGTCGTTAAAAAATATCTCATAATAATAAAATCGTTCTGAATTGCAAAATATATATTCAATATGAGGATAGAGTCTGCCTTATAATTAAACAGGTTTTCTCTTAACAGATGAGTAAATCAATATCACCGGATAAAATTACCTCCACTGTAAAGATGGGACATACCTTCTAATGGAAAATTGTTTGTGGTGGTAAATATGATTGAAATCAATTATCTTTATAAGGATTCAGACTACAGTTACCACATTCCACTGCCCTTACGACAGTCTTTCAGAAAATGAAGAGTGATTAGGTAGGGAGGGATTGAAAATTTATTATAAACTAAGAATTATGAAATATATATGTTTTTTTTTCATAATCAATGTTAATGAATGTCAATAAATAAATAATAAAAAAAAAACAATTTCGTTCAATGGTTTTTCTTTCGATTCGACATTCCTTCGAAATAATGTTACAAGAATAAACCAGTTGGGTGTTTAAAGTTATGTTTAAAAAAAAAGATGGTTGAAGATATATGAAATAAAATTTATAAAAGATTAATTCTTTTTGCAACATACAAGGTCTAAAATTTTCAACACTAAAACTATTACTGACTAGCTCTGAAAAAGAATCAATGTAAAGAATAGTGCTTTTATTGAATTGTTACTGAAGTATCATGTCAAATAAATAGAAATATTATATTTTCTCCAAAACATGTATCATCTTTCGTAAAACATGACTAGATTTTTTTTCTTTTACAAAAATAAATTGCACCTAAGGGAACTGAACTTGGAAAAAAAGTGACAGAAAGCTAAATAAATTTTTGTTCTTCAAAGTCAATTTTGTCCCACAGGTATATTCGACTCCTTTTCTTTGACAAATCGCTAGTGATATAAAATTTCGAAATTATTATTCTATTTAAGCATATTTAAGGGAGTTTGGGAATATATCGTTGACCTAATTAAATTTTGGTATTGATTATAATTTTTTATGACTTATTGCCATTCAGAAATATTAAAAGAGAATTATTTTAGTCTCTTATTTTAAATATTAATCAAGAGTATTAATTTCCAATTTTTAAACAATTTATTTGTAAATTTAAATAAAGTTAACAGTTCAATATATTTGCATTTTATTTCTTTTTTAGTGACTTAATTCGATATATAAATTTGAATGTGTTCTAATATTTCTTCGTATAAATGCGTAATTATATGCATAAGTATAAAACAGGAAAATTTGATTTCTGTTAATTAGTTGAAATTGACGATTTCATTGTTTTGGAGGGGATGGCGTGGGGATTGTTGGAAGCAAATTTATCTTTCAGTTGCTCTATAATAGTAATATGCTACGTAAAGACTAACTACTAGTGAAACACAAATTAATTCATTAAAATCAATAAAATATGCAATTGTTTTTCAATTAAATATTCACATTTCAGTTCTCGTGTTTTCTTCTTTTTCTCTTAATCTAATAATAAGTTAAGAAACTTTTCCTATTTCCCTTGCTACCAACTTTTTTGGACTTCGATTCTGATGCTGATTTGGATCTAAATGCGGAAATACCACCTCTTCCTCTAGTACCACGAGTTGCTGCAGTACGCTCGTATGCTGTTTATAGATTCTGCCAGGCACTGGATCTGCCGGCTGAACTGGTCCAAATTAAAGTCCAGAAAGCTGCTCCTCCGATTGTAAAATCACATATGATATATGCAATGTGCTGTGCATTGAATCTGCCTGCACAGTTGACTCCCATTTGAAAACCAGTTGTCGAGTCATATGTTGTCTACCAGTTTTGCCTGGCACTGGATCTGCCTGTAGAATACAGGCAGCGGCAGGATGCAGCTTAATATCAAATCTGATATGAAGCACCCGATGTTACTTTTGACTGCCTTCAACATCCAGATGCAGTTATAAAAGAATACCTGCATAACCAGATGCTATTTTTGGCTGCTTTCAACATCCAAGAGCAGTTAGAAAATATTACCTGTATTACCAGATACTACTTTTGACTGCCTTCGACATCCAGATGCAGTTATAAAAGAATACTTGTATTTCCAGATGCTACTTTTGACTGCTTTCAACATCCAGGAGCAGTTAGAAAATATTACCTGTATTACCAGATACTACTTTTGACTGCCTTCGACATCCAGATGCAGTTATAAAAGAATACTTGTATTTCCAGATGCTACTTTTGACTGCCTTAGACATCCATATGCTGTTAAAAAGCATACCATTCATACCAGATGCTACTTAAAATTGCCTTTGTTTTCTACAGGCTATTTGAAATGCTGTTATCGGTAACCAGATAAATTTTCAAAGACTATCGTCAACGTCTAGAAGGTCTTTTAAAAACTGTCGTCAGCTTCTGAATGGTTTTATGGAAAGAAAAAAAATGTGATGCAACTAGAAAGGGAGGGGTGGCGGGAGAGGAACGAGAGTAGCACACCACCACGTGGTGTTCCCTGGGCAACGTTGCATTTCATTTGAACTACGACGGCTAAGAGGCTACTCAAGCGTGGAATGTAAATAAAGAATTTTTATTTTGTCTGAAACATACCGTACTTATCTTTTTGTTACTTTTTATTTCTTGAAGATGCATACATTTTCGCTTCACAAAATTTCGCTACTTGTATTAGAAATCTAAGCGCACAATGCATGAATTCAACTGCTGAGCATTTCAAAGTGCATATAATCACAATTGATTACTTGCATCGCTATGGAGAAATATGAATTGCCTCGTTATAGAGGAGTGCAGGTTTAAGAATTTCAATCCTGAAAAGTGGAAGCTTAAAATTCATAAAAACGTACTATAGAAAACTGTAAGATTTTTATAAACCATTCAAATAAAGCAAATCTATATGTTTCTCCCTGGTTTATAACAAACGCCTGCTTAAATAATGAAACTCATTCTCAAAAAAAAAAATCATAAAATTTTCTTACAAGTTTTACTAAACATAATCTTATGTTTTATTAAGACTTCCTTTAAAATCAAAATAATTCCTTAGTACTTAACCTTTATTTCCCTATTGATTTATTTAAAGATATTTTGCAACTGAAACGAAACGGTAACCAAATAATTCTTTTAAAACTTTGATCCCTATACATATTTTCCACGTATGGAAACCTTTATATTATAATGATATTTTAAACTCTTAATTTAATCCAAATTGATTTCCAAAACTTTATCTTAATTTAGCCCATCGTAACTTCATTCTAAAAATATTCTTTTATTTCGTGATCCAATTCCACTTTCGGTTTAATTAATTCCAATGTAAAATTAATGCGCCATCAGTACTACGTTTCAAATGAGAGTGATACTTCGGTGCCCTTGAAAAGGTGTCAAAGGTCAACACATGTATTCCATTGTATGTATTTCATGGCCAGAAATCCAATGTTATATAAGACTACTGATCATTCGTTTCCGTCCCCTTTTGGCCTCCAGTGTTTCTGACGCTTTGCGTCTTCTTGTTAATAATTATGCTTTCTCGAAATGCATATTAAAACGAAATTAAAAATACCAAGTCTCTTCACCGGTTCGAACCTGCATTCTGCTTAAACCAAAAATATGTTACATATTATTTAGCCGACTTATAATATACAATTCATTGCGTATGAAATTTGCATTCAAAAAATACAAATTTTTTTTTTATAAAAATAAAGTTTAATTAAAAATGATATTAAATCTTTCTGATAAAAATTAAAAAATTAATCAGAAACATTTGTTTTGTCAGTTTTTATTGAAAAAGTATCTCAAAATGCTGGAAGTCGATGACAAAAATAAAAAAGAATATACACTTACCAGTTCACCATTTGGAATTTTCATCTTCCGACATGATTATTCCTTTTCTTATTTCTCGGAATTCTAATCCCGATTTCGATCAGTTTCATGAATATGTCCCTAAATGAAAGATTAAAGTTTGAAAAAAGAAGCTTAGCGTAATTCAAAATGTAAGAAACCGGAAAAAAATAAGAACAGAACAAAAAATATATATATGTATCTAAAAAAATACAATTTGACAACATTTCAGACAATTTATACATTTTTTAAGATCTTAGATTATTAAATTTCTTTATTTTTTTTCTCCATTTGTCTTTTAACCTTTTAAATTTTAATAGTATTTTGTTACAAAATGTCGAAAATGTGTATATATATTGCAATACATTTCGCCATTTCTGAATTCCTATATATCCGATTTAGTCTAAAAATCTTTAATTATTGTATAAGACTTGTGTGTTGGATATGTAGAGATTCGATTGTAGAACAATATTTAGTAAACTGTTAGTTGAATATGACTAGGGAATGCAATACCGGTATACCGGGATACCGAATACCGGTATTTTGAGCCATTTGTACAATTTTATAATACCGGTATCCACAAGTTTAAATACCGGTTTTTCGGTATTTACTAGAAATTTTTAAAATTGTCTCCACTATATGTTCAGGGATCGCCAACATAGCAAAATAGTATTCGTTTTTGTTTTTATGTCTCCCTAACGGGCGAAATTAATTAACTAATTAATGGCTTAATTAATTGCTTAAATCTAAATTAGCGAAACATGAATTATCCCTGAAAGAAAATATTGTATCCATAACGACTAATGGAGCAACAATTATGAAAAAAGTTGGAAAGTTGATGGGTGCAAATCAGCAATTGTGCTATACTCATGGAATTCAATTAGGAGTAATAGATGTATTATACCAAAAAAATAAAGAACAGAAGAATCCAAATACTGTGGATATAGAAACTTCAGATTCCAACTTTGATAAGAATGAGAGTGATATTGAAAATGTAATTGTTGAAGAAGATATTGCTAATGAGGATGAAATATTAACCTTCCAAGAATTGTTTCCTATAATTTATTAAGTTCGAAAAATTGTTAAGATATTTAAACGTTCCCCTATAAAAAGGATATATTACTTAAATATCTACTAACTGAAATTAAAACAGAATATATGTTAATATTAGATTCTAAAACACGTTGGAACAGTTTACTCCTAATGATGGAACGATTTTTGAAACTGAGAAATCCAATCCATAAAGCAATAATCGACTTAAAACTGTAAATTAATTTTTCAGATAGTGAATATGCAGAACTATATCAGTTCTACTTCCAATAAAACTGACTATTGAGGCATTATGTACGAGATATTCTAATTAATTAACAGCTAATGCAACAATAAATTTCATGTTGCAGTCACTGAAAGAACAGCACACATCACTATCTGAAGAATTATATATTACATTGAAAAATCACACAGAAGAAATGCATACCGAAATAGAAAATGTCTTACGGTATTTAGATAATTATAGTAATTTTAAAAATGAAAATGAAAAAGAAGAAAAGAAAGAACCAACTCAAATCTGATTAAGTTTAGAGTAAATTTTCTTAAAATTTTTTATCCACTAACCTATCCACATTCGGTTCAATTATCGAAGATTATGATGTCACTACTGTCGATAGTGAAAAGGAATTGTCTCTTGAACAAAAATTAGAATTAGCGATAAATAAAAATATTTCAAAGAACCATAATACAATACAGAAATCAGCTATATCCAAAACCATCCGACGAGAAATTGATTTATTTGAAGATGAGGGATTTAGAGTTAAATACTTGGAAAAAGTATATCGCGCATTGCTAACAGTACCCCCAACTAGCGTAAATGACGAAAGAGCGTTTTCGACAGCTGGTCATTTTCGAACAAAATTACATTCCAAGTTTAATGGCAGTACAATTGATGCACTATATTTTTTAAGATCACATTTCAAAAATTTGTAATAGTACCACAGACTGAATAGTGATATTTACACTTTTTTTGTAATTTAAATAAATAAGATGTTTCTTTACTTTTTTGTGATTATATACTGTTATAATTTATAAGTTACAAATTATTTTTTGTGATATTTACACTCTCTAATAAAACTGGCAAATAAAACAAAGAAACACCTGTTTCTTCTTTCTTTTTCTAAAATTTCTAATACCGGTATTAAAACCGGTATCCCGGTATTAAGATTTAAAAAATACCGAATACCGGTATTGAAAGTTTGGTCAGGTACTGCAATCCCTAAATATGACCACAGGTTGCTAGAAATTTTACTCCATACAGCCTTTTCAGTGAATTAAAAAAAAAGGTTATAATTTTACAACTAAAAATCTTTTCCATATTCAAAGCTAAAAAATTATTAGAAAAATGGTGCACTTATCAATAAACTGAATAAAAAAAATGTTATATGGTGAATTTTAATAAGACTCACGAATGAACATGGTTTTGTTAGCTCCCTGCTCTTTGAAATACAAAGTGCAAATGAAAGATCTTTAATCAACAGAGCTATGTTTTTAATGACACAATGATATCATTCGATTGACACCTTTAGAAAGGTTCATGAATACAATACCTAAAGCAAGAGCTAAGGGGTTTAAACAAAAATCCTTAATATACGTCACAGTTAAATGCATAGAAATACATTTTTAAGGGAGTTCCGGGTATCGGAAAATGCATAATACATCTAAATAATATTATGTACTTAAATCAAATAGAAACATTTAATTTTTCTGGCAAAATTACTGAACGTTATAAGCAACTAATTCATAATAACTGGCCACAGGAAGCAAACATTACTTTTAGAAGATGTGGGCTCAAAAAAGACCAAAAAAATTAAATAGTGCGTGAGATAAATAAATAAATAATAAATTTTTAATATTTTCTTACATTTTTATATCAAAAATACATTAAGGCACAAATTAAGGCATGCTAAAAAATGGTTCATTTTTAGATTATTAAAATAAAAATATCTCATTATCAGATTATAAAAATGATAAAGTGCTTATACAATCAATATAAACCGTTATTCTGAAACTGCAATATGTAGCAGCAATAGCAAAATAGCATGGGGTTAAAAGACATATATTTTTGGCACTTGACTTGAGCATCAGAAGTAATCGCTAACGCTGACAAAAATTTGCGCAGATTAAGTTCTCCCGAGTCTTACTTTGCAGTCTTTATTTTGTAGTTATTGATTATGGTACAAAGATTCGCATTATTATAAACTGCGACTTTAACACTTTCAACGTTACTGATGAGATATCTCGTCTATCAGATACTTCCAATTACAGGTTTCTGTGGACTAAAATTTGTGTCTTATGCCAGGTAAAGGTCTTAAAGGTATTCTTCAGACATGAATTAGAAAGTTCAACCTATTCTAAACTGGGATAAGAAACAAATTTTAACACACAGAAACCTGTATTTGGAAGTATCTGAAAGACGAGTTATCTCTGTGGCGTTGAAAGTGTTAAAGAAGAGATCTATCAAATGAAAATCCTTAATTATGACGAATGGCAGGCATACTTTCTATAAATTTTTGATTTCAGTTTGCGAGTAAATAAGAAATATTATTTAAAAATAAACAGCATCCGAAATGGTGCATTAAGGGTTACTTGAGTCTTCTAGATATTGTAGGAAAATATATCATCTTCCTTGATAAGAGGAAAAATGAACGATTTTGATATAAAATAAAATTTTATATAATCATGAAATTATTTAGTAACATTAATAGTTTATATTTTATAGATTAGATAGTAAGTGGAACCATATCAAATTTTACGATAAAGACAAAAATTATGTAGTATTTATATTAAAGTTCAAAAATTTGAAGTATTTTATCATTTAATTATATATATATATATATATATATATATATATATATATATATAATGTTTACTGTTTTTTCATTCGTTTTAATATCGTAGATTATATGTTTATACGTTGTATGTTGAATAAATATTTGCTGTATTCTTTGTAGTATATCTCGAGTGCAAAGAATTTATATTAGGTCATTCCAAATGTAAACAGGTTGATATATTTAGCTTTATTTGAATAAAAGGCAATTATTGGTATGTAAGCATACAAAATATTGGGGCGAAATTCGCGGGCTTATTATTTTATTCAAGGTAATAAAATATATCAAAGTTCTGAAGTTAATAATGTTCGATTAATTAGAAATAACCAAAAATTTCGAATATTATAAGCTGCAGCTTCGGAGCAAATTACTCCACGAGAATTATTTCTGTATAATATTAAAATTCATTATATTAAATTTCCATAGATGCAAGATTTTAAGCAATTTGTCCTTTAATTTTCATTAACTGAATTAATGTTATAATTTGAATTAACTTTTGAATTGAAGAAATTTATAAATACTCTGTTTACTAGAGTATAGAGCGACTTTAATATTGTTCTAACTTTTTTTATATATTTCTGTTTCATATTTTATATAAAATTTTAGCAATGTTTCATTTGTATCTAAAAGAATTCGAAGTTTTTTAAATTATACTTTAAAAATATTGTGGTTAAAATTTACCATCCGATATAAAGATACCATTAAAGTAAATGGTAAATCGTTCCGATTGCGGATTCGTTCAAGGTGTACGTACACACAAGAAGAATTTTTTTAAAACTCCAGTAGGTCATTAATATATGTTTAAACTCATTTCAGTGAGAAAAAACCATATTACACTAATTATTAATTAATTGAATAATATTTAATGAGCTAATTAGCCTATTTTTTGAAACATGACATCTTAAATTCTAATTTATACAGACACACAATTCTAGTTGGAAATGATGCCTCATATGAGTCTTCATGTTGTCTGCCTCAATCAAGTTATAAAAATGTATAGTTTTTTTTTTTTTTTAATTTTTCATCAACGATGAATAGAAAAAGGGAGATTTTTTCTGTCATTTTAACTTTTAAATAGCTATTAAAAATGTATTTCTATAAATATAACTTTGATTGAGGTACAAATCATCCGCTATTTCACACAGATTATTTTGATATATAAATAATTGTATTTGGTTAATTTCTTGTTGAGTTATGATTGTTTGAATGAAGCAACATAGTGGAAAAATATCATTCTTCATAAAATGAGTTTAAAAAAAACCGTAACTAGAGTTTTTAATGAAAGCACCTCAAGAAAAATAATTATAACTTTAGAAATATTTCGAATATTGACAACATCTTAGTATCGGTTGAAAACTACAGGATCAGAGAACATTATTAAGCAATAAAAAAATATTCGATATTTGGAACGATTTTCGAAGTTTCAAGTGTGTACATACACCTTAAATGAATGGCAATTGTATGGAATCATAATTATACAAAATGGCAAATCGAATTCGATTAACGTTTTCTTGAAAACGTTAAGTAAACGTTAACGTTCATTGCAAATATTAGCGAAGGCAGAAAGTAAAGATTTTTTAAGCAAATAAAATATTTTTGTTATTGTTAAAGAACACGAATAATTATTGTTTGAATGCATTCAGAGAATACAAAATTGTATTAAAAGAAAATTTTAAAATAGACGATATCGATTTTTGCCTTGATAGCAGACAGTGTGATTTTATATCGCTTTACACCCACATATCACGCTTTACATCTGGATTAATCTTCCACGTCGGATTAGTTTTAACCTCTAATTGGATGCATTATTTAGTAATTATTAGTTAGCTGATGTAAGAATCATTTGATTCTTACATCAGCCTAAAAAAATATCGAAGTTCAGAAATGTGCTATAATTTTTTTCATTAATTTAACAGGATTATGTGCAATACTGTAAAGAAAAAGTGGCAAGCTATTCTATAACATCAGGTCCGAGGTTCGATCCTCGGGCTGGGCGAGGTCGACTCAGTCTTTCATCCCTTCAGTGGATCGATAAACTGAGGGCCAAGCATGTTTGGATACTAAACACTGGGGGTTCCGCGTTAGGCTGATCATCTAACAGGAACATATGCCTCGCACCCCAGGGCCCTCGGTCAAGAAAGCAGATATAGGCACTTAGGCTTGGCTCATATGGGCTGTCGCGATATTCAGTTTAGTTTAGTTATTCTATAATGTACATAACTAAATCATTGAAACATCTCCTAAACATTATGGGTTTATTCCCTTTTCAACTTGCACAGGATTTGAATGTTATGACGAAATGAAAAGATAATATAAAATAATTGCTTATCATTAAAAGAATCAATACTACATCTGTCAGTTTGGTCGTACTTCAAAAGCAAGACATATTCTTAGTATTCGATATAAATAAATACAACACAATTTTCACCGATCTTTGCTCTGCCAACTTAATTTTTAGAATGATATACTATAAATTCAGTTGTTCATCAAGTTAAAATAGAGGTTAGTTAAAAACAAATTGGATCATTATAAAAAATCCGTGACAAAGGTTTGAAATATGCAAATTAAGCAATTTATTTTTTTAATAATTATTCAGAATACTTTTTAGAAATATGCAAAGCTATATATAGAGAAATGTTTACGTCTTTGTATTTATTTTTTTATAAATTCAAAATACATTAATTTCACTATGAAGATAGTAACTTGCGTAAAATGGCTAACTTAGAATTAGTTTTTCTATCATACGACATGCATGATATGAAGTATCGCATTATATTATAAACAGAGCAAAAAAAAAAAAAAAAAAAAAAAAAAAAAAAAAAAAAAAAGACAAAATTACCTATTTCAAATTAGTCTTTGGATAATATCTTTGTATATCGTAATACAAACAGGACAGAAAAATAACTTACCGATAATAGAGCCTTGATGAAAATCTGCACAGCTAAAGACATTCGTAGCTGTAAAAATGTAGTTTAGTATCCTCTCGTTGTGTCAAGGATGTTAAGTCGCCAATAAAGATGGCGGACAAAATAAACAAACACTTCTGTAAAACAGTTACGGTTACCACTTTCTGCATTAAAATCATGATCTTTATAGATAAGTATTGTTTTATCTGAGCTTTTTTTATCTTTTTAACCTTTGGGATCACTATCTATGCTTATCTAAATTATTTTGAAACAAAGAAGTTTTGCAAGCCGGTTATGCGGTCTGTTGTGTACAGAGCAAAATTTAGAGCATGCAATGCCATCGGCATCTGAAGAAGGCACCGGGCAGAATTTTTTTACTTACAGAAAAAACATCCTGTGGTTTCGCTAGCAGAGGGATTGGGATTCTAGTAGCTTCACTAGCACATTGAACATAAGGAATGTGTGGATAACAGGAACAGTACATAACCAAAAGAGAAGAAAGAATCAATCAAACCTTCTCCAAAATTTAAAGTATGCATCCTTTTCCCAAATTCATCAACTTTTATTATATATATATTCCACTCACCCTTCATCCATTCTGCAGGTTCAAAATATTTCCTGCCATCTCATTCAACAGACATCCGTTCTTGAACAATTAGTGACATAACGAATTATCAAGGAAACTGTCGGATCAGAAAAAGAATTACGGAAAGTGCAAGGAATTTCATTGCAGACGATTTCTTAAATTAATGATTCAGAAGATTTCTAAAACTCCTACCGACAGTTGTGTATAAACAATAAATATTTTCTGTGTGTATTCATATTAAAAATAACATTACAGTTTCTAATTAGCAATAAAAAATCTTTTAATTATAATACAAAACTAAATTAAAATCTTTAATTGATATTTTTTAAAATTTTTAATTTAACGTTTTTCATAAAATAGTTGTAGTTTATGTACAACTCAACCACTGAAAAAAGTAGTAAACCAAACAGCATTAGGGTTGCTATTAGATCATTTCTTTGGGTTACAATATTGGCGACATTATCGGGGGCACACTAAACTACACTTCAACCATTCGTAGCTTTAGATATTGTTCTCTCAAGTTTTTGTAGTAAAAATCACAAAATGATTTGCATTCATCATATTTTCCATTCAAACATATAAGTTCTTTAGTCTTCTACAACGTTCAAGTCTCAAATTGAGAACAAATAGCAATAAGGAAACAGGATATGGTGGAGGTAATTATTACTTAACCAAGAAAATTTGAGTTTATTTCTGGAATATTTATAATAAGAAACGCAGTGAAGCATAGTTGAGTATAACTTATTCAAAAATATTAATTCTGGCAGACGATGTTGCGAGCGTGCCATCCAACTAGATCCATGCGTTACGTCATTTTAAAATATAACAGTGGAAGTGGTCTATCCGAAACATTTTCGCAAATTCTACAATAAATTTTTTTATCCAACTTTTTATAAAATTGTGAAAATTGGGTAAGGTCCCTAATTCCTTGCATGGCATTGGTAAAATATCGTCACAAAATGTAGATCTTTGGCGTGAATCTAGGATTTTTACCGATTCGATCACGAAAATATGAATTTTGGAAGAATTTTTTGCCGAGCGATTAATACTAAAATTTTACCCAGAACAATAATTATGATGTCAAGATAACATACCTAAGTTGAGTGATTTACTCGTTTAGTTTATGAATTATTACGTTTTTTCTGCATACCAAGTACAGGCAGACAGACGGTCAACTGTTCGACAGATTTGGATCAAACGTTGATATATATATTTTAGATTCTAAACCTGTGTACCAAATTTTAGCAATAGCATTTGTAGTCTTTGAGTTCTTTGCATTTTGTAGACATTGAGTTCATTTCAACTCGAACAACTAAATGAACACAATTTGGATTAATGGATTTCATACAGAATTTGATAAAAATCTACAAATTTGGTGATAGCTCACGTAACAAATTCCATATGTCTAGCCCAAAGTGTTATTATCGTGTTTACAAACAGACAAGGAGATAGATATAATGCCAAAAATATATTTTTCAAACTTAAGGAAGTCTAAAACGTAGAAATTCATCAAAATCTCGAATAAGAATTCTTCACGATTATAATATTTCATCTGTTTCGTATACTAGAAAAGAAAAAGCGGTTTTTAGATGAGTTAGAAATTTACTTTGCAAATGTTTTTGGTTTTAACTGTTTTTGCCACCAAATGAGAATAAGAGCATTCATATAAATCACCGCGATCGACAAATCGATAAGCACTCTAATTTGTTTACTAATTTTATCAAGATTTTGCTTAATTTATCTGGATTTGCTTTTATAAACTGTAACATTATCGCCATAAATAAAAATATTTTATTACTTCTTAACTCATATATTTTGATGCAAATGAATCACCAGCAATCTTTATATGGAGTTTTATTTTAACAGCATTTGGCTACCAACTTTAAATTGAGAATATATCTCTGTTAAAACATATTAGTAAATTTTAAAAAGTAGATAAAGAAATGCTGCAACCATTTAGAGATCAAATTAATCTATAGGCGCTTTTGTTTTTTAAACATTCAAAGAAAACCTTTTACCATTGAGTGAATATGTCAAAAACTGTGCTGCTATAATTATAATAATAATTAATTGCATTAGATAACATTAGAGAAACAAATTGGATCAAAACAATACCATGTATAATTTTTATCTTCTTTTTGAAATCAGACAATATAGCTATGTCAGTATTTTCATAATACTGATATTTCTCGTATATATTTATTGTATGGGCTTTGATAATATTTCGTAATACTATTTCAGTAATACCCAAACAGATTTTGCTTGAATTGCTATCAATCATTCCAAATAAATTCCTTTATGTCCATATAATCAAAATAATTTCTATTTTTCTAATACGAAATTAACAGAATTTGAGTTCATAAAATGGAACAATTGTTTTCATTATACAATTATTTATGATTAAAGAATAACTTCATTAAAACAATAAGATAAAAATTAAATGCTTTTAAATTGAAAATTAATTAAATCATTTTATATCCCTTTTGCTTCCTTTTTTATTATTTAATAAATATTAAAATTATTTTAAATTAAGAATCATATTAGGCAAATAAAGAATAAAGCAAAGCGATTTTTATTTTGAAATTGTTCATATTTAGTTTTTGTCTTGCAATTGTATGAGTCCCAAACTATGTTTGAAATTATAAAATAATTGTTTAGAAGAACCAGAATTCGCACGCTTCGAAAATTCGTTTGGCTCGGTTACAGAAATTAAATCAATATTTATTTTCTTCTGGTTTTATTTTAAAGCTTCAAACGATTATTAGATACTTCCATTTTAATATTCTACTGTAGGGAAACTGAACAACTTCTCGTGAGTTCTTTTCTGCCATGTTGTAATCTGGATTTATTGAGAAAGTTATCGGTCCATTTAATGCAGGAAAGTGCGTTAATTTTCTGAATGAAGTCAGTCAGAATATTAAGGATTTTCGTTAAGAAATACTATTAGTTTCGAGTGAAAAGAAATATTTTAATTAAAGTTTTTACTAAGGCATTACTGAAAGATATTTTTTTTTAACTAAAGAATAATTTAAATGGATTAAGTGAAGAATTATCATAAAACATTAAAGTTCATAAAGAAGAAATCGAAGCTTTTTTCTTTTCTCCCCTTATCCTGCCTTATCTATCTGAAAACACCAGAATGAGCATTGTTTTTCACATTTCATTAAAAGAAAAGAACAGAAACATTAATTAAAATTATCTGACAAATCATTCCACAACTTTCTTGGGAATATCATTACTTCTAAAAATATTTTCTCTGTGAAATCAAAATATTTAAAAAGAAAGTTGAAATTGCATTAAATAATTCAGCACAAAAAATTATGTTTTCCTTATTTCTAATATGATAACATATAAATTTTAAATTATACTTAACTTAAGTCGTGCATTGGAAATAAAATGATTTAATTCTGAAGTTGGTAATCAATGTTTTTTTCGAGCTCAGGCATATAACTTTGGCATGTAAAGAATTTGAATACATTTTTTAGGTGCAAATATTTTCATAACCAAAATATTCTATCTTACAAACTTATCTCAATAACTTTTTATGCTATAAATACAAAACTGAGGAATTTTTGAGTGAAATTTTCCTGAAGATTTTATGTTATGCTCATGTTATATCTAGAATATTATAACATTATTTGGGACACTAATTGTCGTAGCAAAATTTAAATTATTGAGCTTATTCAAACCAGTTTCTTGCGGTATTTGCTTTGCAAGAAAAATGGATTTTATTCTATAGATATATCTTCTTGTCTACGTGATATGTTTAATTTGTCTGGTTCGTGTTATAGACGAGATATGTATTACTTGTGTTTTTTTTTCTTTTATAAGGTTATCAAATGTTGGATCTATTGCACTGATATTCTGAGTTTATAAATTTCGCTGTGTTTGTAAGATCTTTAAGGAGCAAGAGTTCTTTTCCAAATATTTGTTCTAAATTTAACTATATTAAAAGGTTCGTTTTTTATAATAGTTACTTTTAACAGGATCTCTTGGGAACATGTCATTCATTACATGACTCCAAGCGTTTTTAAAGCGACTCATCCTCAATTTTTATCTACTTGATCTTATTTCTTCTTTATTGATTTTATTATTTTTTTTTAATTCTTGACTCCACATTACTTTTAACTATACATATTATGATATTTATGTTTAGTCATGTTTCTGTGTTGGTATTGTGCTTGTGTATGTTTTACATTTTGAGCTTTGCTAGAAGCTGTTTGCAATTTTATTTATATATAGTTTAGAACTTTGTAATATTTTATTTTCTGCCACTCCTTTTTTATGTGTGCCTTAATTTGTTTTGCAGCTTGTGTTTCTTGTGTATTTTTGATTAATTCACTCTGTAAATGCAGTCAATCTCTGTAGTGTGCTTATTTCGAATAAATGAATACCTGGCTTATGACATATAAACTCCGAGTGAATGGCATAGCTTATTAGATCGGTATCTTGTCTGAAATTAAGCGAGATAAAGTAATCTACTATTTCTTTTTTTTAAATTAAGACCAGAAATTCCAAAATTTTTAAACTTCCTATTTTATGGAATTATTAAAAAGAAAGACAGCATTTACAAAGAAAAAGGTAACGCTAACATGAAATTTTCAAACATTATTTTATTTGATAAAAAGAATTTTCATTGATAAGTTTTTCGAACAAAAATTAACTTAAAAGTCCAGACAAAGATTTACAACAGGTTAATTAAAACTGGAAATCTGAAATCAGATTATAGTCGAAAATATAAATAATTATCGCTGTATTAACTCTTATCAGGAGTTAAAGTTATTGGCTTCGATGGTAAAGTAAATGACTTAGGATCATTACCACTGCTTATATTATATTGTTAGAATTGAATATTGAATATTTATATTCACTATTTTATATTGAATTTTTAAAGGCTTTTTCTCTGATTCATATAAAATGACACTTTTTTTTTAACTAGGCGTTTGCTAGCATTGAAATTAGACATCCTTGAATTGAGAAAAATATCTAATAAGGAAAAATACAACAAAATGAACTTAAATAAATTCAGTATTTTTAGAAACAAATTAAACTATTTGTTGAAAACAAATTTGAAAACACTATTTGTACAACAAATTTCAAAAGGTTTTATGTCTTCAGAGAGAACTCGGTTCTTCGAAAGAATATCGAAATTGTTATTAGTGATCAATAAACATGCAGTTTTTTTTCAAAGAAGTAGAAGCTCAATCAAAAGTGAACTTTTATAAAAATCTATTAACGAAATCAGCTTCTGCTTTTAAAATATTGTTAATTTAAATTGGAGTAGATTTCGATACCTAGTTCACCAAAGACTGATGTTCCACTGTTCTCGCGAGACTGATGTGTGATAAAATGTATTCGCGTCAAATCTCTTCCTGCTTGCTTGTTTTAGACTCAGAAATCTTCACCCACTCAGATATCGTCATCGTCATTTGAAGATGACTCAAAGTGGCGAATACATCTCCAAACAATTCTCTTGTCACTTCAATGACGGTATTCATTTAACTGCTTTAAAGAAAATTAGTGTGGATCAAAATTCGTCATTAGAAAATTTCATTGAAAAAAAAATCATTAATATGCTCTAGGAAAACTAAATATCAGTTCATCCCTAGCCATATCCGTAACATCAAGGTTAGATTTAAAAAATATATATATTTTTCATCAATTATTCAAGCTGTAATTTTCTGTTCCATCTCTTAAAACGAAAATCATGAATACGCTTTACGAAGGCGAAAATATAATTAGTATTTTTTTGATAAACTTCCATTGCTTGTTCAAGTCATGTATGCTTTACGAAAAGAACTCAGTTTTTCAATCATTGCTGTCACTTTCTTGTGTATTTATTGTCTTTATTGTATTTATTGTCTTCATATTCTTCAAAATAAACTAAGTTGGTTACTCAGATTTATTATCCAATCAGTCTTCCAGCAGTGAAGCAACGTTTAACGCTTCACCAAGACTATCTATCGATGCTTTAAATGGTTTATATGACGATATCTGTTGCCCATTTTTATCTCAGTTTTAGTGATTAGGTTGTCTAAAATTCTACCAGAAAGTTCTATCTGTTTCGGTGTAATATTCTTCACTATTTCATTTTAATATTAACAGAAATCATAGTTATAACTTACACGTTAATGAAAATGAATTATATATTTAGGTGTCATTATTCATTAAAATGAAGAGACCATGAGATAACAAATGTTGTGAAAGAGAATTCTTCGAAATTTAATTGTTGTCATTCATTTGTTATAAAATATTTAAATATTTTTTTCATTTTTGAATAACTTTGTAAAATTGAGACTTTCTTTTCGAATTCTTATCTCTAGCAATGTGGTTAAGCAATGTTCTTATATTTAGATGATACTATTTCAAAATTCTTTTTACTTTCTCTTATACGAAGTACGAAGGAAGTATTGCAATCGTCAAACAATTCGAGCTCAAGACTTTGAGTACCTCCAAGTGTCAAACATTTCTGAGCTCGAAAAAAACAATTTTGGCCTTATGTCTGTCTTGTTGTTTACAGCCGATTACCCCATCACAACTGAACGAAGCAGTATCAATAGGATTTGGCATTATGTCTAACTTTGAACATGAAAATTCAAACACATTTTGAACTATACGGATAAATTTTGGATTATAAAATGCAGCCAAATTTGTAGATTTATATCCCATTTTGAACGATTGCAAGAAAGTGTGTTTGTCTAAATGTTCGAGTACAATTGAACTTGATAATACAAAACGCGAGAACCAGGCCAATAAAATTTGGTACACAGTTTAGCATTTAATATATACGTAGTACTTGTCAAATTTTGAATCAAATCTGTCAAACAGAAGGACCACATGTGGGTGTTTACTTTCGCATGTATGTAAACGCAGTGACTTACATCAATGAAATTCGATGCGTTATCTTGTGATTACAGCTGTAATTTTGCTTTGAAGTTTGATATCATCGCAAAAAGGCATCCTAAGTACATAATTCTCGCTATAGATTCAGCGAAAATGCAATATTCATACCAAAAGTTTAAATTTCGTAAGTGTTGTTCATCATTGCTATGCAAATACATGCATTTCTGGACCTTATCAATGTTCACAATTTTATGTGGAGGGAGAGAGGATAAGACTAATAAGACTTTTGAGGACTATATGAGAAAATATCGGGGAGATCACGCCTGCTGATTCTTGTCTGCGTCATTGGAAGATTTCTTTTTTCTGGAATATTGTCTCAGAACAATCTCAAGAGTTCTATCTATTTCAAATTTATCTCTAATTCATTTCACCAGGCTACTAGGCATAAAGTATAAAATTCTATTTCAAACTGTCGCTTTTTTGAAGTTCTAGTAACCACCTGTAACACACACTTCATTCTTTTAAAACTTATTCTGTGCTTGTGTTATTGTGACTTATGGAACGTTACAAGCCCGCTGACATTATCTCAAAAACAGCTTTCTTTATGCCGGCGTCATGGCATGGGGTAAAGCGTCTTCCCCGTGATCGGAGTACCCCGGGTTCGAATCCCGGTTCGGGCATGGTTGCTCTTTTTCTGTGTTCTATCTGCGAAGCGTGTGAATGTGTCCTCTTGTCAAAAGGAGTTGTGCAAGTGAATGTGACGCATTAAATAGCTAAGTCGTACTCTTGGCCCTAGTTGCCGCTACTGAAAAAACAAAAGACGCTCACTCGGCTTACATCGCTGACAGATAACCGTCAGCAGGCTTGTAAAGTACCAGCCACTGCACAACTAGATATATTAGTATAAAATTATATCTGAAACTCTCGCTCTTTTGAAGTTCTAGTAACTTGTAACACACACTCCCTTCTTTTGAAACTTATTCTGGATTGGGCTATCATTTTTTTAACTGCTAAATATGCAGTAAAGATAAAACTTCACATTTTATTAATTATTAAATTATGTCAATTTTTTTTACGCCCTATAAATTTATTAAACTTATTTTTGTATGTATTGATACTTTTAGGTTTCGTTTTAAAAGCTGTTTCCAATTTCATGCTTAAAAAATCACTCTAAAATAACGATTATCTAGAGTTCAGGTTATCTTGAGGTAATTTAAAAATAGCTCTCTTGTAAAATGTTTTTAGCTACCGTTTTCATGGGATACTAAGAGTGCATAGTCCATTTTTATTTTTTGAAATGTTTTTTTTTTCTTTTAAACTTTATATACGTTTGGACATTATTTTTGGATTCATATTTTGTTAAAATCTTATTTTTTATTCACAGAATATATTAATGAAATACTTTTTGAAGCATGAAGATTTACAATTTTTATGCGATGAAATATAATAATCTCCGAATTAGATCACGAACTGCACTGGATAATTTTATTAACTATCACTACAAAAATAAACTTTCGGAACCGTTGATGTAAGTTGATTACTGAATCTCGTTGCTTGATCTGATCGGGAATCTTATTATTGTAGAGTTTATTTAATTAGGAAAATAATTTTGCTTAAAAGGTAAATATTTCTTTAGTCAAAGATAATTTTTATAATTTTTTTGTTGTTACAGCATCTATATATACTTAGTTAAAAAAAATCGAAAGCAATTTGTCTGCATATTGGGTTGAATATTTGAGAGCGAGATAATTGAAATAGGCAATAATGTAGATAAATAAAATTTGGTGATAGTTACTTGAACCAAAATTGTAAGTATCTATCAAATTGTGCACCAAAACATGTTACTTGGAATCGTTCATTACCAGAATATCTATTCAGTATTGGAAAAAAAGAAGAAGATCGTTGAAACAATCAAAATAGACCAAGTTCAGCTACTAAGCATAATCGATTAATGTAAACATAAAAAGTTAATCAAACAAACGATCTATTAAGTTTAGTCACTACGACAAACAGAGTGGTATTCTGAATTCAGATAATTGAAATAGGAAAGGGTGAACGTTATAAAAAAGCACTGATATCATAGGATTTGTGATGTTTGCTAAAAGTTAGTTCATTCGAATGAGGAGTTCTCAATCTACCCGTTTCTGATCGGACTGTTTATCTTTTGATTGAGTAATTTATGATTCTCGAACTGAACAAATATTTAAGCGAATAAAAGTATCATTTACATGCCGATGTGAAGGACATCTTAAATAATATCTTAAAACCTTCCACAAACGTCACCAGAAAGTTTTTATTCAATTAGCATCCACTTGGAATAAATGCCTCTACATTTAGGGCAAACGATTTTTAGACAGAAATGGTAAATTAGATAAAAGAGCAAAGAAAAGATTTTTTTGATATTTGAAAAAAAAAAGTCTTCATATCAAAATGTAAAAATAGATAAATAATAAGAGCTCTGGAACAAATTGACCTTTAATCCCGGTCGAGACTGAAGTTGGGGTGGAAATGCACCTTCTTTTTCTATACAACCTTTTCGAAGTTCAAAATGGATTTATTTCTATGGTTTATTTATGACAAAATTGTTTCCATTCCCCCCCCTCCAACCATTTTGAAGACAAAAGGATCGAAGACAAATAAAATACATTTTTATCTTTCTTTTAAAACTTTGATAATTATTTTAGAGGTTAAGAGTTTTTTTTTTAGACATTTGGAAAATATTTATTGCATTGGACTTATCTTTTCATAAGGAAAAAACTTTTAAATTATTCAATGCCTTATTACGTATAAGTTAATTTTCATAAATATTATTGTCTTAGTGATTTACTTTTTGTTAAATATATGCATTTTATTTACATTTTTACTTTCTCGTATTCGAAATAAAGTGAAAGTAATGCAATCATTAAAAAATTCGAATTTCAATTTTGACGAGTCTCCGTGTTTTAGAGCTCCTCTCTCCTCTCAAGTTTGAAAAATACATTTTAAGCATCATGTTTGTCTGTCAGTTCATCTTCGAAAAAACTATAAAAAATCTTGAAATAAGGCGGATGAAATTTGGTATATGATTCTTATTCCAAATTTGTAGATCTTTATCAAATATTAATCGAAATCCATTCAAAGGAAATCTAACTGTCGAGCCATCCAAATATACGCTAACACAATAATTACAAAGCAAGAAGAGTTAAGCAGATGAAATTTGGTACACATATTTAACATCTAAAACCTATCAAACTTGAAGCTAAATCCTGCAAGAAGTTGACTTTCTGCCGGTCTGTACTTTTAGATGTAAAAGCGAGAAATCAAAAAAACGCACTGAGTTAAGTATATGAAATCTGGTAGATTTTGTGACTACAACGTGGTTTTCGGCTGACAGTTGATATCAATCAGTTGGAAACAATGCGTCTTAAACTTGTATAAGATTTTCAGGCACTTATTGCTAAATGTTTAAGAATTAATCATCAAAAATTCACCAAGAATCATTACAGAAACAGTAAAAAGTTCAGTCAATATTTCTTAACCATTGTTTACCAATGTCATGCAAGGCATTCGCGATTTTTTTTTTCAAGGTCCACAATTTTATGCTGGGAGATGGGGATAGTATCTTTATCAGAGAATATGCGAGAAAGTTTCAGGGAGACCACTAATTCCGGGTCCTTTGTTTGATGCAGGGTCAACACGTCTTAATTTTGTAACCTTAATATGAAGTTGAATATAGACAGTTTTGGAGGAGTAAAGGCTTTATTTAAAGCAACAAATAATACTTTTCCGACGGAAAAGATTAAAAATCGGCTTTCTAAAAAGTATTCATACAATTTTCATAAAGCTGTTAGAAAGAAGTTTAAGATTTAGAATATCTTTATTTGAGACTTAAATTATATAAATCCCATATTAATTAAATTCCTAACAGTTGAAACATTTAATGGTATTAATTGGTTAAAGATTGGTAATGTAATAACTATGGAAGACTTCATGGGCTCTATATTCATAACATTGTTTATCATATTTTTTTTTCTTTCTGAAATATCTCGTATTTTTTCTTAATTAAAGCAATATTCTTACGTATGTTTAGTGTACGAAAGCTTTTTCTTATAGGTGTAAGCTCACCCATGAAAAACTCACAAACTTGATGTCAATGTCGACAAGAAACATGACTGAAAATCATACAACAGATCTTTTGTGTTGCCACATAACAGAATGTTATCAAATAAACTAATCGTCCCAACCATTGTTGTCTGCTTGAATGTTGTTGCTAACATTTTTTATATACGACAACACTGTTACTCCACTCGCGGAGAATTCTAGGCTGTATGAGTCGTTTATTCTCTCCCGAACTGAAATGAAGTTAAAGATAGAAAGAAAAAACGTATTCTTTCATTTCTTAACTACGAGGCTTAAAAGTATTTCAAATATTTTCCGTTCCGTTCGCCAGAACGTTTCCCAAGAGAAATTTCTAGAAATGTGATTTTCGTTCGCATTTGTAAGTTGAGCATTACTTTGAACGCTCAAACGAATAACCACATAAATTTGCGGTTCGGCAGGGGAAAATTCATCTCAAATGATATTTAGTGTGGAATTTCGAACGCTTTTGCAAGCAGAATAAAATTGCTCCGCTTTTTTCTCATGATATCCTATTCGAATTCTGGTTGTGGCAATGGAATGTAAAATATTGTCAATGTCGTCTGTGAAGGTCGTTTGATAATATTGAAATGAATATAAAATGACTTGATTATGCATTTTAAATGTTTGTCAAATGTTATCGTTGCAGCATCGAACTTCTGGTTCTCTTATGCATTTACGTCATTTATATTTCTTTAAAATAAGAAATGAATTTCGGAAATAATTAGCTTCGAGTCCTTAATATGCAAAACGAGAGTATGAACTGACTATATTTGTGAATTTATTTTTCAAAACTCAAACTGTGTAATACTTCTAAATATGAATACGTTTTAAAACTAAATTAACTATTGCAGTATTTACTAATTAAATTATATATTTTTCCTACTAGAGTGGCCATCTCGTGCCGAATATTAAAAATTCATCCATAATTTTGGGTTTGCAGCAAAATCCGCATTTACTACATTAATGGATAGTTATCACATTTCACGAATTTGTGTATATATATATATATATATATATATATATATATATATATATATGTGTGTGTGTGTGTGTGTGTGTGTGTGTGTGTGTGTGTGTGTGTGTGTGTGTGTGTGTGCGTGTGTGTGTGCGTGTGTGTGTGCGTGTGTGTGTGTGTGTGTGTGTGTGTGTGCGTGTGTGTGTGCGTGTGTGTGTGTGTGTGTGTGTGTGTGTGTGTGCATGTGTGTGTGTGTAATGATATTTTAAACTCGTAATTTAAACCAAATTAATTTCCAAAGCTTTATCTTAATTTAGCCCTTAGTAATTTCATTCTCTTATTTCCTGATCCCATTCCACTATTGAAGTTCTGTAGAAATGATGCGCCATCAGTTCCATGTGTCAAGTGAAAATGATCACTTCGGTGTCCTTATCCAAGGTCAACACGAGTATTCAATTGACACGTGGCTGAAAATCCCATGTTATATAAGACTAGCGATCATTTGTTTCATCTCTTCCTTACTTCTGCTTTTGTGTCACACTGTTGTGGACGTGTTCTGTCTGCGCCTGCTTGTAAATAAATTGACGTCCCGGAATGGATTAAATTGAATTTAAAAATGTAAAATGTCTCCAATGTCTTCCAAACTGCATTTTGCTTCAAACAAAATAAGCTTACATACATACATACATACATATATATATATATATATGTGTGTGTGTGTGTGTGTGTGTAATGATATTTTAATTCTAATTTCAATTTAATTAATTTCCAAGACTTTATCTTAATTTAGCCCATCGTAACTTCATTCTAAAATATTCTCTTATTTCGTGATCCAATTCCACTTTCTCTACTTAATTAATTCAAGAGAAGCTTTATAAAATTGCTGAATCGGCTAAAGGCGACACATTCTGACTCTCCGCTTGAAGGGATATAGAAATGTCCAGTAAGTATATTCTCTTTAAAAGATCCCTGTGTTTTCCCTTACTTCGTCGACGCGTGTAGCAAAAATCCCTATCGAAATCTTATTAATATATTAGCACTATGAAAAAATATTTTTCCCTATCAAAATCTCAGATTATATAAGAGGAGGGATAATTTATTTCGTTCTTCACGATTTCTTCTTTTGTGCCGCGCTGTGGCGGATGTGCCTTGTCCGCGTCTCTGCTTATAAATAATTATGCTATTTGAGAGAATGTAGCAATCCCATGAGATAACTATCGTCTGAATAACAGGGAAACAGCAAGAGAAGAAATGAGATTAGTTTTGTCAGGCAACATAATGCGATTGCATATTTCAGTGTTTTATGAAGGAATATATTGTTCTGGGAAATCGGCATAAATCACGAAATAGATGTTCTACCGGAGAAATTTTATTCACTACACAAAAGGCTTTTGATTTCTCATTTTTACATGATGCGGAGTTTGTTCTCTACTTTATTTAATAATCAATAACTCCTGGGAAATATGTAAAAAGGCAATCTAATTTATTTTTCTCATTTGCTAAATTTACGATATTTCTGCAGTACCGAAACTATTTTAATAATAAGAGTTAGATCAAGGGGGGAAAAACGACATACAATTTATTGTAAATATTGTATATTTATATATCATAAATATATATAAAAATATTAAGTATATAAATATGGAATTATAAATGCATGTTCTTTTATCAAATTTGGAATTATTTAGAAAATACTTTTCTGAACATTTCCTGTTGAATATGATTAAAAATTTTTCAGTTTCCTATTAAATTTCGATTTATTATTTTAATTCTAACTCTCGAAGTAATATTTAATTTCTACTAAAAATTAACAGAAATGGGTGTGTGTGCTTTGTCATTCTAAAGGGTATGAAATGAAAGTTAAATCTATAAAATTTTTCGCTGAATTTTGAAAGAGGGAATGTGCACCTCGAAACTATTTTTTGAATTTTTAATTTAAATTTTGATTAACTAGAAATTAATAGAGATTTTGGAATTATTCGTCAGTTAGTAAACAAATTTAACTTCATACCATTTTAAATTCTAAAAACTATCTCTCTAATTGTAACAATTTAAATATAGCTTAATTTTTTCATGAATTTTTAAAATTATTATTTGCATATCTTTTGTCCATAAATTTCATTGATATAAATTGATAAAAATTATATTATCACAAACGACAACTTGCAGAAACAATCATAAAACTTGCCCTTCAGTTCTGTTATGAATTTTGATGTCATGAGACTCGACTTTTATTGGAAATGTTCATTTACATAATGAACAAAATAAGTGAAAAATTAATAATATTATATATCTTTAATACGAGTATAATGTGCCAGTGTAATGCTTAAAAATGCATCCTATGAAAGAATCAAACTATGTATAAGTAGTTTGATTAAAATTGACCACAACCATTTCTGACAAATAACTTGGTGGCCAAAGGCGATTAGCTAGGATTCAGAACAGATGAAAATCATATTTATAACTCAAAATTTTCATATTTACTCCGACATTACTGTTCAAGATAGATTAATAAATATTTAGTAAATTAATAAAAATATGATTTATCTTATTACTTTTCGGTAATAAAGAAGAAAATTATTATGAGATAAGTAGACAAAAAGATATTTTGTGACTCTGTATTTTTCGATTGATTGAAAATTAAAACAAGTAATGAAGGTAGACGTACAATTGATTCAATCTATTTTCATTTAATGAACATAATTTGAGCTTTAAAATCGAAATATGGAATTAATGTCATGATTTGCAAGGAGATGTTCAGGATTTTAAGAACAATTATTAATGCTATTTGAAATAGCTGTTAGTATTTACTTTACAATTTTTTTGTTATTGTTTTATATCAATCCGGCGGCGTCTTACAAAATTAGTCATGTCAGAAACCAAGGATTGAAGCTAAAAGGACAGAACTACAGCAAAATCAAAGTCAATTAATAGGGAATCAAAATGAACCTTGGCTCCTTGAAGCACGCCTTTGGAACATTGGGAAACACACACACACGCTACCCTGCTCTTTATTAGTTTGTCTTTATCGTAATGACCATGTGACACAGAAATATTTCTTCGAATTTATGAAGAATAAAAATCGATAAACAACTTCACGATTGTTCCTCTAAAGCGTGTTTTATACAAACAATCACGCACACAACAAACAGCTTTGTTACTTCATTTAGTTGTAAAAAATTATCTCAATGTATTCAAAGAACAAAAACTCTAAATACAGTTAAATATCCTTGCTTTAACAAATGAAAATAAAAAAGAATTGTAATCAAATTTATAAATTTCCATTTATATCTATTCTATGGTATTTTAATTTATACTAAGGGCCTACTTTTAAAAATTTCTTTTTCAAACAAACTTTTTAAAAATTTAAAAATAAAATATTTTTAAAGCTGTAAACTTAAGACGGTTTAGACAATGCGCTTGATTAAAAGTTCCATCATACTTCAAATTATCTAATTTATAGCCATTTATAGGAAAAAAGCTAAATATTTAAATATTTTTACGTCCAACCATTTTACAATCCACTTCCTTTTCTTTATCTAGAACACATTTTATTTTTTTGAAACGCAAGTTGGTACAAGCATGCATCTAAAATATAGTTATTATTAAACGACACTTTGATTTATGCACATATGGAAATTACATGGATTGGATTTAAGTTCATTGGCTATAAATTTTATTACTATAATTATATTGTTTTTCCATTGAAAAATCTACTACTGATGTAGATTACAGATAAAATAACACAAAAAATAAGTGATATTTTCAATAGAAAAAGAAGTTTAAAGAATTCCCTATTTTCTTTTATTTTGTTATCTCAAAAAAAGATTTTTAGTATACATGTATGGAAATATCAGTCAGTATAAATTATATTTCTACTACAAGAAAGCTTCTATAACCTGAAATATTCTTCAAACAAAATTCAGTCACAATTTTATCAACAACAGAATGGAAAGAATTAAAAGTTTCTCAAAAATGAAATAAAAATTTCATTCTCAAAGGAATATTATTTTAGTTTTTGAATAAGATGAAATTATGTGAAGAAGCTGAAAGAAAATATATATTTACTGGTTTATGACTTTTAACAAAAAACGTACATTATTATGACAAAGAATGCTAATTTTAATGTATTTGATTTATTTGTTAGTTTTTTTTAAAGATTTACCTAAAATAATTTTTAAATAAGAATAAACACTTTTACATTAAATTAAACATTTTCTTGTAAGGAATAAAAATCAAATTCTCATAGGAATTTAATCATAGATTATTCTTTTGAAAAAAGAAAGGAATTTATTATTTTAGCTGAAAACACTAAAAATTCATTTCTTGCCGCCTTAAGGAATGCAGTATTGAGAAAGATATTTACGATCAAAAACAAAGATTTGTAACAAATTTTAAACTGAAATTATTCGAACATTAAAGAAATCTCTTTATTCAAATTAAATAAATAAATGAAATGATGATAATATCCATTTTATTCTTCTGAAGCTTTAATTTATTTTGGGCAGAAACATTTGAAATACATTTGAATTTATTTTCAACGTTTTTAATAAAATATACAAGAAATCGTTTGATTTGAAATAATTTCATTTCTTCAGTAATTATCTGGTTAGACTTTTAATTATAAAATAACGTTTCTTTGATAAGGCAGAAAAATAATGATAAAACTGAAAATTAAAGAACAATTTCATTTATTTACTCATTTGGGATAGTTAATGAGTATATTTTCCTTCTGTATAGAAGTTGAGAATATCCTTGTTTATTTTATTAGTTGAATGGACTGACATATGATATAGATAATAACAGATTGCACAGAGCTTTGTATAATACATTCTAGATTTTGGAAAATAAAAGTTTTGCAATTTAATTATTAATTTTTTGTTTTTAATTTTTAATTTCTGTTTCGATTTTTGTTGTTTCGATTCAAGAATGTAAATAAATCGCTGAATTTAATTTTATGACGGAGTGTATTTATAATTTCTAAGGGAAACATGATATAGTGGCGCCACTGAGAAAACAGAATAGTGTATTAAAATTTGAAAGAAAAAAATTGATAATTAAAATACCATTACCATCTTTTTTTCTAACTCTAATTAAAATTGTATGATTATATAACATCTCCAAAGCTAAAGTTGAAAATTGTCATTACGAAATATTACTAAAATTACTAAATAGTTACGAAATATAGCATTTTTGTTGAATGTGTTATATGAAATATGGCTAATTTTTGACGATCAATCAAATGCGATTAATATATAAATATACCCTAAAATCAAATTCCTATTTAAAGATTTTTTCAACTGATTAAAATCAAAATTTGACACACAACTACAGTTGTAATTGCAAGATCATATAAGGATTTTCATTATTTATTTGCTTTTATGAATTGCTAGTCGCTACTGACGACCAGCTGGTTCGTCGAAATGCTTAATGGTTATATTTGATTTCTGAAAAATGGTTTAGATAGCCATATTATTGTCATGTACAATCTACCGCCAAACTGTCTGACATTAAAGACGTTTAATTTTGATTGTCTAATGACCACTCCCATAATATCATAGCGCTATTAAATATGTAAACTACCCATTCATTTATCTTTTAATGTTCGTGATATTGTAACTTTACTTTTTTATTTTTCTAGTAAATTAAGCAGAAGTTGATTTTGCTTGACGAAATACAACATCAACAACAGTGACTCTGTTATGCAATAAAATTAAACAGAGAATATGTAATATACGGATAATTAGCATGAAAGTTGAGAGGAGAACACTGCCACTAGTCATTTTAGCAACATTGATCAAAATGACCCAATGTGCATTATTCAAAATGGAAGGTTCAGACATCATTTTCACTGAATTTAAAAATTAATCACATCATGGGAAAGAAAGGAAGTTATAGCAATATGCAGAAGAAAAAAATAATAAAAACAATAAAAATAATAAAATAATTTTGGAGTTTAAAATTAGAATCTTGTTAGTGGACATTCCGGCCAGCGTAAAATTGTGGTATCAAACACAAATATTGTTATTGAGCATTTATCATTTAGGAAAAGTGTATCTTAACCCTCTCATTCCTAAGATCACTTTAGCTCATGTACCTCAAAATACTGGAACGCTCAAGTTCCTTTTTCAAAGAAGAGGACCCCCTCCCCTTAAACACTGCATATACACCCCTTGTTCTTAAGAGATTGTTATACAAAAGAGTTTCCCTTTCTTCTTATTGAACAAATGTATGCTAGATATTTTTGAGTGTTTTAAAAAATCTCCCTATCCTCCAAATCCATCAGGGCGAGTGTCTCGATCGAACAAAGCAATCGCCACAGGTATTCAATTAATCGCAAACGAAAGGGGGGATGGAATTGATAGTGATATCCATGTGACTCGGATGGGTTCATTAGCTTCGTTGAAAGGGCGTTTGAGGCATTTCTATATTGACAGAGTTAACTCAAATTTGATCTGCGAAACAGAGCACATCCCATTGCAATTATCCCAAAATTTTTGATAACATTTATATAATCCAGCAATTCGTTTTGATAATTTCTCGTATATGAAAAGTGCAGAGAGAAAGAAGTATAACTGCCAAATTTCAATAACGAAATTTTGATGAACCTCTACGTTTCAGATTTCCCTGATTCTTTCCAAAAATTCCGATTTTTCTGAATACGTTTTTCTATCAGTTTCTCTTTAAATACGACTTCTTAAAAACGTATTGAATAACAATAATTAAATTTCTCATGCAATATTTACATCAAATTTATAGATTCCTTTTCATATAGGAGCGGAAGGCCTGTGTGACCTGGAGGTAAGATATCGGCTTGTGAGACGTAGGGTTTTAGGTTCGAGACCCGATACCACCGAAGAACCGTCATGTAAGGTTGTCTGTTACACGTTAAATCCGTCAGTGCCATCAGTCATACTTGGTGCGGTGTGGAGAGGAGATGCCAGCTCAGGTGTGTTCTTCGTCATCTGACTGCGGATCAAAATTACGAGGTCCGTCCCAAAATAGCCCTAGTGTTGTTTTACAACGGGACGTTAATATAGCTAAACTAAATTAAACTCATATAGGGACGAAATTTGACGAAGTAAAATCTGTTTTTCTTATGTCTATAGTGTACGTAAACTCAATGATTCAAAATTCAATCTGGAAAATAATTAACTCTATCTGAATAATTTTACACATTTTTTATCACCAATTCAGCGAGTTTAATTTAGAAAGAAATCCATCTAAACAAGATAGTTTGATTTTCCGTGCATTCGTTGATTGATTGATTGCAGGGGTATGTCACGGAGTATTTGAAATAAAGTTTCTTAATCTCCCGACATGACACGTGATTACAGTAATAGCATGGTAATGAGAATACTTAGTAAACTGAAAAGCGCAACATTTATAATAGATAATATTTGGCATACTATGTCTATAGACCAAAATTAGGTCAGGCACTAAATTTCATATCTAGCTGGAAGAGGAGAAACAAAAGATGTCTGAAAAGGAATTAAAATTTTCTTCATTATATTACGAATCACAAAACGTAACATGCTGCAACACTACAGGTGGGAGATGTCATGCATATTGCGGGCTTTTGAAACTTTTGAGAGTTTGCTGTTTCTCAGCTCTACATTCAGGGAATTGTAGAAGACGATGTTACTTTATATTAAAAGTATATGGTAAAAGATATATAGTTATCTTGAGAAGGATTTATTTCTTGAATCCTGATTTTGGAGATGAATACCGGTTGCCACACTACTTTCATTTATAAAATGTGAAAATGTCTAAACTTCGAATGTCCGGAAGCTACAGGTTTTAGAACAGACCCATCGACGCATAGATTCTTTTACATAATTGTACTAAAGATAATAAAGTATTAACTTCTTAATAATGCTCATAAATTGAAATTTGTTCACTTTTTTGCTATAAAATATGAATTTAAATTCAAAACCTCAAACAAGAGATTAATTTATTTGTATTCATTTCACTTCTCAGTTTATTGTGTTATTGAATTAGAAATTTTTTCAGAGTTTCTTTCTTTCTATAAACTACGTGGTTTTTTGCTAGGAAAAATATTAAATAAAACTTATGCAAAAGCATGTCTTGGTAGATGCAATTTATTGTTATGATTTTCAGCACAAGTTCTTACTAAGCTTATATCCGCACTAAATTCTAGCAACAGAGTTAGGAAAAGGCTGAAAAATGCTCCAACTGCAGAGATCTGATTTCTCTTCCGTGCAAAGCAAAATCCGATAAAAGAATATATGAATATGTAAATGAGAATCGTGTGATGTGAAGATTCGAATTCTTTTAATACTATGGTGAGCTCTCTCCCCCTTTCTATCTCCATCTATGTATACATACTAATAATGTGTATCTTAGAGAGATTTCTTTGAAACTTTAATTAGGATTTAATTGATTAAAAATTAAGTTGGAATTTTAGAATTATTTAGGGATAACTTTCGAAAATATTATTGCGTAATTTCACGCCATTTTAAAATATCTAAAAAATGCATTTCTAATATTGCCAGTTTAATGATCGTGAGAATTTTTGCTGAATTTTGTCAATTTAATTGTTTTTGCCTCATTTTCAACAATGGATTACATCGTTACCCAGAAATTCAATTTTCATAGTTTCATTAAATATTTTATTGCCTGTTTTTCGTCGATTGCTTAAATTGCGGGAAAATAAGGCTTTTCTTTAATGTCTGTATAGTTTACATGACAAATAAAAAAGTTTAAATACCTCGAAATTTAGAAGATAGGTGAAATGAATATTTGTTTACGTAACAGCGCAACGATGCTATTTTACAGTTAACAGATTACAATTAATCTGTCATCTGAAGAGGAGTATAAGGCTTCACATTCTTTCAATTCTGCAGGATATTTTACGTTATGCAGTAGAAAACACAGCATGGGAATGGAATGATTGATTGCAAATAATGGAGTGTTCATTGCGCATGTGCAGTTCTGTATTTTTCCCTTTTATTACATCGTTGTCGAGCAGCATGTTTTATTTTTTTGTCAACGCAGAGTGCATCAAATGAAATTTTCTCCTTTTTCCTGTATTGTTTGGACCATAGATCCAGCTATATATAACAGCACAAATTTCTTTTCTGATTAGGATCTCTTAGTACAAAACTAAATTCAAAACAAATTCAACAATTCTAATGGATTAAAGTACGTGGCGCAGAAAATATTACTTATTGTTCAATGGCAACAGTAAAATGAAACAAAGAATTGTACGGACATTTTAGACTACTTCAGGGAAAACTTTGATGTTTGTCGAAGCAATGAATTCAATATTTCTCTTAAATATCTAATGAAACTGTAAAATATTATTAGAATATATGCATCTAAAAAGGGTTCGAGGTATTACCAAAACCTCCATTGAGTCGGAGGAAAGATATGTAAACGAAATTTAAGATTCTTGCAGAAAGTTTAATTTATCATGAAATTTAGCTTGACGGTTATCTTAATCGTTTAAGCCTTTAACATTGTTTAACTTAACCGTTTCCAGTTATTTCATACAAGACGAAATAACCAGAAATTCAATGGAATAGTTAACAAATCATGATCAGTTCTTTCATGATTTAATTAGAAATTTTACAAAATAACTGAATTATATACTCAGCGATAACATCTATGCACTTTAACCCTTTCTAAGGCCGTGGGAAGTATGCTTCCCACCAAATTTATCAATCTTTGTATGAAATTATGTAGGTTGGCATAAGTCCTGACAAATTTTTTTAGAAAGACAGAAACTTAGATGCTTCAGTTCTTTATCTCACACAAAATGATGTGTCTTGGTTTGTCACTTAATTATTAATTAACCAAATTAATTAATGAATCAAATTAAATTTATCTAATAAGCTAAATGAATCCCTTTTCCTATTTTAATTTCAAGCCTAAAAATATTTTAACATGACTAGAAAAAAATGGCCCTTTAAAGGGCTAATTTGCTCGAATAGCAATTTTTTGTAGACTCTTTCTATTTTATTCGTATTGTTAAATATCAAGGTGAAATTTTAATAAATATGTTCCTTGCTAATAATTTAACAACCAAAAAATTCTGTAATACAAGCATACAAGCTGGTCGCTTAAGGCGCTTGCATTGATTTGAATGCCTTTTCAGTGTAAATTCATATTCTTATTTTTTATTTTCGGGTAAACAGCAAAATTAATTCATAAACGTAAGTAATTAGCCATATATTTTTTATCGAATTGCACCGATAAGGCAAAATATGCAGTATGTTTTCTAGTTCAATCAAATTAAAACAACAATAATTCTCTAAAAGTTAGACGCTGCAATGGATGTTGTCCTCTAAATGTGAAAATCATGAAGCATGCTTGATCGGAGTTGTACAGTTCGTTATTCCCTCAGCAAAAATTTCTGAAGGAAGGGTTCAGAAAAAGGGACCTCACTTTGAGTTTAATACTGCTTTGATACATTTGCATCTCATCGCATCTCATTTACATCTCATTTTATTTGTTTGGCCACTACCTCAGGGAATATGTTTTATCACTCGAGTTCATGACATTAAAGCACTGAAAGTTAATATCGCAGACAAGGTGTACGGTGTATCTTAATAACCATGCGAGGCAACACTTGATGAAAACTAGACAACAGTCTCACATTTTTATAATGCACAGCCAGAATGTAATGAGCTTATTAGAAAACTAACCACCTTTGGTGACCAGTTATTTCGTCGGGAACATTGATTATGTTATGTCTATGCACAGCGTAACATTCATGATTCTTGAAAAGATACATTTTAGCTTCAAATTGTGATACGCATTAGAGCCGTGTTAGTTTAATATCCTTAAGCGTTTTTATATGTTGTGTTAATGAAAAATGTATGAAGGTCTTATGGCATCATAAACGTCTCATTATGTCACCTTAAAAATGTTTCATTTATATTCTCATTTTCACCAAACTGAGCTTTCATATTAGTCTTCAAAGGTATACCGATATTAAGTAGAATAATATTTCTTTAGTTTTTACCAATGGTAGAAAATTACGCAATTAAATATTTGATAAAATAAAGGAATGCACAACAATTGCATATATATCATTATAATGACAATTATTTAATTTGAATAATGTGAAACTCAGATTCTTCGAAGTAGTAGTAAAATTGAAAAGTAGTTGTGCAAAGATTGAAAAATGTCAAATTCTCCCTGACTTCTCAATTAATTAAAATTCTCCGAGTTAAACATTCCTACCTTTAAAGGTGCAGCATCTAGTTGCTGAATATCAGATGTTCTATTCTGTAGAGCGCCAATACATTGATTCACATTCTGCTTTCATATTATTATACAAGCAAAATGAGGGGCTTCAGATAATACTAAATCAAAGAAAAAAATAACGCTGTATGTTTTCTGCAAACTCACGTAACTTGTAAATATGTAATATTCACACACCAAAATGTAATTTGTAATTGACAAAATATCTATGAACTCACAAATAATTATATATTTAAAAAATACTTGTTGAATATATATTTTTACTTTTCCATTCACGTAGTATAGATAAAGTATAGTAATCCACGAAAAATTAGAACTCGAGATTTTGGTTGATATCCACGTTTTAGATGACTCTGATTTGTAAAAATACATTTTTGGAAAATGTCCGTCTGTCTGTCTGGTAATTAAAAAAACCCTTTGATCTAGAAGGTTGAAATTTGGCTGTCCCAATGTAAGTTAGCAAGATAATTACAAAATGAAAAGAGCTAGATAGATGAAATTTGGTGCACAGAATTAATATCTAATGTGTGAACATCTGCCATTTTTTGAGACATATGCAACGAAGGGTTGACTGACTGTCGATCTTTACTTTCAGAAACATATAAACTTGATACTTCAAAAACTTCAAAAACACTTGATACTTGATACTTCAAAAACACAATGAGTTAAATATATGAACTCGATTGAAAAAAAAAAAAAACGGGTACAAAACACGTATCATGCATTAATAGCAAAAACTTGTCGAGGTTGACATGATGGATTTAGTAAAAATGCTAAATTGATGCCAAAAGTTATATACATCGATGGTATATATACATTGCCGCTGTTTATGAATAGTGATTGAGTGGTTCAGATTTTGCATTACACATATACATCCATAATATTTTAGGAATCTTGATATCCAATCTTTCTTTATTAATATACGAAAAAATTCTCAAAATCCAGTATTTGAATTTTGAATTCGGATGAAAATTACCTTCTGAGTAATGATCTGTTCTGATGTTATGGCGGGAAAAGGGGAAAGCTTTTTTCCGTTCTCATCTCCTCCTCTTTAAAAGTGAATAATATAGTTTCAAGGCACCATTAATCTTTCTATTAAAAAACAATTATCGTATCGCCAATTATCGTTTGAATCTGTAAAGAGCTATGAACTTATTTATGACTCAAACAAAGAAATTGTTATTTACTTTATATATATAAATCCATGTCAGAATTAACAATTAAAAATAAATATGTAGCTATATATAATATTTTATTGGCACAATAAAGTTTTGAAATCAGAGAAATATTTGGAATTACACCGTTAAATATTTTTCATTCAATGGAATTTTTTTTTTCATTTTTTTTTAGTTAAAAATTTTATTATGAAACTCCTTATTTTATATAATTTATTACTAAGAATAGAATCAATTTTCCACTGAAATAAAAATTAATTTAAATTGATAATATGAAAAATTAAATGAATACAAAATTGTATTAACTTTTTACTTCCTCGTATATCAAGTTTACTAAGAGAAAACACTGTAATTGTCAAGAAATTCGATCTAGAAATTTCGGTATTTTAGACCTCATTGAATTAAAAGAAATTGAATTATGGTTATATGTCTACTTATAAAAGAAAAACCTTTTTCAGGTAGATAGATGGAATTTGCCTTAAGGATGAATGGAAGATAGACAATTAGTAGTTGATCATCTGTCGATTTGTACATTCGGCTGCATATAAACGAGATGCACAAAAGCTAAACATCTAACATAAATAACATTTGGCATGTGATTTTGCTAACAAAATTACAATACTGGGTAAAATTTTAGTTTCAATCAGCTAAAAAAAATTGCGTCCAAAATGTATACTCGATTTTCTTCACAATACTTCACTATATTACTAGGCTGGATGCTTACTAACTAAACTGCTTTAATATTTATTAGATTGTCTTTAATTTTAGTAATTAATGTAGTATATATAGATGTAATATAAGGTTTGTTAGGATAAAAGTGTATAATCGGAAGTAGATTTGAAAACTTTCTTTCCAATTTTCGCAATCCATGCTTTTAAAAAAAAATCAATATTATTATATAGGAAATCTGAAAAAAATCTTCTTAAAACAATTGTCTTTCTCTTTTACTTTACAAGAGATAAAATTTACAGCAATGTAATGTTATTCTACAAAAAAGTTTGCTTAAAATGTAGACATATAAACTCAACATAAAATATTAGCACAGTGCCATGCAGTGCTACGTTTAAATGCTTGTGCAGATGACATGCGCAGTTACATTCTACGATATTTTACGTTTCCATTTTCATGAATAAATAAAAGCGTTTGTCTTTGCATTAGAATGTTATTTAATATAAAAGAATAATTAAATAAATAAAATCGTTTGCCTTTGCCTTTAAAATTTATTTAATATAGAAGAATAAATACATAAATAAAATCGTTTGTCTTTGCATTAGAAATTTATTCCAAGTAAACTAATAAATAAATAAATAAAATGACATATGCGTCGTTTAATATAGCATATGAATTTTTTTTCCAGGGATTCTATATATAGAAAAAGAATTAAAAAAATATGTATGAGCAATGATAATTAAATAATTAATTTCCAGCACATTCAAGTTTCTTAATCGTTAAAAATTCAATAATATTTTTGGATGGATATCTAGAAATTTGAATGATGCTATATTTGTTTCTAAGGGAAAATGTTGAAGATCTTTCTGTAGTCTTAAATTTTATGATATCACAGAGAATAAAAGTTACCCGAAATCTCTAATTTATTTTGAAACCTTCAACAGCTCCTCAATTCTTCCACTAAGCGATGTTGGATTCTCTAACATCTAAAAGAATTGCTTTAGATGGCTATTAGCTCATAAATGAAGCAGTTTACTTTAAAATTAAACGACATTTCCAATTAGCCAAGCTGGCTGAAATTGAAAATTTTTCTACGACCCTGATGTGACTAACATCACAATTAATGAGCCTCATTTCAGAGAATTCTTTTTAAGCCCCGTGTTAAATAATTCGACTTTGTATGGAACTTCATAATTACAAGGAAATGGCTGCGAAGAATAGTAAATGTTGCCATTAATGTCTTAAAGCGAAAACTTTTATCAACATATTCAATCAGTTTTGACTTGCATGAAGTTTAATGTCAAATAGATTTATTTTAACGTCATACTATTTTATTATATTTTATATATTTTGATAGAATAATGGGTATTATAATCCGATTAGAAATTTTTATGATTTAAATTTTACCATGTAATAATATTTTTTTTGTATTTTATATTGCAGCTTATGAGGTGCGGTTAGAAAACAGCCACTCTAGTGCTTTTAAAATTATAATTTTTAACATTTTACAAGTCTCATATTGTTACATTCAATGCATATAAAATGGAAAACAAACTCAAAAAAAGGTAAAAAAATTTTGGAAAATTATAAATTTTCATGAAAATTATAAAAGTAAACATGGCAGAAACTAACTCCGGTTATATAAAAACAAAATGTTACTTATAAAATCAGAAAAAATTTCAAAAAAAAATTATATATAATTTGACATTAATTATTTATGTTTCTAAGACTCCACAAAAAATTGTCAAAAATCGATGAAATTTTGGAATTGAAATCTGTGTCACAAACAATAAAAGATGGAGATTTGGAAATCTATATCTATAATTAGAATAGTGAGTGAGTGAGTGAGTGAGTTTTATTGGCGCAAGAGCCAAATTTGGCCATACTGCGCCAAACTTATGGTGGATATATAATTAGAATAGATATGAATGAATATGTGTGTGCGTGTTGGTCTGTGCAAGCTAGATCGTTTGACCTATAGCTATCAAATTTTGTACATGTATACCTTGAATGCCGGGAATGTACACTTCGGAGCGATTTGCTTAAAATTTTAATTAATTAAAAACTATTCGATATTTTGGAGTTTTTCCGGTAAAATTTCTTAAAATATTATTGCACAAAAATAAATTTTACACCGCTTCAAAATTTTACAAATATATCTTTTTCAGAATACCAATTTAATAATCGTGCGAATGTTCGATAAATTTTGGCAGTTTTTTTTAAATACTTTTTTACCTAATTTTCAATAGTAGATTACAGTTTGTCCTGGCGTCAAATCATTTTTCATTGTCTCATTAAATATTTAATTGCTCTGTTTCCTTCTATTCTTGAAAGTAAAAGAAGAAATATTTTGTTTAATATCTACGTAGTTTATGAGAGAAATGAAAAAGTGAAGTTTCAGTATCGAAATTCACAAGATAAGAGAATTGAATATTTTTGAATATTTACTTTTTTAATAACATTATTATGTTATGGGACAGGTTTGTATTGAAAAGTTTCATGCACACAATGAGTGGGCAATATGTAAGACTATAAAAATAATATATAATTAATGTTTGGCAATTTTATGGTTTCATAGTCAAGAAGTTATATCTAAACGAGTTAAATTAAAGATAATAAATGTAGGACTGGGTGGGACAAAATGCCCATTCAATCCCATTTGGATCAGTGTCTAGGGTACTGATTAAGAAACTTTTAAAGAAAAACAAATAGTTTATTTACAGTAAACAAAATTAAAAGGACATTAACAATTAGGACGGGAAACATTATTTACATTAAAGTTAGAAGTAAAATATTTAGATGGCACCAACGGCGAAGCCTAACAAGATGTCTGTACATAGCTAAGCTATGTAACGCCGTTGCGTATTAAATACCCATCGTTATCGGACACGAAGAGCCTTCTCTCCTTCTCTGCTCTGCTCTGCTCTCGAGCTAATGCCAACAGCTCGCTTTATTAAAATTTATGGTCACGTGACCTAGCACTTTTGATTAGTAGAACCCATGGTGCCATCTATTACAATACAATAAAACTAAATTGAATTGGATGCATTCAGTATAACAGTGGAATGGTAATGGCCACTAATTTAAACTCTACATAAATATCCGCGACGAACTAGCTGATCGTCAAAGGCGACTAGATCTCTTTTATCGATAGGAAAAGTAATCAGTATTATCACATGATATTACAGTAATAAGGGCGATTTAAAATCTAAGAAAATTAAACGATATATCCTACGACATTTAAACCAATGTCTTTAAATATATATATATTTACATTTTAAACTGACATATAAAATAGTTTTGCGCAGAAATTATTTCAGAAGTTGATTTGATTTCCATTAGAAAGGTCCAAGTGCACAATGAATGGGGCATATGAAAGAGATTAAAATATTATTTTTATTTCAGTTTAATTTGCCCATTTCAGAGAATCATATGCATGAAGTTATATCTAACGATTTAAGTGAAATTAAATATAGCAAATATCTCTGACGAATTAGCTGGTCGCTATAGCCAATTAGATCTCCGTTATCGATAAGAAAAAGATTCTCTAACTTTCTGATTTTACACTAATAAGGATTTTATAAAAATTTGTGAAAATTTAATGATACATCCTACAATATTTTAACCAAAATCTTTGAAAAGTTACTCTTTAAACTGTCATATAAAACATATTTGAGAAATAATAGTTTCAGAAATTACAAGAGGAAGTGAGTGAAAGCCGAGCAAAAATTCTAAAATTTGACATAATTTTATGATTTAACTAAATATTTAAAGAAAAATAATCAAAATAATCTTCTCCCATGACTGTCGTCTCTGATTCAAATTTTCTGTCTAATAAAATAATTCCTTTTTCACATAATGATTATAGAGGAGCGCAAGGTAGATGGTAACCACACTGGTTACTCCGCCCTGCCTAATAAAGCATTCAGATAAAATTGACCAAAGTGCCGCGACAGCTACTCAGGCGGGAACCATGGTTGAGTCCTAGGGGCAATCACTGGCCACGTTACAACCCTTCCCATAGGAACAACGTCTCGTCATCGATAGGGGGTAGCTGACCTCCACTATTTCTGCACCCATCAGGGTGGCGAGAAATGACTACCGTACAGGAAGTATCTCGTCCTCATTTAAGAGGTGCCGCCGGTGGGAAAAAGCGGATGAGATGTAAAAGAGGCAGCCAACATCTTAAGATTATTTGAGAATGGACCTGATACTCTGGATTGAGACCACAAGTATATAATAAATCTGAAGTAGCAAATTATTACCAGACTTCCCTAGATTAAAATATAAGGCAGTTTTTATTCCTAACAATTGATTTAGACAAACCCTGAGCTCTTGCTGCTATAGACTTTCACACGTTTACTAAGCAATATCATAGCAGAAATCTCACCACCATATAATATAAACTCTACAGTGCATATAAATTTAAAATCAAGCAAGGTGAATTTATAGTGTCTGTAATAAAAAAAACAATCGTGAATCATATTATCTCGTAGCAGAGAGGTAAAATTAAAATGACGAAAAATTAGTAAACCTGTCAACAGAACACAAACTGAAGATACATTAATATAAATAAAAGTAATAGGCGTGGTCTTTCCAAAATTTTCTAGCATACTTTTCTATAAAGATCTTATACACTTCCCCCACTTAAAATAATTGACGTTGGATAAGCCTGCGAAGGCTTTGCAAGGAATTTCCAAACAAGAAATAGATTTTTGGCGAGAATCTACCATTTTTACTGAATGTCGTTCAAATATGTATTTTGGATCTCTTTTTTCTATCTGATTGATACTAAAATTTAACAAGAAACTACAGTTGTAGGCATTTAATCCCATACCAAATTTCATTGATTAAAATAAATAAGTTTATAAATTATTGAGTTTACATGCATATGAAACTACAGACGGCCAATCCTCCAACAGATTTAGTTCAAAATCTGATAAAAGGCGGCATTAAATGCAGATCTCTAAACCAAATTTCATTTATCTACCTCTTTATGGTTTGTATTTAACAATTTCATCTGTACTTGAATAAAAAGACATTTTCTCAGAATGGATATCGTTAAAAATTTCATAGAAATATGCAAATTCGAAATATGTTTTCCGTGCTACTCGAAGCATTTTTTAAGTTACCATGTGCCCAGACAGATAGACGGACTTGAATCCAAACACGTGTGTTTCGAATTCTAGGAGATCAGAAACATGGAAAAACATCGAAATCACGAGTTTGAATTATTTTTGCGATTTCAATATTTTCTCTTTATTTCGTATACGAGGAAAAAATTTGATAACTGAAATAAATAAAATCAATTCTAAATTTAATGATAAAAATTAAGAGTGATGACGCAAAATACATTTATTTAGAGATAGCATCAAAATTACACAGATGAGTTCTTTCTTCAGACTAAAAAGAGGTGACAGATAGAATATCAGCAAATAATCACTTATTTTCTTCGTTCTGAAGGAATGTGACTGCACGCTCAGGACCTGCTTCCTGACCCCCTAATTCTCCGAATATGATTTACCGATTTCTAACGAACCAACAGAAGAGATCTAAATTACTCATTTAGTAGGTATTCTGTATGTTCGAGTATATTTCGGTAAATATTTTCATGCGGTTTTGGAATGCACCAAGTCGCCTGAGGTCAGCTATGAACATCTGCACATCCTCCCTCTTGTTCACTTTCCAGTTTTGTGAAGTCTTTTCGAGTTAGAAGCCTATTTCGAAATAAATAATTTCTTTCTGTTTTATTATTATTATTATTATTTGAATCGTCTCAACGTGATGATGCAGCAATCATAAGCATTTTTGCGATTTTCATCAATTAAATGTAGTATTTTTTTCGCTGTTCCCTTTTAATATTTGTTATTCTTGATGGCAGTTAATACAATAACCAGATTAATTCAATATTTGGTATTGTTTTACAGCCAACAAAATAATTTATAAATCTATAAATGATAAATAAAGTTTTGTCTGTCTAAAATTAATGATGGTGCATTTAACTTATCCACTTATATTCAGCTTTGAAATGAACCTTTCAAGTACAAATATCATTTCTTTATGACCATGTTATATGAAGACATCAACTTTAGAGCATATAGTTTTGCTTACATGATGTTATTTATTTATTTTTTGCTTAAAGCCAAATCATAGTGCAAACTCCTTTCTTTGTATTGAAATTTGCAACAAATTTTTAGTTAAAACTTAAATATAATATTCAATCTTAATCTATACTTATATGAAGCTGAATGTGTGTGTGTTGGCGCTCTACAGGCCAGACCTTTCGACCTACAGCTACCAAATTTGGCACATGCATACCTTGGAGGTCGGGAATGTGCACCTGGGGTCCCCTTTTTTTGAATTTTTAATTAGAATTTTAATTATTAATTAAAAATTAACTTTCCCGCCAAAAAAATCTTCCATTTTCCCCACCGCCAAATGAGTAAGGCTTCATTTTTCTTCCCACACTAAAGAAGAAAGGCTTAAGAAATTTTCGGCAGATTATTTCAAAGGATTCTGTTTATTTTCTTAATGTTTGATGCATTTAAAATGAAACATTGCTAATTAATCAATCTTTCAGATTCATTCTGAAGTACTTTTGAATTAAAATAAAACAGAATAAAGGAAATTAGAAATTTCTAATCTGCATAGCGTTACCCCAACTGGAGTAGAAAATTCCCGCATTTGCGTTACCATAATTGGCGTTGAAAATTCACGCATGCACATTGTGTTCTGATTGTTGACAACTATTTTCAACGGAAAATGTTTGGCTTTTGGTTTTTGAAGGCTTAATATGTTTTTGACAAATTATTTCAAATGATTCTGTTTATTTTTTTAGTGTTTGATGCATTAAAACTAAACATTGTTAATGAATCGATCTGTTCATGATGAATCTGAGAAAATTTAGTTTAAAACTTCTTGAGATATTATATAATCTAAGAAAGATATTCTTTAGTGCCCATACGGTTTAAATGCTCAGCGACTCTGTTTTCAGTACTGATATTTTAAAAAAAGTGCTTCGCTTCAGTTAATATATATATATATATATATTGCAACTTAATCATTTCCACTTTAATTTAAAGCATAAATTCTACGGGAGCTAACAGAAAATTAGAGAGACACACATTACGTTATAGCTGAAAGCCTTTATAATATCATGAGTAAATTATATGACTATTAAAATTTGAAATTCTAAAATATTTTGATGAAGAAGCAATTAAAATGGGAGTTCCATATAATATTTAATTATTAACATTTTAACGTGCATTAAGATTAGCGGCTGGTCGCCAAAGGCGGCTAGTATTATGTAAACAACATAAACATTAAAATACCTTTTTTTTTTCCTTGAACTTCCTTTTTTCAAGAAAAAAAGTTATACTTCAAACACTTTGATATCAAATTTTAATCTTTATTTTAATTTAAACTTCTAAAGAATGTTTTAAACAAATTCAAAATAAAATAAGTTGAGCAAAATCCTGAATTATCTTTTAATGAAAGCTTTAGATCAAACAGAACACTCGTTTTTTTTTTGGTTTTTTTTTACTGATTTTCGGAATATTTTTATTAGACTCAACTTCCTCGAAATGAATTTTATTTCAATAATAAATAATACGTAAAAATATCTGATTTTACAAAGGACTCAATTTTTTATATTGAAAGCTCCGAAATAATATTGTTTTAATTTTTGCAGCTGTACCGCATAAAAAATGCTGTTATACTTTTATAATGAAAATTTCCTTTTGAATTACATTTAATATCCTTAATTAAATAAAAATAAAAATTGATGCCATGATTTATAATAGAACAAATTTAAGTTTAGAATATTTTTGAAAAAAACATTACAGTTTAAAGGGATACAAATTTGAAAAATATTTTCGTCTTTATAATTGTTTTAAGTTTCTTAAATTTTTTCTGCTTTTCCTAATAATCCATAAAAGAAACAATTTTAAAATGAAATATTGAAGAACGTAGAATTGCAGGAGGTAAACAACGTAACATCGTGAAAATGAGGATTCTTTAAACCCATGTTGTACACTTTATCTGGTATATATTTATGTTTTACTTTATTTGCTTATAAATTGTCCAATAACATGCTATCCCGTCCTGTTTTCTTTTCGACCCTATGTTCTGTTATAATAACGACTTATTTAGTTAAAATTCTTCTGAATCATTGGATTCTTGAAAGAGGAAGATTAGGAAAGTGTTCGTCAAACGTTTATGTCAGTAAATTCTTAATGACAAATTTCGTATAAATAGATTAACAAATAGTTATGAAACATATTAAAAACTCAGAAAAAGAATTATCCGATTTGAAAATAAAGATCTGGAAAGAAATAAAACATAAATAATAAGTATTACCAGAGAATAGTGATGTAAATAAATTCATTCATTCTTTTATAGCTTGTATGTGAACTCTGCGAAATACTCTTAGCGACAATATTCGTTTAGAAAATAATGACAACACGGATATAAAAATCTCTTTCAGTTATTAATATTTTTAAACATTATTGCATAAAAAAATATTTCGTCTGCATTATTTTTCAATCGTCTGATTTAATAATGAAAAAATAGAATTTAACTTGATTCAGAAAACAACAATGTTCGTCGAGAAAAAGATGAAAGCAGATGTTTTTTTCATTATTAATTTAACTAATTTCGCAAACGATAAATTTTAAAGGTAATAAAAAAGGAACTATAGATTTAGACAAAGTTAACTTTTTTATAGTTATGTTGTCTAATAAATATAGCCTGAAGCTTGGAATAAAGTATGAAAGATGTATACTTTTATAGAATGATGTTTTGCGATAATTTCTTTTTGTATAAGTATTTTATTAAAAATAAATAAAGAAAATGGATCTACATGAACTACAAGTTTCTGCGTATATTTTTATTATTGAATTAACAAAAGACCGTAGAAATATATTGCCTTGAGAAATGGTTTGAACTCATAATATTATATAAGTATGGTTTACTAGAACAATAACAGAATACGAAAGCCCTTTGAGAACTTGAAATTGTAAAGTGAATCCGCTTAGATTTTTGTTTCTTTACCATTGGAATGTTACATACAATGAAGATTATATATTACCACATAAAGAAATCTTATCAGCGGTTCTTACAGATCAGTTGGTGGAGAATTAAGCTAATACTTTTTCTATTTTTATCTGATTAGAATCCTAGCTACGTTAGATTTATAACCACCAAATCAGTTCATTATTATTTATATTCGAGACAATACTCGAGCTTTCTTAGAAATTTTGGGGAAAAATTTTAGAAATGTATAAGTTCTGACTCCTATAAGTTGATACGAAATTCTCTATTCTTTTATATATTCAGCTCTTAAACTAATAAACATAGTTTGTTGTTAAATTTTGTTTATGATTAATTACATTTTCCAGATACCTTTTTTTTTAACGTATTAGTTTTGAGTAGCTAGAATATCCCATTACGAACCAGCTGCTTTATTGTCTTTCTTCCTCTGAATTTTTTTAACCCTTTGTACTGAAGAAGTGACTTATAGACAACATTTAAGAACGGTGCATCATTTCGACACTTTTTTAAATTTATATTTCAATTTTGATTTTTAAAAAAATACATACAAAATGTTAAAAAAGATGTAAATTAGCTTTTCGGGAAGATTCAACTTGAAACAATTACACATATATATATTTTCCGAAACAATAAACAAGTCTTTGTATTAGGTGAATAATTTAGCATCGAATTACATTTCCGAGTGCAAAGATAATACTGTTTAATTAATATAGGCTATATGCAGTTGAGAGATATTGGAATGCATGAAGTTTAAATAATTTAAAAACTTATTTATATTATTTCCAAGCATTTAAATATTTTAAAAGCTGCTATTTTATTTTTATAACGAGAAATTTTTCTTTTTCTTTTCAAAATTCTTTGTTTATGAAGCCTTTTTATCTTATATACACTTACTAAAGAGCTACGGTATTACAAAAGTTGAAAATGACAAATTTAACAAATCAGTTCGTTGAAAAACATAAGCAATTAATAAACCTGCCGTTAGACTTTACAAACCATTGGGCCAATTGCGCACATGTAGAATTGCATATTATTTAATAATATTCAAACTATTCTAAATCTCTTTCTCTGATAGCCATGGCGCAGTTTAGCCAATAATGGCTCTTGCGCCAAAAAACAACCAAACCAAAAATCTAAGATTGTATTATTTTGAAGCAGTATTACAAATTAAGTTATGAAGCATAGAAATGATCCATAAGAGTGTTAATTATTTTCACACTTCATAATTTATGTTCTTTGTTTTTAAAAAATTTAACTGACTATCGATTAATATCCTTTTTAGCGTTCCAAATTCGTCTGAAGGTACAACAGATAATAACTGAAAATAAAATGGAACATAACTGGTTTTGAACCGAACTCTTTGTGCAAGATCTTCTTCGGAAATTGTACTCAAAACATTACTCTCAAATAGAATGCCTCTTTGTATAGATCACAGTATTTCACACGTGAAGATTTACTAATGGCTGAAATTCTAGTCAATCAATGCCTATTAAGACTTGGCTGAAATGCTGATCTATATGAGTTTTAACAAAAAAAAGATAACTTTTTAAGGTCTGTTTGAGAATGATGTTGCAAAAATAATATGCTAACATCAAAACGAATATGTGTTTTACCTTTTTTAAAAATGGTTAAAAATGAAAAAGATTTTACACACTATGATTCAAAAAGCTATTTTAACAATATCTCAATTGTAGAGTGTAAAAAGGTTATTAAGAACAACAGAAAATAAACTGAATACTAACAAAACAATTAGTAAATGTTTTAAAAATACATAAAGCCTTATCACTTGAAAGATTAAGAAGCATGCTACTTTGCAAAAATTATTTTTACATCCATTCATGACAATATTAAATCTAAACATCACCTTCTATTGGTTGTTTTTTGTGGAAAATTATAGAATTCAATATAGATTAGGGAAATAATTCTACAGTGTAAAAATAATATTGCTCTTGTGCTTAAATTTTAATTAATAAGAGAATTAATTGATAACGGATCAAAGAATGGAATGTATTATTAGTGTATTCTAAGTATGAAGAATAATAATTATTTTTCTCAAAATAATAATAATAAAATATCTGCATTGGAACTAGAAAAAGAAAGATAAACAATGCCAACCCACTGAAAAGAATCTCCGAAAATGCCTTCACACTTTTTTTCTTCTGTTTATTGTTAATGTAATTTCTCTTGGCAAATTCAAAAAAATTATGTTGTGAAAATTATCTCTGCTGGGTTCCAGATTCTTGATACTGGGACAATCAACAATAACGGAAATATAATGAAAGAAGAAGATTATACATATAAAAAAAAAGATAAAATGAGCGAAGTAATTTCTTCTAACACATTTAATAATATTTTCGCTATAACTATTGAAGAATTAAAAAAAAAGTTAAATGTTTGGTACGTTTTCTTATTACCGAATCATTTAAGCAGCATTCATATGAAAAAAATTTGATGACACTTCACATAATAACATAGTAAATTGCTTCAGAAAAAAATGATTTATTCATCTTGGAAAAGATCCGAGCAGACGATAATTTCATATAAGCGAAAGCAAATTCAGCATAAAAAGAGAAGATTGAGCAATAAAATATATGACAGAACAAAACATTTGGCTATATTCCTCAAATAGAGCATAAGTTAATACATTTTGTATAGATTGCAAATTATGGTGAACAAAAAAAAAATCTAATATGCGACATAACATTAAGAAAAATGATGATAGTTTTGAAAGATACGGTTGTTAGATCTGGTATAATGGATCATGTTATATTCATAAAGTTTATTTTTTCTTTACGATAATATAGATCAATTTCTACAATTATCCATACTGTCTAGAAAAATCAGAGCATTATATTTATAACTAATATTAAAGCTACATAATGTTATATAAAGCAAAAACACGATTTTTATGGTAAAAAAAGGGACAGAATAAAGGAATAAAATGCGCGTCAATTATTTATCTTCTAAATTCCACAGACTTATTAACAAATATGAGTAAAAATAATGTAATTAATGGAATAACTTTTTTTTTTTTAAGTAGACAGCAATTTTTAAAATCCAAATGTCTTTTAATATAAATTTAAACAATTAGTCATAATTACTTATAAAATTCTACATTAGTATGAATACATATGGAGATAAAATATATTTTTATCTCCATATTTATATATGCAAATATATACAGTGGCTCAAAAAATTGGGTGTACATCTTACTTTTATTTGATAAATCTGAGTTTCAATATAAATTACACTTTACCGAGATGAGCAAACATGTTTTTATTTTTACCCATAACAAATGGTTTAATTTGGAGTAAAAATAAAAAAAAATCAACGAAAAACTTCTAAATTGAAAAATTTCTGAAGCATTTTAAATAAACATACTCAGATTTTTGCCTCAAAAAATTGAGAGTACACCAATGAAATTTTTGCAATATCTCGCATGGAAACAAAGTGTCCCTTTTAAGTTGCATGTCTTTTGGATCCTATAATGGCCTCTAAACCTCATGGTACCGATTCGACCAATTTTGGCGGTATCTGAAGATATTTTTTTTTTCCTATTCTTCTTGCAGCACTTGTTTTAAATAGGTTTTGCTTTTAATTTTGTGTTTTTGAGCCACTTTTTCGAGTATAGCCCACGAATATTTTATGGCATTGATGTCGGGGTACTGTGGTAGTGTGTGTAACTGCTGTGTACAATAAAAAAGACACCATATTTTGACGTTAGGAGCATTCGGTTCGAGGTCGTTATCCAAATGGAAAATGAAATTCCTATCTAAACCCAAATTTTTAGCACTTTCCTTTAGATTGCTACGACCATATGGTTCTTCCAACTTGCTGCAGAAACTTCTCAAATTATAGGCAAAAGTGTAAGTGCTGAAACTGTGCGAAATGCCATTAGACAAGCTGGATATAAAGAGAAACATGGTTAGAGAGAAACCGTTCATCATCTTGCAAATTCAGATAAAGCATTTAAAGTTTGCAAAAACTCATTAATTGAAGAGCAATTACTTTTGAAAGAAAGCTATATTTAGTAATGAAAGAAAACTCAACATTTCTGGCAGTGACAGCCATCGTACTGTATGGAAAAGGCCTAATACTGCTTTGGATCCAAAAGATTTACGTTCTACAGGTAAACATGGTTCTGACTAAGTCATGAATTCAGATTGCATGGCTTCATTCGGGGTAGGAAATTTAATTCTTATAGATGTCATTATAAATTATATGGTTCATTTGGATATATATACTTCGCAGCAATCTAAAGGAAAGTGCTAAAAATTTGGGTTTAGATAGGAATTTCATTTTCCATTTGGATAACGACCTCGAACCGAATGCTCCTAACGTCAAAATATGGTGTCTTTTTTATTGTACACAGCAGTTACACACACTACCACAGTACCCCGACATCAATGCCATAAAATATTCGTGGGCTATACTCGAAAAAGTGGCTCAAAAACACAAAATTAAAAGCAAAACCTATTTAAAACAAGTGCTGCAAGAAGAATAGGAAAAAAAAAATATCTTCAGATACCGCCAAAATTGGTCGAATCGGTACCATGAGGTTTAGAGGCCATTATAGGATCCAAAAGACATGCAACTTAAAAGGGACACTTTGTTTCCATGCGAGATATTGCAAAAATTTCATTGGTGTACTCTCAATTTTTTGAGGCAAAAATCTGAGTATGTTTATTTAAAATGCTTCAGAAATTTTTCAATTTAGAAGTTTTTCGTTGATTTCTTTTTATTTTTACTCTAAATTAAATCATTTGTTATGGGTAAAAATAAAAACATGTTCGCTCATCTTGGTAATGTGCTATTTATATTGAAAGTCGGATTTATCAAATGAAATAAGGTGTACTCTCAATTTTTTGAGACACTGTATATATAATATATTTTTATAAATTATATAAAATATAAATAGTGCAAGGATTAATCATTTCCCGCTTTACTTTGAGTTGAATAAAAATACAAACTCATGAAAAGAAATTGGCCATTAAAAGAAAGTTCAGAAGAAAAAAGCTAGAAATTAATAATCAACTGTGCTGTCTTCTTTTCTTTAATTTCCATTTAAAAAATCGCTTTTGAACAAAAAATGGTGTCGTTTGGAATCAAACAGTTTTCAATTGGAATCTGTGATACTTCTATGAAAATATTCCGATTTTCATCTTTCCTTTTAATTTCCATTTACAGCAGTTACTTTTAATATGAGAAGAAAAATGATTCTGCTAGAGCGCTTTCAAATCAAAGATTTTGGACTGGCAACAGTGATTCTAAAAATATGAAAAAAAAATATTTATCTACTAAATTTTCGTAAGCTTTTTTTAAATTAGATATTGTAGTTCTGTTTTCCTTTGGCGATATTTAAAAAACGGTTATCTGGAAAAATAGTCGTTGTTGCCAAATTAAAAATCCAAAAATTATCTATCTAGCAATGTTAGTTTTATAAGTCAAACTATTTTAACACATTTCTCACATTTACTTGATGCATAGAAAAAGAACTGCAATCATCAAGGAATTGTAATTGTCTTATGAATTATACTATGTAATTCACAGTTTAATTTTTGTGGAACAGTTACCGTTAAATTATTAAATTTTTCTTCCAAAGATGTTTTTAAAATAAATCAATTATTTATTAAATTATTTTTCAAATATGAGGATTTTTTTGGTTAGCAAAATTGAAAATTTTTAGCCAGATAAATTTATATTTATGTGTTTATTTTGCATTGTTCCAGGAATTGTCCTATATTTGGCATTTAGTAACGAAAATTGTACATCAGTCTTGATCTCATTTTCTTCTACTTTGCTAGAATTTCCTCACTTGCATGAGATTTTAAAACTTAATATTCCAATGAAATAATATTTCAATTACATAATTACCTTTAGATATTAGACATACAAATCCAGTTGATAAAAATCTTTCACTTCTGTAATTAATTATATTTTGCATGGTTGAAATTAATTTATTCTTAAAAATTAGCTAATATTAACCATTTTACAGTCCCTATATTAATCAAATTTAATAAAATACTTCTAATACACCAATATTTCAAACAAAACAACAATAAGAAAGGTTCTGCTCTTCTGCAGCTGAAGCTAATGGAGTTAAGAAGTTTTGAACTCTATTATTTTAAAAGAATCATCGGTCGCCTTAAGATAGCGCCAATGTTTCATTGCCAAATGGTATAAAACAGTGATTTTAAACCTTCATAACTCGGTTAATTTTAACCACAGAAACGTGGAGCTTTCCTTTTATATAAAATACAGAACTAAATGAGATTAATCGTATCAAAAATTGAGTTAAAAATTGATGCCTTGGAAAATTTTCAGCGTTGCATTTATTGAATCAGGCAATTTGAAATTCTTTTTGCCAATTAGAGCATTTTCTCATTAGGCAGAATATGCTAGTCTTTAATAGTTTAAAAATTATCAATTGGATTATGATTAGACTAAATATCTTTTATATGGATGTTAAAAAAATGGAGTAAAGAAATAATTCACTTTCCGTTACAAATTAAGAGCCTTTCAGTAAGACAAATATCAAAACAGAAAAGTTATTGCTTAGTTATTACTGGAAAAATACATCTTCTTTTTATTTAATAATGAAATCAGTATCCTTCTACAAAATGTGAGATAGAAAATCCGAAACTCAAATCTTGGGATCTGGAAAAATTTGAAGATCTCTAAAATAAATGCCAGAATCATTGTATTAAGTTGAGAAAAAATTTATCGTCTGCATTTATTTTCCTTTTACGATTCGAATTTTATTTCTTAAGTAATAGAAGACTTCTTATTTTAACTATGCTGCTTATGTTTTATTTTTAAAAAACACTTTCGTGTAGATGAGTGTAGTTTTGATTTTTTTGATAACAACACTGTATAAAAATTGAAGTAAGTTCATTTTCATACGTTTCTTTCCTAGAACATATAATTTAAGAGCATAAAAAAGAATAATTTTTAATGCGTCATAAAATAGAAAATTTGCAGCAGAAGCTTAAAAAATTTGATTTTCAAAATCTGAGTTTTTCTATCTAGTCTAAAACTTACTACTATCCAAAAGCTTAAATGTTTCCTAATTTAAAGGTTAAATTCCTTTAAAAGTGCTTAACAAAAAAAAAATGACAACTTATAAAAAAAATTGATAAAAAAATCTCCATATGTTATTAAGAAAACGTTATTTCAAGGAAATTCTTAATTATTTTAAGGAATATTTAAGAATTTATGCTGTAAAGATTGATTCTTGTCTTCAGGATAAAAATACTCTCTTAGCACGTTCGATTAAGCATTAAAATGTTCGAATATACAAACCAAATGCGGTAAAAGATAAATAAAAATCTAAAGTTTTTTTTCAATAAGTCAGAAATATATATCTACATTAATAATCAAAGTGAATGTGTGCGTGAGTTGAAGCTCTACAGGTTAAACATTTTGACCTATTTTGACACTTATAGCATATGTACATATACTTTGAAATTCGATACACTTATATATTTTACAGGATAGGAATGTGCGTCTCGAAGTGACTTCTTAAAAATTTCAATTACAATTTTAATAAATTATAAATTTAGTTTAATTTTTGAAATTTTTCTACCTTAACGTCCAAAAATGTCACTGCACGAAAGTAAATCTTACACATTTTAAAAATTTAACAAATTGTTTTTTTTAATACTATCAATTTGATAGTCGTGGAAATGTTTTTAGCGATTTTTGTAATTTTTTAAAAATATTTTTTTCTTTATTTCCAATAATAGATTTGCATTGTTGCTCTAAAAATTCAAATCGCTTTCATTGTTTCAACAAGCATTTAAGTACCTGATTTTCTTCCAATGATAAAAGCTCAAAAAGAAGGATTCTGTTTTGTAGTTATGTAAATTATAAGACAAATAAAAAAGTGAAGATATAATATAGTGGAATTTAAAAGATAGAATAACTGGATAATTACATTTTTAATAGCGTTATGATGTCAAGAGGCAATCTCAATTAGAAAGGTTCACTTACACAATAAATAAAACTTAGAAAGGCAATTAAAATTGCATAGAGTTAGTTAATGATGGACAATTTGTTGGAATTACGAAATTATATCTAAACGATTTATCCGAAACCGGATATAATCAATATTCCCTATGAACTAGTTGATCAAAAAATTCAAAAAGTCTTTGGTAATAATATATTAAGAAAGGCTTAATCTACTATTAAAGCCACAATTGCATTTAATATAAGATTTATAGGCTAGTTGTCGTTATGGTGGCGGTAGACTTAATTCTGGCGGTATGGCAGCAAGTAATAAATTCGTCGATAGTGAACAATTCGAGAATAATGGACTTAATCCATATTAATTATAAAAAAAAATAAATTTATTACTATTAACACTTATAAAAAAGGATCAACAATTATAAGGAAAGTAAAATTACGTCTACTCTGTATGAGTAGGACTGGTAAAATGAAAGTATTTTTAACATGATATAGGGGGCGACATGATACATTGAAACAGGAAATAGCAGGTGGTACAAACAGTTATTATTTGTAGAATGCGACATGACTGACATAAAATCAGAGAAAAACGCTCTTCATAGCAGGTCGTTCGATTTACAGACTCGCATTTACTACTAAGTTATAATTTTTCTCTAACAAAACTTAGTTTGTTAGTTATTTAACATTTTGAAAAATTTTACTTAGTTAATCGAATTGTTAATAATTTTCCTCGACACCGTCGGAGCATAGCATTGTACAAAAGCTATTTTGAAATCCTTTTAAATTCAACCTGAGAGCTTTTAAATGATAATGTTACTAAGCACATTTTGCTGCTTTATTTTTTACTATTTAAAATACTGTGTGCTATATACACGCACGTTTCGACAAAATTAATCTTTGTTAATGTGCGTCATATTACTACAATTAAGAGTACATATAAAAATAATCTAACTATAGATCAACACAACCTTAAATCATGACCAAAACCTTATCAGGCTAGAATGTTTTGAGCAATTGGCTTGAATCTCCATTAAATTTTCTAACCACTCTGATTACTCCCTTTTTTTTCATTTTACATCTGATATTTTAAGCACAAAAGCCTTTAATGACTTTTCTTCACTAAAAGGTGAAATATTTGGATTAATATATACGCTGAGACAATAATCTATCATTCAACAAAGCCTGAAGCTGAGATTATACTTGGAAGTTAAAATCATCAATTTTTACATGAAAAGGATTGCTGTTCAGTCTTTCGGCCATATAAATTACTAGATTAGAAACCATGTTTGTATGTTCTGAACAAATTCCATAGCGATTTTAACACGATGTCTTTAATCAACTGTCTCATTTGTGAAGTTAGCTCTATAGTAATTAGATGGTGTGTCTGTCTAGACGGTCTGTTATCTTCCTGACAATATTTTAGATGTGATTATCAAACGAAAGGAGTAATACGAAATATCATGCACATAGGCAGATTACTTAAGAAGTTTTAAAAATTATTTGTTGCACACTTTATAATGATCCTCTAACTAAAAATGCAAGGTCAAATACAAAATAATAATAATAATTTCCAGCTGAAGTGAGAATATAATATATCAGCATAAAAAAACACAATTAAAAATCAGCTCACTAACATTTGCTACAAATTAGGATAAAAATGTTATAAAACGTCGATCATATAACTAAAGTTTATTCATGGTTAGTTTTATTCGCATAACAAAATCAATTTAAACATAAAAAAAACCTGTCTCGGTTGCTACACACCAAACAGAAGTTGTAATTCCACATCCGACAATGACTTAGATTAAAAGAGTTGGGATATTTTTAATTCTGTCCAGCATTATAGACGGAAATAGATGATTACATTATAAATGAATTTAATTCAGACCTTGCTGACTGCTATTCTTTCCGCTTATATTCTTTCCACATATAAATGATTCAGCGTATTGCCAATAATTTTAAATATAAAAGGTATAGGTTAAATTGCATTTTCATATTTTTAGGAAATATATTTTTTGTACTCTAAGATTTCTTTGCTAATATCTATTGTCTTTGATTTTAAGCATTGAATGCGAGATAAATTAAATGACAGTTAAACCAATTACGCCATTTGGAAGCGAGTCGAAAATACAAATTTTGAGGTTTAGCTAAGTTTTTTACAAAATATAGAAAAAAAATATATGTGATATGATATATTATATATTTTTACAAAATTCATTATTACATTCTAAGTACTTAATTATACGTAGCAGATTGAAATTGTTTCATTTTGGTCGAATCCATTTTACATCCCCAATGTTTAATTTGACAAAAAGCATTTTACATCTTTAAAACTTTATCAATTATTTCAGTGAACAAAAGAGTCAAAAAAGTGTGTAGTGATGTTAGGTGCTCATTTACAATGTGGTAAAACCTATCAACAGCTCAACTCTAAGTCACTTTCAAAGCTACATCCGACGGGCTGTATTTCTATCACAAAGAATTTTTCTGATTCCATCGTATCTATTTGTAAGCGTAGTGTATCTATTTTGAATACTACATTCAAAATAGATACAAGGTCTGGCCAATTACTTCCAGGTATGCATGGAACTGTAGACGATAACAACTTGCCTGATAAGTCTTTTGTAAATTTGAAATTTATCAGATAATATTTGGATCCCAACTGCGTACTAAATCTTATGTCTCCAACGGGGGACATCTCATATTTTAGGATGAGAAGTATCTGGTGGTTGGCCCTCGCCCCCCCCCGGGTGGGTACATATATGGCGTGTGATCGACTTTCCCCTACCGATGAGGGGACGTACTTATTAGGGGAACAATTGGACTATAGATGGCGATAGCGTTGCTTAACTCAGTATTAACTCCCAACAATGCTGTCACGGTGGTTCAGTTGTTTAAATTTTATGCATGTGCTACAATGGCGGGGGGGAGGGGTCGGAGTAATCAGTGTGTGATACTAAATCTTATGAAGTAATGCTGGCGCTTTATAAGATTTAGATAAGAACATTATAGATATATTGATTTTTTACTCTATTAATTTTTTTAGTATGAACCTCATTGTAATAATCTATAACAAGAATGTCTGACATTGCAACTAATTTAAAATTTTGATATGATTATCTTTATTTTGCAACTATTCAGATTTTAAAATTCTTGTGGATTCCTTAATAATTTTTAATAATTACTTTTTGATTCAACATTTATTGTTATAATAAAAACAAGAAATGTATCAACTATAGAAAATACGTAGGAAGTATTTAACGATCGATTGTAAATTGAAATAAAAAATGATAATAACAGAAAGATCTTACAAAAACTGTCACGTCGCAAATTCTAAATGGCTACACAATCTTCCGAAGTTTTTATATGCCAGTTATACAAAAATGTCTCTTCTCTTTTGCCAAAAAACTAAAAAAGTCAAATTCAAGGAAAGATCGATTGAAACAACAAAGGAACTGAAATAAGTTTCGTTATTTTTGTAGCAAAAAAACCAAGACATGATAAATGGAACATAAAGAAAGGAATTATACTTGGCAAAAAATTCGGAAATGTATAGAAAAGATGAAAACCTTTTTGTAGATTATATCTTGAAAAATCGTCTATATTAAAAGGAAATGGAAGTAATTAGCTTCAAGTTTAAAAATGTCTTCAAACTTTCTCTCTTTTTTGGAAGGTTTTTTAAGGATACATTTAATCTGTTTTTAATTTTAAAAAAATTGATTAGCTACATGACATTAGTCATTGAAGATTCGGAAGTCAAAAAATTACTTTGACTTCAGAAAAATTATCTCGCTTTTAATATATTATTCTTTTTAAATTAACAGTTATTTATAGCTAATAAAAACCAAAGCTAAATTTATAAATTTTCTTAAAATACAAGTATTTTGTGTGAAAGAATCATGTACTCCTAAAATTATTTAGAGAAAATATTTCGATACGAATCATGTACTGAACATATATGAATATTTTTCAATTTTAGTTACATATAAACTGGTCATTTAAGTAAAAAAAAAATCATAAATGCACTTCGTTTAACATCTTATTCGAAACAATTTGCTGTATTACAGTATTCAATTTACAGTTTACCTATGATTACTTATATTCTGAAACGTACACTCAGTTTTGCCAGGGTGAAATCGGGTCGTCAGAGGTTGCACTGTATGACATTGCCAGCACGAGAGTAGATAGAAAAGGGCTTTAATAGTTATTAAAAAAAATTTTAGAGTGTGTAAATACGTGTTTTCTCAGGAAAGACACACATACACACACACACACACACACACACGCACACACAGATATATATATATATATATATATATATATATATATATATGGAGGTGTGATGGCCAAGCAATAACTAGTCCAAATGATATTTTAGAATTTAATGAATGACAATAAGGTTAATGATGAACAAATGATGATGACTAACTTACATGATGGAGTGGATAATCAAGTTCAGCGGTAACATGTTCGTTTTTTAACAATACTTCGTAATATTTCTTCTTCGTCTTTTTAATCACATCGTAATCGTCTCTTCTGAACGTCAACTGCACGTAAAATACCATCATTAATCAAAGGTCGAAAAATGGTGTTAATGTACCTTTGAAACACGACTGGAGAATTACATAATCCAAGAAGGACTTTAAGAAATTGATATTGGCCTCCATGGCTAAACGAATGATGTAGTATATTTTCTACTATCTTTGTTTTCATCAACATGGAAGAATGCAATCTTAAGATCGATAGTACTAAAGACTCGAGATCTTTGCAACCTGTCTAAAATATCCACGATTAATGGAAGGGGAAATCTATCCTTAACAACGACTTTGTTTAATTTCCTATAATCGATGTGAACTCAAGGGGTTCCATTTTTCTTTCTGACGATTACCACTAGGCTACTGTATTCTGAAGAACATGGTTCTACAAATCCCTTGTTCCAACCATTCAGCTACTTGAGTTTGGAAATTTTTTTTCCTCTGAAAATGGTAATCTACGAGGCTGATGTGACATAAGTTCATTAATTTTTACCAAAATGTTTAATTCAACACCTGTTGTTTTAGCTTTATGTGGTACGTAATTTAAAATTGATTGTCGTATCCTATCTCTAAAAATATTTGGATGTCAGGTTCAATGTTTAGTTCAACTTCATTAGGGGTTACATCAATTGGTAGGAATAATAATGTACTAATTTCCTTTACACATTGAAGTTTTTCTTTAATTATGATTCCATTTTCATTAATTACGGTTTCAACTTGTATCAATACATTCATACCAATAATCACATCATAAGACATAACATCATTTTCTGCAATACATATATCTGCATTAAACTTAAAATCATCAATTTGAATATTCCCCTTAAAATAGCCTAATGGGTTTTACTTTGCATTTACTAATATTCCACTTAAAGAGAGATTCAATGGATACAATTCATACACATTTAATTTATCAAACACTGATTTACGAAGCAATGTTACTTGGCTTCCAGTATCGATAAGTGAATTAACGATTATATTTTCAATCATTATTTTATTCTAAATAAAGAGTTTTGAGTTGTTAGTATTTAGCTTTATTATCTTCCCAATAATCACAAACCAAAATTATTTGATGGCACGTCTATACCTTATTAGACATTTCTTTAGAAAAAATGGCACGTTGATCCATAAAGGTTCTCCACCCCTGTTGTAGACTTTACATCGATGCCTGAGTCATCAGACGCCAAGCGTGTGCGAGAGTTCTCCGCTAGCGATTCAAGGTTGCAAAGAAAGGAAAGAATTCTTTTGGATACTTCAGGCTTCAAACCATCAAATGGAATATTTAATATATTACATATCATAATGTTTTCGTACAGCGAAAATGAATTAATGAATAGTGAATAATTACAGAGAAAATGAATTATTTACGCTTTGTAACTTCTTTCCAAATTCGTTACTATTGGTTGAAAAATCCAAACTAATAAATTCTCGTATTCTTTTTCGATTTCAACTATCTCCAACCGAGTCGAAAAGAAATCTGTGCAGTATCTTTATTTTTTCTGTTTTACAATTCCTCAATACAATGCTTATTTCTAGAATATAGTTTAAGGTAGTCATCTTATATCAGAATAAATGTTACATACCTTTTTTAAAAAAATTGGTTGATGGAAACTGGCGTATACACAGGGATTTTGATTTGTAAATCTTCTTCCGTTTCATCCCATTTCTGGAAATTGTGGGTGTGTGATAGCCAAGCAATAACAAGTCCAGATAATATTTTAGAATTTAATGAATGACAATAAAATTAGGTTAATGATGAACAAATGATGATGACTAATTTACAAGATGGAGTGGATAATCAAGTTCAGCGCTAACATGTTCGTCTTTTAACAATACGTTGTAATATTTCGTCTTCGTCTTTTTAATCACGTCGTAATCGCTTCGTCAAGGCGTCAACTACACGTCGCTCTTGTTTCCTCCACCAAAGGCGCTGTTTAATGGCGGGAAGTGGGATCGGAGGTGTCTCTCAGTGGCGGGAAGTGAGATACCTGGCACCATATATATATATATATATATATATATATATATATATATATATATATATATATATGTAACATATTCGCAATCCTGTCGGCTTTTTAATATGTAACATTATTTTATGTGAAGCAGAATGCAGTTTGAAGACAGTAAAGATACTTTTAACATTTTAATCCATCGGAAAAGCATAATTATTTACAAGCAGAAACGCGGACAAGACGTCCGCCACAGCGCAGACAAAAGCCGAAGTAGGGAAGAAGGCCGAAATAAATTATCCCTCGTCTTATATAACCTTAGATTTTGATAGGGAAAATATTTCTTCACAGTGTTAATATATTATTGAGATTCTGATAGGGATTTCCGACATATGTCAATCACATGTAAGGGAAACACAGGGATCTTTAAAGAAAGAATTTGCTTGATCAGCGGTACGTTATCTCTTCACGCGTAGTGTGGGAAAGTTAGATTTTAGCTGATTCAACAATTTAACAAAGCTTCTCTTGAATTAATTAAGTAGAGACAGTGGAATTGGATCACGAAATAAGAGAATATTTTAGAATGAAGTTACTATGGGCTAAATTAAGATAAAATCTTGGAAATTAATTAAATTGAAATTAAAAGCTTAAAATATCATTACATATATATAAACTTACAAATATATTTAGAAATCATCAAAAATAACTCCAATTATTTTCTGAAGACAAAAGAACTCATATATTGGTTTTAAGTGATAATGTTGTTATTTCTCGCCAAATGCATGAACTTTTGAGAGAAGCATTTACTTCGTCAGCTCTTGTTCTTCTAGTTACAAGAAACAAGATTTGGCGAAAATCTTCAGAAAATAAAACTGTGCAACCACCCATAGGCGAGTTAGTACACCTGATATCAAGCATCGTCCTGTCCAATGCTTCGACCGATGTTTTATGTAACACTGTTGCCTCATCCCGAACAATATATGACCAAATTTTTAACAATTTAGTGGTGTTGCTTTGTTTTGAAATGTTACATAAATTTTAAATCGCTGTTTAAAATCAGTCTTAAACAAAGAAATGTATCGCATATGCATACCACAGCTCTTGTTATTTGCGTATGCACAGTTTATGGTTTTCGCACATGCGCGGATAAATGCAAAGCACAGATACTGCTGTTTTACGCCTGCATGAATCGTAGTAGGAAAATAATTAAAATCGCAATCATAAAGCTCCATTTTTTTTATTTTGATATAAATTCAATGTACTAAAACCTTCCTCAATAAATGCCCCACAAAATGGTACAAATATCTACAATATCAGTTAAATATTTCTAGAGTTTTTCTATTCCAAACATACAGACGCTTTCAGGAGACTTCATTTTATACTTTGTACAGATGATAAATAGAAAATAATTAAATAAATTAAAAAATTATAGTGCTCTCATAAATTGTTTTTTTAATTTAGTCCCGCATAAAAAGTCGTAATTATAGACAGCGGGAGTGATCTCTAAAATGTTTCTGTCATCATTTCTTCAATTAGGTCAGAGAAAGCCTCGCATGGCATTGACGTACAATATAGTTACGAAATAGTAATTTCTGGCTTGTAGATAATAGTATCCGAAAATCGAATTGAAAAAAAATTCGACAAAGAACTACAATTGAAGTCACAAAATCCCGTAACAAATTTGATATGTTTTAGTCATTGCGTCTCTGAGTGATCACATTTACATGTTTCTGAAAGTACAGATAGACAGATGGTCCATCCCTATTGGAACCTGCACAAAATTTCAAAGTTATCTAGACTATAGATGTTAATTCTATGTATTGAATATTATCTACGTACTGCTCTTTGTTTTGTAGTTATGTTAAATTATATTCGAACAGCCTGGAAGAAAGACTTTCTCTGGAATGTAATGGATCAAAATTTGATAGAAATCTACAATTTTGGTGTAAATACCGTACACCAAATTTCATCTGTCCTGCTGAAATCGCTTTTGAGTTATCTCTGTCACAAACAGACAGTCGGACATTTTCTAGAAGTGTGTTTTTCGAAGTCAGGGAAGTCTGAAACTTGGAGATTCGTCAAGACGATTACCATATTTTTACAATATTTGTGACGATTACCATATTTTTACAATATTTGCGACGATTACCATATTTTTACAATATTTGTGACGATTACCATATTTTTACAATATTTGCGACGATTACCATATTTTTACAATATTTGTGACGATTACCATATTTTCTTTGTACTACATATACGAGAAAGTAAAAATGCATAATGTGTAATAGGTTCGAAAAGATGAAAGTCTCGCAAGTTAATTTTTTTTAAAAAAATGTATGTAGCAAAAGCCCACTGAATAGGAAAATGCCGGGTTTATATATCAAAAATCTCCGAGTTCGACCGTTTAACGGATCTCCATTTTTCAGATTTCCTTAAGTCCGGAAAACACACATTTGAGATGATGTCGATCTGTTTGTGAATACAATAATTCTAAAACAGTTTGAGCTAAATGGCTGAAATTCGGTATATGGAATGACAACCAATTGTGTAGATTTCTGTCGAATTTTGAACGAAATCCATTCTGAGAAAGTTTGTCAAACTATCTTGTTAAAGTACCGGCGAAATCGATAACTACAAAACCTTAAAGAGCTAGATAGATAAAATTTGGTACTCAAGATTAACACTACAATGTAGATTTTTTTATTAACTTTTGAACCAAATATGTCAAAGGATTCATCATGTGTTAGTCTGTAAATGCAGTAACTCATACATGAAATGATTAAATAAAAAAAGAGTTGGTAGGTGATCTTGTAACTAGAACTGTAATTTCGTGTCAAATTTCATTTTCAATCAGCCGAAAAAAAATATGGAAATATGGTTCCAAATATGTATACTGGACTTTCAGAAATTTAGTACTAACCAAATACTAGGGATTAATCACTCAAAGAAAACGCCAAAGATCTAGATTAGATGCTCAATGCATGACAAAAATGTACATTTTGTGACTAGTATTTGCCAATACCATGCAAGACATTCGCGGCTTACCCAAGGTTCAAAATTTTATGTAAAGAGTGGGGAATAAGATCTTTAAAAGAGAATATGCAAGAAAGTTTTGGAAAGACCACTTCCACTGTTTTGAAATTTACATTTGAATATTCAAAAGTCTTTGCATTGCACTTATATAAAATTTTTTACTACAATATTTTTAATCACTATGCATCTATTTAATCGATTTTTCCTTATTTCTGCGCTGAATCTTCTTAGGAATCTGGATCTGCAAAATGGAAAATATTTTCATCGAAGATTGCTTGAGAAATCATGCATCAGTTGCAATTATCAATCAATCAATAAATAACTGCTGAAATAATACTTTAAAAGGAATTATTTTCAATATATATAAAAATATAAGTACAATATCTTCAAAATCTAATTATTAATATTAGAATATATGCATATATAATATAAAATACATCAAGCAAAAACGAAAACCATTTTGTTTTTATTTTAACAATGGAAGGTATACCTGAAAAATAATTTAAAATACATTGTAAACATTTATTAAAATTAGAAAAGGAAACATTCTAGTCTTTAAATGGGTAGCATTGGATCTATAGTATTTTTTTTAATCATAAAATGATGCAAAAATGCTTTTTGTGTTACTAATTTTATTGAAATTATAGCGAAAAATATCAATATGTTTAATTATTAATCATTGAATTTCCAAATAAATTTTTAAAACAGAAAAAAGAAACAAAAACTTAATTGTCATATGAATCTTCCTGTCTTTCCAAATTTGACAGTTGAGGTTCATGGTCCAGCCTCCCAAGGGAGCCACTTTCGCCTTTATTGTTGGTTAATATAATTTAAAGAATTTGTTAATAGATTCCACAAAAAGTAATCTATGAAATAAAGTAACAAAGTTAGAATTCATAAAACACTATATAGAACATGAAAATATAAACTGAATTTTCATACCTGAGCTTTCAAAAATGAATTAAAGAAAACACCGATTAGATATTTATAAAACAATGAAAACGGCTTCATTTCCATTGCAATATACAAAAATAATAATAGAAATATTACAGAAAAAATTTACCCGAATATAAGTAAATATTTTACTAAAAAAAAATGATATAACCGAAACAGTATTTTTTTTTAATTTTAAGATGGTGCTAATTTTTATGATAGTGTTTCCGTAAGTTATACTTTAAAAAATATTTTCTTAATCTTTAATTAATTAAACTACTAAAAAATTTCAAAACAAATATCACCATTAAATATTTTTTAATTTTACTTTCGATGGAAATATAAATCAACGGTTAACTCCTTTCAACAAAATATTTTATTGTCATGGACATCTAGCAATAAATAAATAAAAAAATAAAAATAAAAGTAAACAAAAATTTAAAAAAATAATACAAATAAAAGTAAACAAAAATTAAAAAAATAATACAAATAAAAGTAAACAAAAATTTAAAAAATAATACAAATAAAAGTAAACTAAAAAATTACGAAGTTCCTTGTCAAAATACATTCATAAAATTTTTTTAAAAAAAGTTATGAAAGGAAAATTTTAAATAATTAATTGATTATTATTAATAATTAATAGTAGTAGTAATTAGATATTAATTCACGTAAGCTATGATATTCAATTAAATTCTCAACTACTACATATATATTTTAATTATATATGAAACACAGCGCATTCACTTTCGGTACTGAAACTAAATTAGGAAAACGAAAATCTCATTAAGTAATTTAAATTTAATATCTATGCTATTAGTACAGCCAATGTAAGAAGAGTTAAATTCAATATGTAGCTATTGTTCTTGTAAGTTAACAAGATTTAATTCAGTGTTCTTAATCTTGCATTAGAGTCCGTAATTAGCAAAGTCATTTGTAAGGCAATAATCAATACTGCTTAAGTGAAATAAATACCAGCATTTAGAAGTGAAGCTCCCGATTGGAAGTTCTCGGTAAAGAACCATTAGTTGTTAATGCGTGGTGCACTTTGGGACAATTATATCCGTCAAAGAGAGTATTTGTTGAAGGTGAACAATTGAATGACGCTGATAGTTATTAGCTATCTTTCTAAGTCAACATCATTCAGTTCATGATTAATCAACTCGAGGAATTGTACATTCTGGATCGTGTTCAAAATCTTCTCTTTGAATTTCTACAGATCAGGATATATAAAAACAATTTAATAAAAGAATTAATATTTATAAACCAGGCAAAACTTTTGAGTAAGAAATTTATCCAAATATAAAAATTCACTAACTATTTCATTAATATTCAGTCGATAAAGTATTTTCTTTCTGAATTAACTGGACAGTGCTTTTCCTGAAAGGTTCTCAAATATTTTCATTCCCTTTCCCTCGATAAAATTGTAAACTTTGGATAAAGCAGCGAATTATTTGTATGGCGCTGATAAAGAGTTGTCACGAAATATAGATATTTGTCGTGAATCGAGCATTTATACTTTCTCGTATACGTAGTATAGAGAAAGCATAATAATCGTCGAAAAATTCGAACTCTATACGTAGTATAGAGAAAGCATAGTAATCGTCGAAAAATTCGAACTCGAGATATTGAATCTCCACGTTTTTACTTTTCTGAGTTTAAAAAAAAATAATATTTTTGGAAAATGTCTCTCAGCCAGTCTGCCTGTCTCTAAAAAGGTTACTCAAAAACGATTTGAGTTAAAAGAATAAAATTTGATATGCGGTCTTTACCTCAAATTTTCAGATTTCTATCAAACTTTGAATGAGATCTGTTCAGAGGATGTTCATCTGTCCGACTGTTCAAATATAAATTCACACGATAATTACAAAACGAATAAGCCAAGCATATATCACCAAGGATAACATGATAGATTCAGTGCTAAATCCAGGCCAAAAGTTATTGTGTCATAACTATTGCACACTAGTGACATGTAAGGCGTTCTCTGGCATGGTAAATGTATTAGAGTGTTTTGAAGAGTTATTTAATTAACCCTCTTGGTAATTTAATTAATCACGTGAGTAAGAAGTTTGTACTATTTTTTTCCGATCAGCTAAACTAATATTTTACGCAGAACTACGGTTGTAATCACAGAATCGTATATCGAGTTTTATTTATTTAATTCCTTACACTTATGAGTAATTGCGTTTACATGCTTGTTAAAGTACAAACTGACAATTGACTAACCCTTTCACAGATTTAATTGGAGATGATATCAGAATCTATAACTTAAATGCTGAATTTGTCTGCCAAATTTTTTCCTATGAAACTTTTCAGGTTTTGTAGTTATGGAGCCCATTTGTACTCGAACAGCCAGTCAAGTAAACTACTTTTGAACAGATTTCGTTCAGCCGGCGTCCTGGCATAGAGGTAGCGTGTTTTCGCCGTGATCTGCGTGTTCCGGGCTCGAGTACTGTTCAAGCATGGCTGTTCTTCTCCTGTGTTCTGTGAGGTTTGTGAAAGAACCCCCGGTAAAAAGGGCTTGTGCAAGCGAATATGTGTGTGTCATCTTCCAGTGAATGAAATGCATGAATGAAGCCCGCCCAGTAAAAAGGTTTGTGATGCATGAGTAGCTAAGGCGTACTCTTGGCTTTAGATGGCGCTGCTGGAAACAAAAGACACTCTCTCGGCTTAAAATTTCTGACTTAGTCAGTGGGCTTATCTATCAGAAGCGCCATAAGAAACAACATCAACAGACTCCTTTGAAAATTTGATGACATTTTAGAAATTTGATCAAACCTATAAATGAATTCTCATCCATCTTACTTAAAGCGGTTTTGACTTATCGGACTTACAGACAGACATAACGACAAAAATATTTTTTTCCACCTCGGGAAGGTCTGAAATTTTGATATTTTTTTAAAATCTGGAGTTAGAATATTTTGAAGATTACTGTACATCCTCTTTCTTTGTATATGTGAAAGTAAAATGTAAAAAGAAAAACTGAATGTAGTATTCATTTATTACAATGTATTCTGTTACATATCAAGATGAAAATATCAATGGTACAGAAGATTTAATTCCTGTAAAAATATCTGCTTCCTAATATTTCGTATAAATTTTAATTCTTGGTCGTTTTATATTTTTATTAATGGACAAAAATTCATCACGATTTTAATTCTTATCTTACTTTAATATAATTCTTCTTCAATAAAAGCATTGAGTTCTTTGTGCAGCATGGTCTTTTTCTGGTTTTCGTGCCATTAAACTTAATTGCACTACTGATCCATCCTACATTTCATCACATGCAGTTACTTAAACTGAAGGAACAAACTGTTTCTTTCTTAAACATCTTTTCTATGAACCTGATTCCAATCTCCTGTGCAAATCGTTCTGTCTAATGTCAAGGTAAGTGAAATCCAGTATTCGGTTATTTCTTTGATACGTTCGTCTTCGTTTCTCTTTCTTAACAAGAAACCGATTCCGGATTAGCTCAGGAATTACAGTTGAGCCCTTATACAATTAGATGGTGGTCATTTAAGATTGGCTTCTTGGAAGAAAGAAAAGAAAACGTCTGTCTGGCTGACGGTAAAAGCATCCGATGTCTCTCGAAATGAAATCAACAACAATGCTTTTATAATAGTAAAATACATCGCTGTTTGAATAGGTATCAGATAGATAATATAATAACGTATTTAATAATAATTAATATAATAACATGCTTAAGAACATGAAATGAAATCTGATTTCAGAATCCTCCCTTTGATGCTGCTTAAAAATTTGGGAGAGGGGGCGCCAACTATCGTTTATAAGTTATATTCGTTAACTCAAATCGTTTATGAGTTATATTCGTTAACTCAAATCGTTTATGAGTTATATTTGTCACAGATAACAAATGGTCAACTTTTCAAAGTCTCCAGTTGAAATTTTAAATAACATATTGCATAATTTATTGGATTGAAATCTTCATAGTAATCAAAACTACTACCAATTTTTTTCCGATAAAAAAGAGGAGAATATCAAAATCAAAGAACCGAAAATTGATTGATTAATGTGGTGGGGCTAATCGAGGATCAATTTTTTTTTTCAACTGTTCCCTATATGTAAGTCGTCTGTGAATCAATTAACAAAAAAGTGATTAACTCAGCGGCATATGAAAGAACATTTTTTTTTTATATACATACAAGTTTGTTTCGACAAAAATACTGCACTTCTTGGTTTCCATGAGTAATCTTTTTCTATTAATAATTAAATTAATAAATAATATCAAATATTGTAAAAATCTTGAAAATTAAAGCACGAGCATATAATTTATATATTCGTAAAAATGGGAAATTAAATTAAAAATGTAAATTATTTGTCAAATTACTATCTATCTATCTATAAAAGTTACTAAATTTATCAATTGAAATCTAAACATTCCTTAGTGTAATGGCATGCATCTTTGGACATCTATAAGCTTACAAGAATTTTGTCGGAATTTTTTTAATTTGTTGTGGATACAAAGAAACTTTAAAACACTGTTGCCAATTGCTTGGTGAATTCAGTACAATTCTGCAATTCGTTATATGTTTTCCTCTATGTAGCTCTTCAGTTCTGAATGATATCTTTATCTTCACAGTAAAAGATAAAACTTCATCTTTTGTTAATTCACGTTTCATTACATCGTCGTCATCAAGAAAAAATACATCGAGAGCAAACGTTTCTAACATCACTCATTCCTACACTTTCTTTTCCCTAACCCATCGAATATCTACTTATAGTCAAATAGCTACTTATATATGCTTATTATTATAGTTTACTTATAATAATACTTATAGTCATTAGTTTCGGATTTAAATTGAAATTAAGCGGGGTTTTTTAAATATAATATTTGCTACTATCGGTGAATCGCTGTTTCACCGTGTACATTAGTAATGCCTAATCTTAATTCAGTAGCTAATACATGACTTATACTCTCAAAAAATATTTTAAAATTTTTAATTTTAGTTTAACATTATTTCATTTTCTGTATCGTTATTGTGCTTGAGTGTTTTCCTTTTTGGCCTTTGTTAGCTGTTTACATTTATATTTATATATGTTTTAGAATTTTGTAATTTTTTATTCTTCGCGGTTCTTTTTTATGTGTATTTTAACTTGCTTTGTGGTCTTTGTGTGTTTTTGATTCATGAACTATATAAAATGGAATCAATCACTGTAATGTGCCTATTTCAAATAAATAAATTTTATACTAACTGCTTTTAGAAACTAACTGTCTGCCGGGGATATTGGGTCGATTTAATTTCAATAAAACCACTCAGACATAACTTCATGTCTAGAATTCTATCAAATTGTTGTTTAATAGCCTTATATTTGCTCTGTGCTTTATATGAGGAAATATCCTATAAGAGTGAAGTCTGATGACGTCACTGTGATATTAAAGGGTACATATCCGGTTCATTCAATCTCCTAACTTCCGTGATGCGATGTAACTTCACTTTCTTATTTCCCATATAAATTACACAAATATTGAATATATATACTAAAATTCCAAGCTAAAATTTGGTGTAAATATCGTTTTTATATGGGAATGTTTTTGAAAGTATATATTCTAAATAATATCAAACTTAAATTTTAATTAAAATTCTACACCGTAGTAGTTTTTATGAAATTTAATAAAAATTTAGCAAAAGTTCGGTATTTATCAGAAATTTTAGAATATCGAATTTTTTTTTGGTAACTTATATTTTTTAGTAACTTTTTCCCGAAAATAATTTTGAAAAGAACCGATATTTATATAATTCTAATGTTTAAAATGTTATCTTCTTAATAATATCAGTTTACATGTAGCACAAATTTTGTATCTCGTTGAGAAGCATTCTGGAATTTATCTGAGCCAAGAATATACATATAAATATCCCAAAATATCTTTATTAAAATTGAAAACAAAAGATGTATCCTAGTTTAATTAATCAAACTGTAATTGTCCTAAGAATCATGGTAAAGTCAGTTCAATAACAGATGATATTTAAATGAAAAGCACAAATGTTATCAGTGAGTGGTTTGTACAAATAAATCTCTAGATGCTAATAATAATGCGTTTTTTGTATTTTTAATTTCACGCAGTGTTTTTCATTGCACCCTTTTTCTCAGTTCTCGTTGAAAAGCAATCAATTGTTTAAAAATTATCTTTCTACAGTAAATCCTAAGGGAAACAAATAGCTTGCGCTTTAAGGAAAAACGTTGATTCCTTTTTGAAATGAGATTTAAAGCGATAGGAAATCCTTCGAGAGGATAATTGTCCTTTTACTGGCTAATCAATAAAAAAAGAAAAGATTTAAAGCTTCAGGAATCCATTACCTAGTAAAATTCCGCTGTCATTTGCTTGTAGTATTACCCATCATTATTTCTAAAATCTTCTAAATACTTCGGCAATGTAAAACAGTTTGCTAATGGCTGATTTTAACGATGACTCTAAGTCCTACCTTATTCTATTTTTTCATACAAAATGTGCTTTATCAGTGATAGCTGGGAAGTTAATTGAAAAAAGGATTAACATTGTATTTATCGATTCAGGTTTTTTATAGCATTTAAGTAGAGACATTTAAGAGTAAATAGATCGTTACTATAAAAAACCCGTATTGTTTAAAATTATCAGAAATTTCATGAAAATTTAAATAAATAAATGATTTACCACATCATATTAACAATAATCTTTCTTCATACGATCAACTTATACTTTATTCACAAATGAGCTATTAAGTTAAAATGTAATATGGCGTATTTGAATATCATGAATATAACGAATATTATGAATATATTTGAATATCATGAATATAACAAATATTATGAATATATTTGAATATCATGAGTATAACGAATATTATGAATATATTTGAATTTCATGAATATAACGAATATTATGAATATATTTGAATATCATGAATATAACGAATATTATGAATATATTTGAATATCATGAATATAGCGAATATTATGAATATATTTGAATATCGTGAGATTTAACGTTTCTGTTCGACTAACCAGCATTATTCAAAATTTTATTAAGTATTTCCGATTCTTAATAATGACTTTAGGCCGTGCCGGCTGATGAATATTTTTATGGTTTTCCAAACTAAGCACAAATGAGAAGTGATTTACCTTGAAACTCTTTGAATAAGGTAATGTGCTTCTGTTTCTTCTCCGTTTCCACTTATTAGAGGGCGACTTTTGCTCTTGTGGAGAAGTCGGTGATCTAATCTACTTTGCGGCATCCTGCCCTTTAACTCTTTTATGGCACCTCAGAAAACCTTCGTCTTCGCTAGAAGTTTTGGTTTCAAAAGTTCTTAATAATTCATCTTCCAAAAAATCATAGACATGATTAAATTCTTAATTTATCATGGAGAATTATTCCAGCTAAATTAACCCTATCAATTTTTCCTTCAATGTTTTAATACTGTTCGGATTTTATTCATAATATATCCTTAAGCCCCCTCAAGTACCTAATTTTTATGTTGTTGTTTCTTATGGCACTTACCATGGACAAGCCCGCTGTTACGAAGACAGCGATTTTAAGCTGGTGGGGGAGCGTCTCTTGTTTTATTAGTAGAGCCAACTAGGGCCAATCGTACGACTTTGCTACTCACGCATCACTCATTCGCTTGCACAACCCCTTTTTACAGGAGGGCACATTCACACATCTCACAGATAGAACAACGGAAGAACAACCATGCCCAAACCGGGACTCGAATCCAGGACGCCCAGATCACGGGAAAGACGCACTACCCTATGCTAGGACACCGTCCCTAATTTTTATAATTGCTTCTTTTTTTTCCCCTCATACTGTACATTGTCATGTTCTTTCATCCAGTTTTATTGTACCCCATATATTTTTCGATATTTCTAGTTTTTACCATCCTTTGCTATGTTATATGTATTCCTATTTCGTCATTTGTATGTTTCTTTTCAATTGATTGCAGTATAATTTTTTTGTTTCTGTTTTTTAATAAAATCCATCTATACCAAACTGAAAAGGGGACACATGAACTCCAGGAACGGAGTTTGTTATTGTTATGTATATACAGTTTCAAATGGGTGCTAGTAATTACTTTTTAAAATGCTAAAGGTAAGTATATACTTACAGTTTGAAAAAAAAAATGTTCTAAAGGGTGCAAATAATTATATTTTAGTTTATTTGTAATTATATTTTAGTTTATTTGCATCAAAAAAATCTACTGCTAGAAAAGAACTATGAAATTTGAAATAGAATTACGAATAATTAAATATCCTCGCCACATTAAGAATTTTAGCAAAAGAAGGTTTAAATTATCTTTAAATAATAGTGAACTAATTAGTTTTGAATGTCAATATTCTATGCCAGCAGTACCCAGTAAGCGCCAGAATCTAATCAGAGATACTTCCAAGGTGACCAACGAAATCGTATATAAATCGAAATAATACCGTATAAAACAGTGATATTCATAACAAGTTTCATAGATATGGATATCACTGTTTAGAAAAATCACTAATATTCCTGAAAATTTTGAAGTTATATTATTGAAGTTTCACAAAAAGGTCACTATTCGTCGCAAAAGTGTGGAATTTCTTTTGTTTAAAATGATGGTGTGCCAATATTATTTTATAAAAATAACTGATAAGCTTATGCTATTGCACAAAAGTTTAGGCTTCTTATTTTTTTTTCAGAACTACGTCTAGTGATTGAAACTACTTAAAATATAATTCTTTACGACATTTAGAGTTTTTTTTTTCATTCTAGAAATGTACACCCATCTCTAAAGGTCTAAAAATTAACTTTTGGATTACAAGTAGAATGAACACTTCGTAAAGGAGCAAATCCACCTTTTATTTCAATGTCTATCCATATATTCTGTTTGTTTTAGCCTACAAAAAAAAATGTCTTACTTCAATTTTTTTTTTCATTTTTCATTACTGACTCAATGAAATGGTGATATTTTCCTGACCAATTATCATTAGAACTGTTAATATATGTTTCTTGGGAAATACAGTTAAAGGTATAGACGGACAATAGTTTAAACGAATAATTGAAAATTATTTTATGTATATACATGTAATGATATTTTAATTCTAATTTCAATTTAATTAATTTCCAAGATTTTATCTTAATTTAGCCCATCGTAACTTCATTCTAAAATATTCTCTTATTTCGTGATCCAATTCCACTATCGGTTTAATTAATTCCTTTGTAAAAAAATAATGCGCCATCAGTACTGCGTATCAAATGAAAGTGATACTTCTGTTGCCCTTCTCAAAGTCACCACGTGTATTGAGTTGGCGCGTGGCCAGAAATCCTACGTTATATAAGACTAGTGATCTTTTGTTTCGTCCCTCTTTCTTACTTCTGCTTTTGTGTTGCGCTGCGCCTTCTTCTAAATAATCATGCTTATCTCCCCAGAGAAAATAAAAAGGAATTAAAAATACAAAGTCTCTTCACTGCTTGTCAAACCTGCATTCTGCTTCAACCAAAATAACGTTATATACATTATGGTGCGCCCTGTTCATTAAACAGATAAATTTTAAAAGTTCAATAGATCGAAAATGACAACTCAATAAAACGATTTACTTTTATTTCCGAATACACAGAATACTTTTCAACATTTTTTACATTTATCTTGACAGCATCAATACTATTAGGTGTTTGCCTTTAAAATCAGAGAAAGTAGTCTATCCAAAATTTTCTCGCACACTCTCCAATTAATTTTTTCTCCTCTCTCCTCCCTCGCATAAAATTATAGACCTTCAGTAAGGCTACTTTCCACGGCGACGGTGAATGATTGTTAAAAAATACAAATCCTTGGAGTGAGCATTCTTTTTCTCTTTTTTCTGAATTTAACATGAGAATATGCATTTTCTCATGTTAGCACAATTGGCACTAAGATTTGACATGAAAATGCAATTTAGTCACAAGACGACATATAGAATTTCATTAAGTTTTTATTTTTATACGTTATTACATTTACATGCGTAAGCAACAAACATATAGACAGATCAACCTTTGGAAAAACTTAATTTGAAATTTGATAAAAAAAAAAAAAAATAGGCATTTTATACGTTATACTTAATGTTATCTATCTACCTCTTTGCATTTTGTTGTTAACGAGTTCCCTTGTATTCGAAAAACAAGGATATGTAATATTAATTATGTATTATTTGGTTCTAAGTTCAAATTCCATTCATCCAGTTCAAAGCGTTTTTGAGTTACGTTGTTCGTAGTTACTGACAATAATGTATTTTTCGGATTCAGGGAGATGAGAAACGTTGACATTCGTCAAAATGTTTAGTTCGAATTTTTTAATGATTGCAATACTTTTGCTATACTTATATGAGAAAGTAAAAAGTTGCATAGAATGGGATTCAAGACTCTTGAATTAGTTGCTATTTTATCTAAAACTCAAATTTAAATAACCTTCTGACTTAATTTGCTATTTCGTATAAATATATTTATAATTAACGAAGAGAAGATGCGTCCGTTCCTATTTATTATGATTTTGATTCTTAGATGTCACTATCCAAATGCATTGATAACCTTTATAGCTTCTTTACGATGATTTTCAGCATCGATATACCAATAAAGTTATCATTGTATGTAAGTAAAATTTAACAACTTGTCATAGTTCAAATTATGACATTTTTCAAGAATTACTTTTAATGACTTCAAATCTAACATCAATCAAACAGAATGATTAACAAACACGTTATTATAAATCTATGTTGAAATAGGAGATTTAAAATGCTAAACCAATTTTTGATCACTCGTCTTAGTTTAAATTATCTGAATTAGTTGTTAGAAAACGTTCTATTTTGGAATTATTTACCAAATTGTTGTTATTTATGGCACTTTACAAGCCGAGTGTGCCGTAGCTTCTGAGAGTGAAGGCCCCGGAGCACCCGAGAGCAGAAGTCTGACTTCTAGCTCATATGAAGATGACGCACACATCCGCTTGCACAACATCCGCTTTACAGTGATGCTCTTTCACACATCTCACAGATAGAATACAGAGTAGGAAACAACCATGCCCGAGTCAGGAGTCGAACCCGGGACGCCCAGACTACAGGGAAGACGGGCTACCCGTTGGCCAGCAAGCTGGCATGTCAACTTATAAATGAAACATAAATAACTTTTGCCGCTTAGTCTGTATTGGGCAGAAAAAAACTGATATTTCAAATGTTCATTTTAGCTTTTCTTTAATCATTCCACTATTAATCATTATGAAGCCCATCCGAAATAGTCTTTGCCGATCAAGAAAAATTAATATATTCATCATAAAAATTTCGCCCCATTATATTGTTTTATTTCACACTTGAATATGATTAATCTGTGGTCCTTCTTTAGAAAGTATTATTTCAAATGTTGATTTCAGGATTTTATTAGTGAAAAGTTCTTTCATTTTCTCTTTCTACCATAATAAACACATCTTAAAGGAATCATTTAAAAATCCTATCACTGCATTATTATACGAAAATTCAGAAGAATCCAAATAAAGTGAGCCTCTTTCAAATTCCCTGAAGATCACATAGAAGAGGAATCCCGATTCAGATCCTAATTTTTAAGAAGAATTGAAGCGAAATGAATGCGTCTTTCAAAACAATTGTGCTTTCCAAACAATTCTTGCTTATGGCTGCCTCATTGTCTCTATCATGTCCTTTTACTGAAGGATCCGTCGAATGGTTGCTTTCAGGTAATTTTGTGCATAATGTAATTAAATACATTGAACCTATAATTATAAAAGCAGAATTAGCTAATTTTTTAACAGATTTATTCACGAGGTGTTTCTAAATCTGAAGCTGATTTTGCCATATTTTTTTTAAATACCTTATCCATCGATAGCAATGATTTTGTGGCTATTATCAAAACTCTAAACTCCCCATATTTTTACATTATAGTATATCCCATTTATGTTAGTAGTCTTTTATGAAGTATCAATTTGGGAGACTAATAATCAAAAGTTCGAGGCAAGATATTGTTTTGCAATAGACCTTTGGTGCAAAAAGTATCTGCTTTTGTACCAACAATTATCAGCTATCGAGGAACAAATAACATTTGACCATGTGTTGTGGCATTAATTTGAAACAGAATAATGCCCCGTTTTGAAGCTGCATGACTTCAATTTTTGACCTTGAACCTTGTTATTCTGTTCAACGGTCATAAAAGGAATTGGACCTTGTAATTCTGAATAACGGTCATATGATGAATTGGACTTTGTAATTCTGAGAAACGGTGTCTGATGACGACAGAATAATACCCTTGAAACTGTCATGTTACACTATTTTACTTGAAAATGTGGCCACTTATATTACAGACATAATATAAGTGGCAAGTAAGACATAAGGAAATTTGATGAAAGAAGATCTTGAAACTGGAATCTGAAGTTTTAGTAACGAGACGGTTGTGTTCTATTTCATATTCGAATCTGAGGAACACAAATATATCATCATCGATGAGATGTCAAATACCTAAAGCAACAGGATAGTTTGTAAAATGGGTTGTTGATAAAAACATTCTTTTTGCCATATAATTGCAATTAAAAATCAAATGTCTATTTCATGTATGCCATGGGTAAACTCAAACTGAAAGATTATCAGATATCTTATTTTTGATATCTTTTTTATATCAAAAATGAATATTGTTGATTTAAATATTTTAAAATTAAATTGTTCCTTATTAAAATAAGAAATTTCAAGATTTTCAAAGGAATAATATGGAATTTCATTATCTATTTCTGTCAAACTAATTATTCGTTGATAACTAGACGAAAATTTAATCTGTCGTTATCATTCGCATTTCCCCATCTAGCGTTTACAGAGCTTTCATAAACAACAAAACAAAATTAGCTTTTTGCATTTAATGATAACTCATAACATTACGATAATTTAGCTTATTGAAAATGACAATTGCTAAAAGATTCACAAATTTACTCTATTATATTAATTAATCTTGCAAAATCATATCCAAATAATTAACGGATTCTACTTACGGTTATAAAATTTTAACTTCTAAGAAATACAAACCAAACTTATCATTATAAACAAATTTTAATAAATAATCTAATGATAAAATAACCGAAAACCTGCCATTAAATGATGATACTTTTAATTTATCCCCTTTTATATATAAGGCAGAATCAACTATAATGAATTCATTATCCTTTCCTGGCAAATAATGCCATATTATCACTAATGGAATCTCTCTGTTAACCTATTCCTTTGACTGTATTAAAACATGCTCTAAATGTACTATTTAAATCATTAAACTTTTGAAATCATTTCTGAAAGCATTCTAAATGTATTATCTCTCTAATAATGTCTCCTATCGAAATGTTGAGGGAAATATTTATTCGAGAATTAGTGAAACGGAATGATTGACTCTCCAAAGCAAATGCGCATTTAGAAACAATCTATCCTTTGGGCTGTTTCAGTGACTGTACCTTTTCGCCTTTTAGGGGCTGCTATTAGTTCCGCGTTCAGGCAGAAGGATTAAAGGAATGTTTAATACTCCGGGTATCGATATGAAAATGAACAAATTGTTTACTCACTCAGCTTTCTTTAAAGATTGGAAATCAGGTAGTCAGATGACTTTCATTCGGGATATGATTACAAAAGGGAACGCTTTTAGATTAATTTGGAATTATGAGGAATTAAATCGATTTACTTTAGAGTAAATTCTGATTTATATGAAATTTATGGAAATAATAAATTTTTAAATATTTTGAAATGATTTTTCTTTTTGACAGTTGTTTGCAAACATGATTAATATTCAAAATAGCAATGGTCAGGTTTTATGCCTAAATTCTTGCTGGTTTGAGACTAGGTTTTACCAAACATTCGTTAGGCACCCAGAAAGTCATGCAGATTACACCCATGGAGATCAAATTCTCTCTATCTAGTTTATGGACGTTGATTCAGTTTAAAATAGACATGTGGACAGAATGCGCAAGACAGGGAAGTGCCCTCATGTATTCCATTTAGCCCTAGTTTCAAAAGTAGACGTTAATGTAATGTCTTATCCGACTATCCGATTAATTTAATTAAATGGATTCGTACAAACTATCGATGTTTCTAATTTCAGATATCACAATAATACCTGAAGTTTTATCACTTTTGTTTATTCGGTTCAATTCCATTTCTATGAGGGATTCTGGACGTAGAGCCACAGTTGAGAGACAAGACACATCATGTTAAGCGCGATAATTTCTGTTATTTCTATTATTTCTTTCTGTTATTCCTTTCTTACTTTCAGTTATACAAAATGTAGTAAGAATGAATTTTGTAAACGTCAAATATTCGAATTTGAGATAGTGACGAATCTTCGCATTTCAGATCTACTTGAGTACAAAACGCACTTTAGAAATTCGTCTGTATATTTTTCTATATGAACACGATAATTCACAAATACTTTGAGTTAGACGGATGAATATGGTAGTAGGCACTGCATTTATAGATTTCTATTAAATATTGAAGAAAATTCATTCAGAGGAAGCTTGTTCTGTTCGACTTTACGAACAAAAATTAACAAGAAAACTACAAAATGAAGAAAGCTAGATTGATAAAATTTACTACAGAGATTTAACATTTAAAATGTAGATTTGTATCAAATTTGAAACCAAATCCGTCAAGGGGTTGGCCGTCTGCCCGTCTTTAGTTTCACAAGCATATATAATATATTATATAATATTAGGGAGCTATATTGTATAATATTAGAGCCCAATATTGAACAATAAAACGAAAATCTAAAATTTTACATTGTTTAATATTGTAAAATAATGTCGTGCAATATTGTTTTTTCAAATCTTACAATATTAAATAATAAAAGTCTTATATTTTGCATTGTTCATTATTGTAAAACAAGATTGTACAATATTGTTTTTTTCCAATGTTACAATATTATACATTATAACAAAAGTCTTACATTTTAGACTGTTTCAATATTGTAAAACAATATTATACAATATTGTTTTTCCAAATTTTACAATATTATACAATATTATGTGCTACTATGGAAAGCAGATAACTAAAAAAATGGGAAGATATAATACTTGAAAGTTGGTATAAGATCGTGTGACTATAATTGGAACTATGCCAAATTTTGATTTCAATCGGATGGAAAACAGATGTCTAAAATCTGCATTCAGCATTCTTTTAGTGGCGTATTTACCTCATTATAGCGATTACTCGCTGGTGTTTACACACCGTACGCTGTTCTGTAATAATTATCCGCTAATTGCATGCGATTGACAATGCACAAGTAAATTTTTAGATAATATGCGATAAAGATCATTTCCGTTATAACAATCGCATTCCAGCGATTAATCTCCATAAAAATGGCCAAAGATCGTTCGCTAATAGGTTTTTCTCGTAACTATTGTTCACCAAAGATATGTGTTAATGCGCAAGAACATTTAGAGAAAGTATACGAAAAAGTCTTGAAGAGAACACCAAGTCTGCCCATGATTCACTTTTGTTGTTTTTTATGTAGTTTTTGTCTTATAGTTTGCACGTGTTTATGATTTCTATTACTTTAGTACTTAAATTGTATGAATTGTGATGTTAAATCAAATTGGCAAGCTGTGTATAAATACTCTTAATAGGGATTGGTTTTGAAATAATTAATTATTTCAAAGGATTCAGAATATTTTAAGCTGAACTTGAAATTTAATTTATTTTCTGTGGCCCAATTTATTTTAATGTCATTATTGGTGTTTTATTATTTTGTCTTTTCATGGCGGACTTCGCTATTTTAATATTTATTATGGTATTTTATATTTAATATGTTATTTAATATTTTTTACTACACATATCTATATTTTTAGACTTAACGTTATTTAATTTGAAGAAGTTTGAATATTATGCATTCTTTGCAAAATTTGAATTGATTTAATTGTATTTTAAATTCTTGGTTCATTAATGTTTGACACAAATGTTCTTACACTGTTTTCTTACTCTTTATATAAATTATATGTGTACAAGTTGTAGCAGATATGTATATGCATGTTCGTCTGTTAGCGGTCTATACGCTATATAGTTTGCATTACAACTACCAAATAGGACCCAAATATACTTCGGAGAATGGCAGTGAAAACCTTATCCTTATCCTTAACCTTATAGGCAGCTTACGATATCTTTAAAACTTTAATTAATTTAAAGGACAGTTTCCCTTTTTTCCATGATAACTGCTGAAAATGTGGTTAAACAAAACTGATTTAACAAAAAAGAATTTTTTTTAAAAAAACATGTACCGATTCAGTTGTCTTGCAAACTTTGGCAATTTTTAAAATAAATAAATAAAAATAAAATAAAATTTTCGCAATTTTTATCAATTGTATTTCTTGTTGCAAAATAATTTCAGGCCATTTTTATCGCTTTACCAAATATTTAATCCTTTTAGTTTCTTCAATATTTGGAAGGTAAGGTAGAAAAATTATGTTTATTGTTTGCACCGTTTACATCAGTAATGCGAAAGCTGAGTTAAATTATTATGGAATACAATGTGCAATATGAAGACAGTTTTTCCCGAACACTAAGTTTTCAAAGGCACTATGATTACAAATGACTTGATTCCTTTGAAAGGCTCATGCCTGTAATGAACAGAACAGGTGCAAGGCTATTAAAATAACACATCTTTAATATCTATTACAATTTGTGGATTAAAAATACTTTATTTAAGTAATGTGGAACATTAATTTATATCTAATGCATTTAATTGAAATGAAATTTAATAAGTATCCTTTGTAAAACCATTTGATATTTTAAAGCGGCTGGCGGAAATAAAAATGAATGATATCACGTAACAAGAAAACCGGTCATGTGAACAACGTCTGTTGCAATTTTCAGTAATACATTCTCCTTGATATATTGAAAGCAAGGCTGAAATTGAAAATATTGCGCATCGAAACATATTTATGAATGGAAGAAAATTCTAAAGGGTAGTTAGAAGATTTCATGGGCCATAACTGGAAGAATATGGCATGAATCGATGGATTATGGGATCAAGGTGAATATTCGTTTTCAAGAATAGATATTCAATCGAAATACGTATTTTGAACAGGAGTATTCTTTTAAATATTGTGAAGAACGAAAATACAGAGGGACAAAATACTGGAAAAAACAACAACAACAAGAAATTACGGATTTAGCAATGTTTGGAAACACTCAAATGTATTTAAACGCATTCTTCAAATCTGTACTTTTAGGCATTACAATTTGTAACAATGGCCGTTCATTTTCTGAAGCGGTTGTATTAGATTTTGTACAGAGAATTCTCTAAACTGAAACTGATTACGGAATTTGGCTGCAGTAAAATCTCGATGCATCTGTATAGGCATCTATCTCGATTTATAGGCAATGACAATTTTTAAGTTAAATTTGGAACTAAAGACTTTTTTTAATATTCAAACGCTTTACATTATAACGCATAGCTAATAACTAACAATAAATAAAGTAATCGAAATACTAATTAAGTAATTCTTAATAATAAGTAATTTTAATAAACAAACAGCATACAGAATTTTGAGTACAACAGCTGTATAATAAAAGTTGAAAATAGGCAATTCACGTCTAATATATTCCAAGATTCATTTTTAAAAGTATACAATTTTTATTGATTTTTTAATTGAATTCATAGCAAGCACTAAAGTAGACCTCAAATTAAATAAAAATATTTTTAATGTAGGTAAAGCGAGGTAAAATGATCAAAAAGTTGGAAATTTTCAACTTCGGGAAACTACACTCCTTAAATTATATTAAATATTTACACTTCCGTTTATTACACTATCTGAGAGTTGTTGCAATTTTATATTCACTTCATATTTAAACAATAATTCGAATAATCGCAATATTTTTAAGTTTTTCTACCAGGATCATTTTCCCAAATGGTGTAAGGCAAAATGAACTATAGAGTAAAATAATTATAATGAAATAAATAAAATGATTCATAAAAATATTATTCTATCATTAAGATAAACTGGGAAAAGGGTGAAACATCTTTCATTAAAGATATTCACATAGAAGTTTTAACATTTGGATTTAAATATCAAAAAATTAAAAATATAATGTCGTATAGTATCGAACGTTGGTATGTAGCATTTAGAGTGTCTGATTACATTCAATAATGACATCTTCATTTTTTAGAAAATTATACATCTCTCCTAGAGGAGATTTCACAATATTTTACTTCAAGCAAGCTTTTGCTTAGAAAAATTTAACCAACACTAACTTTTAATTGAAGAAAAGTGCCTAGCTACCAGCAAATATGTTTTTTGAAGGAGGTGTTATAGTGTTACAACTTTTCATCCTCTCTTTGACTTTCTCCCTAGCTGCAGTGTTAAGTTTCATTACTACCCAAGTGTTTGAAGTATGGCAAGCTTTCTTCATTTAATTTTCTGAATGCTATGCTTAAGACGAGCTGTAGCAGCTTAGTAAAACCTGACTTGATGCAACTTGCACGTTTTCATTTTGCTTTTGCATTTTTCAATGCAATTTTTGCTTTATTCGGTGTTGGAGGTGATAATGTTATGAGAAATGTGGATTTAATTCTTTCAAAAGATATATGGTAGCTTTTGGAGAAGCATAAGCTCCATCCGCTTCTTTCTAAGGGCTTTCCCACTGCTTCCCTTTGAAGGTGAAGGAGATGTGTTGTCGGATACTTACATTGCTATTTGATTTTCTGTTTCAGTTCTGTTGAAGAAAATTGAGTTCACAACCTGGAAAAACCTTTCACAGTATTTTATGAAAAGAAAGTCTCGGTAAGTTGCTGTAAATAGTTGAAGAAAACAGTTTTAGAACATTCTGTAATCCGTTCTCTTTAAGCCTCTTTTCAAAATCTTCGTTCTTTTTTTTTCTTCAAAAGTGCAAACAATTAAAGGTGCAAATTGAAGCACATTTCAAAATTATGTCGGTCTAATAAATATAAATGCAAAGAAGTACACATAATGCTACTAATAATATTTGCAATATTTAAGAAGTATGAAGAAGAGTAACATGTTGAATTATTCACGATTTAAAAAAAACTATTCCCTGTTTAGAATCTGTAGCCGTAAAGAGGAAAAATCACGCTGTGTAATACTTAAATGATTTGCAAGAAAACATCAAAGCTTTCGGGCAGAAATTTGCTTGTTATATATATATATATATATATATATATATATATATATATATATATAAATTATTTTTTTCCCAATTTGCAGGTAACTATGAAAATACGACTATTTTTATTCAATATGAAAACTAAAGTCTTATTTTTATCAGAATAGATATGTATATATACAGTGAATCATAAAATTGTGAGTACACCTTACTTTTACTTGATAAATACGACTTTCAGTATAAATAACAAATTAAAGGGAAGTGCAAACATGTTTTTATTTTTACACATATCAAATGGTTTAATTTAGAGTAAAAATAAAGAAAAATCAACGAAAAACTACTAAATTGAAAAGTTTCAGAAGCATATTAAATAAACATACGCAGAATGTTGCCTCAAAAAATTGAGAATACACCAATGAAATTTTTGCAATATCACGCATAGAAACAAATTTCACTATTAATTTGCATGTCTTTTGGCTCTTATAAGGGCCTCTAAACGTCATGGTACCGATTCAACCAATTTTTGGTGGTATTTGAAGCTATTTTACCCCATTCTTCATGCACCATTTGTTTTAAATGGGTTTTATTTCTAATTTTGCGTTTTCAACCACTTTTTCGAGTATGTCCCACAAATATTCAATAGCATGTCGGGGTACTGTGGTAGTGAGTTTAACTGCTGTTTACAATGAAAAATACGCCATATTTTGACGTTACGTGCATTTTGTTTGGGGTTGTTGTCCTGCTGGAAAATGAAATTTCCATCTAAATCCGAATTTTTAACACTTTCCTTTAGATTGCTGCGACCATATGGTTCATTCAACTTGTTGCAGAAACTTTTCAAATCATAGGCAAATTCAGAAAAAGCATTTGAAGTTTGCAAAAACTCATGAATTGAAGACCAATAACCTTTGGAAGAAAGCTATATTTAGGAATGAAAGAAAGCTCAAGATTTTTGGCAGTGACAGCCATCGTACTGTATGGAGAAAGCCTAATATTTCTTCGGTTCCAAAAAATTTGCGTCCTAAAGTTAAACATGATGGGGACTCCATAATGATCTGAGGTTGCATGGCTTCATCCGGGACAGGAAATTTAATTTTTGTAGATGGCATTATAAACGATACGGTTTACTTGGATATACTTCGCAGCAATCTAAATAAAAGTACTAAAAATTTAGGTTTAGATGGAAATTTCATTTTCCAGTAATACAACCACTTCAAACAGAATGCACGTAACGTGAAAATATGGTGTCTTTTTCATTGTAAACAGCAGTTACACTTACCACCACAGTACTCCGACATCAATACCATTGAATATCTGTGGGCCATACTCGAAGCAGTGGTCCAAAAACACAAAATTAGAAGCAAAACTCATTTCAAACAGGTGGTGCAAGAAGAATGGAGTGAAATATCTTCAGATACCACCAAAAATGGGTCGAATCAGTACCACAACGTTTGGAGGACATTATAAAATCCAAAAGACATGCAACTTAATAGTGAAATTTGTTTCTATGCGTGATATTGCAGAAATTTCATTGGTGTATTCTCAATTTTTTGAGGCAAAATACTGTGAATGTTTATTTTAAATGCTTCTGAAACTTTTCAATTTAGAAATTTTCCGTTGATTTTTCTTTATTTTTACTCTAAATTAAACCATTTGTTATGTGTAAAAACAAAAACGTGTTTGCGCTACCCGTTAATGTGTTATTTATATTGAAAGTCGGATTTATCAAGTGAAAGTAAGGTGTATTCTCAATTTTTTGAGCCACTGTAGATGTAAAAAATAGTGTATGATTTCAAAAGTTTCCCGAAAAATATTATTTTTAATCATATTTCCCTATAATTTTATTTGAAAACTCGACGAAAACATAAGCTAGCCGAACAAAACATAAACTATTAATAGAGAAAGATAAGTTATAGTTTAGGTAAAGAACAAAGTCAGAAGAAGAATTTCGCAGAAATATTTCATCGTCTAGATATACTTTTTGAATAGGTTTCGCTTTGTACCAATTATCAAATCCTCATTGAAAGCTTCCCACAAGTTTGATATGATATCATGTATTATCTAAAATTTAATAGTTATTCACAATGTTAATAGAAATCTACATATCTAAAATTTAATTTAACTTTTTTTAATTATCGTGTTTATAGACGAAATTCTTAAAACTGTTTTTAGAACTCTAGGACGTTTAAAATGTTGAGTTTCATCAAGTGGTTGAGACTGAATTTTTTTAATGATTGCAGTTTTTTCTCTTTGCGTTTTTCATTTAAAAGAAAGTGAAAAAAAATATTTCCCATTTTACCTTTATGCTGGAATAACAACTTTGAGAACGAAATCATTTATTAGAACATTTTTTTTTTGTTTTAAAAACTTTCCGAGAGCATACTTTATTATTTTTTGTCAAATAGAGTTTGAAAACAAAAATTAAACTTAACTAATAACTTATTATTGGGAAATAAAAAAATAAACATCTGATTTTAAAGATTCCTTTACTTCCTGAAAACTCTTTTAATGAAGGAAAAAAGCATTTATTTGTCGCTTGTTTGGCGACCATTATATTCTTGCAAACGATACGCTTCTGTTACCATAGTAACACAGCTGTGCCATGTTTGAATCAATGAGCAAACATAATAGCTGTAGCAAAAAAAAAAAAAAAAAATCCATGCAATTGATTCGCAATTGAGTAATATGATATATTTAGAAAAAAGTCAGTGCATTTTAATTACTTTTAATTTTTTTAATAAGTATAAAATATTGTTTACTTGCTTAGAACATCGCACTATAAGCAAAAGATCAAAATCTTTAAATCAGAATATATTTATTTTGCTTTTTAGAAAAAGCCACATTTTGCTTGGAAAAAACATTGCAAGGAACTGTTTAATTATTTGATGAATTGAAATTCAGTTCGAGAAAGAATCGAATTAGATTGCTTAGGAAATGGGAATAGATATTGATTTGATAAAGAGTCAATAAAATGTTTGAATACTTAAAGATTTTAATTAATATTTGTGTCAGCGGATTTTTCCTTATAATTGTGTTCCAATATTTATCGCCTAATCACATGATCTGAATTAAATAATAAAGGTGCTTCCAATAAAAAGGGTGCTACAAATTATTGCATTTTTTGCTGTATAATACATTCTGAAAAATGTCTTTACCTTTTTATGCGGTCATAGACCCTATTGGTGCAGTTTAGTAAAAATTGTTGACATTTTAACACACAGAATTAAAAAAACGCCGTTGTTTTATGATTAAAATTATGTGGTAACAGCTATATGAAGTAAATTTTTATATTATAAGTCTATCGGAAAGAAAAATATCATTTGCTTTTGAAAAAGTAAAACGTTTAGGCGAAATTAAAATATCAGAACAATTTTTGTTTATTTAAGTATTGAAAAAAATGGGAAACAGATATTTAGTATATTATGAAAAAAGTAAAAGAAAAATGATATAGTTTATGTGGTAAACAGCATTGTGCAAAGAGCTGAATCATTTCATTATTAAATGAAATATTTTTAATATACATTTATAGTAAAAATTTTCATAAAAATTGGAATAAAAGTCGAAACGTTCGAATTGACTTCTTTCAACTAATATATAGAAATGCTCTCTTGAAATAATGTTTTTTTTTTTTTTTTGCAAGTCATACAATTTTATGAGTGTAACATATATGCATGTTTTAATAATACTTTTATTATTATTAAAACTATGTCTTTTAAGAATGAAAACTTCAGAATTCAATTCATAAGATAGCTCTGGATATTGAAATTTTCACAACATACAGTGTCTCACAAAAGTGATGGGATACTTGTGCTTTACAAAAGGAAACTGTAATAAAATAAATTACAAAAAACATGTACAAATTTTTTGTGGGTGTGTTTCATACTTAAATTTAGTAACAATTATTACATAACATACATTCTGTCAAAATATTAAAATATTAATTTAATAAAAATACAATTGTTTAGAATGGAGCAAAAAACAGCTCACATAAGTGATGGGACACCATTAGATAAGCAACAAAAATCGTTTGAAATAAGCAATAAAAATATTTTTGGTGGTTTTATTTTTACTCAAAAGCAATTGGCAATAATTTATAAAATCATCTGCAGTATTTCTCTCCAGTTTGTTTTGGAATTTTTGTGTTTTTAAGCTCTGTGCAGCCATGAATGCTAAACGAAAAGAAATTTCGCCTGAAATTCGAAAATTAGTTATTAATTTGCATATTGAACGAGGAAAATATATTAGAAAAACTGCTGAAACAGTTAACTTGAGTCATTCAACAGTTTTCAATATCATTAAACGATATAAAAAGAATCATATTATTCAGGATAAAAGAAGACCTGGCCGACCATCAAAGCTATCCAATAGAATAAAGCGAATTATCTTTCGAAATATTAAAAAAAATCCAAGAAAGAGTGCTCCTAAAGTTGCTGCTGATTTACAAGCATTATATGGAATAATTGTTCATCCTGAGACTATTAGAAGGGTAATTCGATTTGCTGGATATCACGGTAGAGTAGCCAGGAAAAAATTCTTCATAAGTGAAAAGAATTGAAAACTCAGACTAGCTTTCGCAAAATCCAACATAAATAAGAATTCTGATTACTGGAATAAAGTTATATTTGCTGATGAGAGTAAATTTAATATATTTGGTTCTGACGGTAGAATCTTGGTGTGGAGAAACCCCAGGGAAGAATTTCGCAAACAGAACTTGGTGCCAACAGTAAAACATGGTGGTGGAGGAGTTATGGTATGGGGGTGTATGTCGTCCGTTGGAGTTGGTAATCTTGTTTTTATTGACAGTATAATGGATCAGTACAAGTATATTGACATTTTAAAGCAAAATTTGAAATCTTCAGCACGAAAATTGAACCTTCATAACGATTTTAAATTCTACCAGGACAATGACCCCAAGCACACTGCTTTGAACGTTAGACTCTGGCTGCTGTATAACTGTCCTGAAATAATAAAAACACCACCACAATTCTTCTAATTCTTGGATGATAATTTAATTTTTAGATGAAAAATAATTCTATGTATGGATGCATTTTTTTTTAATATTCAGAATTACTTGAATTAAATTAACAATTTAAAAATGTTTTCAATAAATAAAATACTCATTTTTATATGAAAAACTCATTTTTATATGAAAAACTCATTTTTATATAAGTTATAACTTATTTTTTAAAAGAAAAATAATTACGTTCATGTAAATTGCTCTTGAAATATAGCTATAATTTAATTTTTAAGTGTTAAAATAATTATAAATGTAACTTTAATTATAAAAATATTTCAAAATAACTATTTTTATCTTAAAATCATTAAAATTTTTAAATTTTTTGGATTTTAATAAAGATAAATTATTTATAATGACTCAACGAAGCTGTGTTTGTATTGGGAATTAAAGAGAGCAGCTGAAATAAATAAAATTATATCCGCAAACATTCAAAATGTCAATAACCGAAAAGAAAAAGTAGAATGCAGGTGTTAAGTTATGGAATGCATAGGCAGATGTTTCAAAATGTTTAGTAGCATACGATATGCTTTGTCCGCTGCCTGATTTTCTGAAGGAAAACAAATATTTTTTAAAGGTTAAAAAAAATATGTTTTTTTTTATCGATTCTTTTAAGGTTTCTCTTGTAGATAATCATTATTTATGAATTTTGCAAGATGTCAAAATATATCTATCATGCTTCAAATGTCTTTGTAATTACCATTCTGTCTCTTGTATGTAATAAAAAAATTAATGAAATAGTTTCATGATGTCAGTAGTTTAATTAACACTTATCATCATTTAGGTTATATATGAAACTATTTTTCCTGCTTAAAAATAAAATTATAATTCAAGTATTATGTGAATGAAAATTTATTTTTGAGAGAGATTTAATTATAAAGCATTCATTTTTGGTTGATAAAAGAGTTATATATTAATTAAAATTCTCTGTAATTTTATTAAAAATTTTTTTAAAGAAAAACACTTTCATATCTTAATTTTATTTTTTTTAAATTATAATTCAGCTATTAAGAGAAAATACATTTATTTTTCCATATAAAAATTAATATCACATTAATTGAAATTATCTTTAAAAATATTAATTTAATTTAAGTAATTCTGAATATTTAAAAAATGTATTCATACATATAATTATTTTTCTTCTAAAAATTTAATTATCATCCAAAAATATGAAGAATAAATATTTATTTTTGTATAAAAAAATGAAAACAGATTAATTAAAACTGTTTGTAAATTGTTAAATTACAAAATAAATTAGAAAAAAATTTTTAAAGCAAAAAAATGCTAGCTCAGGTTCATATTTTTCCTTTTCACCTTTTCTTAGAAGTCGGAAGAAAAAACAAATAAAAATTATTTCGTTATCAGAATTTATTTAAGAAAAGAAGACGAGAAGAACCATTAATGAAACTTAAATTTAAAATTATTGAATTTTTCCTCAACGCTAGAGAATACCCAAGCTAATGTTGTCAATACTAATGGTCCACCAACGTCTCAGTTTCCACTAAAGTTACCTTCGAAACCAAACAATCAAAATCGTGAAAGAGTTAGAATCCAGAATTTCTTTCGGGAATTACCTGCAACTTTAATCGAGCAAGTCGAAACATCCGAAGAAATAATGGCGAGATCTACAATTGCGCTGCAGCGGAAGCGTATTGAGAAGTCCCTGATGACTCCGGTTTATGACCAAATCCGTCCATTATTACCTTTCCAAGTACAAGCCTTAACAGAAAAAAAGTTCCTGGATATCATCAAAATCTTGTTTCCAATTTCAATTACCCGAAAGGCAAAAATAGACGTACATTTTCTGAGATGCATTTTTTTTCCAGATCTTTCCAACAATAAAAGACTTAAAAGAGAGTGGTTACTATATAATGTTGAAAAGAATCCTGTTTATTTATTAATTATGCAAAACTTTTAACGATTTGAGAAACGCAAAATTGAGTGATTCTGGAACTACAAAAGTGAGTTTTTAAAAGTGGGTTGATGAAGAAAATAAAATTCATTTCGGGATCTACATCTTTAGTCCAATATCTAAAAACAATTGGAAAAGAATAAAATGCTTGATTTCGAATTTCAAAATTTATTAAAAAAATTAACTAAACATTTTTGCGATGTTATTGAAATTATTGTTTATGTCTTTCAATTTTTAATCGAATACAGCTAATAAGTCTTTTCTTATCCCGTAATAAATTATTTTAAAAAAAGTAATGGTAATTTTTTAAAATACATAGAAATGATAGCAAGGTTGACACTACCATATCTATACATATTAGTGGAGCTCAAAGTTAAAAGCCTATATTTTATTATTTAGAAGATGCAATTAAAAATGATACAATTAAGTTATTAAAGGATAATATAAAATAAATTTTTAAATATGATTGCCTGTGCAAAATATTTTTATACCTTATTTGATTGTACCCCTGATACTAACTATCAAAAGCAGATATCAGTTTAAATGAGATATCTTGATTCATATATTATGAAAGTGAGTACAGAAGAAAAAAATTATTATTTTATTTGGTAGTAGATATGACAGGAAAAGGACTAACAACATTCTTATTAGAGACAAATGGTTCAGGCATTTGTAATTTATATGGCTGATGGTATGGCAATGGTTATGAGAAGTAAAGCATCGACGTGTAAAGAAGAATTTTGAATATCAACCCTAAAGCATTTTTGCATCTTGTAACAATCACATTTTTAACTTTATTATAAGCAATACTGCGAATACGAATTCATTCGGCTCAAACATTTTTGGACTACTTAAGATATTTACAGTTTTTTCTGCTTCAACTAATCACAGATCTGTTTTAGAAAAGTATTTTTTTAAATTTATAATTTAACCTTTGTCAGATACGAGATGATCGAGCTGGATGGATGAAATAAACCCATTATAATTTCAGTTAGAACTTTATGAAATACCCGAAATTTTTTTAAAGCAACAGACACACAAACATAGGCCATATCCTTAAGAAAAATTCTAACAGTGATATATAGAATTTGTATGGAACAGATTATTAAACATTTTTTACGCATCGGAATTATTTTTTATCTCTCAAGTGGGTAAAATTTTGATTTTTAAAAAAATCTTAACAGTAACAGATCTTAATTTTCGAATATACACAAATAAATGAACTAAATGTTTTAAAATGACCGTGAAAGTTAACATTTAAAGTACTTTGATTTTTGTCAGCCGTCTTAGTGACTACTTTCCACTTATAATAAACCATGTTTAATGCTCTACAAATTGGTTAGAACTCCCCCACTCCCGGGAAGTTTAGGTCTCAATATTTCTTATTGAACTGCAGCTTTGGCCTTCTCTTTGGAGATTTTGACGGGCATTTTCATATTTTATAAAGTTTTATGTGAATTTTATGTCTATAGATAGTATATGTTTTCAGACATAGTTTTAATGTGTTTAAATTTTTATATGCGCTTAGAATTTAGCATTATCGACTTCGATTTTATTTGAGCTCTGCCAAACAAGATACTATGTTATATGTTTTAGTTCCTCGGCATATTTCTATTTTTATAGACTGTTTTTATTGAAAAAAAGATGAGATTCATTTTTTTATCCTTGTAGTATAGTTTTTTCTAGAGAAAATTCTACTAGAACATTATTTCTCTAAACATTTAGAAAGGTTTTATACCCAGGTTTTCACAATTTTTACTATAATATTGAATATTAAAAAGGAGTAATAATGTTTTTTATGCCGTAAAAAACTTTGCTATGGAGAAAAAAAATTAACATCCCAATTCGATTCCATTAATGATTAACAAGAAATATAATAAAATAAACTTAAAGCCTGATTTTTATTCATTTATTTCTGTTATCCGGATATTAACTGCATTTGGTAACTCTATTTCTAAACTGTCTGATTAGTACAAATTTTGACTTTTTCTTCTCAAATTCTGTAAAAATAGTTTTTACGGAATACTATTATCATGAAAATATCAAAACATGAAACATAGGTAATAAAACATAGACGTAATTAAACAACCGAAACCGCACAAAGTGCTCGCAGAGAACCCTCTGGAAATCAAAACTCCAAAGAGATATCTCGCTCAATTATTCTCTCTTGATTCAACTGGACTCCGCTTTTTTAGCTCCCGTAAGAGTGCATTGAATAATTTAGGGGAAAAAAAACCCTCTTGAACTCGAGTTTCAATGGAGCTATCTCCAAGATTCTCGAATACTCTGGGTATTCATTTTCCCTTCAAACTTGTTACCAATCATCCAAACGGTTGCTAAGTTTGCAGCCAAGGTTTCAGATCGTCCATTCAACATCCGTTAGAGTTATTTACAAAAGGCACATTCTTAGCAAAAGCCAATTCTGCGGAGAAGCAATGTCCAGTCTAACAACTTGCTCTGAAACTAGTGAGAATTGATAGAATGTTCATTGATTTTTTATAAATCAATACTCTGACCCTCTAATTAAATTTTGGGGAAAAAATCCATTCTCAAAGAGGTCCTAAATCTCAATAAGAAGCTATCTATCAGAACTGGTGATCTGCCCTGTGGAGCATTTTTCATTCCAGCTTTTCACAGTTTACTGATAATATTTAAGCTTGTAATCACTATTATACATCAAAATATTGCAGCAGAAACGAGAAATCTAATCCTAAATTCCAATAAATCATAATTACATTATTGTTATAAGAGACTTCTCAGATGAAGGAATTGCTAATTTCTTTCAACTCATCAGGGTTAGTTTAGTTAAATTAACGCCCCAGTTTAAAGCAACGCTAGAGATATTTTGGGATGGACCTCGTAATTTTGAACTGCGGTCAGATGACGAGGAAGACACCTGAACGGACACCTCACAACACTCTTCCTCACTACACCAGCAAGGAGGACGTTTGGCCCCAAACGGATTTAACGTTCACCAGACCCGCTTACACGACGGTTCTTCGGTGGAATCGGGTCTCGAACCTGAAACCCTCCGGTTCCGAAGGCGAGATCTTACCACCAGGCCATTGCGGCTCTCTTCAGGGCACACATCAGGGTCAAATTGAAATACAATTTTTAAAATTGAGATGAAGAAGGTTGTATGAAATTGAATAACTTTCGTTTCGTATATATACTTTTAAATACATGAAACATCGAATCATAGCATTTAAAGCAAATTATGTAAAAAATAAATTAATTACTAACTTAGAAAAGCATAAAAGTACGATTTAAGGTGGTTGTTTCATTATATAGTGCGCTCCTTGCAACTTTGGTGTGAATTTCTAAATTTTGAGATAATAGTATATACTTTTAAATAATAAAACGCCTCAAGTGAAGCACACACTTATTCTTAATCCGATAGTTTCAATTATTCTAATGCTGAAAAATTGCGAAATCAAAATTTTCACATAATTTTCTAGAGTCTTATTTGCCATATTTAGTGAAATATTTTATCATTAAAATATTTTTTTAAAAGTTCCATTCTTCCACAATAGTAATTAATCGAGTTATAAAATTTCAATATCCTTGTTTTAAATGACGTTAACTCTTGATTTGCATTCTTTCACGAATAATTTTAAGTGATCATATGAAAATTTAAATTATGCATTTGCATGCTAAATTTTTAGGATCAAGTTCTTTGTTTCTGTTAATAATTTCTTTCCCAATTGTTTTCATTAACTTTTAATCGAACATAATTCTTTAAATTATTTTAGGAAAAATATTAAATTGATCTAGTTAAATAATAAACAAAATTTTAGAGGAAATATTGGAGTTGACGATATAAGGAGTGTCAAATATAATGACCAATGATCAACTGGAAGAGGTAAGCGCATTTACCAACGAACATTAATGGTAAATACATCGTTGAATGTTCACTCATAAGTATACATGCCACTTAATTTTAAGAATACTAAAATAATTCGCTGACATTTTTTGGGAATAAAACGAACCAACGAACATTAATGGTTAATACATCGTTGAATGTTCACTCATAAGTATACATATCACTTAATTTTAAGAATACTAAAATAATTCGCTGAACTTTTTTTTAAAATAAAACAATAGATTTTCTAAACAGCCATTGTTGTATAAATGTTTAATTAAATTCCATTTTGATTTTAATGTCATAACCTACGATGTTAAGTATAAGCTGAATATTTGTTTTACTCTTTCCTGTTGAATATTTGAAACAAGAAAAATTTGCATTGATAATTTAATATCGCACTAAACATTTTACTTTTTTTAAAAAGTGATAGTTGTTCTTTGAAATAATTTTATTTAATTATACGAATCCTAATGTTTTAAAACAACTATTGCCCACTCAATAACTTATAAAGCAATAAACTTTTTACTTTTTCTTATACGTAGTATAGAGAAAGTATAGATATAGTCAAAAAAAATTCGAACGCGATTTTGATGATTCTCTCCGTTTTTAGACTCTTCTGAGTTTGAAAAACCCATTTTTGTAAAATGTCTGTCTGCCTGTCTGTGACAAAGATAAATCAAAACATTTTTGAGTTGCATGGATTAAATTTGGTATAGTGTTTTAGACTAAACGTGTAGATTGCTATCAAATTTTGAGTGAAATCTGTTCAGAGGAAGTTCCATCTGTTACAAACCAAAGATAGATAGACAGATAAAATTTGGTACACGGATTTAACAACGACACTACAGGCATCTATAAAAGTTTGAACCAAATTCAACAATGGGTTGACCGTCTGTCGAACTGTACTTTCATAATCATATAATCTAATAGTAATCATATAATTTCATAATCATATAATCTAATAGTAATCATATAATTTCATAATCATATAATCTAATAGTAATCATATAATTTCATAATCATATAATCTAATAGTAATCATATAATTTCATAATCATATAATCTAATAGTAATCATATAATCTAATAGTTCAAAACCACAATGGCTAAAATATATCAGACTTGATAGTAGATTTGGTGAATACAAGTACAGTTTTGTGTCAAAAGTGTTTGTTTCAATCGATCGAGGAATATATGTCTAAAACAAAAATTCGATTTTTTTAATACTTTATATCCCATTCTAAGAATTAACCGCGGAACAACTTACCAAGAAAGACACGATAGAATCAATAAAATTGTTAAATTCACGCCAAAGGTTAAAATTTGGCAGTTATTGTACGCCAATGCCATTCAAGGCGTTTACTGGAATAAAACCTTCATTAGACATATTGCGAGAAAGATTTTGGAGACCACTCCCCCTAGTTTAACTGTGTGTTAGGATGTAAAGGCATATTTTACTACATATAACTAATAATACTGCTGGATTTTATAAAAATTCTCTTTCGAGATTTTCCATCATCATTTTTATTGACCGAAACAACGAAACTTAATTTTTCCTAAATTTAAAGCAACATTTCAACTGGAAGTAGCTTTCAAGTTTCTCATTTTGAAGTAGAAATGTGTCCCGAATCTTTAGAGTTATATATAAAATAAAGCTGCAAACACTTTTTAGCTGCTAAGTTTATCAATTTGAGACGATAGATTTTTACGAGAAAGTGTAATAAAAAGAATACTATTAAATATATCTTGTAGTGAACCATGAATCAGCGCTGATTCTTTAAAGTAAGTATTTTTAAATGAAATTTCTAAGCTCAATACTTTCAAGCTATCGACTCTCTCATCATTCTAAAGAAGTCTATCTATCAAATAATACATCAAGCGTAACAATTATTTGACACTGTACATGAATTTTATGGAGACACTACATTTGCACCGAAACTAAGTTAATCGCTTTTTGGTAATCGTTCTCTAGATTTATGTGTCTTGTAAGACTGTCTAGACTCCTACTGAATAATTCATTTTAGAAGTTAGGGGAAAAAAGTACATAATCGGGAAAACTAAAAATTCCCAATTACTTACTACATTGTTCAGAAGTTTCATGACTTCGGCGAAACATGGTATATTACCTAGAAGTTTTATAAGTAATATGCTTTAGTTATTTTCAAAAAAAAATATTTGGAATTTAAAAAAAAAAAATAATTAGAAAAGAAAATTTTGAAAAAAAAACAACGTTTAAAATGAAAGGGTTCTTAAAATTTCTGATTTAACATTCAAAACTAATCTCATATTAAGTTTAAAATAATTATATTGCTTTCACAAGCATATAAAATGAAATTTTTCATTCGAAATCAAAATTATTTTGATTTTCTGTCCCAACATTATTTATATGAACATTCAAGTATTGTAAAAAAAAATTAGAACTTAAATGTTAAAAAGAAGATATTTTTTTATAAATTGACTACTTATTTTATTTTAATTAGTAACTAACTAAAAATTCCCTGTATCGAAAAATGGAATTTTGAAACCGGTATTTACTATTTCTCTGACACACAGCCTTCTAAAATTTATTATAATTATATGTCCCAGATGGCAATGGAAAACTTTCGATATATTCTAATCTTTTATACGCCTCATAGCCTCATTATAAACCTTAGAGCCCTTTAAATTTCCAATATTTTTTTGTTGTTTTAAATTATCTGTTCAGATATTGATTTTCCAAAGCATTCACCAGAACTTGATGATTTCGCTAATTTATCTTATTTTTGATGTTGAAGTTTAAGAAAAGATTATATAAAGTTAAAAATTAAAATATTTGTTAGTAGAATAAATGTTTTTATAATATAAATTAGAGTACATAATGTTTTGTATTATATATGATATTGAACTTGTAACAGATTAACAGATTAGAAATACTGGAAAATAATAAATATAAAAACATTTTTGATAACAAAACATAATTTTCAATTTAAAAAAAAAAATAAGAAACAATTGTTTTCTTTTTTTGAAATAAATACTCAGATATTTGAAGGTAAATTGAAAAAAAAAAGCATAAGAATTTAAAGTCAATTAGAAAAAAATTTAAACCATGATATCACAAAAAAGAAAATGCTTAAACATTCCAACATAGAAAAAAAAATCAAAATATGCTTCGAATATGTATATAACTCAAATTTAATTTAAAAAATTGTGTGTGCCCTTTATTTATATGCAGATATTTGATTTGACATGCAGACTTTTATCGAAAAATATTTTCAATAGACAAATTCGTATTTTTGTTTTTAAGAAAAAACTAAGCATTCTTATTTTTTGCAGATCTGAGTGGCTCTGGTTCAGGTTATCTATTTGACAGCAAATTTGTTTGTTGCACCATCACAATCGATTTCCTCGGTTTTAATACAAACTTTCCATGAAGTCATATGAAACGTAAGTGTGAGGATTTTTATTTTTCTGTTCCGTTTCAAAATGGCGGCTGTTTTTAACATTTCATTGTTTAACTTTCCTTTCGTGGGTTTGTTTATCTACTTCAATCTGGGGACTGATTTTAATATACAGACAAACTATTTTTGAAGCTACATTTTCAATTATAAAATTTACAACGGTATATGCAAGATTTATTTCCAATGTACTTGTCACTCAGTATGACTTTGAGTTGATGAGATTATAATTTTTTTTTATCAAATTGCTTTATGCACACGCCGATACCACATTAATTTCTTTTAGAAATTCTTCAAACTTTGAAGAAATTTCAAATACGTCCAATCATTGTTCAAATATTCAGAAAAGTGACAAAGGAATTCAAAGAAAAAGACACTGTATATTTGGCAAAAAACTACTTGTAATGTAATTAAGGGTTTTTTTTTTCAAGGCGAAATTATCAGCTGTCCATATTTGGAACCATTCTGTTATTAGTTGAATGTTTTTTCCTCATTTCTATATTAAAATAATCAAAAATGTGTGGCTTTTCCATTGAAATGTTATGGCTGTAAATACTGAATAGGCTTTTAATAAGAGTAAATTAATAATGGGCATCTTGTTTTAAACATCATTATTCCATTTAAAGAAATAAAAGAGTGAAAATGAAATTACGTGGGCTTCTTAAATACTCTTTTAATACTTTAAGCAGAAAACCTGAAAAATGTTTTTTTCTAAATACCTACTCATTGTCTGGATTTTGAATAATTAAATTTTCTTGAAATATTCTTATAGTAATTTTTTTCAAGTCTTAATCATTATATTTATTTTCAATTTTCTTATTTTGTCTTCAAATGAAACTTGCCAATGCCACGAATAAATTTACAATTTCGAGATGGATTTGGTTTCAAAAGTCGAGCATGATTTGATCTCTGTTTCGTTTTTAAAGTACGCAAAAAACCAGAAAGAGTGTTTACCCATAAGTTTTCTCATATATTTAGATCAGGGATGGCGAACCAGTGGCGATGGAAAGCGACACAATATTTTGGGCACGCTGCCGATCAAAACGGTTCGCATTTTAAGGTTTGCAAAACGGCTTGCACGCCACTTCATTTGATAAACTGAATTTATCCCAATTCTATTGGCTGGAAATCAAAGAATTTGAAATGCAACTGATTGATTTGCAGTTTAGTTCAATGTGGATTCAAAAATTTATTGAAACCAGAAAAAAGCTGGAATTGATTGAAACAGAAAGGTTAACAAGCAGCATAAGTAAAAATGCCAGTAACGAAATTTTGGAAACTTCGAATTCGATTCAAACATTTAAATGTTTGAAGAATCTGGCTCGTTCTATTTTAAGCATATTTTCATCTATGTCTGCGAGTCATTTTCAGAGAGGAATAACATTAAAAACTCGCTTAGAAACGATTTGGCAGATGACTCCAATTCAGCGTGCATTCTGAACAGCTTACATTCCTAATATAAATTACTTATCATCTAATCTGCAACAACAGAAGTCACATTAATGATGCTTTAATTTGAATTACATGCATAACTAAAGCGTTTACTACTACACAGTGCAAAATGTATTTTTTAGTAGTAAATAAAGAGTTTTGAGTTGTTAGTATCTAGTTTTATTATCTTCCCAATAATCACAGGTCAAAATTATTTGATGGCACATTTATACCTCATTAGACATTTCTATAGAAAAAATGGCACTTGATCCATAAAGATTCGCCACCCCTGCCTTAATTAATCTAACATTTTCTCCTATCTTCTGTATTCCCTGAATTTATAATGGAAATGGGATAGTGTATAAAAGAAGACAGAAAATCTCTGAAGGTTACGGCAATCCCCAAATATGAGTGGTTTTCCTTCCCCAATTTTCCATGACTTGTGATGCATTTTATGCTCCGCAATATAATAAAGAGAACCATATATATATTTTGGACATCTTTCTTTCAAATTATTTAATCAAATATTTGACACGAATCAACAATTTTTAGTACATACTCAAATTTGATCTGCCTATACTATTTATTAAAGTTTGAAATTTATTCTATTTAAAGTAGTTTAAAATCTGAGTTATTGGTCTCAGATGCACATAAAACGAGAGACCAATAAATGGTATCCGATTTTGCAGATTTGGTTCAAAATTTCTAATTTTTATCTACATTTCTGATGATAAATGAGCATCATATCTTACATCATATATATATATATATATATATATATCTTATATCATATGTATATATATCTTATATACATATATACATATCATATATATCTTAAATCATAAATAATATAAGAAAATAAGTAGGAATTGACTTAAAATTTTTTTATATATTACTTAACATACAAGAAACTTACTATACTTAACATACAAGAAAGTAAAAAGTCACAATAAACAGGTCGGAATCTTTTGTTCGATTGAATTAACAAAACAAAGTCTTACCAATAAAATATATATTAAAGAATTTATAGACTTAGTATGCAGATTTAACAACGACACTATAAGCACCTGTTAAAGTATGAACCAAATCCAACAATGGGTTGACCGTCTGTCGGCCTGTACTTTCGGAATCATATAATCTCGATAGTTCAAAACTACAGTGGCTTAAATATATCAGACTTGATAGTAGATTTGGTGAATACAAGTACAGTTTTGGGTTAAAAAGTTTCGTTTCAATCGGCCGAGAAATATATATCTAAAACAGAAATTCGATTTTTTAAATACTTTATATTCCATTCTATGGATTAATGGCAAAACAACTCACCAGGGAAGACATGATAGAGTCAATAAAATTGTTAAATTCACGCCAAAGGTTAAAATTTCGCAACTATTGAACGCCAATGCAATGCAAGGCGTTTTCTGGAATAACACTTTCATTAGACATATTGCGAGAAAGTTTTTCGGAGACCACTCCCCCTGGTTTAACTGTGTGTTAGGATATAAAGGCATATTTTACTAAATATGATTAATAATACTGCTGGATTTTATAAAAATTCTCTTTCGAGATTTTCCATCATCATTTTTATTGACCGAAACAACGTAACTTTGCTTCCTGGCTAAATTTAAAGCAACATTTCAACTGGAAGTAGCTTTCAAATTTCTTATTTAGAAATTTGTCCTGAATCTTTAGAGTAAGACATAAAATAAAGTTTCAAACACTTTTTAGCTCCTAAGTTTATCAATTTGAGACTATAGATTTTAAGTAGAAAGTAATGTAATAAAAAGAATACTATTAAATATGTCTTGTAGTGAACCATGAATCAGCGCTGACTCTTTAAAGTAAGTACTTTTGAATGAAATTTCTAAGCTCAATACTTTCAAGCTATCGACTCTCTCATCATTCTAAAGAAGTCTATCTATCAAATAATACATCAAGCGTAACAATTATTTGACACTGTACATGAATTTTATGGAGACACTACATTTGCACCGAAACTAAGTTAATCGCTTTTTGGTAATCGTTCTCTAGATTTATGTGTCTTGTAAGACTGTCTAGACTCCTGCTGAATAATTCATTTTAGAAGTTAGGGAAAAAAAGTACATAATCGGGAAAAATAAAAATTTCCAATTACATATTACATTGTTCAGAAGTTTCATGACTTTGGCGAAACCAGGTATATTACCTAGAAGTTTTATAAGTAATATGCTTTAGTTATTTTCAAAAAAAAATATTTTTTTTGGAAAAAAAATATTTGAAATTTTTAAAACAATAATTAGAAAAGAAAATTTTGGAAAAAAAAAACCTTTAAAATGAAAGGGTTCTTAAAATTTCTGATTTAACATTCAAAACTAATCTCACATTAAGATTAAAATAATTACATTGCTTTTACAAACATATAAAATAAAATTTTTCAATCGAAATCAAAATTATTTTGATTTTTTGTCCCTACATTATTCATATAAACATTCAAGTATTGTAAAAAATTAGAACTTAAATGCTATAAAGAAGATATTTTTTATAATTTGGCTACTTATTTTATTTTATTAGTAACTAACTAAAAATTTTCTGTATCGAAAAATGGAATTTTGAAACCAGTATTTACCATTTTTCTGACACACAGCCTTCTAAAATTTATTATAATTATATGTACCAGATGGCAATGGAAAACTTTTGATATATTCTAATCTTTTATACGCCTCATTATAAACCTTAGAGCCTTTTAAATTTCCAATCATTATTTTTTGGTTTCAATTACGGAAAATTATCTGTTCAGATATTGATTTTCCAAAGCATTCACCAGAACTTGATGATTTCGCTAATTTATCTTATTTCTGATGCAGAAATTTAAGAAAAGATTACATAAAGAGTTAAAATATTTTTTAGTAGAAAAAAGGTTTTTATAATACAAATTTTTTGTATTAAATGTGATATTGAACTTCTAGCAGATTAACAGATTAGAAATTCTGGAAAATAATAAATCTAAAAACATTTTTTTGAAAACAAAGCATACATTTATCAATGTTTTTAAAAAATGAGAAACAATTGTTTTTTTTCTTTTGAAATACTCAGATATCTGAAGGTAAATTGAAAAAAATGCAAATAAAGTTAAAGTCAATTAGAAAAAAATTAAACTACGATATCACAAAAAAGAAAATGTTTAAACATTCCAACATAGAAAAATCAAAATATGCTTTGAATATGTATATAACTCGAATTTAATTACAGAAATTGAGTGTGCTCTTTATTTATATGCAGATATTTGATTTGGCCTGCAGATTTTTATCGAAAAATATTTTCTACGTATTAATTCGTATTTTTTTTAAGTTAAGCATTCTTATTTTCGACAGAGTTGAATGGGGCTCTGTTACAGGTTACGTATTTGACAGCAAATTTGTTTGTTGCAAAATCATAAGCAATTTCCTCGGTTTTATTACAAACTTTCCATGAAGTCATAAGAAACGTATGACTAAGGTTTTTTTATTTTTCTGTTCCGTTTCAAAATGGCGGCTGTTCTTAAAATTTCATTGACTTTTCTTTCGTGAGTTTGTTTATCTACTTCAATCTGGGGGCTGATTTTAATATACAGACAAACTAATTTTGAAGCTACATTTTCAATTATAAAAATTTGTAACGATTTAGGGAAGATTTATTTCCAATGTACTTGTCACTCAGTATGGCTTTGAGTTGATGAGATTGTAAATTTTTTTTTATCAAATTACTTTGTTTACACACCGATTCCACAGCAATTGTTTTAAGAAATTTTTTAAACTTTGAAGAAATTTCAAATACGTCCAATCATTGTTCAAATTTCAGAAAAATGACAAAGGAATTCCAAGAAAAAGACGCTGTCAATTTGTCTAAATGCTATTTGCAATATAATTAAGATTTTTTTTCCACGCGAAATTATCAGGTGTCTATTTTTGGAACAATTATGTTATTAGTTGAATGTTTTTCCTCATTTCTATATTAAAATATTCAAAAATGTATAGCTCTTCCATGGAAAAGTTATGGCTGTAATAGGAATGAATTAATTATGCACAGTTTGTTTTTAAACATCATTATTCCATTTAAAGAAATAAAAGAGAGAAAATGCAATTACGTGGCCTTCTTAAATACTCTTTTAATACGTTTCGCAGAAAACCTGAAAAATGCTTTTTTTAAATACCTACTCATTGTATGGAATTTGAATTATTAATTTTTTTTGAAGAATTCTTATAGTAATTTTTTTCAAGACTTAATCATTGTATTTATTTTCAATTTTCTTATTGTGTCTTTAAATGAAACTTGACAGTGCCACGAATAAATTTAAAATTTCGAGGTGGATTTGGTGCCAAATATCCAGCATGATTTGATCTTTGTCTTGTTTTTACAGTATGCAGAAAACCAGAAAGAGTGTTTACCCATAAGTGTTCTCCTACTTAGATAATCTAACATTTTCTCCTATCTTTTGTATTCCCTGAACTTATAATGGAAATGGGGTAGTGTATAAAGGAAGACAGCAAATCTCTGAAGGTCACGGCAATCCCTAAATATGAGTGAGTGGCTTTTCTTTCCCAACTTTCCATGAGTAGTGATACATTCCATGCTCCGTAATATAATGAAGTGAACCAAATATGTATTTTGGACATCTTTCTTTCTAATTATTTGATCAAAAATTTGACACGAATTAACCATTTTTAGTACATACCAAAATTTGATTTGTCTATAACGTTTATTAAAGTTTGAAATTTATTCTATTTATTGAAGTTTAAAATCTGAGTTATTGGTCTCAGATGCCCATAAAACTAGAGACCAATAAATGGTCTCCGATTTTGCAGATTTGGTCCAAAATTTCCAATTTTTATCTACATTTCTGATGATAAATGAGCATACAAAATTTTATATAACCATTTTTTTGTTTGTTTCCATTGAAATCTACAAATTTTGTGTTTAAATATCAAATTTTATCCTATTAACTGAATACTTTCTTTTAAGTTATAAAGCTCACAAACAAACCTACAGAAAGATATACCACAAATGGGATTTACAAATTCATGGGTTTCTGAAACATAAAGATTCCTCAAAATCTCGACATAAAGAATCGGGGTTTACAACACTTTCTATTTTTCAATTCCTATAATTAGTTCACAATATCCCTATATATATATATATATATATATATATATATATATATATATATATATATATATATATATATATATATATATATATATATATATATATATATATATATGTAGTGACGAGCGCCTGTTGGCGAGCGCCATCTGCTGGTTGTTAGACGGAGTTGACGCTGGTTAGATGGAGGGGAGATCAGACGGATCTGGACGAGAGAAAAGACGTGGCAGATCAGACGGATCTGGACGAGAGTGAAGACGTGTCAGATCAGACGGATCTGGACGAAAGTAAAGACGAGACGTATTCGACGAAATCTACTGAATGTTCAATTCTTTATGTTAATGTATATATATCCTAAATGTCCTAATCGTCCTAAATGTAATTAAATGTGCGTTCTAAAATGGTAGTGATTTCTGAGTCCTACAAATATGGGGGTTCGGCCGAGATATTAATGAAGAGCCAAACAGGAGTGAAATTTGACGTAGAGCAATTTGACGTGCTACAATAAACCTTTTGGATACCAACTCCTTGTGGACTGACGCAGTGTGGATCGACGTTGAAGAAATTGTGAGTACAATTTTGATTTATTCTCAAGTATGGCATTTCTTACACGAGCACGAAAGAGCGACTTACTAACTTTAGTAGACGAATTAGAACTAACGGCACCACAGGATGCCAAAGTGCGACAGTTAGTTACAATGATAACAAAGTCGAAAGACTATGACGAAAAGTTCGTAAAAGATTTACTTTTAACTATCACTCAGGAGCGCGAAAGGTTAGATGCTGAAAAGGCCAAAGCCGAAAAGGCTAAGGCAGAAGCCGAAAAGAATGAGCGTGAATATACTTTGAAAAAGTTAGAACTTGAGTTAAAAAGTAGAGAAAATACTTTAACTGCATCAGATATGCCTAAGACTGATATATTAAAATTGCTAAAGAATTATGATAATAGCGGAGACATAAGTGTTTACCTTTCGTTATTTGAGAAACAAATAAGTAGGGCTAACATTGCAAAAGAAAACTGGATTTCTTATTTACTCGGGTTATTACCATTGGATATAGTCAATTTAATTGCTCGCGAACCTGATCCATCAGCTAATGACTATGATTACATAAAAAAACTGTTGCTTAAAAGATTTAAATTAACTTCCGAGCAACTCAGGCAGAAGTTCTTTACTCACAAACGAGATTCTTCTTCATCATGGCGGGATTTCGGTTTTGAACTAAATAACTTTTTTGAGGAATGGATAAATTGTTTAGAAATAACCGATTTTGAAGATTTAAAGCAGCTAATGGTCGTTGACCAGTTAAAGAGTAAAATACCAAATGACGTACGCGATCATTTTCTCGACGATTTGCCCAAAATAAAGAAAGTAGAAGATTTGGTTAATAAACTGGACGAATATGAAGCTGCACGAAGTCACCTTAAAAAGGAAACAAACAGAAATTGGCGTGTTTCCGAAAACAGAAGTAAATTTGATATCGCGAAAGAAGCTAAAAATTCACCATTGCCGTTCGTTCGTGCTCAAAAGAATTATGTTGATGATAATTATTATAACAAGAGTAATAATAAATGTTTTAATTGTAATGAGACTGGCCATAAATCAACTAATTGCAAGTTTAAAAACAAAGGATTGAAATGTTTCCAATGTGGTAACTTTGGCCACAAAGCCAGTAACTGCCCGCAAAGAGATTTTAAAGTGTCTCTCTCTAATAAAGTATATACTCGTAACTCTCCAAAAACTGTAAATAAGCTTAGTAAAAATGTTGAAATAAATGGTGTAAATTGTGATGCATTAATTGATACTGGAAGTGATATTACTATGATTAATTATGATTTTTATTTGAAAATTGGTAAACCTAATTTAACGACTGATAATGTGAAATTAGCTGGTATAAGTGGAGATAGCATTACTCCTCTAGGTTTTTTTTATTGTGATATATTAATTGATGAATATGTAATATCAACTAATGTGTATGTGTTAGAAATAATGCCGAACGAAATAATCATCGGCATGGACGTATTAAATAACCTAAGCTTTTCATTCCAAGAAAATCAAATTATCATTCATGAAAAAAGAGCCCAAATAAATTACACCCGGCTGGTGAGAAACGAGGTCAAGGTCGTATCACTACGTTCCTCGGAGCTGAAAAGAGACAGTCAGGCACCTATTTTTGCTGAGACTGGCAATAAAATAAATACACATCCTCTCCCATACTTCATTCATTTAACGGATTCGATAAACTATGATGAAATCGACATGAGTCATGTAAAAAAACCGTTGAGACAGGAAATAAATCGTCTTTTAAATAAGTATTCGCCAAACAAAACAAAAAGTACGGATTTGCAAATGAAAATAATATTGAGCGATGATATTCCGATTAGTCATAACCCTCGAAGGCTGCCTTTTAAAGAACAAAAATTCGTTGAAACTCAGATTGATAAATGGTTACAGGAAGGGATAATAAAACCCAGTAGTTCAAATTTTTCTTCACCCGTGGTTTTGTGCAAGAAGAAGGATGATAGTTATAGGTTATGCATTGATTATCGTAAGCTAAATAAAAAGATGATTAAAGATCGGTACCCTTTACCCCTCATAGAAGATTTGCTCGACAAACTTGAGCAATCAAAAATATTTACTACTTTGGACTTGAAAAACGGATTTTTTCATGTAGACGTAGAGAAAGATAGCACAAAATTTACGTCTTTTGTAACACATCATGGGCAGTGGGAATTTCTTAAAGTACCATTTGGACTTTCCAATAGTCCGAGTGTATTTCAGCGTTACATTAATGTGATATTTAGGAATTTGATGCTAGATGGAACTGTACTGATTTATATGGACGACATTATTATACCATCCAAAACCGAGGAAGAAGGGCTAGAAAAATTACAACGTGTTCTGAAGGTTGCATCAGAGTACGGTTTGGAGTTTAATTTTAAGAAGTGTCAGTTTTTAAAACCACAAATAGAATTTTTAGGCTATAGAATCCAAAACGGAACTATACAGCCCTCTGTATCTAAAACGGTAGCTGTAAAATAATTTCCACAACCACAAACTGTTAAACAAGTACAAAGCTTTTTAGGCCTTACTAGTTATTTTCGGAAATTTATACCCCACTATTCAAAAATTGCAAAACCTCTTAGTGATCTACTAAGAAAAGACATTGCATTTAAGTTTGAATCTGAACAAAAGGAAGCTTTTCAAAAACTCAAAGATATTTTAACTCAGGAGCCAATTTTGCATCATCTCTATCAACAGGGATCAGTTTTAGAACTTCATACAGATGCTAGCAGTCAGGGGTTCGGAGCAGTGCTGCTGCAACAGGGAACCGACAATAAGTTTTATCCTATTCATTATTTTAGTCGAAAAACATCTCCACAACAAGAAAAATATAGTAGCTATGAATTAGAAGTTTTGGCTGTGATCGAAGCGTTAAAAAAATTTAGACATTATTTACTGGGTTCTAAATTTAAAATTGTGACTGATTGTTCCGCTTTTCAACAAACTATGAGTAAAAGAGATCTTACACCAAAAGTTGCAAGATGGGCTTTACAATTAGAGGAATTTGATTACCAAATTGTTCACAGATCAGGAAAACAAATGGCACACGTAGATTCTCTTAGTCGAAACGCAGTACTTGTTGTTACTCGTTCATATAGTGAAGTGACCACTAAAATAGCCAATGCTCAAAATCAGGACGAATTCCTTAAGAAATTGAAAGCTTTGATAGATAAACAAGAAGTCGGTGAACACATTGTGAGAAATGGAGTTTTATACAAATACGATAATGGTAGAGAATTGCTCATAGTCCCAGAAGCATTACAAAGAGAAATTATTCGAGAAATTCACAATAAAGGACATTACGCTGTGGCTAAGACGGAAGAAATTTTAAAGCAAGAATTTTACATACCAAAGTTGAGGTCAAAAATAGAAAGTGTGATTGCCAATTGCGTGGAGTGTATTCTTTGTAATAAGAAACGTGGGAAAGGTGAAGGTTTCCTTAACCCCATCCCAAAAGAAAATTTGCCTTTAAGTACATATCACATAGATTTCATTGGCCCTATGCCTTCCACAAATAAGAACTATCAGCATATTTTTTCAATAGTCGACGCTTTTACAAAATTTGTCTGGTTGTATCCGGTTAAATCAACATCTACTCAAGATGCAATAACTAAACTTAAGCTTCAACAATCTACTTTTGGAAATCCGACGAGAATAATAACAGACAGAGGTTCAGCTTTTACCTCAAAAGAATTTGAAACATACTGTCAGGATGAAAATATTGAACATTTCAAAATTAGCACTGGAATTCCTCGCGGAAATGGACAAATTGAAGTAATGCATAAAATTTTAATACCCATTCTATCAAAACTCTCAATAACAGACCCTACCAAATGGTATAAACATGTTGCATCAGTGCAAAAAAATAATCAATAGTACTGTTTCGAGGAGTACAAAGTTTACCCCGTTTGAGCTTTTAACTGGTGTAAAATTAAAAGATACAACTGATTTACATTTAAAGGAAATATTGGAAGAAGAATACACAAAAGCAATGATGGAAGATCGAAATAATATGAGAGAAGAAGCAAGGGAAAACATTTTGAAGATGCAAGAAGAGAATCGGAAAAGTTTCAACAAACGAAGAAAAGTGGCGCGCATCTACAAACTCGGTGAATTAGTGGCCATACAACGGACGCAGTTTGGAACTGGACTCAAACTAAGACCAAAGTTTCATGGACCATATCGGATTGTTAAGGTCAAACCTAAGGATCGCTATGACGTGGAAAAAGTTGGATGTCATGACGGACCAAATACAACTTCCACAGCAGCCGATTTCATGAAAGCATGGTCTTCAGACTAAAAAAAAAAAAAATGTTTATTGTTTTATCCAGATACTGTTTTCTTTTTTTTATTCTTTCAGATTTATCTACTTAAACTTTCGGGGACGAAAGAGACGTCAGGATCGCCGAATGTAGTGACGAGCGCCTGTTGGCGAGCGCCATCTGCTGGTTGTTAGACGGAGTTGACGCTGGTTAGATGGAGGGGAGATCAGACGGATCTGGACGAGAGAAAAGACGTGGCAGATCAGACGGATCTGGACGAGAGTGAAGACGTGTCAGATCAGACGGATCTGGACGAAAGTAAAGACGAGACGTATTCGACGAAATCTACTGAATGTTCAATTCTTTATGTTAATGTATATATATCCTAAATGTCCTAATCGTCCTAAATGTAATTAAATGTGCGTTCTAAAATGGTAGTGATTTCTGAGTCCTACATATATATATATATATATATATATATATATATATATATATATATATATATATATATATATATATATATATATATATATATATATATATATATATATATGTATATATATATATATTGTTCAAATTTCAAATCGTTAATAAAATACTTTTCATTCATCCATTCAAGTTCAAATACATTTTTTAAACTTGTAATGGATGACACTTCATGTTAATACAGTTTTTTTAAATATTAATTAATTAATTAAATCTGTCCAGTAATTTCTATTTGGTCGCAAAATGGTTCCCATTTTTGTGGCCAAGCTCTGACATTACTGACGCGACACCATATCATAAATAATATTAGATATATATAAATAATATAAGAAAAAAAGTAGGAATTGACTTAATTTTTTTATATATATATATTATTTGTTATACTTAACATACAAGAAAGTAAAAAGTCACAATAGACAGGTCCGATTGCATTAGTAGAAAAAAGTCTTACCAATAAGCTATATATCAATGAATTTATAGACTTAGTATGCCCAGGCGGGTGAATGAAGACAAATAACATAAACTAAATGCCACCGCAAGTAAATCTTTCTAAACAAAACGAGAAGTTTTTGTTTCTTTTTCGCCATCAACAAGCATCCTTATCTTTGATTTATCGGACAGTCTGAGACTTTGAATCTCTAGATGCCATTCTACTTTATATTTTAGTTCAATCAGTAAAGAATCTTCAGATTATTTAATGTTTGGATCAATCAACAGAATGCAATTGCTTCTCAAGACAGTGACTGAAACCAGACTTTCCATCCATCTAAATGAAAAGTAGTGCTGTCAACATGGATCATGTTCTATCTATTCCCTCTAAGTTCAGAATGGAATCTCTTTTTATTCAGAAGTATTAAAAGATTCAGATACAAGATCTTTTGCATGTTGAACAAATATGGCTCCTAATGGTAAGATTTTTTTTTGTGGGTATAAAATAATTATTTATTTTTAACTTTAATTTTTTGTTTTCTAAACTTTGTACTCAGCTTCTATTTTATATTATACCTTTTATTTAGTTACATATCTAGATTTCCGGCATTAAATAATATTTGCTTTCATTTTTTATTTATGTGAAGTATAGAAATTGAAAGTATCGCCACAATGAAAAATTCGACGTTGTGATTTTCACGAAATTGTAAGGATCAAATATTATAAATCCAGTCTTTCAAGTTTTCTAAGTCCACTCGAAAACAACTGGAGAAGAGTAGCTGAGAAAACTGCAAAATGAATGGTTAGAAAGCCAGAAAAGATAATTTAATCAGGAGCAACAGGTTTCAACTAAATTGATATTGAAACCATTTTTCAAAACCTCGAATACCTGCAATTGAAATTAGATTCCTTCTCCCCACATGATATTTGGAATCAGAACGAAACAGAATTAACTTTAGTCAGATAATAGCATAATCTAATGTAAAAAATTGCTTTGTACCATTTATCACATTGCATTCCACTATATTTTCATTTTTAATCAAGCATTATTGTTCGTATAATTCTATTTTTTTAATATCATTTTAATTTATTCCTATTTTTCATATATAATAGAAACTAAAGTACAATGGAAGTTGCATAATTGGATATTTGGTTAGATATTTGACGTAAGCAAAACATATACACAATCTGAAGCCATTATTTTTCTTCCCAAATCAAACAATAATACTGTCGTGATTTTTTTTTGTGGAGAAACAAGCATTTTCTTTTTAATTCTTTTCTAATAAATTTTATTTGTTTGCGTCAGTTAATACTTTATCTTGTTCATTTCAAGTCTTTTCATTTTGTTAGTATTACTTTCATCTAAACGCGTGTTCTTCGAACGAACATTATATCTAATTCTTATTGCTTTTCCCAAATATGCCAGTGATATTTTTATTATTCCTATTTAACACGATTCGAGGAGTAAAAGATCCAATATAGGATAACTTCTCTTATATTGATAAGAAAACAAAAGAAATAACACAAAGCCAAACAATATCGCAATGCTCCTATTGCAAAACAAGTTTTCTTTGAGAAGTCTTATGAACAAAGATATAATCAGCCAGATTTATTGCTTTCCAGAGAAGGCAAATAACAAAAAACAAAAGAGCCTTACAGTAGAAACTATATTGGATTTCCAAAGAATAGACTAAAATCTTAAGGTAACGCTGGATTTAGAAATTATCAAAATTCGACAAAGAAATTGTATTGCCATAATGGAATCTCGATTTCTTTATTTTATCTTCAAACATATGAATAAAACGTCAATAAAATATAGATTTTTATATAAATAAGCTAATACATGAAGAAGAATATGTTACAAAAGAGTAAATAAATATATTTTTTGATTACTGTTTCTTGTAAGGTTTACTTTCTTTATAATATCTTCAAAATACACCATGCGTCATTTTTTAAAGGGTAAAATACGATATCCATAGTATCCATATTCCTGAATTCAACATGTCAGAAACATTATTTACAATATATAAACCAATTATATCAGAAAATTAGTTTTTTTTTTTGCTTTATAATTTAATTTTTTTCAATCATATGAAATATTAGCATTAAGTACAATAATGTGTAGACTTCAAGATCAAAGTCACCAGATTTGATACAAACAAGTATAGTGCACGTTAGTTGTAGCGGTCACTTTAAGTCCAAGCCAAAGAGATCAATATATTCAAATGATCAGTGCATTCAAACTATATTAAAAGTAATCCAATTCTATAAGCATACAAGAAAAAAAAGTGACATCGTGTAACATCATTTGTCTTATTCCTACGTTTTAATAAGAAAACGAAAAACCGATATAAGACTGAATAATATTCCTGCCTATTTAATTTTTAATACTTTCTTAGGAAGTTATCAAAACTATTCAGTTATTAAGCGCTGTTTGGATAAACCTTTCACATGAATAATGTTCAGTAAATGATACAGCATAATATTAAGTTTATCTTTTTAAGGTTCGAAGGACTTGCTGAGTTTTCGTAGATGATGGAGATTTCTTTGTCTCAAATTGTCCTCCGTCGGGGGGACAATTTGAGACAAAGACCCCTCTAATTTACATCAACGTTGAACCAAGCCTCATAATCGTCTTTGGAAAGCACTGTCGACTTCTCCGTGAATCAAGGTCATCCTTTTCATTGCACCTAATAAAATCCAAATCTTGCTTTGATTAGACATCGGCATTCATCATTACAAGGGAATTGGCATTCATTATTACATGGGCATTGGCATTCATCATTACAAGGGAATTGGCATTCATCATTACAAGGGAATTGGCATTCATCATTACAAGAGAATTGGCATTCATCATTACAAGGGAATTGGCATTCATCATTACAAGGGAATTACAATTATTGATCACTAGATCTTTGAATATAGTTACGAGATATCCGCTTTACGATATTTTGATCAGTACAACCGACTGATCTTATAACTCTACGCCGACAGAAATTTGAAAAACAGTTAAATTATTATCAGTTATTAAAGCCGAAATATAATGCAATACAAGCATTGCACAGAAACTTCTTAAAATGAATTCGTTGAATTCATTTATTCGTTTTGAGAAATTCATTCAAATAACGTTGTCATTTTAAAATGAGATGACATTAGACGAAGCAGTGAATTTTAACTAATCTTTTCTTAGACGAAAATATAAATTTGTTGTCATATTTTGGGGTTGATTTCCCGAATGTGTTCAAAATGGATGCTTCACTAATAAAAAGAAAAATTGGATTTATAAATTTATATAAACTGACCTTGATTTTTTTGTTAAACGTCAAAGTTTTAGACGTCCCTCTGTCACTGAATATATTTTTGGAATTAAGACTATTTATACACAAACATGTTTCAAAGCGCAATGAGTTACAGTAATAATTTTAAAAACTGATTACATTCAATTGAAGTTAAAATATACATCAATTCTGGAACCGATTTCCAATATGGAAAGTTTTTTTTTTTTCAAGTTTTATAGAAAGTTTTATGCATGTAAAATTATCACTGTAAGATGAAAGAAATTAGGTGAATGTCTGTTTTCAATACCAGAATTATATTCCAATATATAGTTTCGATATAAATCTTTTAAAGAATTCATTCTCTATCTGCCTATTCTTCCATGGATTAATGCGAAAGCTAAAAATAATAACAAACTAGATATGCGATTTTTAGTACATGATCTTTGCACTGAAATTACATTTGTCGAATTTTATACTAAATCGGACAACAAGGCAACTGTCTCTGTGTTTGTATGTGAACGCGTTTCTTTGCGCATAAACTTAAATTTTCTACCCGCCAGATGCATGTAGCACCTTTATCTTTATTCGCACAAGTATATATCAATAACGAATTTTATATCCAACATTTTAAATAGTATGAAATACTGTAAAATGCGTACTTGCTTTTTTTCAAATCATTCCATCCCTACTTTATTTTTCTTATCTTATAATAAGAAGACCAGACGACTCGTTTGATCTAAAGTTACCGAATTCGGCACATAATGCTTCAGAATCTTTAAATGTACTCTTCAAAAAATGTAACATTTTAAACAGAATTTTATTAATTAGAAATTAATTTTAATTTTGACTACTTCAGGAAGATCACGTGACTAAAATTAGACAATGGAAAATAGTTGTCCCGATGAGACAACCATTTGCGATTGTTCCATTGGGGTCATTACACTTTCTACCATTGGGGATTGTTCCATGCTCTGGAGGTAATTCTATTGTGCGCAATAGTTGACCTTCTATTGTGCGCAATAGTTTACCTTCTATTGTGCGCAATAGTTGGCTAAAGTGAACGCTGGAAGGCAGTCTCATAAGGCAAGAAAAAAGGAATAAGTTGGAATTACTCTCTTCTGAATAAGCTTTCGAAAGTACTAAAATCTGATGTTTTGACAAAAACTTTGATGGCGGTCGGAACTTTTGCGACTGCGCAATAAATTGTGGATACCTGTAATTATGAGTAATGCTCATTTTCATTGCATATTTAAACTGAATTAAAACCTATTCTGATTAGTCGATCAGATGATACTCATTGATCAGAAAACAGGATTTTGCCGCTTAAGTTCAAAAACAAACAGATTTCCTTGTGTTTAGCCAGATAAGAATTTCCGGAATTTTAATTTCTATTTGTTTCTAGAAAAGAATTTATGTATAAAGGTAAACAAAAAAAACCCTTTTATTTTAGAGAAATTTTACTTTAAATATCTCAAATCCTTATTTCGGAGAAGGGAATATAATTCTTCTTAAGATCAAAAATATATATTTAGCTATAATTCTGAAAACGACGTGATTTTCTGTTTTGATGATTTAAGGAATAAAATCACTGATGATTTGTACAATGATTGGGTCTTCAGTGCACTATGGGATTGAAAATAATTACAGAGTAGAAATAATGGCTTACTTAGACATGCCTTACCTCATAACAGCTCACTTCTGTTAAGGAGAGAATATTGGCAACAGAAAACAAAACCCATTCCACTGATAAGAAATTTCTGGATATGCTGAGACACAAATTCTGTGTATTTTCCTCTCTCTTATGCAAAGTGTGCAGCGAGAAAGTTCCGCAATCATCAAAAGAATTCGAGATAAAGATTTAAATGAATACCCCCCCCCCGGTGGGCTTGCTGGAATATGGGTAGCGCGTCTTCCCTGTGATCTGGGCGTTCCGGGTTCGAGTCCCGGTTCGGGCGTGGTTGTTTTTATTCTATCTGTGGGTTGTGTGAATGTGCCCCCCCCCCCCCTGTTAAAAGGGGCTGTGCAAGTGAATGTGACGCATGAAGTAACTAAGTCGTACTCCTGGCCCTAGTTGACGCTACTGAAAAAACAAGAGACGCTCACTCGGCTTAAATCGCTGATAGGTCGGTCAGCGGGCTTGTAAAGTACCATATGTAATAACAACATGAATATTCGCATTACAGACCTCCATGATGTAAAAAACATGTTTTTGGAATAATATTTTCCGTCCATTTATCTGTCAAGTAGAGAGATTTTTATGATGTCTGTTCAAAGAAAAATTATCGCACTACTGACTGAATGCAAGTGTACTCGAGAGCTACAGTAGATAAATAGTCAAATTGACAAATTTTGCTACACAGATGTGACATCTAAACTATATATCTATATTAAATTTTGAGCTAATGGTGCGACAGATGGTTATCTGTCGCATGCTTGTAAAAATGATTACTCGTCAATTCAAACAAATTAAACTTGGAACCGACCTTGATAGTAAAACTGTTGCTCTGTTAATATTTTTTTTTGTCGTGTGACTATTTTAAGCCAATTTTTACACAGAAGCTTCTGAGGGTAAAGACCCCTGAGCACCCGAGGGCAGAAGTCTGACTTCTAGCTCAAATAAGATAGCTCAAGCACACTCACTTGTAGAACCCTTTTTTACAGGAGGACTCATTCACACACCTCACAGAGAAAGCACAAGGAAGATAAAAACCATGCCCGAACCAGAACTCGAATCCGGAATGTATAGATCGAGGGGGAAGACGCGTTTCCCCTAGGCCAGGACGCTGCCAAAAATGTTGGTTTCAATTGAATTGAAAGAAAAGGCTTCAAACATGCATATTCGATTTTTATCCCATCAATATGAAGCACAATAGGACTCATGCGAAGAAATCTAAAACCAAAAATTTCAATTATCGTGTACAGTCTTGCTGTATATCCTTAATTTGTGTGTGTGTCGGGAAGGGGTTGAGGGATAATGGCATTTATAATAGAGTATTCGAGAAAATGGAAAGAGATCATTATCACTGGTGTGCATTAATGCTAATTAGGAAAGGTGTAGGACTTCTAGGTTTATACTTTTATTATAGTTTTATGTTTAATAATTACTGGTGATTTTGAGATATGCACTGCACATTAAGTCAAACTAAATGAACTAGTTTCTAAAATTAACTGTGCAACAGATTTTAGCTCTATTTATTTGAAAAGATACAAATTTTAAATCTAGAAGGCTGTAGGGTTATGAAATAATGTATTTAAATGTCCTGATACTCGATTTGAAATCGTAGTAATAATGTAATAATTCTCAATTTGGAGTCTTAATAATTTTAAGGAAGTCAATAATAATTGGGAATACTTATGCTGGTTCTTGAAAAATGTTCTGAACTAACTTCTAGACCATACATTAATTCACTACTTCAATAAATGACAGCATAAAAACTATTTTTGAAAAAGTGAAATAAAATTTATCTCCGAATGATTTTATTTAAATTATCATTTGAATAATTCAATAAATAGGCTGCTTACGGGCAAACGATTTTTCATTGTTCAGTTTTAGAATGGCAACTGAGATAAGATGCAGAGAGATCTCAGAAAGTTCTCATGGAACATTTTCAATTACATTCGAATCTATAAATATTCGAATGCTTCTCCCAAAAATAAGCAAACCAAACGACAATTTTAATTTCCTCCCGATTCTGTAAACATCATTTAGAAAGACATAGACAGCTAAACCTAGTATGGAACATGACATCTTGTATCCGGATTTCAGAATATCGGTATTTATTTAACCCAGAATCGTTTCGAATTTATTTTCTGAAATGTCATGTTGACAAAAGAAGACGGTTTGGAAACGAGTAAATCGAAGCAAAATGTCTTTCATATCACGAATAAACAATTTATTCTGTAATTATTCTACTTTGGCGAGGAATAGACGAGCAGAATACAGAAATTAATTATTAAACACCGTCATATTTTTAATGAAAACGCAAGAGTTTGTCTGGCAATTTTATTATTTTCACACATTGATATGAGGAAAATTTCATGAATTAGAGATAATTTTAGAGAGACAAAATTGCTGTTATTGCTTTATAGTTAGAATAGAATGCTATTATAGAATGTTTGTGATTGATTTTTATGTTTTATAAAACATTAACATTTTCTATCTTATTTTAAGAAAGATAGTTTATTGAAAAGTTCGATTCTGCATGAAATGATGATGGAATGGAATATCCCTTTTGGAATTCTTACCTTTAATCAAATGGATCCAAAACATTATACGGATCTCCAGTTTTGGTGCCGAGGCTTTAAACGGAATACCATTTACGCACTTTGATGCATACATTAATAAACAAACAGATGTCAGTTAAGCAGGTAATGTGCTTGTTCCAAATATAACACACATCATCTGTAACTCTGCTCATAAAATTATAGGACATCTTTTAACTATGCTGTGTGCTGTGTCTTTTCTTTACAATGCTTAGATGCATAAAATAGAAAATCGTCTCATACTCACTTCCCCCATTCTCGAATATATTCGAAAGGTTTGATGGACACGGTACTGGAATTTTATTTAAGGTCAAATAGTTACAAAAGTATTTATCGGAAATACAAATAGATGTAAGTGCAAGAAATAATAAAGAAAATTTTTTAAAAAATCAGAGCTTCTGTTTTGTGATAGTGGAAGAAAAATACCAAGTTTAAAAAATAGTCATACTGTAAAATTAATAATCACTTGCAGTACTATAGTTCTTGTTATCAAAGTGTGGCGTACTGAAATCAGTAAAAAGTTTTGACATTAATTCAGAAAATAATTTGATTAATAGGTTGATGAAACAGAAATTCTTTTTAATAAAATATATATTCAAATTATTTACTGAATCATGGATAGCTGTCAAAGGGGCAGAGCATTTTGAGGAGGGGGGGTTGTATTGTATTCAAGAATGTATAATTCTTTTAAAAAAATTATGAAAAGAGGGTATTTATCAAAATTTTAAAATAGATTTTAAAATTGGAAATTTCCTTCAGTTGAATTATCTTTAGAAATCGTGAAGTGCTTTTCTTCCAATTTTTTACAATGAATTCGTAAGGAAAATTATCTCTGTGGTGAGAAATTTTTTATAAGAAAACTGGGAATACATTAGCAACATTTTAAAATTAAAATAGTGAAGACAAAAATAAGTATATTTCGGGAATTTAACAATAAAAATCAATATACTTTAGATAAAACCTTGAAATCGATTTGTTGATGCGACATCATTGCGCCAACTATGAAGGATACTGTTAACTGACTGCTCCGTCCCGCCTATACGCAAACTCTAAAACTGAATGACAGAACCATCGTCACAGCAACATTGACGGGAACTATGGTTCAGTCCTAAGGGTCATCATTTGCCACGGCACAACAATACTCTACGGAAGTACGTCCCGTCATCATTCGGGAGGTACAAAACATCCTACCTTTTTCTGTACCCACCAGGGTTGTGAGAACCAACCATCATATAGGAAGTTTCTCATCTTCTTTTTTTAGAGTGCCCTCTAGTGGGGTACTATGAAGGACATAACAGCAGGGGGGGGGTCATTTAATTAATATAAATCTCTCTGAATATTTATATGTATGCTTTTTTAAACAAATGCACGTTTTTTACCCCCATCTTGTTGAAATTATTGGCACATTTGCTTTTCGTTCACCATCGATTAATAATTCAATCTCATTCGTATTACAAGTCATTTAAAATTATAAATGGCAGAGAATCATAGATACGAAAAAATTCCATAACGATTCAGCTTAATTTATATAAAGAAAAATAACATAGAGGTTTCAATGATAATAAACTAAATTTTTCTGTAATGTTCAACATTTATGATTGACTATTTCCTCTTTGTTTTGAATGTATATTCCAGAGAAATGATGTTTTTGTGGTCATTAACTCTTTTCCTTCTCAATAACGCTCAAAACAGGGTTATCTGACTTTTATAAAATCACCCATCATGTGTCCCAATTGCATCCTTTGCAATTCAATATTTCTCTTCGCATGACGTAATTGATGCCCTTAAGGCATACTTCAATGCTCATCTAACATTCAGTATCGTAAATTCTCATCTTGAGGGCATGCTTCTGTTCTCATAATTTTTTCTCACATACTATTACGAAACAAGCAATAAAAAGGATTTCATATCCAATTAAAAAATGTCATGTTTTATCTGAGAAATTCCACATCATAATGTGAAAGAATCAATAAATAGAATTTGGAATCGAAAGAGAAAATGTTATGTTTTCATCTGTGAAATTTCTTCTTAAAATATATTTAAAATTGAATTATTCCTGAAGAATCATATAAATACTGATACATGAATACACTCTATAGGCCACTTAAATTTTTTTTCAAATATAAATATGTAAAAAACATAATTTGTTTTTTATAGTATCCAGTCTTATTAGTTATATTTAATAATATATTTCTGAAACTATCTCATTTTTAAAAAACTTTCATTATTCTGCGATTTAAAAATTTAAAACAGACAGAGTTACCAAATTTTGAATATTAATGTTTTAATTGGTCTTGGGTAATTTCAACGACCCTATCAATATAAAGCACACTATCAACGGATTCCGTTCCACAGATGTTGATTCCCATTAGGGATTGCAATACCTGTATACCGGGATACCGAATACCGGTATTTTGAGCCATTTGTACAGTTTTGTAATACCGGTATTCACAAGTTTAAATACCGGTTTTTCGGTATTTACTAGAAATTTTTAAAATTTCTCCACTATATGTTCAGGTATCGCGAACATAGCAAAATAGTATGCGTTTTTGTTTTTATGTCTCCATAACGGGCGCAATTAATTAGCTAATTAACCACTTAATTAATTGCTTAAATCTAAATTAGCGAAACATGGATTATCCCTGAAAGAAAATATTCTATCCTTAACGACTGATGGAACAACAATTATAAAAAAAGTTGGAAAGTTGATTGGTGCAAATCAGCAGTTGTGCTATGCACATGGAATTCAATTAGGAGTAATAGATGTATTATACCAAAATAAATAAATAAAGAAAGAAAGAACAGAAGAATTCAAATACTGTGGATATAGAAATTTCGGATTCCAACTTTGAAGAGAGGAAAAGTGAGATGATATTGACATTGAAGATAATGACAATGTAATTGTTGAAGAAGATATTGCTAATGACGATGAAATATTAATCTATCAAAAATTCCTTCCTATAATTTATAAAGTTCGAAAAATTGTTAAGATATTTAAACGTTCCCTTATAAAAAAGGATATATTACTAAAATATATACTAACTGAAAATAAAACAGAATATATGTTAATATTAGATTCTAAAACACGTTGGAACAGTTTACTCCTAATGATGGAACGATTTTTGAAACTGAGAAATCCAATACAAAAAGCAATAATCGACTTAAACCTGTAAATTATTTTTTCAGATAGTCAATTCGACTTAATATCCAGAACTATATCAGCTCTACTTCCAATAAAACTGACTATTCAGGCATTATGTCGGAGAGATTCTAATAACAGCTAATGCAACAATAAATTTCATGTTGCAATCACTGAAAGAACTGCACACATCACTATCTAAAGAATTATATATTACATTGAAAAATCGCACAGAAGAAACGCATACCGAAAGAGAAAATGCCTTATGGTATTTACATAAATCTAATGATTTTAAAAATGAAAATGAAAAAGAATTAAGGAAAATAATTCAAATCTGATTAAGTTTCGAGTAAATTTTCTTAACAATTTTTTACCCACAAACCAATCCACTTTCAGAAGAATTCGGTTCAATTATCGAAGATTATGATGCCACTACTGTCGATAGTGAAAAGGAATTGTCTCTTGAACAAAAATTAGAATTAGCGATAAATAAAAAAAGTTTCAACGAACCAAAGTACAATACAGAAATCAGCTATATCCAAAACCATCAGACGAGAAATCGATTTATTTGAAGATGAGGGATTTAGAGGTAAATACTTGGGAAAAGTATATTGCGCATTGCTAACAGTACCACCCACTAGCGTAGATGCCGAAAGAGCGTTTTCGACAGCTGGTAATTTTTACACAAAATTAGTTTTCAGGCTTAATGACAGTACAATTGATGCATTATGTTTTTTAAGATCACATTTCAAAAAGTTGTAATAGTACCCCAGACTGAATAGTGATATTTACACTTTTTTTGATTTAAATAAATAAGATGTTTCTTTACATTTTTGTGGTTATATACTGTTATAATTTATAAGTTACAAATTATTTTTTGTGATATTTACACTCTAATAAAACTGGCAAATAAAACAAAGAAAAACCTATGTTTTCTTTCTTTTTCTAAAATTTCTAATACCGGTATTAAAACCGGTATCCCGGTATTAAGATTTAAAAAATACCGAATACCGGTATTGAACTTTTGGTCCGGTATTGCAATCCCTAATTCCCATTGATTGGTTTAGAATAACGAAATTAGAAGTTTCATAACTTGGCCAAATTGCCGAAAAATTGTGATTTTTTTTTTATTTAACATGTTGATATATTTCGAAAATTTTTGAAAATATAACAAAAATAATTGACTTATTGTATGAAGAACAGATTTCTGTAATTTTTTCAACAATTGTTTGATTAATTAAAGGGAAAATTTTTCTTCTTCTTTCATTTCAAGCATTTCCCCATTTGGAATCATATGCTTATCTTAAGAAAAATTATAAATTGGCTGTTGGGTGAGATTAGGTTATAATGATTATTTTTTTTGGTTCTTTAAACACATTTTATGTATTCAGACGAGGATTCTTGTTATGCAATATTTAGCCCATGATATTCAAATTTACTGTATAAACTTATTAAATATTTTTCGTATTTAAACACAATTTTAAAATTCAAAAGCTTTGATGAAGATGATCAATGTAATTGCCATGAAATTATTTTCTTCAGTTTTCACAAATTTAAAAAAAAAATGCATTATTTTCACCAGCTCATATTTTTTGTTGGAAAGAAATTTAAACTGTATTCATACTTTCGTCATAAATATAATCAAATAACATTCTTCATTTGTTGAAAGTCGAGGACAAATATTTTACGTAGTTTACATAAAATTTAGAAAGTGTAGCCCTAGCTCCTTGAAACACAAAGTACAATTACAATGTGCTTTAATCAGATAATAATGTTTGTATTGATACTACGATATCATTGTATTGACTACATTAGGAAACTGACGAACTCAACAAACGGAGAGGAGTTAAATAGTAAAAATAAAAAGTTTCATAATATCTGTCACTTTTTAATGCATAAAAATATTTTGAAGCACATAATATATTTATAATATTAATATTATAACTGTAAAATAATATGTGGAAAAGAGAATTTTCTATTTGAGCATTACAAGAAATGAATAAGTGGGAAAATGTTTCTAAAAAGATTACCTAATTTTAGGAAATTCAGTATTTTGTTTTCTAAAGAATGTTGCAACGAAGAAATAATACCAGTTAAGAGTTAATTATGTCTGAGAACGTTTCAAGCTGATTTTTAATTTTCTCATCACTATTTTTAAAAGGAAAACTCTACAGAAAGTATCAAAAAATATTGGTTGAAATTGCTTTCGATATTTCAAGCGATGAAATGAAAACTAAAGTAGGGAAATACATTGAAATATCGCTTCTCCTTTGTAGCGAGTGCAAATCTATCATACATACTGAGGTACAATTTGTTCAAGAATCCTACTCTTAACATGCTTAAACTTATTTTAGCCTGCAGATGGGTGATACACAGTGAGTAAGATAAGTTCTTTTTAGTAAGTTGACTCAAAAGGATTCGTCTGTTACAAGCGCTTTCAAAGTGAAGTAAGAAAGTAGATGATGTTTTACATCAGTTCTTTTTTCGCTCTGAAACCCGGATGCGAATCTTCGAATCATGCATCTTCACAGTTTAGTGAGGATTCCTGAGGGATTGATTCCATCCCTCCAAACAACAAAAGTAAATGGATACAAACAGTTTTAAAAAAACGAACAAAACTCTCAATTCCAAATAGAAAAAGAAATTTGTTAGCATTAGTTAAAATTCAGAAGAAATCTTTTCAAAATTTTGATATTTTTATCAAGAATGAATAATTAAGGTATGAAATATAAAAAAAAAACTTTTAGATTAAATAAATATTTTCTAAGAACAGTTAAAAGATAATTATAAGCATGCTGATAATACGAAATGTTGCATTTTGATCATTAATAATCAGACGGAAAAAACTTTTTTCTATAAAAATGGTATGATATATAAACATTGTTTGTTGTTGTTTTTTTCTTATGGCACTTGCCACTGACAAACCCGCTGTTACGAAGACAGCGATTTAAGCCTGAGGGAGACGTCTCTTATTTTTTTATAGCAGCGCCAACTAGGGCCAAGAGTACGACTTTGCTACTCACGCATCACTCATTCGCTTGCACAACCCCTTTTTACAGGAGGGCACATTCACACATCTCACAGATAGAACAACAGAAGAACAACCATGCCCAAACCGGGACTCGAACCCGGAACGCCCAGATCACGGGGAAGACGCGCTACCCCTATGCCAGGACGCCGGCATATATAAACATATATGGTATATAAACGGTATTTGAGTCATTTTTTTAATCATTAGTAATACGTGGAATATGAAAAATTGTGCCTCTGTTGTGCTCCTTTAACACTTGTAAAATATAGCACTTAATCTTTCTGTCCACAAACCGATAACCATCGGTATATTCCCATTAATATTTAAAAAATAATGCAGGGTTAATACTATATGCTTAGGTATTCAGACAGTTTCTAACCGAGAGAGACGAAAAATCTCCGCTGCTCAAAACCGATAAACAAATTGGAAAGCTGGTCATTAGTGATGACACAAACAATGTATCAAAGTAAAATTTACAAGGAATATAGTTTTAAACTCATTTGCTTTTAATTTGGCGTTTATTTAGGCTTCCTCATTTGTGTCCAAGTTTCACAGACAAGTGCAATATAAATACTTAGTAAGTTGTAATAATATTTTACATTAAATATTTCAATGATTTTGATTAAATGACCTGATAACAAACCTCAAATGTCATATTTTAAGTATCTCGCTATCAACCAATCACAAAGTGAAGAAAACGCAATTTTTACATAATTTTTTATATATAATAGAAAGATGTATAAACTGAATGTATCCTCTGAATTTCTCAATTTCACTGAAGCATACCTTAAGCCAATTTTTAAAATAAAAGGATGAGGTTATTATAATGATTCCATTTCAGAAAAAAAAAATTCTACTGGATAAATTTTGTGAAGGAAAAATCGAATAAAAATTCAAAAAGTAAAAATATATAAAAATTAATAAAACGGCAATTTCGTTTCCATAAACTAATCTTACACTATTTTAGACAATTTTGCAATTTATTTTTGCGCGTTAAAAAAATAATAATTCCCCCTTATTATAATCCAAGAGGAGAAAAATTAAAATTTAAAAAAGGAATAGAATAAAACAAAAAATATCTTATTTGAAAGATATATTTTTTTTCTCGAAATCTTTAATTTAAAAATTATTTTTAAACATGATAAAACACGGAATTTTTTTTTTTTGATAGGAAGGAATTTAAATAGCTAATTTGTAGACACAAACCATTTCTTATACTATAATGCATTCTGTCCTGCAACATATTCGACACAATTTTGATGTCGAAATTTCATTCGGCTTCATTAAAATTATATAAGGATATGAGTAATACCGAATGTGAATTTGGAGGCCCATGATCTCTGATTTAGATATAATGAATCCCATACATGGAGAAATTTCACCTCGGAAGTTTCACTGGAATATATTGAACTAATCGAATTTTAAAATAAATTAGTCTGACGGAGAATTCCCTTAGAATGTCCTTGTACATATGTGCAATGAGAGGATATTACTTAAGACTGCATTATTGAATGTTTGATTTTACAATTTAATTTCGTTGCAATATTCTCTTAAACCATTTAATTTAATTAAATTAGCAGCCACAAAGCAAACGATTTTTGATTTATTGTTAATAAAATATGAATATGAAAATATTATTCTAATTAAGTATATTTAAGAGGATTTTTAAATATATGGTTAATATAGATAAATTTTATTATTGATTATCATTATTTATAACTTATCTCAGAATAATGTCTAAACTCAGTAACTCAGAAAAATGAAAAAGGAGTTATTTTATTATCATATTTTTAAGATAAATAAAAAGCACTTATTTCCAATTTTTAAACATTTTATCTGTAAATTTAAACAAGGCAAACAGTTCAATTTATTTGCATTTTCATTGAATCATATGTGAAGATTTCTTTTTTGAATATTTAGTGATTATTTATAGTGAACATTTAGTAAACTACATTAGATTAGATTCGATACATAAATTTGTATTCATACATATATTTTCTCTTACGAAATGAAGATATGAAATTTTTTTTCTATTAATTGGCTGAAAGTAAAGATTAAAATTTTTTTCGGTGTGTGAGGGCTATTGGAAAGAAATCTACCTGTAAAAGGAAAGATCTTTTGTTCAGTTCTTCCAGAAATTTATCGAATGCTGAAATATCAAGAAAATATTTTATGCATTGGAATATATATCTAATTTGTTTTTAATTGAACTTTTAATTCGAGCGCTATTTTTCAGATAAAAAGTTTTTAAAGTTCATTTCATATATTACTAAACATAATTTCAATTAGAGAGAGTAAATTTAATGAATAATTTTATAACCCAAAATTATTAAACGTATAACTGTTAAGCTCTTAGAAAAGCCTTAATATTTAATAACAAAATAAAATAACTTTAATTAACAAATTTATTCGCCTTATTATAAATCACGTTCATATTAGATTATCACTATTAATGTATGGGCTAAAATGATTACATTTTTTAATCTACATAAAAATTAGATCTCAATTAATAAAGAAAAAATGTCTAAAAGTAAACTTCGTACAATTTTCTAGTAAATATTCTTCAATTTTTTGGAATAACCAATTTATTGTTAATACAAGAAATTTCAAACCAATTATCTGATGCAAACTAATTCACCGTTATTTTAATGATATATTTCTCATGATTTCTTCGTTTCATTCCAATTTCATGTGACAAAAAGTATGCAGCAAAAGATATTATCTTATTTTTTGTACATTTTCAATCAGAAGAACTAATTTTAACTACCCATAGAAATATCAATTACAAATTAAATTCATTAACATATTAACACCCCTTTTTTGCCTCTACACCAAATCCATTGACTTATTATTTGTAAATTGTTAAACAGCTAATAATTACAGTATTCCAATTGTTACTGCACAAAAGTATTTAAACAGTCATTTTAACTATTGTTGTCGAAAAAGAATCATTGTTTAAATGCTCAACAAATTTAAAGTATACAAACAATGTTATAGAAGAAATAATCAACATATGCATTGTTGATTTCTGCTAAAATTCACTTATTTTCTTGCAACCGATAGTTGTGTGTCTTTATATTTCTGAGCTATGCTTAGTGCTGTTTTTGAACTTTTCGATGAGGCTACTGCCTTCTTTGGAATCATCGCCCTGATGGCGATTTGGGAAGTTATGAAACTTTTCCTATTTCCCTTACTACCAACTTTTTTGGACACTGATTCTGATCCTGATTTGGGTCTGAATGCGGAAATGACATCTCCACCGCTTGTACCGGGAGTTGCTGTAGTGCACTCCTACGCTGTTTATAGATTTTGCCAGACATTGGAGATACCGGCTGAACTGGCTCCAATTAAAGTCCAGAAAGCTGCACCGCCGATTGTAAAATCACCTATGATACATGCAATGTGCTATGCATTGAATTTGCCTGCACAGTTGGCTCCCATTGGAACACCGGTAGTCGAGTCATACGCGGTCTACCAGTTTTGCCTGGCACTGGACTTGCCTGTAGAATACCGGCAGTTCCAGGATGCAGTTTAATTTCAAAGCTGCTTTCAAGCCCACTATTGACTGCCTACAACATCTAGATGCAGTTAAAAAGAATGACTCTATTACCAGATGCTACTTTTTACTGCCTTCAACATCCAGATGCAGTCAAAAAGAATGTCTTCTTTACCAGATTATACTTCGGACTGCCTTCAACATCTAGATGCAGTTAAAAAGAATGACTCTATTACCAGATGCTACTTTTTACTGCCTTCAACATCCAGATGCAGTCAAAAAGAATGTCTTCTTTACCAGATTATACTTCGGACTGCCTTCAACATCTAGATGCAGTTAAAAAGAATGACTCTATTACCAGATGCTACTTTTTACTGCCTTCAACATCCAGATGCAGTCAAAAAGAATGTCTTCTTTACCAGATTATACTTCGGACTGCATTCAACATCTGGATGCAGTTAAAAAGAATAACTCTATTTCCAGATGCTACATTTTACTGCCTTCAACATCCAGATGCAGTCAAAAAGAATGTCTTCTTTACCAGATTATACTTCGGACTGCCTTCAACATCTAGATGCAGTTAAAAAGAATGACTCTATTACCAGATGCTACTTTTTACTGCCTTCAACATCCAGACGCAGTCAAAAAGAATGTCTTCTTTACCAGATTATACTTCGGACTGCCTTCAACATCTAGACGCAGTTAGAAACGAATACCTGCATTATCAGATTCTACTTTTGACTGCCTTCAACATCCAGATGCAGTCAGAAAAGAATACCTGTATTACCAGATGCTACTTAAAATTGCCTTTGTTTTCTACAGGCTATTTGAAATGTTGTTGTCAGTAACCAGATGGATTTTCAAAGACTATCGTCAACATCTAGAAGCTCTTTAAAAATCTGTCGTCAGCTTGCTTCTAAATGGTTTTATGAAAAAAAAAAAAAAAAACATTAAAACATTTGATGCAGCGACGAAGGGAGGGTTGGCGGGAGGGGAACGAGAGTAGCACACCTCCACGTGGTGTTTCCTGGGCAACGTCGCGTTTCTTTTGAACTGCGACGGCTAAGATGCTACTCAAGCGTGAAATATAAATAAAGAATTTTTATTTATCTGGAAAATAGCTTACTTACCTTTTTTTATTTTTCTTGTCTTCAAAATATATACATTTTCAAGTCATAAAATTTCGCAATTTGGATTAAATTAACCAAGCGCACAGTGTATGAATTTATAGATTCAACTGCTGCGGAATTTTAAAATTAATATAAATATTAATAATTTAATTAATTAATTAATTAATTAATTAATTAATTAAGAATAAAAAAATTAATTTAAAGTGCATTTTATAACTACTGATTACTTTCATCGCAGTTGCTATAATGTGACTCACCCCGTTAGAGAGCAGGTGAAAGTTTCTGAATTTCAATGCTTAATATTTATATCTTGAAGAACTTAAAATCATAATATAGAAAACTGTATATGATTTTTATAAACCATTCGGATGAAATAAATATATATCTTTCTTACCGATACATAACGAATGCTTGAAGAAACTTATTATATAAAAAACTTAAGATTTTATTACACGTTTTAATAAATATAATTTTTTATATTTTAATAAGACTTAATTTAAACTCATAATTCCTACGTAAACATCTTTGCATTACTGGTAAAAATTGAAACCAAATAATGACTTCAAAACATTTATTTGTATAAATTTCTGCCATAAAAACTAATTATATATATATATATACACATTAGTAATATGTATGTAGGCATGTATGTAAAAATGATTTTAGCAGTTGCGTAGCCGAATAAAATAAACTTTTGAAATTTTAAATTTCAATTTATTTCCCTAAGAGAGGCATATTCTGTACAAGATCTATGATAAAACTGACGTCCATTTATATCCCGATACAAGTGTAAAAGAGACAGAAATGTGCCCCCTTCAATAACCTTACAAAGAGATTTTGATAGGGATTTGTTTGATAGGGATAGAGATTTAGGGTAGGAAATGTTAGGTATCTTAAAAAGATATTGCAAGCATTAGAGGTCTTACTAGGAATATATACTTTATATCTTTACTAGGGGCGTGTGAAAATGGTGATGTTAGCTGTTTACTAGAACATGTGAAGAATTAATTAAATAAAAAGTGGGAACTGTTGCAGGAAATAAGAGAACGTTTTAGAATGAAAATATTTAGTAAATTAAGATAAAAATTAAGAAATAAAATTAGGATTTAAATAAGATATATTTTAATAAATAATTCATTACGTATAAAATTTTGCATTCAAAAAATATATACAGACATTTTTTTCATAAGAAGTTATAAAAATTAAATCAGAAAAAAAACAAACTGTTTCACCAGTTCTCATGAGAAGAGATACTCAAAATGCTAGAGGCCGATGACTAAAAACGGGATAGACACTTAAGACCATTTATGAATCTCATCTTCCGTTGCAGATATTCCTTTACTTATTTTTCGGGTAGGTAGGTAGGCAGTTGAGGTTTTTTGGCGCAAATTTGGCCATTATGCGCCAAGAATATGGTATTATATAAAACTTGAGATTATTTGTAACTTGTAATTTATTTTTTAAGCTTCAGCAATTCAATAAAAATATGGATATAAAAGTTTTAAAACCTAATTAGCACAAAAGTAATATTCAGAATTCCAGCGAATAAAATTGCACAAAATCTTATTCAGCAACAAAATTTAAAAATTAAAGCACAAAGTCAATGGAATCTATACTTATAATAAAGCTCAATGTGTGTGTGTGTGTGTCTGTGTTGGCGCTCTACAGGTCAGGTCATTTGACATAAAGCTACCAAATTTGGTACATGTATATCTTAGAGGTCGGGAATGTGCACCTGGGGTCCCTTTTTTAAAAATTTTAATTAGAATTTTAATTATTAATTAAAAACTAACTTTCCCGCCAAAAAAATCTTCCATTTTCCCCAATGCCAAATGATTTAGGCTTTAGTTCTTTTTTTCTCCCAACAGTAATGAGGCTAGGGTTAAGATTTTTCGTCGGATTATTTCAAACGATTCTGTTTATTTTCTTAATGTTTTATGCATTTAAAATTAAACATTGTTAATTAATACATGTTTCAGATTCATTCTGAAGTATTTTTGAATTAAAATAACACAGAATAAAGGAAATTAAAAATGTATAATCTGCATAGCGTTACCCCAACTGGCGTAAAAAAATTCACGCATTTGCGTTACCGTAAAAGGCGAAGAAAATTCACGCATACGCACTGTGTTCTGATTGTTGGCATGGCAACCATTATCAACGGACGATTTAAATTACTTTTAGGTTAGTTGTATGCTTTTGTAAGTAAATTGTATTTATGTTAGTTATATATTTTTTGTATATGCTTATAGTTTTAAGTACATCGTTTTTTAAGTAGTTATTTTTAACCTGTTTTCAATGATTTAAATTATTTTTAGGTTAGTTGCATGATTTTGTAAGTAAATTGTATTTATTTGTATTGTTATATATTTTTTGTATATGCTTATAGTTTTAAGTACATCGTTTTTTAAGTAGTTTTTTTAAACCTGTTTTAGACCCATTATTTTAAACGATTCATTTTATTTTCTTAGTGTTTGATGCATTTAAAATGAAACATTGTTAATGAATCGATCTGTTCATGATGAATCTGAGAAAATTTTGTTGACAAATTCTTGAGATATTACATAAATTAAGAAAGATATTCTTTAGTGCGCATAAAGTTTATACGCTCAGTGATTGTATTATCAGTAATCATATTATTAAAAAAAAAGCTTTGTTTCAGTAAAAAATATTATTATATTAATTGCAGATTAATCATTTACACTTTAATTTAAAGCATAAATTCTACGAGGGGTAACAGAAAATGAGAGAGATACATATCAAGTTATGACTGAAGGCCTTTATAATATTATGAGTGAATTATATGACTATCAAAATTTGAAGTTTTAAAATATTTTGATGAAGAAGCTGTTAAAATAGAAGTCAGATAAAATATTTAATTATTAAAATTTTAGCGAGCATTAATCTTGGCGAACCGGCTGGTCGCCAAAGGCGGCTAGTTATCAATAAAAGAAAATGCCCAAATACATGAAAATAAGAATCTAATAAAAAGTTACAAAATAAACAAAGAGAAGTGCAATTGAAAAAGGATAAAGTTTATCTAAGATGACGATTTATCAAATACATATAAAAAAGCGAATAGCTTTTAAAAAGTTAAAAATATTTGGGTGGTGTTTTTCACCCACCAAGTCCTGCATAATTAGAGACGATGACTGGAAAAACAATTCACGATGTGTTTCACAGTAAAATCTGTACTGCATGTAGGACACATGGGTTTCCTCTCTCCACAAATGAGATGTTTATGAGTTAGACGAGTATGTCCTATACGGAGGCGGGTCAATTTAACATCCAACCCCCGTACAGGCCATAATCCAATGAATCCAGGTTTGATGGTATGCAATTGGTTGTCAACTTGCTCATTCCAGTTTGCCTGCCAAGTGGAATAAAGATGACAAAGAAAGAACTTCTTCGTATCACAGTAAGGAATATTTTGTGAAAGAAATGAAGAAGCAGCTTTTGCAGCACAGTCTGCTGCCTCATTCCCAGAAGTGCCCGAGTGACTCGGTACTCAACAAAATAAAATATTTATTGTCTTATTTCGAAGAAGGAGTAAAGTATTTAGAATTTCTAAGGCGACAGGATGTATTTGATTGTCGGGATGGGAGAACGTCTCTAAAGAATCCATACTGTCAGTATAAATAATGAAACTGCGATAAGTAGACATCGAAATTTCCTGAAGGGCAGAGGAAATTGCCATTAGTTCCGCAGTAAAAACAGAAAAACAGGTATGCAAACGATAGCTCTGTGTACCAGATGGAAGTACTATGCCAAATCCGACATGTCCATCTGATTTCGAGCCATCTGTACTTATTTTTCGGAATTCTTATCCAGTTTTAGACTAGTGTCATGAATATATCCCTAAACGAAAGCTGAAGGTCTGAAAAAAAGAAGCTTAGCGTAATTCAAAATGTAATAAACTGAGGGAAAAAATAAGCAATTGACAAAATATATGACACTTCAAAAAGTACGTATTAGTAATTTGTAAATATCTCTACAATTTCTAAATTCTTTTAAAAAGATCTTTAAAATCAAGTTTTTTTTTTTTTCGTTTCTCTTTTAATCCTCTAAATTTTAAAAAAGTTATAGTTGTTTTTAGATACAAAATGTGGAAGTGTAGTTATACATTTCTAAATATTGCTGCATGTCCGAACTATTGTACATCCGATTTAATATAAAAAAAATTAATTATTCCATATGACTTGTATGTTGGATATGTAGGGTATTCGATTGTAAAATAATATTTAGTAAACTATTTATGAGAGCAAAGATTAGCAGAAATTTTACTACATACATCCTTTTTTAGTGAATTAACAAAAAAAAAAAAAAAAAAAAATTACAATTTTATATCTAAAATTCCTGTCCTGATTCACAGCTCCAAAATGTCCAGAAAAATGTTGCACTAAACAATAACAGACTGAAAATATCATATAATGTATTTTAATAAGGTTCTCGAATGTACATGATTATTTTAGACACCAGTACTTTGAAAAACAAACTGTAATAAGACGTTACTTTAACCACCATAGCTATGTTTAAGACAGTCTGATATCATTGGATTGTATCCATTAGGAAAACTCATGAATAAGAAGAGCAACAGTTAAGTGGTGAAAATAAAAAAGGCCTTAATATCTGTTACTGTTTAATGCATAACATTGCATGGAGTGAGTTATGAGCATCAGAAAACGCATAACAGATTAAAATGAATTTAATTATCTTATGTAACTTGAAATAATTATATACTTCTATTTTGTTTTGGCAAACCAGCTCATTATTAAAAGTGACTCATTCATGAGAAATGGCCACAAAATGCAAACATCAGTTTTATAGGAAAAAGAGACTAAAAGGTCCGCAGAAAGTGAATCGTGCATCAAAATAAATTGTTATATTCTTATATTTTTAGACCAAAAATACAATGATGAATGGAGGTATACTAAATACAGATATTTATGTTTGAAGGAAACAAGTAAAAATAATTTATTCTTCGATTAGAAAACTTATAACGTGATTATATAATCAATATACATTCAACTTTAAAAATTGCAATATGTAACAGTAATAAAAAATAGAATGATGTTAAAAGGCATACATTTGGACACTTGCCTCGCTATTATCAAAATGAATTGCTTACGCTGTCAAAAATTTGCGCAGGTTAAGTTTCCACGTCTCTTATTTTGCAGTCTTTATTTTGTATTTATTTATTTTGATACGCGGAGTCGCATTAAGAAATATGACATTGAAGAAGTGATACATCAACTGATGATCATCAATAGTGATGAATGTCAGATACACATTCTCTTTAAATTTTCAATTTCAATTAGCTTAGTAAATAAGAAATGCCATTTAAAAAGAAATTTACATCTGATTCTGGTTCCTTCAATTTTACATTAATGAATACTTAATTAATACTTCTAGGCATCGAATGAAAATGCATCACGGTCCTTAATAAAAGAATTAATGAATGATTTTGATATGCAATGAAATATTACATAATCATGGAATTTTTTAATAATATTAAATTTATAATTTACGTATAACAGATTGATTGAAAAGTAGAAAAAATTTCTAATTTAAAGATAACGCCACATAAACGTGACAGAATTTATTTTAATATTTGAAAATGTAAACTATTTCATTATATAATTATTTATTTATGTGGATGGATATCGATTTTAAATTTTAATATTCATTGCATCTGATGTATTTACAGTAATGTTGATGATTACATATTTTCGAATTCTCGATTATAAATCATTTATTTATAATATATTTTTGTAAATATAAACTGTTTAATATATTTACAAGGGATGTTCAAATAAAAACGTACGAAACGACACTGTGGGTAAAGATGAAGACTTTATTCAAAGTATACACCATAGGCCTGAGCACAACGATTTCATTGATTAACGAGCCGATGAATTCCTTGTTTCCAGAACTCCTCTGGCCATGAAGAGACCCAATCCTTCACAGGTCATTCACCTTCACAGGGTCATGTTATTTTTGTATAATCTAATCTATACTTATAATAAAGCTCAATGTGTGTGTGTGTGTGTGTGTGTGTGTGTTGGCGCTCTACAGGCCAGACCGTTTGACATACAGCTACCAAATTTGGTACATGTATACCTTGGAGGTTGGGAATGTGCACCTGGGGTTTCTTTTTTCGAATTTTTAATTAGAATTTTAATTATTAATTAAAAACTAACTTTCCCGCCAAAAAAATCTTCCATTATCCCCAGCGCCAAACGAGAAAGGCTTCCGTTTTTTTTCTCCCAACAGTAATGAGGCTAGGGTTAAAATTTTTCGGCGGATTATTTCAATCGGTTCTGTTTATTTTCTTAATGTTTGATGCATTTAAAATTAAACATTGTTAATGAATCCATCTTTCAGATTCATTCTGAACTACTTTTGAATTAAAATAAAACAGAATATAAGAAATTAAAAATTTCTAATCCGCATAGCGTTACCCCAACTGGCGTAGATAAAATCACGTATTTGCGTTACGTAATCGGCGAAGAAAATTCACGCATGCGCATTCTGTTCTGATTGTTGCCATGACAACGTTATCAATGGATGATTTAAATTATTTTTGGGTTAGTTGCATGCTTTTGTAAGTAAATTGTATTTATGTTAGTTATATATTTTATGTATATGCTTATAGTTTTAAGTACATCGTTTTTTAAGTAGTTTTTTTAAAACCTGTTTTCAACCGTTTATTTTAAAGGATTCGTTTTATTTTCTTAGTGTTTGATGCATTTAAATTTAAACATTGTTAATGAATCGATCTGCTCATAATGAATCTAAGAAAATTTGGTTGACCAACTCTTGAGATATTACATAAATTAAAAAAGATATTCTTTAGTGCCCATAAAGTTTAAACGCTGAGTGACTCTATTTTCAGTAATCAGATTATAAAAAAATGCTTTGTTTCAGTAAAAAATATTATTATATTAATTGAAGATAAATTCTTTCCACTTTAATGTAAAGCATAAATTCTACGGGTGCTAACAGAAAATGAGAGAGATACATATTACGTTATGACTGAAGGCCTTTATAATATCATGAATGAATTATATGATAATCAAAATTTGAAGTTTTAAAATATTTTGATGAAGAAGCTATTAAAGTAGAAATTGCATAAAATATTTAATTATTAAAATTTTAACGAACATTAAGATTGGCGAACCGGCTGGTCGCCAAAGGCGGCTAGTCTAATAATAAAGTGAATGGGTTTATGTGCTTTTATGTTGACTTTTTATCGACAAAAATTTTGTTGTTGTTGTTGTACCGTCATCCTGGCTTAGGGATAGCGCGTCTTCCCCGTGATCTGGGCGTCCCCGGTTTGCGCATGGTTGTTCTTCCGTTGTTCTATATGTGAGATGTGTGAATGTGCCCTCCTGTAAAAATGGGTTGTGCAAGCGAATGAGTGATGCGTGAGTAGCAAAGTCGTACTCTTGGCTCTAGTTGGCGCTACTAAACAAACAAGAGGCGCTCCCCCACCGGCTTAAATCACTGACGAGACCCAATCCTTCACAGGATCCTTCATTTCGCCGTTCAAAGTTCGCTACTTGTTAAATTCCTCGAGCATAGAAGAACTATTCACTCTGATACGTATTGTAAGACACTCCGAAGACAACGCAGATCCATCAAGCACAAAAGACCGGGGCTACACACAGAGGGTGTGGTTCTGCTCCATGATAATGCGCGCTCACACGACTCTAGGGTCACACTCGTGGAACTGGACAAGTTCAAGTGGGAGCAGTTCGGCTATCCGCCCTACAGCCCGGACATGTCGCCCGGCGATTTTCCTGTGTTTGGTCCCCCTGAAACAACATCTGAAAGGGAAACGCTTCAATTCTAACGACGAACTCAAGGGCACTGTGAAGGACTGGATCTCCTCACGGCCACATGAATTCTGGAAACAAGGTATCCTTCGGCTCGTTAATCAATGGGATCATTTTGCTCAGGCCTATGGAGTATACTTTGAATAAAGTCTTCATTTATACCTACAGTGTCGTTTCGTACCTTTTCATCTGAACACACCTTGTATCTTTACATAAATAAATGTCATAGTGGGTATGTATTTCCCACAAATAATTGGGTCGAACCTTGCACATTTTTATTTAATACAAGTTCAACAGTGATGCCAACTGATGAAAGATATAAAGCTAATTAAATATTAGGTAAAATAGAAACAAATATTGCAGCTTCCTTTGTTGTAACAAAATTATTCCTTGAGAAATTTCCTGCATCATCTTAAAATTCAAAATATTAACTTTTCAACGATACTAGTTTTATTTCCATGCAATTTTTCTTTGAATTTTCATTATCTATTGATATTTTAATAATTAAACAATATTTAAAATATTTGATACAGATATGAATTGGAATAAGGATATTCTGTTTACTGAGGAATGATCAGACTTAATTTCTGATATTTCTGCTTTATGTTTGATATAAATTTTTGGTAATGTTTTTAATTAGATCTAAAATAATTCGAAATTTCTTTAAATTAAAATACTGCCTTTTAAATCTGCTATTTTTTAATTGCAACTTCTACAAAGAATTCAGTAATTAATATTGTAATTAAGAAGAGTGTTGAGGAATTTAGAATAACGATTTAAGGATGCTTAAAACAAATTATTCCATAACAAATTGTAACGAAGGCAAGAAAAATAAAGACTTTGAAAGAAATAAGAAAATATTTTTCATTGCTAAAAAGCAAGAATACAAGAGAATAAATGTTTTTTAAATTAATTAAGAGAATTCTGGAAAAGTATTTTTTTTAATTAAAAACCGATTATTTAACAATTGTTATCAGGAACAGCAAGCAGTTTCGTTTAATTATTTCCTATTTTTATTAGTTAATTGCCTCAAAATACTTATTAGAAATTAACATATACTTCATTGTTTGTGAAAAATTGAAGCGATTTTAGAAACAAATATGGATATAAATTATTATATACGAATAAATTCACAGCCAAAAACTAAGAAAAATTGTTTTTGGTTGCTTTTAAAATTCGTTTGTTTCAGCCGATAGACTGATTTTAATTCAAAAATGTTAGCGAACGATAAAAAAGATATTATCTATATGATATTAGTTTACGCAAAGAAAATTTATTCATTACGATTATTAGAAATGAAAGTATTTTAATTTTGATTAGAGATATTTATATCAGCTAGTTTGTATTTAAAATTTTTGCAATTTTATTAAACCTTTAATACGAAAATGATTGACTATGACTTCAAATTTCACATGGCATTTAACTACATAACGAAACAATTTATTGTGTCACGTAATGAACAATCATGTAAAAGTAACACTTTAAATTATGTTGATGCTATTTATATTTACCATCTTTTGAGTGGAAAAAAGAATGCAGATATTCAGTTATTGTTTTCCTTAGAGAAAAAAGAAAATACAAATTGGATACAAAACATTTATTTTTCTTAATAATCCTGGAGCATTTTATGACATTTGCTATAAAAATTATTTCAAATTAGGTTTTAAAATCTACCTCGTAATGAGTTATTTGACCTAAAGCTGTTTTACTGGTTCATATATATATATATATATATATATATATATTAATAAAGAAAGAAAAGCAAATATAATCGAATTAAGAATAAAAGTAAATATAATAAATATGCGCAAAATGTTTCAATAAATAAAATTTCGAAAACACAAATTTGAAATTTTAGTAAAAAAGTAATTTACACTCTCTTATGTGAAAAGAATAAGAATTTTTGCATGCCAATAGCAAAGCTCTCATTTGCATATTCATATATTTTTTTTTATAAAATTTCGTGTTCCATGGAATAGAAATCGCCTTTTTGCTTCGGTGGGTCATTTTTCAGCTTCTCTTCACTGAAATGTGTGGATCTGAGTAAGCTACAAGCTATGATAAAAAGCTGGGAAGAAAGTTTTGAAAAATTGGGGAGCCGTCACTGCAGGAAAATGCGTTTTTCCGGCCAGGGTTTATAGAAATCTTATTTAAATTTTCCCCCAACAGAAACATGCAAACACGTGCGGCTCCTAAAACCGTGAAACCGTGGGATTTGAAAAAGAGGATTTTCTTTTTGAGTATGAGAAGAAATAGAAAAGTGGAAGAAAAAAACAAATAAGCTTATATTATGAAATTTAGCATTTCGTTTTCTAAAGTATATTACAACAAATAAAGTGCACTATTTAAGAGCAACTATAGTTGGGCACTTTTCAAATCAGTTTTTTTTTTAATTGCGTGGAGTGTGACGAAAATGTTTCTTCCTTTTCCGAGAATAAAAACAGGAGCCGGACAATACTATGAAACATTTCTTCTTCTCCCTATATAGCGTAAGACTGTCAGATATCTTCGGAAGTACTATTTCTTTTAGCAACATACTGTATAAAACAAACTGTTTAAGGACAGCGGTGGCTTGGTGGTAATTTCTCGGCTTCGAAGCCGGAGGGTTTCAGGTTGGTGACTCGATTCCACCGAAGAACCATCGTGTAAGTCTGAAGAATCGTCGTGTCGGTTCTGGTGCACGTTAAATCCGTCCGGGTCAAACGCCCTCCCAGTGGTGTGGAGAGAGGAGAGCCAGCTGAGGTATCGTCCTCGTCAAATGACCGCGGTTCAAAATTACGAGGTGTGACCCAAAATAGCACTAGTGTTGCTATAAAACGGGCCGTTAGTAAAACTAATGCAAACTGCTTAATTTCATAAACCACTTTTAGACAATTTTACCATCCAAAGGAGCGAAACTCAGTATGGCTTATAGATCATCAACAACCCTCTCACAAATACATTCATATTTATTATCAGCATAGATATTGTAAATTTTAATTCAGGTACAAAAGTTACTTTAAAAATCCTTTTAATTCAAAATTAAAATTTATTGATTTTCGCATTGAGGAAGTCCCAATACACTTTTAAATTCCAGTGCTGAATCCATTTTACAAAGTTATCATGTTCATGTAGGTTTTTGGGATATATATACCCGTCATTTATTCTATAGTATGCCAGTATATACTTGATAAAAAAATCCTATTCTTTTCTTTGTAATAACTGAATTTGACAATATAGAAATAACATTCTGTTTGTTTATTTGAAGCTTGTTCTTTTTCGCTTTTATAAACCGCAGCCGAGATTTAATATCAGATATATAATGAACTGCTTTTTCGTTATGCAAATCATCGAGCTGAAGCAATCCTAGAGGTTTCTGTTGAGAAAAACTTATTTATTTTAATCTATTTTAGCGTTACAAAAGATATATTTATCGAAAACTAGATATTCGATTAAAATTGTCATACTTTCTATTTTAACTTCTCGGATAGACAATTCATAAAGAGAAATCTTGTAAATGTCGAAAAATTTCTACTGAAGATTCAAATGAATCTTCTCGTTTCAACGTGTCCAAAAGAAAGAAAAACTATGTTGGCCTATGAACTATAGGAAGAACTATTGATACTTCAAAAACATACCGCGCTGGATTAATGAAATTAGTATAACGTTTTTCAATCAGCATTATATATCTACATTAAAATTTCTACTTGATAAGTTTAAGGGTTGTCTGCCTGTGAAGTATTATATTTTTTAAATGTCTAATCATTTCTTATGAAAAAGCTATAAGCTTCATGTTATTAGAATTATAGATGTGTGTTGTTAAATACGAATAGAATATCTGCTTTGTTTTTAGATAATTCCAAGCTCGTTTTGACAAATGAATGGTATAGACTAAAAATTCCATTTTTTCTAAAAATCGCCAGCTTTTATATTGAAATTCAGAACATCTTGGATATTTATTTATATATGTATTTTCAGATTTCTTCCCTAGTTTCAACTTCTCAAATATAGAACACAATTTTTCCAAGGAGAATAAAATATTTATTTTATTTTTTGAGGAGATTAAATGGAACTTTGTGAGAGGATTTAGCAAATCTTTGTTGGGTTTTCTGACACAAATCCTGATTGGATATTGTTTCAAAAAAATATTTCAAGACAGATTCTTTCTATCGCGGAAATATAACTTTTGCTGACATATACTTCTGCGAACATTCCTGAAATACTTTGTTGGAATTTGAAAAAAAGAGTAAAAAAAAAAAAAAAAAAAAGGCATGTGAAACTGGACTTCAAATTTTATAGAAAAGAATTTCACTTACTTCGAAGTAACTTTAACTTTTTTGTAGAACTATTCCAATGAAGTGGAGGAAATATAAAAAGAAATAGATAAGAGTGTTTTCAGAAAGATTAAACTTTTAACACAAGATATACTCTAAATTATATCATTCTTTTAATCACTAAATGCATTAATGTAATTATTATTTGAATTTTTCCTTGGGAAAAAAGTCTTTTTTTTAAGGGTAAATATTTCTTAGATATGAAGAAATTTTATAAGATAAATATATTGAAAAGTTAAGGTATATTGAACAAAATATTTTATATAAATTTAATCTAGTTTATTTATCTTGACTGTTTATTAAATAATCGAAAAAGAATTACTCCACTATTACTAATTTGTATGAATAAAAATAACAATCCATAAATTAATATTCTTTATTTTTCTGTGAAATAGCTCTTAAAAATATTTTATTACTTTTAAAATAGGAAGAAAATGTCTTATAGTTTGAAGTTGAATATGAAATCCATTATTTTACATACCATTTCTATGTCAGTATGACGACTGTATTTTATTTTTTTTAATAAAAATGAAAATACAAAAATTTAGAGAAAAAATGCAGCACAAAATCATCTACAAAGTATTGTGCATTGAAAATATTTTCTTTTAAATTAATAGTTAAAATGATTGCTACTTTTTTAAGTTTGCATTGTAGTAACATTTTAAAAATCGTTTGGCTTTATTCTTTAGAGGCTAATTTTTCATTGCTCTATTTATTAAAATAACTCGCAGTCGTAATGAAGCAACAAATAGCATTCGAAAACTAATATATTCTTCAACATAATAGTGGCAAATCAATTCGATTTATCGTTGAGTTGCTAAATTTATTCTATTCTACAATGCAATATGCGGTAAAACTCATTACGAATATAAGATAAAAAAAGATCATCTTACAAAATCAACACAAAGTAATAAAAAAAAAATTGTAAAAAGTCTACGCTTGAATATTGAACAGATTTCTACAGAAATTTTTCAAAATATTTTCATTTCCGATTCAACCAGATCTATTCAGCATGTGCCCATTTTAACTGGATAAGATGGAAGTTCAGACAGAAGAAAAAAATTATTATGGCGAAAAATAGAATATTTAAGCACTCCTAAGAGAAATCACTGATAAATAAAAGGGAAATATGTTGAAATCATTAATATTTCCAAATAAAAGGAAATTAATTTTTTTAAATTCTGATATGCTTATAAATATTTGGTAGAAGACAAAACGAGGAATCTAATTTAAAGAAATAAATTGGAACAGTAAAGCATAGGGTGAAGAATTTAGAAAAGTCTTGTCTTGTCTTGATAATTTGGCAATTATTGACAGAATAAGGAATCGATTTTTATTAAAATATTAAAACGTAAATATAATGATCTTACTGGCACTGTTCTTGACATCTTTATAATTGCCTACAGAACTGTGAAAATGTATCCGAGCTGCCTGATTTAAATCTGATAAAAAGTATTTGGGGAAAATTTAAGTTATAAAGACACGGCATTAAAGCCAAAATTTGAGCTAAAATCAGTAATGATGGAAGATTGGAAGACATTATTAAATTTAAAATGATTAGTGATAAATTTAGAATTATTTTTAAATGATTAATGATCTAAGATCACACATTAAAAAATTTCCGTGAATGCGTTGCAGGATATTATACTAATAAGGGAATGTCACGAATTACAAAAATGTGTTCGGGTTGAGATTCTGGATTATGATACTTTAGGATTTTAATTCATTAAGATATAAAAACACAGCAGATTCTGAGAAAATAGACTTCAAATGTTTTGCATAGCTTATACACTAGTAATATGCTGTCGCTTTCTGCAGCCCAACCGGATGTTTATTAAATCATTTCTTAATACCCAGCCAAGAAAGTAGAAAGTAGAATGCCAAGAAAGTACCTTCAAACATTTTACATACCTTATATATTAGTAAAGTACTTCAGCCTCAGACAGCCTAAGGATACGATTTTCAAAGCAATTACATCACAAGTGGGATGTTAAGAGTTCAGTCCTTGGTGAGATTTTTTTCAAAATTATTCAAATGAAATCATTTTGAAACAATTTATAATTTACAAAAAAGTTTCATTTAATATGTTGCTATTTTTTTTTATGTAAAAACGAATGTTTATTCTACTATTTAAGTTATAATTTATTATTGAAAAGAAAAATAATTAAATGCTTTAAAAATATAAAATTATTTTGAATAAATTAAGAAATACAAACAGTTTTAATTGATTTGTTACTCTGTTTTCAGATTAAATAAATATTTGCTTTCCTAATAACTTGAATTATAATTTAATTTAAAAAGAAATATAATTATGAATATGAATGCTTTTTTTTATTTTGTAAAATATTTAAATTAATTTAAAAAGCTGCATGTAATTTTACTTAATATATTACTAGTTTCTTTAAAAAAAATTATTTCTTATTTCTAGAAGTCTATTCTAGATTTATTAAATCTCAATTACATATAAGAATAATATTGATAATTATGCTAAAAACATTGGAAATAAATACATTTTGACGATTTACATAGTTGATAAATCGTGGTTATTCACAACAGTATTGTTGCCTTAAGAGATATATTAGAGAACAAATTTCACTTACATTTGAAACCTTTGTCTTTCATTAGAAATTTGAGCAGATGGCCAAGCATATCTTATCTTATTAAAAATATTAAAACATCTGCCTATACATTCATTAACTTAACACCTGCTTTCTTGTATTTCTTTTCGATTATAAGTATCGCGAACATTTGCTTACGTAATGAAAAGGCTGAGTGGCTTCGTTGAGTTAGAACAAAAATTTGGCATTATTAAAATCCCAAAATGTCTTTTAAACTAATAATAGTAAATCAAATTATTTATAACTATTAAATTTACATTTATAATTATTTTTCTTTTAAAAATTCAATAATAATTCGACTATAAGGAAAATAATCTTTTATTTTTATATAAAAAATATATATATTAATTAAAACTATTTTTAAACTGTTCATTTGATTCAAATAATTTTGAAAAAATTTTAAAGAAAGAAATAAGAAACAAAACTGCACATCGAGCACTGAGATCTGACCTTCTTATTAAACTTTAATATTTTAATCAATGAACCTATTAAAGATATATAGCACTGTTATATTAAATCTCATCTTAAAGTCAATTTTCTAAGCTGTGGTCTTCCCGTATAATAATATTTAAATAGAGATAGTATTACAAAAAGTAATTGGTTAAAATTATGTAAATTTAATATTGAAGAAAACTACGTTTTTAACGGAATTAATTTCTATAAACAAGTAAAGGGAATTCCAATGGGAACAGCTTTTTCAAGTGATTTAGCCAATATTTTCCTACATTATTATGAGAAAGAAATAATTAAACACAACTTAATTAAAGGCTGGAGATAAATCGACGAATTAATTTTGTTAAACTTGATTAATCCTAATATTGTTATCAATTGTTACCCAAAAGATTTAGTTTTAACTCAAATAAACGCGAGTTATCTATCTAGCTATAGCTATCTAACTAGATTTAAATATAGAAATTTCTAATGGAAAAATTTTAATAGGTATTTATGATAAAAGAGATGAATTTAACTTTAAAAGAATTTAACTTAGTAATTACCATTCCAATTTAAACTCTAAAATTTTCAAAAATTTGAAATTCTCACAATTTAAAAGGATTAAAAAAAATTGTAATAGTAAAATTTCTTGTACTGAAGCAACAAACAATCTCGTTAAAAACTTAACTACTGATGAATTTCCCCAAAACTTTTGCAATATAGAAGCTTTGATACGAGAAAGTTTATCTAGTTTCTGACTTCCTCCAGTTTATTCACTTTGAATTTTATCTCAATAGAGGGCGCTTCAATTATTCCTTATGATGACGACGATGTATTATGACGAAACGTGGTAGGCGTATATAGCTTTAAACGCGGGAAAATTAAATGTAGTTTAGTTTAACGAAGTTCAATTGCATAAACAAGTTTTTTTTTATTTGTTTTTACCTCACATTGTCTTTTGGAATTGCACTTTCAATTGGTAAGTGTTTTGCTTTCTTATTTAAATGAATTTGGTTCTATTTTTATGGGTTTTTTTTGTTGTTGTTTCGTTTTGCTGTGATCTTACTTGGATTTAAAAAAATGGAAATGATTTTACTTGTTATTGTATATTATTTTTAATTTTGTGATACTAATTTTATCTCCAAAACCTCAATTTCTTGGCATTTTCGGGTCACGAGGGGTCAGTTTATTGGACGAAAGTCAGATCCCTCACAGAAAAAATCCCTGATTTGAATCCTTGCCTGAAGATGACCCTTAAGAAAGTCTTAAGACCGGATTCATTATATCTTTCTTTTTGATTCTTTGGCTTTAAAATTTAATATTTATTTACAATAATTATTTTAATTTGATTCCCGTATAGGTATTAACTTATAGAAATATCGCAATATTTATTAACACAAATACTAGAGGCCTATAAAGAGTGTTCCTTTTTTATTAACGATTTTTTTTAAAGTATTTGTGCAATCATAAAATATTTTATAAAGTTTTATTAGGAAGCAATTGCAGATATTAAAAAAAAATCTCACTCGTAAATATTTTTGGTAAAGGATGCAGTAGAATTTCATTAAATTCACCGAGTACGAACATTTTTGGAAATCATTGCAAGTCTCATTGAAAATTTATAAACAGTATTCAATATGAAAATCTCTCTAAAATATTTTCTTAAGTATTTTGCATTAAAACGGTATGTTTGTATTATCTATTCAATAAAAATACAATTATATAATAATTACATAAACTTACGATATCCTACATGAATATATGATGATTTCAAAACATTTTATGTTTTTTTCATCCTTTCGAAATCTGACTTCCGCCATTACAAAATTGTTCTTTACTACAAAATTATCGAAAATTCAACAACAACAAAAAAGAACACACAGAATTCACTTTTTATACATCTTGGAAGTATAGTTATTTCTCCTGAGTATAGTTATTTTGTGTACGACGTGGAAGTATACTTATTCCCCAGGAGATATAGATTATTCAGTAAAGTTGCAGACATTACTAAGTTCTACTCATCTAAAAGTTAGAATACAAAACATTTTGTGTAAGACTGAATAAAAAGTTTTTTTGGTAGAATATCCATTTCATGATTTATGCATCGCCAGTTCCCACGGAATAATGTTTTTGCGCCGAAAACACTGCAACATGCAGTCGCACATTCATTGCCTGACGAAACTAATCTTATTTTATCCATTGTGTCTCGTGTTTCCGAAGAAAATGGCTGCCTCATGAGACTGCTTCTAATAAACGTATTTCTGGAAATTCTAAATTTAATTCAAATCAGAATTTCGAAATGCGATTAATACTAAGAGGATGAACAGATCTGATTTTTGCATACAAATAGGTTTTGAATAAATTTCATTTCTATAAGGATATTTGAAATAGTTTATATTTAAAGATAGACTATTCTATTTTTATAAATAATAGAGTAAAAATGCTTGGCTTAACTATTGAAAAATATTTTGAGACAAGAAATACAAAGTAGGAAAATTAATTATTATTATTTTTTTAATTTTTAAAGAAATTGGTAGTAATTAGTAACATAGAGGTATTTTCTCTTTGTTGTTGTCGTTTGCCAAATATTCTAGGACAAACTGAAATAATATATATGTATATCTTGATCTTGAAAATAATTAAAATATTTTAAAATGTAAAATATTTAAATTTAGTCTCAAAGTCTTTAATAATCGGATGTTGTATGTAGGCATATCTTGTTTTCCTTAAATTTATTTTTATTTATTTGAATTTTCCGTCCACTTATGATGGTGTCATTTATTTAAATTTTTAATACCATTTAACATTTTGTTGTCTTTAATAAGAAAATGTGAAATCTAGTTGCCTTAAAATAGTATGATTGACTTAGTTAATGGAGATTTAAATCTGAACTTAGTTTTGGTGAAAAGTGTATAAGAATTTGGTAAAAAAAAAAAAAAAAAAAAAAAGTAATCACATGATTGATACAAAGTTATAATACAAAAAGAAATCCATGATGGATTTCAAAACTGATGTTGCGTTAATCATATATATAACGTAGATTTCAAATAAGCCATTATGTTTAAGTAAAATTCCATTGTTTCTTCTTATAAGTTATGACAAAATAATTTTTATGAATTTATTTTATAACTAATCATACACTATCTTGCAATTATTTCTTTAAATAATGAATCTTAATTGAACTTATTCAGTTTTCAAGTTATGTTTTTCAGGAAAATTTCATTTTCTATCAATATATTTTTCTGAAAAACATTGAAGAGATGACTCGCATGGAAAAGTATCAATGTACCATGTTACATAAATAACCGAAATTATGTTAAGAAATAATCAGAACATTTTAAAGAAAAAAAATTCGTGGTGCAATTTATGTTTGCAATTAACCTATGCTATTTGTTTATTCATTTTCAAAAAGCCTCGATAGCCACTTCTTAATTTTTTAAATAAGATTATAAAGAGGAAAAAAATCAAAAATTTGGATATTTTTAAAAAAGTCTCTCGATAGGTAACTTGTTATTTCGTAAGTGGTAAAGTTTATTTTTCTAGAAAAGGCGCTCAATCTGATTCGAAAATAATGGCTAAAATATAATGTATATTGATAAAACTTTCCTTTTCACCACACAAATTATAGCCAATATTTCGCCAGAATATTATGAAATTCTTTAAGTAGGTATGCATGCTATATTCTGCTGAAATTACAATATGCTCAGCGAAGAGCATATTTAAATAAAAAAAAAAATTAAATCTACTGCCATATTAGTAAAGAAAGTTCAGATTAATAAATTGGGTAACTTCTGAAAAATTTATAATATAAGATTTAACATCTTAATTTCTCTTAATAGTGTGAATTCCATTTTATACAATTCAATCGTTTTTGAAAGACGTGTTAAATGCTTTAGCTCTATAAAATTCTAAATGTTGCTAGTTTTAAAGGAAAAACATGTAAGCTGATATATATCAAATACTTAATTGTTCTTGGAAGCACTGCAGACATTTGACGCTTTGTGTTAATTGTGAGTGTAGTTTTAACATATTTTTTTAAATATTTAACTCAAGAGTGATGGCAACAGAAAGCTATTTTTTTACTTTGAAGACATGCATTTATATTTATATTTATGTTTTTGTAAAATAAATACTTTAAATCCTTGCGAGATCTTTTTCATGTTTTTTTTTTTTTTTTTTTTTTTTTTTTTAATAATAGCAAAGGCAGTATTGAGTCAAAATAAAAATGCATTTCTATGTATCACTAACAGTTATATACTTTCAAAAAATAGGAACTAAATTTTGGTATTTTGTTCCTATGGTAAATTTATCTAACGAACATTTTTATTGATAATCACCAATATACCTTGTTTAAACTTCGAAAAGTATATAAAATTCAAACAAAATATCAGCGCACTTTTTATATGCACATTCTAGTTTTCAAATGTATAGGAAATATTTTATTCAGCTCATCATTTTAGTTCCAAAATATTTTCATCTTATCAAATTTGACTAAGCACAAAAAAATGTTCAAATTCGTAACTCAACATGAAAAAATAGCCTTTACAAATATCATTGTCAGAATATATTAGATGCCAATAAAAGCAAGAATTAAAACGGCGGAGTAAAATTTTGTAGAAATTATATCGATAATTGTTATTATTATTTTTTTTTTCATATCTTAAAGCTTCTTAAAAACTACACATCAAAACCATGTTGTTCAGTTGAGGGGCCATATACTAATTGCTTTTTATCAGATAACTAGCTTAAGAAGTGCAATCGCTCTTTAAATACCAAAGATATTAGCCTTTTTATAACCGAGCAATCTAGAAATGACTCTTGAATGGTTGAATATTTTTGGCATAAGAGCCGTATTTGGCCAAACTGAAATGCCTCTTTAAGAAAATATCAAAAGAAAGTATACTCTGAACATTTTTTCAGCTTCCTTCTGAGAAAAAAAATGTGTGATTGTCAGTTTGAAAGAGAATAGAAGGACATGTACCTAAAATCCTCTTCGAATAGAGAAACAATGTTAAGGTCGTATATAAAAGAGTAAAAAGCAGATCGCAGATAAATTCAAAGAGGCACAGAATCTAGCAGGAACTTTTCGTTTGATTTAGAAATCGTCAAGAATAGGTTTCTTATTTGAATTCTAGCCCTTTCTATATCCATTTATTTCTTTGTTTCCAAAGCAAATGTCTGCAAGGAGAGATTTACTATATTGAAAATATCTGGATTTTCTTGAGGAAGTGTTTAGAACGGCTCTTAAGTGTATGTAGTATATCTTAGATTTAGAATATTTATTATATTTTTACTTCAAGTTCCTTTTAAAACTTTTATTAAATAAATTTTCAATAAGCAGTTTTGTTTATATGAAATTTGTGTCATAATATAGAATTATATTATTTTTTGACTCAATAAATGTATTATATTTTGTTAAAGTTTTAAAAAGTATAATTTATTAGAACTTATGATTTTTAGCAACTAATTATTATTAAATCTTTCTTGACTATTACAAATACGTGTTTTAAAATAACCTCACGACAATTGTGTGTCGGTGTTTACGACTTTATTTACATGTTTCATTTTTTATTTATTGTTTGCAGCTTTCATATTTATTTATTTTGACTTAATTTATAGCTTAGCCTATAAGAACAAAATGTAAAAAAAATATTGTTACGAAATCTTTACAATATACAAAAAAATTAGTTATATATATATATATAATATGTGTGTGTGTGTGTGTGTGGTAAAACTTGTTTTGTGCGATTTTATTTTTATACGATTTCCCCTGCTATTTTTTAATGCGGTATATGAATTTCAACTACGTTGGCACCAATGTAATATTTTCTATCAGTGTACATATATATGTACTCTTCAAGACGTTCTGTTTAATTGTTTTAAACGGTCCTCCGACAGCGCACATTCAAATATTTTCGCTCGACGCGCTAGCAACTTACGCTTCGTATTCCGAGTTTTATCCATGATTCACGTGATTAAGGTTCATTTTATAATGAGGTTAAATATGAATAAAATAATTACTTTTGTTTCTATTTGTATATAGTTTTTATGATTTTTATTTTATTTTTAGATATAAGTACCCCCTTAAAATGAATAATTGTAACAAAATAAATAAATAAAACGTGAAAAGAAAGACAATTCGATTAGAAACAAAAAATATAATTTTAAAGAGACTAGCAGACCATCTCTGTTTTGGATAACGACGAGTAGCAGTGAAATAATGTCCAATTTGAAAACTTCGCCAACGAGAAATTAAATGTTTTAAAAATGTTTCTATGTGTAATTTAATTATTTCTTTTGTTTGGATACCCTTTTCCATGTCTTTCGAAAATAATTGACGTATTTTCTAAGTGCGTCATTTTTTATGCGGTCCCTGTCCGCCGCATAATTTTTCTTTTCTGTAGTATGTCGCACAAAATTGTTTATTATATGTAAGTATTTATGAAATGTCCAAATATTTTTTGTGCGGTTTCTTTTATGCGGTCCCTACATATCGCAAAAAAACAGGTTTTACCGTATATATATAGCTATAGGTCGATATGAAAGCATGACTTGAGCCATTCTTTCATCTTCTTTTGACGGACTTTCAGTCAATTTTTAGAATTTTAGGCATTAGTATGTCTCAGCGAAACTTCTATTAGAATTTCAGATTCAGAATAGTTTAACAAATTATGAATCAACCAACAGCTACATTATTTAATCGGAAAAACTAAAGAAAAGTTATACAGAAGAAAATATCTGAAACAATTGTCAACTTATGAAAGAATGCGTTGAATGAAGAGCGCTTAAATCTTTATGTTGCTAAAACTAAAAGTGCTGAAAAGAAAAGCATAGCCAGTTTTGAAAAAGTGCACAAAGGGTTACTAATTGAATAAAGATACGAATTTGCAAGTATGGCTAGTACAGCAGAATCGTATGGTTTAACTATAAGATTTGCCTGAATTATTTAAATTCGGAGTATTTTATTTATATTTACAAGGATTGCAATGGTGCAATGAAGTATATATGAAACTAATTATTTACATTATATATCTAAAATTAATTTTTTTAAATTCACGTATTGCTTCAACAGTTCTGTATTACATATTAATTATTTCAGTTGAAATATTGGCATTTTCATTTATTTTATTTTCATTCCTTTAAAATAATTCTTTTGTGATTTTATATCGTTTTTGTAATTTATGATAGGGATTTAGAAAATTTGCTCCACTTTTCATGTTGATATTGAAGGCATATCAGCTGGAAGGATAATCAGACAACCAATTATATTAGCAAAATTTTGATTCCATGTCAATTAATTTAAGAAATAGTTTGAAAAAAAAATGTTTTAAAGATTCCATAATATGATAAATTATTTACTTAATTAAAAGCCGAAACAATCGGCAAGAGTACGCTAGTTTCATTAAACACTTAATTTATGGCTCTGAACGTAAATATTGGGGAAACGTTTTTCTGTAAAAAAGGTAATTAGTGAAAACATGCAAGAGATGCTTATTTATAAGCATTTAAAAACTTGAAAGGAATTTTCTGAAGTGCGGTTTTTCTCCATTATTCTACTCTGCGAGTACCGTCATATCTCAAACAAAAATAAACAAGGTATCTTAATGAAATTTATAATTAGCGCTCGTTATGTATGAACTATGGATTTCATGTTGAATCCTCTGGAAGTTACGATTGTTTAATGTAAATATTGTTGAAAAACTGCAAGATTTCATAGATAATTTAATATATTATACGCAAAATATTTGCTTTTGAATATAATTCTAAGATAATAGTCAGTTACACTCTAGGATATGTTACATATGTAATTTTACAAAGAAAAAAGAAAAAATGTGACAATTTCTATATCTAGGACAATCCTAGATTTTGTAAATAAATGCTAAATTTGCATTGAAGTGTACTTTTACTTCAAAAGCTACATACAAATTCAAATAATTTCCTTTTTTCAACATTTTATCCTTTATTAATAAAAATAACATATAAAAATATTTTTTTAAATCCCCTCTGAACCTAGTAGGATACCTTAAATATGGTCATGTAACTCTAAGTTTCAGAATTAATTGTTGCCAGCAAACTTTGAGTTAATATTAGAATAAAATTTCGGTAACGGATCGTTGAAATATCTTTTGAAACTATAAGGCCATGGAAAATGTAAAATTAGATTAGAAGTTATTTTTAAATGCATTTTAAGGTGGCCTTTTTTATGCATTTGGTACTATACAAATACGATACCCAAATGCATTTGGAATTCTTTTTTTAATGCCACAAATTTATGCATGAAAATTTTTTTGAAACTCTGATTTATCGTTTGGAATGAATTTACCAAACAGCTATTTATTTTTTGAAGTGCATTAATATTTCTTCTCAACTATACCAGTTTTTTTAATGCGAGGAAATGAGTTTTATTTCAGTTTCGAGAGAAAATAAATGCTTCTTCACTTTCGAGAATATAATAGATAACGATTCAAACAAAATACTTTTTTTTTTATAAATCTAAATGTTAATAGAAATTATGAACTTGTATCATTACAATTTCAATGCATCCTTTTTACTTACAGCTTATTTCTTTCATCTACTTCCTTTCTATAATTTCTCTTTTACGCATCTACAAAATCCATTATTCATTTCATTTAAAAAAAAAAAAGTTTCCAGAAAGTTATTTATACGAACTTAAAATGGTTACTTGTTTCTCTAACAGAAGCATGCAATAGTTAATGATGCATTTAATAGCTTCTCAGGTTAGAGTTAAGAACGGTTTAAATTGCTTTTTTTCTATTAAGTGGTAATTAAAGTTCGAATCCCACCTAATTAGGATTCATTTAATTCTATATTTTTGCCACACTAGGCTTTGCATGAGCTTGAAACTATCAGCGTTTACTTCATATGTATAGTTATACTTTTTTATAATCATTTCCCGTTTTCATGTTATTACTATTCCAGGTTGTGATAGTTAACGAAACTCTTATTTCTTGGTAATTACTATAATTGTTGAATCAAGAATTTTGTGAAAGGGATTAATTATTCCATGTACTTTCTGACTAAGAAAATTAATAAAATAGGATTTGAATCGATATTTAATTTAGTTTTTTCCTTGTTAATTATTTGAGTTTTAGGATTAATCTAAGAAACTGACAGAACGTTATTCAAATGTTGTTATTCTCCACATTTTATAGAACTTAAACGAATGATAGTAGAGGGAATCGCTTTTGAAAATCCATGAATTGGAATATTTTCCTAGATTCAAATTGATTAAGATTTTATAAATATTTGAGTGGTATAATTTTGTACTCCACTGATACATTTGCTAATATTTTCTTATTTCCAACAAGAAATTAATAATTTATCAATTTTATTATCTTACTGGATAAAAATTTGGTATTATATATCGACAAACATCATCTACACCTTTGTTTTATTAATTAAGGGCACAAACATGTTTTTGAACATCGAAAAAAGGGGACATTTGGAACACATAAGAAATACTTTGTTGCTACAAGCATTTATTGAAATCCTCGTAAAAATTGTGCGACTTGTATAGCAGTGCTCGGTGGTCACTCCATATCGGGCAGCCTTTTCCAGATATAAAGGCCTTATCTCTAATTCACAATTAAAATCTCTTCCATATTGTTATTTTGCTATATTTTTTCTCCCATTGTCATATAATTGTGTGACAAATTTTATGGCAGCACAGTTTATCAGTTTTCACAGGTTTTATGATTTTGACCTCAATTTTGGACATGGGTATATTTATTTTCTGAATTAATGTAATGAATTTGATCGACGGCAAGGTCACATAATGAAAGTAATTGCTTATATTTCCGTAAAATAAAAATACAATTTATTTATTCTTTCGTATACGATGAAATAAAGTTAAAACATTGCAATCATTAAAACAGGTATTTTGTAGAACTGTATTTTTCAAACATCCTTGAAACTGAAAAACACATTTAAAAAAAATTATATCTGTCTATTGATTTATGAATACAATAACTCGAAATTGTTTAAGCATTCCGATTAAAAGAGGAAGTAGAGGATCCAGGTAAAAATTTAATATTCTTATTTCATCGGAGCATTTGACTTAAATTACATAATATATAATTATTTACTTCATTTAGACCATTTTATGCCCATTTCCATCTTCCCAATTCTGCATGAGCCAAGTTTGGTAATTATAGGACAAACGGTCTGGCCTTTAGAGCTCCAACACACATACACAAAATAATTCATCATTACTGTAAATAAAGATGTGCTTTTTCAATGATTTCTAATTGTATCATAATGGTCAAAAATGTGGTAAAAATTAAATCTGAGCTTTCAAATTTTGACAAAACTTTAAATAAAAGTTTTAAAAATCTGTCTCAATTCTTAAACAAATTCATTTTTAATTGAGTGTTACACTCACGGAGCTTCTATTTAAAGTTTTCTCAAAATTAATCGCTATGAAGACTTTTTTCTTTCTCAAATTTAACTTTCATCAGTTATCTCTGCTGAGCATAAAATTTGTCGAGCTCATCTATCCTTCTTCTGACGTTGTTTGATTGTTCATAGATGAGTCATCATCCGATTGCTGTTTAAAATAGAATATCTTGTGTCAAAATATTTTTCACTTAGCTTATACTATATACTAATATTTGGCAGGCGTCCTGGCCTAGGGATAGCGCATCTTCCCTGTGATCTGGGCGTCCCGGGTTCGGGCATGGTTGCTCTTCCCCCTGTGTTCTATTTGTGAAGCGTGTGAAAGAGCCCCGTTGTACAAAGGGGTTGTGCAAACGATTGTGTGAATGTCATCTTCATATGAGCTAGAAGTGAGACTTCTGCCCTCGGGTGCTCAGGGGCCTTTAACCTCAAAAACTACTGTACAAGCTCAGGCTTGTCAATGACAAGTACATAAGCAAGAACAACAACCACTGATATTTGTAAATAAAATAATATATTCAGCGTTTCCTTGGAGATTTTGATTAAATTTGTTTGCTAGCTCATAGCAATTTTGTAAAAATAAACTAATTTTTTTAGGCAAAGTTAAGCTTTACATTAAACTAATTCAGTTTGATCTAAGATCCTAAAATAAATCCTCTATCATCTAATGAAAGGTCATTATTCTCTTTTAGGATAAGTGAATTGTGACATTTACAGCCAATTTTCAGATGAAATATATATTTCAAGATGATTGCATTGCATTACCTTTTTTTGAGATTAATAACATTTTATATTATTTTTTTCTTTAAAATTATAAGGACTTCCCAAATGAAAAGGAAATTGAAGTTAAATATTAATCTCTTTGTCGTCCGCAACGCGGCTAGCGCGTTCAAGTGAAACTTTTGCCGGGCGGCCATAACACGCTTGAAGCGTTCCTCTATATTTTAAAACTTTTAAACGTTTAAAACGCTTTATAAATGTTTACTTGTTTGATTATTTTTATTTTTATTTGTTCTGATGCTGCGAAAAAACACAGGAAAACAGAAATTTTCACTGACAGGAGAGGACGGCGAAGGGGTTAATAACAATATTATTACTACAGTTCATGTGCAGCAGTAAAACTATAATGAGTTGCCACTGCCATTGAAATACTGATCCAAACACATAGAAAGATAATGAATGGTTTCAGTGTAAAAATGTCTGGATCTGAAAGATTCAAAAGAAAGATATCCGGTTTAACACGGTTGCCTTGTTGCACTTTACCATAACTAAGTATTTTGTGGTAAATGATCTACACAGTTCAACTATCCTTATCGACCGTCCGGTGATCCAACGATTCGGAAGCATGAGCTACCCCATAGCTGAAATCTTAGTACTGTTGGCCATAGCGTGTGCTACCAGGGACGTGTGTTTAAGCGTTCGGCCTCAAAACGCTGACATTGCTGGAATATGGTGCACTGTGTGAGACCCTGTTCTCCATACACTTATTTCATCCAGAAAATTTGTGGAGCGTGCTTCATTTCTGCTCGAAGAAATTAAATAAATACTGATTGTACCGATCTGGAGCAATGTGTCATGCAACGAACTGCTGAAAGAATTCTCCAGAAATGAAGTTATTAATATAAAGCCGTTAAATACGCATGCGCTACTGATAATACTACCACGCCATCTGTCGACTAAAACATTAATTAAGTCACAGGAATTTAATAGAGCATCGTTACATTTAAAGCCTCCTTTGCATTTGGGTTCCATAATCTAATAACAGTTTAAAAATATGCACTCGCATCAAAAAAAAAAAAAAATAAATAATGTGTTGTTAATGACTAAATGGTGCTATCAGTCAGTATTCAAAAGAATTTATTTCCGATAGTTAAATTCATGTAAAAACAATTCTAATGTGAAACTTATAGTACGAATACCAAATATTTAATTACTTTGTATCGAAATATTCTATGTCATTTCATGAAAGTAAAGGGAAAAAATAAGGGAACCCATGTTTTTAGAAGACAATGATACTTCCAAGAAGGAAAATCCAAAAAAATGTAATTAACGTTTTTGTCCATTTTCGTTAATGGAATTTAAAAACCGAAGTTCTCTATATTTTTTTCAGATTTTCTGACAAGATAAAACATGAAAAGCAATATAACTTCGCTTCATTTTTTTTGTATGATGCTTAATGTTTTATGAAAGAAATGAAATGCTTTTTTATGATAAATCTTCATTATAGCCTTTTTAATTTCCTTTTAAAAACGAAAATAAAAGGATATATCTCCAGTGACTGAATAAAATATTTTTCCTTCCAAAAATCAAAATAAAACTCCGAATCAAAAATTGTCTGAAATTTCTAAATGATTTAATTTTAAAACGTGATTGTTCTTTCATATATAATTCACATTATTACAAAAATCTAAATCTTACATTTTGAAATTCACTCAGTATTAATTACTTTTAGTTTTTTTCTGAATGCATTTTTCTTGAAATATAGCTTTATTTCTAAAAATTAAATTGGTTGGAATTTGAACTTATGAAGGAAGAATTCGCTTTTAATTGAGGTTTTTTGTTTAGATAACCATAAATTTAATCAAACTAAATCATCTTGTTTTCTTTTTTTTTTCATTAATATCCTACAATGATAGTTAACGATGGCAAAATAATACAAGTCTACAGAGGTTTGTGGCAGAAAATACTGTGTTTTACCAAATATCACAACAACAAAAAAGAGAAATGTGAGATGTTTTATTCCTTGTATTATACATATTATATATTATGGGTCATATGTGTTACTTTAAATGTATTATATATTATACGCTATATATATATGATGCCATTTATATATTTAAAATTTTAAGAAGTTTCTCGACAGACTGGCTAAAGATAATCACTAATGAAACAAGATAAAAGCTTTTGGTAGTTACTCCCTTGTCAAGTAAATAGTAATTTTACCATTGACATATAATTTTAACCAAATGAGCAGCTTTAAAATTATAATTTCTCGATTAAATGGATTTATACTTATAAACTTAATCAAAGCAAATTGGAAACCTTGCTTCAATAGTTTTTACCCCTTTTATTTCCTAATCACTGCTCTTTTGGATTAGGAGTAGATTTAAGGGCCTCGAATTATGATTAGGCGAAATATTAGATCTTGAAACTTGATGGCGTAAAAGATGGCAATTGGATGTACTGTTTTTCCAATATTTCTAAAAAATTTCCATGAATTAAAATCTGAAAATGTAACAAGAGTATGTGATGAAACTCTAGGAGTTGTTCACCAAATCACCATTAAACATTTTGTAGCACAATAAGTTCTTTGCCTTTAAATAATTCGTTTTCAGAGCACTCCTTAAAAAAATCTTAAAAATTTTATCCCCTGTATAATAGACTTTCATAATTTTCATAGTTATTTCATTCGTTTTCTAAATACTTACGAAAATTAAAAAAAGACCTTTCTCAAAACCAATAAATTTAATTCATTTCTGATTTGAATTAAGACATTATAAGTAAATGAATCAAGATCAACTATATTTTTAACAATAACTGTGCTAGGACGCGGCATCTTCTTTGTAACGGGCAAAGCGAGCAAGGTTTGTGTAGCCAGTATGAGAGGGGTGATATTCAATTAATTCTCTGGGGTTGGCAAGCATTAGCCAGCAGGGGATGTGGCGGAGAACACTCGTTAAGAAGTAATTCTCGTATAAGAAATGAAGAATTAAGAAAATAATTTTTCGAAGTTATTTTTGATACATGTTGAACCATAACGTTCAGGAACAAATTCCAATTCTATGGCCACCATATTATTTTAAATTTCACTTTCTGGTTAATTCTAAAACTCTATGTTAATTGATGAATATGATCATGTGTTCAACTTATTAATTATCTTTATTTCTAATTTAATCCCCCCAATAGTTGTTTTTATGCTGCATCACGATAATTTAGTTTTATTTCTGCCAAAATCAATTTTTTTTCCTGTTTAAAATGAGAAACTTCCAAAAATGTCCATTTAATATGAATTTCAAATTATTTAAGATCTGCTGCTAATTTTGCACATTTAAAAAGCCTCGAAAGGTAACTTGAACAGTTAATTTTTAAAAGCTCTGCATAAACATAGAATATCGATCGTTACTAGAAGGAAATGCTTTTTCATGTAGCCTCAAAATCCTGATTCCCAAACGAAAATTAGATGGAATATTTCCATGAACATTCATACAAATAACTACGGCAATCCAATTAAAACATTAAAAATTGGAAAAACTTGATTTAAATGGAACACCTCTAAGAACCGTTCATAAAAATGAAAAGCCGAAACCTTATTTTGAAATTCACTAACCCGGAAGAATTCTGGAGTACGATAATTCGCTCATTCACAAACACGCTGATAATTACTGCCGGTTTTCGCGCTCACATATTTATCAACGAGTAAACGTGTTCCAAATTATCCCCTAACAAGCTCGGGAAAAGGGCCGTTTGAAGTTGGAACGAATTTCTAGTTCCATGGATGAGATCAAACGATTTTAATGAGTGCCATCTTGCCCTAGAGCAGCTAAGTCGTTTTATTGGAATGAATTCGAAATTGGATCTTACGAGGAAAATATTTACGTAAACATTTCTACCTGCTGTATCTGTCTACTTACAAAGACAAATTTTTGAAAAAATCCCGTTTAATGAGCTATTTCAATTCATTTTCTGGATCAATGAGATTACAAATAATGAAAAATATTGGTCAGGAAATTCTGTGCCAATTGAGATTCTGTAAAATGTGTCGATTAGGGTAAAAAATAGTGCACATTGCAACAAAAATCAAAATGCTCTACAAAACATTCTATTGCACATATTCCAATTATTTTTATACATAACATACTTACAACTATGTTGAAAGGAATGAACTAGAATCTAAGAAATATATGCATTTTCAAAAAGGTTGTAAATAATCCAGGGTATTCAAAATTTTATAAAATGAATTGTTCAAAATTACATTAAGCAGCTCTAAAACAAAAACTACTCAATTCAAAGTTATATCCCTAGTTCATTGCGTTTGGAACACATAAGGTAACATGGATGCAAAATTTCAAGGTAAAATATTAATAAGATTTTAAGATATCATGTTTTGCGTATAAAATTTTTACGAAATCCAAGTTTTTCAAAAAAAAAATCATTTAAAGTTTTCATTAATCTTATACCAAAAATGCTTTGTAAACATAAACAACGTTCAAAAACATGTGTTCAAAACGTTCATAAGCAATCCTTTCAGCAAAAAAAAAAACTACACTAAACGTATTCTAATTATCGTGGCTTGCTGATAGAACATATTATAAAATAAATTATAATTCAGAGATGCGTGTATATGATGAAATGCTGGAAAATATTCAACTTCCGGTTGCGTTTTCAGCCACAGTGATTTATAAAAAAAAAATCACATATATCAGTTTCTATTTATCGTAGAATTAAAGCAAACACAGATTTGGAAACCCAAATAAATGGGTTTTAAAATAAAACAATAAAAAAAATTGTGAATTTTGACCAAAAACTGCCTTTTAAACGAAGACAGATACCTTATTTAAGAAATTTTACTAGTGACACAGCCATAGCATTTTTATAGTGCAATATTGTTTAATGAACAGAAAGGCAACTCATGATATGGACTATTATAAAGATTGGAATAGGATCGTGGCGTTTTAGTAATGACATTACTAACTATCCTTGTCATTAGAAGACTAAATAAACGTTCTTATTTTGAAGTTTCAATCAATTTTTCTTCCTGATGGTCCACAGTGGATTTCAGTCAGGGTAATTCAGCGCATTTAACATGGGCCAAAGGATCACGACTTAATTCTAATAAAACGAACTTCGTAAAGCATTTTATCCCCTCTAGGAGCAGATCAAGTACCTCCTTTAATCCTTTCGGGACGGGAGGCCTCTATCCTAGAAGCCCGCTCTGGACGGAGAATACTCAAAAGGAATCGTCCTGCAGGACGGGGGATTCGCGTCGCTAGCTTTTATTAAAAAGTTCACAAAATATAAAGTTTAAGTCCTATCGTCGTCATACTTTCTACCTTTCCGGATAATGAATTCATTCATAATATAAGCACATCCTTCGCCGGCGTCCTGTCATAGGGGTAGCGCATTTTCCCCTTGATCTGGGCGTCCCGGGTTCGAATCCCGGTTCGGGCATGGTTGTTCTTCATCTGTGTTCTTTCTGTGAGGTGTGTGAATGTGCCCCCCTGTAAAAAGGAGTTGTGCACGCGAATGTGTGAGTTTCATCTTCATATGAGCCAGAAGTCAGACTTCTGCCCTCGGGTGCTCAGGGGTCTTTACCCTCAGAAGCTACTGCACCCCTTTTCCGTGGTAATGCGGACACGACGTCATCAGCACATCCTTCCTCTGAAAAATTGTGTTTTTTTGCCATAATAAACTGAAACCAAGGCTTTTCGTAATAAAAAGAGAAGTGCTCAAAATGTGTCCAAAAACTAATAATAATAAAAAACAAAAAAAAAAACAGAACTGACTTGTTACCCAAAAAGACTAGTTACGGATACACAGTAATAACAAGAAAGAAGAAAAGAATTCGATTGGAGATCAGAAACGCGAATGATTCTATCAAGTGGGAAGTTACACAACCCACCTCTGCTTATTTACATTACTCTTACCGCTCCCTCCCCCGCAATAGCTGATAAGTAAAATACCAAAGACTGAATATGAGCAAACTGAAAGTCAGGATACTAAAACTATATTCATTTCAAATGTAATGGATACAGGAATTCATCTAATGGCGTTTAAAAATTGTTTCAGTTTAAAATGCACATATGCATTACCGTCCCATGAGTTCGATTTCCAGAAATGCGCTGATGGTACTACCGGCTGAGAGAGACGTTCATTGGTGATGCATATATGACACGCCCGTCGCGAAATGGTTAACTCTATTAACCCCTTACCTGCCGAGGATAACTTACGAGATTCGGTCTCCAGTGCCACGTATATAGTTGCGGGAAGTATATATACGCCAGGGACAGTTAACACATTGACTTAGGGAGACGTATATATACGCCCGCGGCAGGCAAGGGGTTAATTTAGAAAGTTCCTCAATGCCCGATCAATGAAATTACGGTTGACGGAAATTCTTCAACACAATCAAACAGCTGATATTTACTAAATCTTTTCACAGCTCCTCCATGGACGAAATTCCAGACAAAAATAATGAAATATTGCATATTGAAGCGAGAAATAGTTATTTTGTTGATAATAATTTAGAACTTTACACATAATTTAAAATATATTGTAAGATAAATATTCAAGATAATTTATATCGCTACATTTAAGGGGTCTCAGGAATCTTAAAAACCACCCGTGAGAGTAAAAGAAAAAAAAAGCATCTTTTTTTGGACCCATTTAATTTACGAATAAGCAATTCTGAAATTTGAAAATTTAACTATAGAATATTCATATATAATTCTATGTTTTCTCATGTTTTCATATAATTTCCATAAGAAATTAAAAAGTTATAAAGCAATATAAATTGGGTATTTTGTCAAAATCTTAAATCTCAGGGTTTTACTGCGCGCAGGATTTTTAATTTAATTTAAAAATTGATTAAAATTTACAAAAAATTTTTAACTGCTGACACATGTTCAAAACTTATATGTAGTTTTTATAAAACCTTTTGTAAAAAATAATTTTAAATACAATTATTTATAAAAATTGAAATTTTAAGAAAAAAATCATGTAAATTCATGTAAATTTTTTTCTGTGAATAATTTTTCTATAAATTAATGTATAAATCATAGAAGAATTTATTTTAAGCATGTGCATGAAACTGTAGATAAATAGTATATATAGTCTGTGAGAAAGCTTGCGCATAAACTTCATTTTTTTTTTAGGAAAAACGACAATAAAGTAATTATATATATATATATATATATATATATATATATATATATATATATATATATATATATATATATATATATATATATATATATATATATATATATATATATATATATATATATATATATATATATATATATATTACCCTCCCCCCTGCCTTCCCAGAAGAACAGGCACTGTTCTTAATTAGCTTAAAATTTTCCATTTCTTTTCAAATTGCAATTTTTTTCTCCTTATGTCTTTTGACATTCTGGCAGAGGAAGTTTCTGTTCACATTTAATAGTGTTTTAGCTTTTTTCTCTCTATAAATCTGGAAGTTTATATAGCACTGTTCTAAAATATATATTTTAAAAAATCGAAAATTTTGAAGTTAAAAGGTCTTGAGACCTCGTTAAGTAATTACAATAAAATACGTTAAAAAAAAACTAATGCCTTATGTTTCTGAAATTTTCTAAAATGGACCCTTTTTACATAATGTTTCCTGTAGATATTTCTGTTCCTTTATTTTTATTTAACTAGTTTTATTCCGTCTCTCTATTACCAAGGGCTCTATCTAAAAATTAATCATTGGATATATTCAAGACCATATTGATTCCTACAAATACTACTGTAAGGAATCCACATCTAAAACGGGCGATTTTAATTTCCTTTCAATATCGGAGGCATATTTAGAAAGAGGCGACGTCGATATGAAGTGTCAAACGTGACATCTTATATCCGTATTTTCGAATGTTATTGTTGACTTTAACTAGATTTTATGGATCTTTCTGTAGAAGATTTTTTACTGAGAAAGGAAGTGAAATTTTCTAGAGCAAAATACTTCTAAGAGTAAATCATACAATGAAAGTTGTTCTTAGTTGAAATGCCAATTAAATGTAAATAAGAATTTCTTCTATAACACTGCTATATGATGATTAGTGCTAATTACAAATCATATTAGGATTTTTTCATTAAATCCTCAAAGAATATACGAAATTATAGAATGCGTAAAAATTTATACATGATGCGTATGTTTTAATCTATTAGTGTCCATTTTATGATTTCAAAAAAAACTATTTAAAGAATCATTGAAGCATCTAACGTGCATTTCGAAGAAAACGAAAATAAATCTAATACTTGAACCATTGATGTCAAATATAATACGAAATTAATAGTTTATTATAAATGATATGTTTTGAAAATATAATAATTATTTCTGCATGTGATTGTCATATGTGCCCCAAAAGAACTTATTGGAAACAAAATTAAACTTTACAAAACTTTTTGAATCTATTCTTGCTTTGGTAATATCGTTTTCATTTCGAAATAAGCAAACAGTTAGTCAAATATTATTTTTATATTCGGTATTCTCCTAGAGACTGAGATACAATTTTAGACTTTAATGTATAATATCAAAACTGTACGAAAATGTTTAATAAAACTTGACATTTTTATTCTTTCATATTATTTTATTCGTTTTCCAAGTACTCCTTAATATTGTAATACATACATTCTATAGATTATTCATGGACAGATTTTTTCTTGGTCATTCCCAGTGAAGCCTTCAGTTCTATCAGCGATAATCTTCGCGTAGTTCTTAAAATACATTTTTAGACTTACATCTGTCTGTGAACATGATAACTGAAAAAAATATTGAGCTAAACGGATGAAATTGGGTATATGGTCTTTATTGTAATTTTAAGATTCCTAATAAATTTTGAATGGAATCCATTCAGGAGAAATTTGTATGGGAGGCCTGTCCGAATACAAAATTAACGATAATTACAAAACGAAGAGAGATTAGATGAATAAAAATTTTACACAGATTTATCATCTAATGTGGATCTATGTACCAAATTTGGAATCCAATCCGCGATTTGCTTGTACTTTCATAAACGTGGTAACTCAGAACTAAATGTTTTAAATATATGAATTTTGGTACTCTACTTTTTGGTAGTAAGTTACGGTTACGAACTGTGTAAATTTCAAGAATTTGATACTCCTTTCCCTTCGCCAATCCAATGCCACTGTATGTTCAAGGAATGCAAAATGCAGAAGTGGGAAAACAGAGACGAAATGAAGTACAGGTTGTCTAGTTATACAAGAAAATCGAGGGCAGAAGTTTTTAATTTGTTAAAAACATGGCAAAATTCACTTTGCCATCGAGCAACAGCTGTGAATGTATTGAAAAATCGCGATCTATCTTCCCCTGATAGTTACGCAAATAGTTTCCATAAGACATAATCGAGATTCGAGAAAGTTTGAGTTGCTCTCTATATCTTCACTTTAAATGCTTTTTAACTATATTTATTTTTTGAATTCGCAGTCACATTTTCTATTCTTAAACTGATCACATTTTATATAGATATAAAGAAGTTTAATTAAAAAAAATATTATATCTTCGGATTCGTTTTAAATTATAGAATTGTTTACAAAAATCGTTTGCAGTCTTTTTATTTTTTTCTCCTTTATTCACTTGGCTATGAAATAAATGTAATCAAAAATAAACTGAAAGATGACTATTGAATACAATAGTGAATCCATCCGAGGATTTGAACCGATAGAGAAAAATTCATTCGTTTTGTTGATTTATGAAACGCATTTTGAAAAGAAAAGATACAGATCACGTAATTTTCTAATAAATGATTTGGATCGAGAAATTTCTGATCTAGAGAACTACGAATGCCAATGAATTTAGCACTTTACAAAAGCAATTCCCATACACATGTTTTCTTTCTTATTAAATGTACGTATGAAGGCATGATATTGTTATATTTCAGTTTACTAAATAAGTGAAACCGTAGTTCTTCCCGGCGGATTTGGCAAAAAGAAATTTCAAAGTGAACAAATATTGAGATGAAACAGGGGATATGAATTCGCGTCGCTAAATGAATTGTATTTGAGGTTTTATACTTGCTCACAGTTACAAAGAAATTCGAAAAGTTTAAGCAATCTGAAACGTTTTAGGGAATCCTTATTTAACTACACATGTAAAAGTATTTCTTTTTTTTTCTGTGAATGCGGAAGGCTAGAAGGAAGAAATATTAACCGAGAAAAATAAATATTTGGATAAATAAATCGCGAATAAGGTTTAAATCGAAAGTATTTTGAGTATAAGGAATCGCAATTATCGTGTGCAAATATTTAATTTTATATTTTAATTCCGAAGAGAGAAATGTTAGAAATTCCGAGAGCCTCAATGTTAACAATAGTTTACAGATATTCTTCAGAATTATTCTTCATCAAGGTTTTTGAGTTCTGTTCGTAAAATGAAATGAAATATTGATTGAGGTCAATTTTTCATTCACTCCGAATATGCTGAAATTTTAAAAATTTGAACAGTTGTGTATTATAAGCATCATCTTAACCCTTTAATCTCCAAAATGTAATTCAATGCATAATTATTCGCCAAAGAAAAGTCTTTGTTTATTGTATCAAAAAATTAAATTATAGTTTAAAATGATTTTCTCTAAAACATTTATCTATAACTTCTTATTACTTGTGTAAAAAAATCAAAATGTCGCACCGTTTTGTATAGTTCCTGAGACAGGACATCCGAATACAAACAATAAATTTCAAAATTTTTTAATATAACCTTGATTGCGTTTATTCTTGATTCAAAACACGAGTTGTCATTTGGTTAATGCATAAAGAACCAATTAACAACAAGATTCCTTCATATTTATAATGAATTTAAGTATTTTAAATTTCAAATTCAAAATAAAGGATTTTTCTTAAACACTTTATTTTGAATTTGAATTATTTTATTTTTAGTCAAGATGAATAGAATTTGCTAAGAACTTGAAAAACAATTATATTTCTTAGAATTAAACCATATAATTAATAATTATATGGTTTAAAATAGTGCCACGATATTAAAATCAAAATGCTCCAAACAAATAATATTTTCAGCAGATATTAGTAGATAACATAAAGTAATACTAAATTGTGATTTAAAAATCTGATAAAATTAATCCAAATATATAGCTTCTCATTAGCATGACCTTTCTTATATAGCGTTACATTATTCATTATAGTATGTGTAACTTTTTCATATAACTACAAGTCGCAGCATAGAGTAACGATTTTTTTAAAACTGGAGATCGTAAAAGGAGAGCAACAGAATTAGATGTAGACTTTGAACCATTAAAATTTACTAACATATTCTAATCATCCAACTCTGAACTGGACGAGATAACTTATTACAGAGATCTAGATTACTGATCGAGAAGGCTCGATGTTCAAAACCTGTTTCCTCTAAATGGGCCAGTTATGTCTCCGTCGGATTGTATTATTTCCTTACCGCTGTGGCTTCGATTTTCGGAGAAGTGGTGAGATGGGGTGGAATGGGATGACAGATAGGCAGGCTTAGATGTCATCTTCGTTATCTGATTACAGCTCGATATTAAGAGGTTTGACATTAAACAGCCCTCATGTCGCTTTTAAACAGGGAGTAAATATGTCGGAATAAACTAAACCGAACTTTAAATATGCTCAACTATGACATAAAACGACAAATCAAAACCAAAGATTTAATTAGTTTATATTTTTAAAGAACTAAAAACTGAAATTTTCAATTTAACTTTTTCAGTTAAACAAATCCCAGCTTTTTAAGATTTATGATAATTAGAGGAAATCAAAAATTATAAAATTATAGATTCATTGTTAGTGATTATGAAATTCAATTAATAAGAAATCACAAGCTTATCAGAATCTGAAATTAAAATAACTATCTCGTAAAAGGTTTTGTCAGGAAGGTTACTAAACAAATAAAATGTGTGAATCTATAATCAATTTGAAAAGACACGAAAATATAAGAGATAATTAATGTAATAATCTATTCACCTGTTTTTAGACTAGATAAATTAACATATAATGGTTATAGCTCAGTTATTTAGTTATTTTTGCTCTGAATTTTTACAATGAATCTAAAAATTGTTTAAGCCTTTATTTGAATTCAAAGATTAAAAAGAAGTTCGGAATCATTCATTAATTTTGTTAACGGTGTCAGATAGACATTAAGCTAATGAAGACAAGAAATATAGTATTCCTTGCAATGCAATTGAGGTTGAAAATCTAAAAACAGATAGTAAATGCAGAAAAAAAAAGAAAGTTAAAAAATAAAAGAAATAAGGACATAAAATAATGAATGATATTTTTTCATTTCTTGTTGAGTAAGTTAATAGATTCAAACTTGTTTCACCCATGAGATCAACTTGTTGTTAATTCCCAATTCAAAGTTGTTGTTAATAGTTCCAAATTTAAGTACCACATTAAGTATAAATGATGGCAATTAGCGAGGTTTCCTAGTTTTATTACTTGTTTAAGTGGAAGCGGAAAAAAAAGAACACATTTCAACTTTTATTTACCACATTTTTGTTGCTTTTGAAACATTAAATTGTGAGCTGCCTGTATTGATGGAAAGATATACGAATTATATTACTCATATAAATAACCCAGATTAGCAGTTAGAAAAGTTTGAAGAAAATAATAGATTACGCAAGTCCCAATAAGACATTATGCAGCATCGGCATTTGTTTGTAAAGGTACTTGAACACATACATGAAAATAGTAATCATTAAATATGATTATCACAAAAATTGCGTTAAAATACAATAAATATAGTAATAAAGATATTGGTGGTATGCGATTCCTATCTAAAACAAAGGAATTATATATTACTTTATTTTAAAATATTTATCTATATTAAGATCAATAATAATTGATAATGATATTTTTATTCATTCTTCGCAAAGTCAACTTTTAAAATTCCAGTTAGATCTATTTCAGTGTGATTTTACTTAGACAAAATAGTGAAAGTGATATTTCATAAGAGGTTCAAATAAAATGATCCATATGAAACCAAAACTGAATGGGCAGCTTAAAAAAATGGAGCAGTAGCAAATAAATTGAAAGGTATTTAAGATGCGCAAAATTTGTGTTCACATATAAATACCCCTTGTTAACTGTGAAAAAAGGAATAAAAAAATTATTTGAATAAAAATGTTTCATTTTTCTGATTATTCTGATACTGAGATCCACTTAACACAACGTTTATTACACCTGCAAAGGGAGCGCTTGCTCTTCTTATACAGCGGAACGTAAATGCACAATGAGCTCCTTTCTTAATAAAAACAAGGAAAATTTGAAATAATTTTAGAATAATTGTAAGTAAACTAAGTTGTATTAGTATGCTATTAGGCTACATAACGACTAATTATTTTATCAACTCGACCGTAACTTTTCCCGATAAAGGCACGTATCTTTGGAAATGGCTCCTAGGGGCTCGTTACAGGAGAACTAGTTAGGTCTAGACTAGGTAGTTAGGTCTAACTAGGAGATTAGTTAGTTTGCTAGAATATTTCTAGCAAAGACCTCGGAATCTATAAAATTTTTAAAGGCTTAAAGTTTTTAGTTAGTTTTTTATTTATTTAGTTTAAGATGCATACCATTTACAGTGCGTGTATCTGAAATTTGTGTTTGAACACGATATGATTTGTGAGTTTCCTTCTATCTTCAACCTTTTGAAGACTGCCCCTACAAATTTTATTCTGCACAAAAACCGAACTTCCGGGATGTAATTCGAGCCAAGTCACTTCGATGTGATTCACGCATCGCAAACTCAACTCACTCTCTCTCTCTTTTTTTTTTTTTTTTTTTTTTTTTGAAAACTGCAATATTTTTTTCTGAATTTGAAAACTTGATAAATCTCAAGCTTCTACTATTTTACCAAGAACTCGTCAGAAGAGAAATTAAATCCTGGAACTGGAGTAATACTGTATAGCAATAATGTCAAATACGAATCTTTTAGTCTGTTAAAAGGTTTTCGGAAAGGTCCTTAAAGAAAGGTCTATTAAAGGTTTTTTTTCCCAATAGGATTCTTTCAAGTTAGTCAAAAGTTTCGTTGAAAATTTGATTAACAGATTGTATAGTCCTTTCTACTTAGATACTTATCCAGTAGACTTAAGATACTTAGAACTGATTTTTACATGCTAAAATATTCAAAGCGTAGAAAAATACTCAGTTTCAGAAGTTAAATGGTAGTACCTCATCTCTTATAAAATATAGAGGTGTTTCGCAAAAATGGATTGAATTAAGGTTATCACTACAACTATGATTATGTCATTATAAATATATCTTTACTCTTAAGAAATGTATTGAGAACGATATGTATCTAAAAAAGCAAAATTGAGGGGGGAAAAAGGGAATAACATGTATCCTTCCGATATATTCAAAATTGTATAATCGAAGTTTGTAAACTGCTAATTGTGCTTCAATAAGTTTTCATTTATAATTTCATCGAAAAATTATGTATAATTAGTCAAGCAAAAAAAGTCTATAGCCCCTTTGCCCCAAGGAGATATAAGACTAGAATTCAAGGGAATGCTATTTAATATATATTGGGCATTTTTCTAACATCTCCTTGATATATTTAGATATTTCAGGTCAGATTCGCATTTTTGAGCCATCGTTTTGACAATACTAAAACTCTTTTAAACGTTCTGATTAAATATTTTTTAGCGATATTTTCGGCACAATAATTAAATCTACCTTCAATAACAAACCATCAATAAAATTCAGCTCATCTTTAAATTGCAAATATTTTTTTAGTTGTGAAAACTCGCACTGCTGCTATTTCAATGAATTCTATTCCAAAACTTTGCTATTTCATTCAAATTTTAGCAGTAATTTTAACTCTTGTTGTACAGGGTAATTTGTAATAGCATTGCTTAATGCATGGCTTGTGTTAATATTATCCAATAATTGATTTTGTATTTTAGACACGTTTTTCTCAACCGATTGAAACAAAAATTTGACACAAAACTAAACATGTAGTCAAAATTCTTCATACCAAATTCGATATATCTAAGTCATCGTGTTTTTGATTTATAGCGTTTATTTATTTCCGAGAATACAGACCGAAAGTCAGTCTATGTACCAAATTTCATCTATATATCTTTCTTCGTTTTAAATTATATTCGAATGGCCGATCAGATGGACTTCCACTGAAGAGATTTTACTCAACACTTGACATAAATCTGCAAATTTGGTGTCAAGACCGTGTTCCAAATTTCAAAAGTCTAGCTCAAATCGTTTTTCAGTTATCTTTGTCACAGACAGACATACGGAAATTTTCCAAAGATGTATTTTCCGATCTCAGGGAATTCTAAAACGTGTAGGTGCGTCAAAATCTCGAGTACTATACTATACTTACGACTACTATACTTTCTCCACACTAGGTAAATAAGAAAGTAAAAACTCATTAAAATAAAAAAAATTACTAGTATAAAATATTGGCACCACTAATTATTATTATAATATATTGAATTGAATTTTGAATGGTGTGAAAAAGCTTTTTGCTCAATTTAATGCCTCAAAGTTATTACAAATTAAAACTTCGATGAATTGTTATTTAAACTTTGAAGCAACTTTTTATATTTAAAACATAATAATTGAAATATAACTACAAAAGAAGCTGATTTCAGCGAAATATTAAACTTGCATAGCGAAAAAAAAAAAGCATTCATTCAGCTATTCAATTTTATCCGTTTGTAAATATCCTTGGAAATGTGAATCTTCGAGCTTAATGCGGAAGAATGAAAAAGTATACAAAATTGTAGAAAATCTAATCGCTTTTTGTAAGCTTTAACTATTTCCAACAAAGTAACTAAGAAAAAAAACCGAGAATTCTGACAGGGCACACAATAGTTATCAAATGGAACGAGTCACATTTATTTTTATGAATTTCTTTCTATCTCTTGTGTGATACTTGGAAATTATTCCATCACAAGTTTTCAAAAAATCAGAAATTGTAGAATACCGTCTTAGTTGGGAGTCACGTTCTCTGTTCTCATTTTCTTTCCCATTTCCCTTCGTTTGCTCAACTCGTAGAAATTGTTATTTCTCCGATTGAATGTCCCGAGTCAGATGCCAATCCCAGTCGATGCAGTCAAAGAGCATTTCAATGGACGTCTGTATTCGAAGTCAGATGCCAATCCCAGTCGATGCAGTCAAAGAGCATTTCAATGGACGTCTGTATTCGAAGTCAGATGCCAATCCCAGTCGATGCAGTCAAAGAGCATTTCAATGGACGTCTGTATTCGAAGTCAGATGCCAATCCCAGTCGATGCAGTCAAAGAGCATTTCAATGGACGTCTGTATTCGAAGTCAGATGCCAATCCCAGTCGATGCAGTCAAAGAGCATTTCAATGGACGTCTGTATTCGAAGTCAGATGCCAATCCCAGTCGATGCAGTCAAAGAGCATTTCAATGGACGTCTGTATTCGAAGTCAGATGCCAATCCCAGTCGATGCAGTCAAAGAGCATTTCAATGGACGTCTGTATTCGAAGTCAGATGCCAATCCCAGTCGATGCAGTCAAAGAGCATTTCAATGGACGTCTGTATTCGAAGTCAGATGCCAATCCCAGTCGATGCAGTCAAAGAGCATTTCAATGGACGTCTGTATTCGAAGTCAGATGCCAATCCCAGTCGATGCAGTCAAAGAGCATTTCAATGGACGTCTGTATTCGAAGTCAGATGCCAATCCCAGTCGATGCAGTCAAAGAGCATTTCAATGGACGTCTGTATTCGAAGTCAGATGCCAATCCCAGTCGATGCAGTCAAAGAGCATTTCAATGGACGTCTGTATTCGAAGACTATTGTTTCACGGCCTCCAAAGAAATAAAGAATCACTTTCTCTCCTCTCGTGACTTGTATTTAGCATTGCTTTTAAAGATTCAATGGTGTGTGTTTTTTTTTATATTTTTATACCGGGAGTAAATTGAAGATATTAAGAATAATCCTATTCTTGGCGAAATGAAAAAAAAAAAGTATTTTTATAACAATTATTTTTTGGTGAAATCGAAATGTTTCAATATCACTATCGCGAAGGAAACCAAAAATTACGGTAATAATTCTGAGAGAATGGTTGATTTCATAAATAATTTTCTATTTCTAGAATCAGATTCTATTACAGGGTGTTTTAAAACTCGAAGGTAAAAATGTAAGGGGTGAAGAAACCCATCTAAACAAACAATTTTCACCATAAAAAGCACGGGCGGAGAGCAAGTGAACAACCGATATCTCGGAAATATCAATACTTATAGGGTTCCTGTAGAAAGAGTCTACAGGATTTGTTCATTATGAGACAGCCAAACATTGTGGATCCGATGTGGCATGAAATCTGAATAAGAGCTGTCAACCTCAGATACTATGCTCATCACTTTATCACAGTTCAAGATTAAGAAGTTTGATCCTAAATATATCTTTCACTTCTTTAAAATATTAAATTAATATTATTGTAGCTAAATGAAATTTCACAATTTTCAATACGAAGGATAATACTTTTACTGAAAAAAACAATTCAAGATATTACGTCAAAAAAGTTATCATTGTTTCCTTTCATTTTCGATAGAAAACCGAGCAACTGTCACGAATATTAAAAATAAGTATACTTAGGTGTGGTATACTATGGTATAAAATAAGTATACTTAGGTATGATTTTTTTTGGTTGGAAATCATTGAAAATGATGGTGGAAAGCTCTGTATACCTTACGAAAAATCAGGACGCCTGTGAATTTTTTTTAAATAAGGCTTTAGTTAAACTTATCAAGTTATTTCAACTCTACAGCTTTCTCTGATGTGCTATTAGAAATGGTTCTTTTAAGGAAATCTAACTTTATATTAATTCAAAGAAGATAACATAGATTATGGAATGTATTCTGTGTTCTATTTGTTGAATAAAATCTGCATAATTTATGCATTGAAATGAAATTTCATATTGCGAAATTAAGACATTCATTATTAATCATAAAGTATAAAGATAATGTAATTTAACTCGTGCGAGATTCAAGAGCACGTTGTTTAGGGTCTTAAAAATGGCATTAAACTCAAACAGCTAATGGATTTTCATTTCATATTATTAGCTATGCTTACAAATTCCAAGCAAAGATTCTTATAAAAAAGCAGTTAGTTTTTCATTATATTCTACTGAGTAAACTCTTGATAAAATAATGCAAAGTGTATCAACAAAATCATTTCTTAAGGTGTCATCTAACCTAATAATGTAGCATCTCTCTAATTGAAGTAAAACTCGATCCCAACTTTGACAAAGACATCTGCACTCCTGCTTTGAAGGTAAGAATGCGAAGAGTGAAATAACCCATAACGACAACACATTCTTTACTAAAGTTGGAATAATTTCCTTAAGTGCAGGTACGGTGACAAGAACATGTTTTTGCATGCGGGGCGATTTATCGATTGACATTTAAAATGCAGTCATTTTCGACGATTTTCTTCCCTTTCTTTTGATTGAGAACCCATTATGAGGTAACTAATCACGATCTAGACGCGAATTGTATTTCTAAGATTTCATAAATCTTTCCTTAACTGACTCTTGATTATCTAGCTTTAAATTATTGAAAGAGAAAACTTTAGACTGAATTATAGCGTGAATATTTGTTTGAGGAGTAAGAAAATCTTGATAAATTTTAATCTTTTAAAATGAACGCGATAATGCTCTATTAGATAATGGCTATCTATTTTTTTTTCTTCATTTTAACAAGAAAGTTATTTGATTATGAAAGATCAAGTGGCAAGGCAATCAAAAAGATATCGAATCGAAGAACATGCATTTGCATATTTATGTACAAATGCAAAAGATTTTACACCTTCAAAGTCATATTTTTTAAAACGATTTTCTACTTTTTTTACTATTTAAAATGGAATTTATTTAGTTTCACAAACATTTTTCAAAGACTGCTTCTCATTATTTTAAGATTTCGCTATGTGTAACATTTCTAACCCATCACTGAATGAGGATGAACAATATTGATATATCATTTGTCCTTGCCATTTCCACTTTACAGCTGCCTGTGGCAGAAGTTAACGGCGAATCAAATTTAAGCCAATGAAATCAAATGATTGTTCCCACATTTAATTGAATTCTATTGAAATAATTGAATAATAATTGCTTTCGAAAACTGAATAGCAACGTTGACATACAAATTGATTTCAAAACTACATGGATATATTTACTTATGGCACTGTTCATAATTTCGATTGAGTTCTTGAGACAGACATGTATCCTGTGTTTTATGCTATAATTACTTAATTTTACATTCAAACAATATGCTTTTTGCTCTGCTATTTTTCTCAAGATTTATGGCTCACAAATAGTTTAATAGAGAAAAAAAGTGGGACTATTAAAGCATTTCAAAATGAAGATTACGCTTTTATTTTCAATTAAATTGGAATAATTTTACTATTTGTTATAACATGGTTACAAATGAAAGGAATTTATATTTAATGAAATAATATGGAGTTTATCAATTTCTACTTAAAATAAACAAAATTGTAGAATACATTAAAGGTGAGTTTTTAAGTTAGTTTTGGATTTTCAATGTCTTTGTTTAAATACAATTTAACTCTGAATTATATATATAATAAGTTTTATTATCCTCCTCGTTAAGCAATACAAAATATAGTACATATTTTTTTAAATTGTGCGTGTAAACGAATTGAACCACTTTTTGATTAATGACCCAGAACATACATTAGCAGTTGAAAAACTTATTTAAATACATCTTTTGCAAACGTCAATTTAATTACTCACAAAAAAAAAAACGCGAAATATCCACAAATAACACATATGTAAACCTTTTTTTAAGGGAAAAATTTCCTTTTTTTTAAAGCATTGGAAAAACATTTTTTAAACATTGGATTTTTTTTGTCCAGAAAATAAAAATGCGCTTTTTATCGTGTTGACCTGTTTTAAGTATTCCCATTTTCAGCATGATTAGAGTTTAACTGATTACAAGTACAGTAAAAAAATAAATTTTACATCTTATTTATGATTTTTATTCCATTATTAGATCAAAAACAATTCTAATAATAGATACTACTTAAAGAACAATTCATTCAATTAAGGACGACTCTTAAATGATTAAAAAAATTAAAATAATTTCGAAAACATCATTTCGGGGTACGTATTGATCTCAAATGATTTCGAAAAATATTGATAGCTATCAATTCGAATATTTGTTATAAAAAAATGTACCAAAGAAAAAAAATCATCTCAGCATACTGGAGGGCAAAGGTAGATTCCTTTTCATCTGTGTTAAAGCTTGAAAATAACTTTTAAGCCTTTGATCTCTATGATATTGCAGTTATCGAAAAAACTTTAAATATTAAAGTTGTTCGTCTTAATCAGGTGCTACTTTGGCTAATTTGATTTACTTTTATATTTTCGATATTAAAGTTTTCAGTCAAGTTTATAACGTTATGAAAACTTTAATAACCCCCACCATTTCCATCCCTCTGAGCTATATGGCCCATTTACGAACTCATTTTAGATTTTTACATTTCCAACAAAGTCGATTAAAATACAATCCATTATCTTGTTCATAAGATAACATGAGCAAAGCATTATACTTAGTATATATAATATAAGCTTTTGAACGGAGGGTGGTTTTGGATTCTGGGAGCTGTGATCGGAGAAGAACTGCGAAAATTTTCCTGAAGTCCTGTCATGGGAACTATTGCAATAGGTCATCTTCCTATAGGAATCTACATAAAAAAACATATAGAACTAAATCTTATTATTGAGAATCATCGTAATTGGATTTTAATTATGCATCCAAATAGGAAAATATTCAGGCTTGAATCCCATATTAACGAAGATCAGAAAATATCCAATGTATGTTAAGGCTTTGGTCATATTAACTTTAGTGCTGTGAAACAGATATCTGTTTGTTATTCAGAAGTTGAGAGAAACGGTAGAGGATTGAAATGTTCTATTCGAATTTATATTTTTTGAATTTAAGATTCCTTTATTATATTTTTAAGCAGTTTTGAATCGAATAACCAAATCAATCATCTTTTTTAACAAAAATTTTACTATCCAATTTCTGCAAAAGTGTAAGAATATTTTCAATTTTAACTTAAGCATAGAATGTATGACTTTGTATTTTTTTACAAAAAAATGCACGTGTTTTGAAAAAATACGTATAGTTTAGGAAAATGACTAAAACATTATTAGTTTATTTTTCTGGTGAAATTTTAACGAAAAATTAAAAGGCACCGAATGGCTACATTGTGAATTAACTAATATTCTAGTGACGCAAATCGCATTATAACAATTCTATAATAAGAATCAGTGTCGTTTTTTATCAGTATATTGTTTACAATGCAAAAAAAAAATGATAGCATTTTTGATCGTAGAATTATTCATACAACAGCTATCTTGGTATTTTTCTAAGTTTAAAATTCAAATCTCATTCGAGTGCCATTCTTGCCATAAATCGGTGTTTTCTGCAAATGTTTATCAAAATTCATTGAAAAAGGATTTGAAACACTCATTGTTGACCTTGAAACAGTCATGTGAAACTGATAAATGGGAATAAAAACGTGTAGCCAGATGGCTATATAATGCATTGTAGGATTATGTCCGCTTTTCCATCTATAAAATGTTGCAATGGTCACTACATTTGTTTCAAAGTAATCCCTTTAAAAAAGAGGTGTCAATAAATTCGATCCTTTATCGATACAGAAGTACGAATAATCAGCATTATTGTGCTAGACGATGAGACGCTAGATGTTGGTCGACAATGACGAAAGGGGCGACAACATTCAGTCACCAGATTGGATCGGTCTTGGATGTGAGCTGGAAATGAGACGCTGTTTTCTGCAAATTCACCTGCTAGACGAATGATGTGAAACCAGAGAAGCATTTGGCAGAACTAATATGATCTGACAATGAAACAATTTGAGCATGTTTATGCTAATTGTGTAAGTCTGCTAAAATCCTGTTCAATATCTGGTGTTTTGCTTATTAACATAACACTGTTTTTATTCCAGAATTTATGGAATTTATACAAGATTTTCGGATTAAGATTATTCAATAAACTTTTAGAATTTAAACTGCAGTAAAGTATAATTTATATATCTTAAGAGATTAACACATAATGTCTTATGTTTGAAAATACATAACTCAAATTTTAATAATATTTTTTTTTTATTATATAACTCTACTACAATAAAGATAAATGTATATGTGTGTGTGTGTGCTCTACATGGCTCAAATCATTTGCTTCGAAATTCGGCGTATATATAACTTGAATGACAGAAATGTGCATCTCGGTGTTGTCTTTTTTACATTTTCATTTAGGATTTTAATCCATCTTGTGGAAACTCCATAAATTATGGCATAAATCTGTGTTAAGTTATTAAACAAAACGCCTGATATTGATTTTCCATGTTAATTTTCAAAAATATTACAGCACAAAAATGATGTTCACGATGTTTTAAAATTCATAAATACATCCTTTTAATGATACCAATGTAATAGCCGTACAAATTTTTCTAAATGTTGACATTTTTTTTAAATATGTTTTTGCCAAACTTTAAAAAGTATATTACTTGGTGATCAAAATTTCAAGTCGTTTATATTATTTCATCTAATATTTAATCGTTTGATCTTTATTGTTAAAAGTTAAGGAAGGATTCTATTTAAATCTATATAGAGAGAGTGTTCACGAAAATCTGCATTGAAAAAGAAAGTTTATTAAAAAAATATTACAAATATAGACATATTTTGATCGTTTAAACAGTTTTCCCCCACATTTTTAATATATTTCAACATTTCATTACACAGAGAATATCTAGATGATAATCCATTTCGCGTCAGGTATACGCCAGCATGTCTGTTACTACATATGATATCGCACCCATTATTCTTTCTTTTAACTATCCATATTGGAGATCGATGCTGCAAACACTTTACAATATCGTTCCTGTTGGTATCCATATGCATTTTTAAATATTTTTTTGCAATCTAATCAGTTATTCATTCTCATGAAACTACAGAACGCAATGAGTTTTTTTTTTCTTTTATAGACGACACTTGCAGACACCGATATTAGCACCATCGACATCACTTTAACTAACAATGTACAGAAAGAAAAACTATTGGAAGTAATGATCAAAATAAAACACGAATTATGTATATATCTAAAATTTTCTTTAAGTAAATTTCATTTATATGTGCAAGACTTTGTGTACATCCTGTATTTAAAAGACACATAAAAAAGGTTACAATAACTCACAATTTGGGTAAATGAATGAAATGAACATTTACGTTATTAATAACTCTATGGTGTCATAGGATTGGTCTTCATTGAAGAGGTTCATAAATACTATAAACAAAGCAAATGTAAGGCTTTAATGTCTGACAATTTGAAGGAAAAGTGAAATTATATCTAAATTATTGAACTGGAATAAAATATTACCAACATTCTCGGCGAACCAGAAGATTCCCAAAGGCGATTAGTATAAAAGAAATTTCCTGTTTGTAGCACTTAAAATCTTTTATGTCTTGTAAGATTATTTAGTCTATACTTCGTAGTACTGAAAGAGAAAATTAAGTTTTAAAATTAAATATTTATAATACAAGTGAGAAAAAGTGATGCGACTCATTTCAAATTAACATTTTCCATTGATTTCAATAAATACATATTGACTTGCAATCATAAATTACCCGAAAACAATCAACATTCCCAATATTGTCGCGTAGATAAACCGTGTGTTAACTAAAGTCAAAGATAACACTCGCTAATCTCAATTAGAGACTTTATTCCAGGAACTAAACCTTACATCTGTTTATATCAATAAGATGAAATGGCGCGAATCTTCCAGATTTAGAAAGGTACAGAAATCATAAGAACATTCTAGAAAAAACGAGAAATAACAGAAAATATATCTGTAACAAAACATTTTTTAGGTAACTTGCCTGCAGTCAGATACGAACTTGCGAGCTGTCACTTTCGGTTCATAGCATCCTACCAATGAGTCATTAAATCCGCGCCAAGGTAGCTCAAATTTCGTTACAATATTATCAACAGCCTGATTAAGTGAAATTTCACGAAGCTTCATTTTAAACAGAAATTTAGACACCTTGTATTCTGGTCTTGGTTCCTATAAAACTTATGGGATATCGCCGTGTATTTCGTTTAATATCAAGAAAATGGGAGTTTTATGTTATTGCTTAGCTAAGCATTTCACCTGCTGCCTTTTTTGTAATAACTGATATTTGTTCGCTTTATTGAAGCTAGCACAAGTAGTTAATTGATTTCAGTTGTTTTCAGGGTATGGGAGAGTATTGTATAGAATTCTCTGTTGCTGGCTTAGAAAATTACACTGCCAATCAGCCATATCGTGAGAAACCAGCTGTATTGTAACTACCACAGTAGAAAATAACAAAATAACAAACATAAGGAAATGTTATGCTGAATTCATCACGGATATATAGAATCTGATCTTAGAAATAGAAAATTATTTATCCAATCAATCATTCTCTCAGAAAAGGATTAATGGCTGTTGCAGAAATTTTCCGTTTCCTGCATGATGATGATGAAAGTAAAAAATTCCTATTTCGCCAAAAATAATTTCTGCCATTTTGTTGAAGATAGGATCATTTTTAAATTCACTCCCAGTATAAAACAAACAAAAAAAAAACAGTTGTCTGTACCATTGATATCGCATACATCGGAATAAAAAGTCTATGAAACAAAATTACAGCTAAGCACGAAAGGAAAATTTAAAACCGAAGCTTGGCATCCTACCTGGATATTAAATCGGAGAAATAACTTACTTTCTATGAGTTGAGCAAACGGAAGGAAATACGAAAGAAAATACCACCAGAGAACGTGACTCCCAACTAAGATAGTACTCTACAATATTTTTGAAAACTTTTGACGAAATTCTTTCAAAGAATTACACAACAAATAGGAGGAAAAGAAACAACATAAAAATGAGTACGATTAGTCCTATTTGATAAATATTGCTTGCCATGATCAGAGTTCTCTAGTCTTCATAACTACTTTGTTTGATGGAAATAGTATAGCTAACGAAAAGTGACTAGATTTTCTACAATTACAATTTTGTTTACATCCTCATTTTTTTGCTTCAAGCTCCAACACTCACATTTCCAAGGATATTTATAAATGGATAAAATTGAATAGTCAAATTAATAAATTTTGTTTCTGATTGCTTTTTGCTATGCAAGTTCAATATTTCGCTGAAATCAACTTCTTTTGCAGTTATTTCTCAATTATTATGTTCTAAATATGAAAAGTTGTTCAAACTTTGAAACATGAAGAGTATAAACTATTTTTACACCACTCAAAATTCAATTTAATTAGCCATTCAGTGGTGCCAATTATTTATATCAATAATTGTTTTGATTTTAATAAATTTTTCAAACGAGTTTTAAAATATATTATGCAAAGATAATTTTTGTTATATTAGTAATTCATATATTATCCGGATTTCAATGATATTAATTTCACTTTATGAATGCATATTGTCGTTGGCACGATTAAAAACAAAAATATTAAAAAAAAATATTAAACTAGGGAATCAAGTCCAGAACATTACGATGACGTGATATTTCAAGCTAGAGAAATATTATAACTTGTAATTTTTTTTAAAGAAATTTTAAAGTCGTTTGCTTCGTACGTATTTTTCTTCGACAGGACCTTTTTGTGTTCGTATTTTACTACTTTAAAAAATTATTTATCGCATTAGAATAGAATAACAATGTTGACATAAAAGAAACCCGTGCTCATAAAAATAGTCACTAAATTATGCATAAGTTAATTACGGTCTCATAATTTATTGGCAAAATTAGCGTTATTAAAAAAAGTCAGTTTATTGCTATTTAACATCGGTTGTTATAAAAACAGTTTTTAGATTCTTTTTATGATAAAAACAAATTCGACTTTTTTTTTATCTCACAAAAATTCCATTAAAAACAAACCATAACATAAATATCTTCGGAAAATATTCGGAAAAGTTGTACACATAAATAATATTGTGTATTGCATTTTTACAAAGGGTTAAGGAAAAAAAAGTAATTGCGCTTGCCGTCTTAAAGTTGAGAAAACAATTTTAATTGTTTTTTATCAATTGCAAATTATTTTTATTGTTTACTTATTAAAATTAATAGCTGCTAATGTCCCACAACGATAATGAATAAAAAAAAATACAACATGACATTTCAATACTTCATATGAAAAAATAAGAATCAAACTTTTTCAAGCATTGCCGTTTTCCTGAATGAAACAAGCCAAGAGAAGTAAAGTTAATGTAAAAAATAACATAACTAAGAAAATATTTAAAAAAATAACTATATATATATATATATATATATATATATATATATATATATATATATATATATATATATATATATATATATATATATATATATATTATGAATTCTTCCTGCTTCGCGAATTTTTTATATTAAATTTCAGGCTTTTGATAAAATTCTTCGAATCCTTTTTATACGCGATATAAATCTGCTTTAAAAATCTCTTTGTTTTAAACTTGAATTTTTTAAATATTTAAATTTTTAATAACTATCAAGGTATCTTGTGGTAATCGGTCTTGTATTCATTAACCATATATCAACTCTTTTGTTGAATCAAGGATAAACACAGTCAAGTTTAAATTAAAAAAAAAAATTGAATTTAATCTTTATCCCCGGATATCTCGTCGCAATATACAAAGCAGTGCAACATTTTGATTGATTTTTTTTATATAAATAATAAGAAGTTATAGATAAATTTTTTGGAGAAAATAATTTTCAAACGGTCATTTAATATTTCGGAACAATAAACAAATCCTTTTCTTTAGCGAATAATTGTGCATTGAATTACATTTTGGACAATGAAGGTTTAAGATTACATACATACACGACTAGAATACTTACATAGAATACACGACTGTTCAAAATTTTCAAACTTCAGCACATACGAAATGATTGAAAAATTGACCTCAATATTTCATTTCACTTTACAAACAGAACTCAAAAACTTGATGAAGAATAATTCTGCAGAATATCTATAAACTATTGTTAACATTGAGGCTTTTCTCTCTTTGGAATTTAAATATAAAATTAAATATTTGAACACAATAATTGTGATTTCTTCTACTGATAATACTTTCGATTTAAACCTTATTCGTAATTCAGTTATCCAAATATTCATTTTTCTCGGTATTAATATTTCTTAATTCTCGCCTTCCGCATTCACAAAAAAAAAGCATTTTCAAATTTAAAATGCGTTTACCTATGCACTTAAATAAAGATTTAGATTACTTAAATAAACTTTTCAAATTTCTTTTTAACAGCGCGTAAATATAAAAACTTCAAATACAATTCATTTAGCGATGCGAATTTAAATCACAAGTTTTATCTCAGTTTTGTTCACTTTCAAATTTCATTTTATCAAATCCGCCGGGGATAGCTTACGGTTTCATTCGGTTAGTAAACTAAAACACAGCAATATTACATTTTTGTTCATACATTTATTAATAAATAAAATATGTGCAAAAGAATTCCTAGTTTAGAATGGCAAATTTTGTAAAATTCGTAGTAATCTGAATTCGAAATTTCTTGATCCATTCAATTTAAAATCATTTTTAGAAAATTACGTTATCTATATCTTTTCTTTTCGAAATACGTTTCATAAATCAACAAAACGAAAAAATTCATCCAGGATATCAACTGCTTCAAATCCTTTGATAGTTCCAATATTTATTTTTGATTGCATTTGAAAGTCGAATGAATAAAAGGAATTGTAAAAAAATGAGAAAGGTTGCAAACGATTTTTGTACACAATTCTATAATCTAAAATGATTCCGATGATGTACTATTATTTAATAAAAGTTTTTTCAAATCTATATAAAATGTGATCAGTTTAAGAATAGAAAATGTAACTGAGAATACAAAAATTATATATAGTAAAAGCAATTAAAGTGAAGATATAGAGAGCAACTCAAACTTTCTCGAATCTCGATGATGTCTTATGGAAACTATTTGCGTAACTATCAGAGGAAGATAGATCGTGATTTTTTCAATATATTCACAGCTGTTGGCTCGATGTGAAAGTATGTTTTGCTTTGTTGGATAATAAATGAAATACTTCTGCCCTCGATTTTCTTGTATAATTAGACAACCTGTACTCCATTTCTCCTCTGTTTTCGCTCTTCCGCATTTTGCATTCCTTGAACGTACAGTGGCATTGGATTGGCGAAGGCAAAAGAGTATTAAATTCTTGAAATTTACTCAGTTGTAACCGCAACTAAGAATACAAAAATTCATAATTTAAATCATTTTGTTTTTGAGTTACCACGTTTATGAAAGTACAAAAAAATCGCGAATTTGATTCCAAATTTGATGCATAGCTCCACATAAGATGATAAATTTGTGTACAATTTTTAGTCATCTAATCTCTCTTTGTTTCGAAATGATCGTTGATTTTGTATTCGGACAGGCCTCCCAGGTATATTTCATCAGAATGAATTTCATTAAAATTTTATTAGGAATCTTAAAACTTACAATAAAGACCATATACCCAATTTCATCCGTTTAGCTCAATATTTTTTTCAGTTATCATGTTCACAGACAGATGTAAGTCTAAAAATGTATTTTAAGAACTACGCGAAGATTATCGCTGATAGAACTGAAGGCTTCACTGGGAATGACCAACAAAAAATCTGTCCATGAATAATCTATAAAATGTATGTATTACAGTATTAAGGAGTACTGGGAAAACGAATAAAATAATATAGAAGAATTAAAATGTTAAGTTTTATTAAACATTTTTGTACGGTTTTGATATAATATATTAAAATCCTATAATTACGCGTTCTCATATGTGCCTTCCCAAATATAAAAATATTATTTGACTTACTGTTTCGAAATGAAAACGATATACTTAAAGCAAGAATACATTCGAAACGTTTGTAGTAGTTTTAGCTAATTTTGTTTCCAATAAGTCCTTTTTGAGCACATATGACAATCACATGCAGAAGATTTCATTTTATTTTAAAACATGTGATTTATAATAATTTCAAATAAATTTTGAGAATAATGATTTAAGTATTGGATTTATTTCCGTTTTCTTCGAACTGCACGATGGATGCTTCAATGATAACCTTTTGGGCCCCACCGGAACATATATGTCCCGCTGATATTTTTAAATCACTCAAAGAGATAAGTAAGTGGGGGATTTATTAAAGTGCATGTCCCAATGTTTTCTGTGATTATATTCATAATGCAATTTTTTCCCTTATCCACTGTATTTCATATGGTCACCTCGACGCCAATATTGCATGTGTCCCATTTAAAAAGACAACTGATACACATATGTCACAACTCCAAAATTGCACCTATAGTTAATTTTTGTTTTTAATTTAGCAGAATATAGCTATTTATACTTTATTTAGCCCATTAGAGCCCTAAATTATCTTAAATTTGGAAAAGAAAAAAGTGGTAATGAAAAGGTTAAATATTTATTTTTACAATCATAAAACGGACACTAAGAGATTTAAAAACACATCAAGTATAAATTTTTTCACATTCTATAATTTCATATATTCTTTGAGGATTTAATGAAAAATTCCTAATATGATTTGCAATTAGCACTAATCATCATATAGCAGTGTTATAGAATAAATTCTTATTTACATTTAATTGGCATTTCAACTAAGAACAAATTCCATTGAAGGATTACTCTTAGAAGTATTTTGCTCTAGAAAATTTCACCTCGATTCTCAGTAAAAAAACTTCTACGGACAGATCCATAAAATCTAGGTAAAGTCAACAATAACATTCGAAGATGTGGATATAAGATGTCATGTTTGACACTTCATATCGAGGTCGCAGCTTTTTAAATATACCTCCGATATTGAAAGGAAATTAAAATCGTCCATTTGACATGTGAATTTCTTGCAGAAGTATTTGTAGGAATCAAAATGGTCTTGAATGTATCCAATGAATAATTTTTAGATAGAGCCGTTGGTAATAGAGAGCGAGGATAAAACTAGTTAAATAAAAATAAAGGAACAGAAATATCTGTAGGCACCATTATGTAAAAAGGATCAATTTTATAAAATTTCAGAAACTTAGGGCATTAGTTTTTTTTAATACATTTGATTCTATTCATTTAAGAAAGTCCTTAAACTTTTTGATTTTTGATTTTTAAAAAATATATTTTTTAGAATCTCGTCTTTTCTGAACATTTTGGTACTAAAACTTTAACAATGCTATCAAAACTTCCAGAGTTAGCGAGGAACAAACTAAAACACTGTTAAATGTAAACTGAAACTTCCTTTGCTAGAATGTCAAAAAACAAATAACAGCAGTATTCTTTGATGCACATAAAGACAAAAAAATTAGAATTTCAAAAAAAAAAAATGGGACAATTTGTGTTAACTAAGTGCCGTGCCTGTTTTGCGAGGGGGGGGGAGTCCATTTTCATTTCACTTATTCAAATTCTTTTTTTACTATTTTTACTTTAATGACATTTTCCACAAAAAAAAAAAAAAAAAAAAAAAAAAAAAAATGAAGTTTATTCGCAAGATTTCTCAAAGACTGCATATCCTATTAATTTAAAATTTCATGCACATTTTAAAAAGTAAGTCTTCGATGATTTATACATTAATTTTTAGACAAATTATTCACAGAAAAAATTTATATGAATTTACATGATTTTATCTTAAAATTTCAATTTTTTAAAATTGCTATATTTAAAACTATTTTTTTTAAAAAGTTTTATAAAAGTACTTATAAATTTTGAACGTTTTTCTGCAAGTAAATAATTATTTGTAAATTTTAATAAATTTTAAATTAAGAACCCTGAACCAGCAAAACACTGATTTTTAAGATTTTGAAAAAAATATCCAATTTATATATTTTTATAACTTTTTAATTTCTTCTTGAAATTATATGAAAACATGCGAAATCATATAATTGTATATAAATATTCTATCATTTCTATAATTTTCAAATTTCCCTATTGTTTCATTCATAGATTAAATGGGTTGGAATAAGGATGACTTCTGGCTTTCACGGGTAATTTTTAATTGTCCTGAGACTCCATAAATGCAGTGATAAAAATTATGTTGAATATTTATCTTGCACTAAATTCTAAATTAGGTTATATAAACAAAGTAATTATTTATCGCTTCAATATGTAATATTTCATCATTTTTGTCTTGATCTTCTTTTATTGTTTTGTTTGTTTGTTTGTTTCTTATGGCACTTGCCACTGACAAGCCCGCTGTTACGAAGACAGCGATTTAATCCTGAGGGGGACGTCTCTTATTTTTTATAGCAGCGCCAACTAGGGCCAAGAGTACGACTTTGCCACTCACGCATCACTCATTCGCTTGCACAACCCCTTTTTACAGGAGGGCACATTCACACATCTCACAGATAGAACAACAGAAGAACAACCATGCCCAAACCGGGACTCGAACCCGGGACACCCAGATCACGGGGAAGACGCGCTACCCCTATGCCAGGACGCCGGCTCTTCTTTTATAAATGAGCTGTGAAAAAATGTAATAAATATCTGCTGCTTTTTGTATGGAAGAAATTCTGGCAACAGTAATTTCATCAAATGGGTGTTGAGGGCCTATCTAAATTTAAAAAGTTAAAGGAGGTACTTGATATATTCGTAGAGGGGAAAAAGAGCTTAGATAGCAAGACAATAGAGTAATTCTCTCTTGATAGGTAATATAACCTACTGATTTTGAAAAATCTTTACAAAAAGAAATAAAAAATGATTTTTCACAACCTATTTCTAAAATTTGATTTTTTTCAAATCTGATAATTTGAAACCACGTGATCCATATGAAACATACATTGAGATTCGATTTGATTTTTTTCATGGCTTAAAATACTCAAAATTTCTCGGAAAACTAAGAACGTATATTAGACTATATATGCTAATAATTAAAACCGAACTAAGATGAATAAGAAAAGTAATTCAACAACTCTAATGCTAAAACGAATATTTTAAAAAGGAAGCTATCAACAAAAGATTTTATTATGAAAGACGCCATATTCAATTATATAATGAAATTAAATACAGATCATTTCCTAATGAAACAAAATCTATGTAAGCATATTTCGAAGGAAAGTATAGGATAGTAAGAAAATGCCTCAAAAGTAAAATGAAACGACAAAAAAGGGGAAGTGAATAAACTTTTTTTAATCCAATTATAAAAAAGATATATATTCTAAATTTGGTTGTTAATATTTTTATTACCAAAGTTTGAACGATTTATATGCTGTAGTTTTAGAGATATTTTAGTTCCTTAATCGGTCCCTTATTTCTGGCCACCTATACGTCAACCCAATGTCTCTTGACAAATGGTACAAAGTTTTGAATAGTCAATGTACTGTGGCAGGGAAAAAGAGCTACCCAGCTTTAATCTGGTATTAATCATTCCACGTGAAAATTAAAGGTAACATTTTAAAGATAGTAAGTCAACCATCTAACTCTCCGACCCGCCCTAAGGCACACGGATTTAAACCATAGAACTGAATGACCGGACCGCCGCAACAGCAATTGGCGGGAATTGTGGTTGAGTCCTAAGGGCCGTCACCGGCCACGGTACAACCCTCCCCGAAGGAAGTACGTCCCGTCATCGATGGGAGGAGCCAGATCCCCCACCTATTAGTGTACCCTCCAGGGTGGCGAGATCCAACCACCATGCCGGAAGCATCTCATCCTCATTTCGAGGTACCCCCCCGAGGGTCTCACGGTAACATTTTAAAGATAGTAAGGAATATTAAACGATTATGTACAAAAAATTATCTTAGGGGATCGTTTACATATTTAAAATTAAATAAACACTGAAATTTCCAATAGCAACACTCTTTTTTGGTCTCCAATATATTAATCCCCATGGAAAAATTAAAAGGAAAAAAATCTTGGCTTATACATCAAGACGTCATCGGGAGATATTTTATATTTTCTGATAAGGAACCGTTTCCTTATTTAGATATGTAAAATCTAAACCTCACTGGACGTCAGTATTGATATTTTATTTTTTATGTTTCCTTCGGTTTAAAAACATCTGCAAGATTGTTTTATTGATGTTAAAATTAAACTGTTATTTATTTAATATTAAATTCTTCTTTGGCAATATATTGAGTAATTATGCTAAGTATTTTAAGTATACTGGGATTCGGTTCTTACTACTTACATAATGATAACGTTAAAAATTGACTTTTAAAAAACAACATTGTAACTTCTGTTAGTATGTAACCTAAACATTTTATAATCTTCGTTTAGCAAAAGATAGGCAGATGAAAATAACTTGTGTTGACAGAATAATATTACAAGCATTCGTCGGTAATTGGACGTTTTCTATGAATATTCTTGGGTGTGCTAAAGTTACCTCTAATTATTTATTGTAAATATTTTTTAACATAGGAAATATGACCTTGCTTTTTTATCACTTGAAAGATTTGTAAGTTACTGTAATTTTATAAACCCAATAAAACTGGGGTATTTAGAGTACAGGACTTGTTAAAAATTTGTTATTTATCATTGCTTTATATTTTGGAAAAATAATTAAATGGAATTTCTACCAGGAAGTTCTGAAAAAAAAAAACTAATTTGAAAAATTCAGAAAATAACGCTTTCATGCTAGATAGTAGCTTTGATTTTAAATAATATAGATTTCTCTTCAAATTGAATGCTAAAACTCTCGATTTATTGCAATTAATTCATGACCCTTTGGCCCATGTAAGATACGCTGCATTACTTTGACTTAAATCAACTGTGGATCTTGAAGAAAAATTGACTCAAACTTCAAAATAAGAACGTTCTTTTAGATGATTGTAAGTTCATTCGGAAGTTCATTTGTAAGTTCATTCACTTGATGGTAAGGATGTTTAGTATAGTCATTAATAAGGTGCCACGAACCTATTCCATCCTTCATACGCCAGTTCACAAATTTTATTCACTTTAATTAAAAAAAAAAACTTTTCACTATAGAATTGTGATGCCTAAGTCACTAGCCACATTTTTTGAACTATTTCTTTAAATACTTACCCCATAAGATCCAATTTCGAATTCATTCCAATAGAACGACTTAGCTGCTCTAGGGCAAGATGGCGCTCATTAAAATCCTGTGATCTCATCTCTCGGACTAGAAATTCGTTCCAACTTCAAACGGCCCTTTTCCCGAGCTTGTTAGGGGATAATTTGGAACAGTTTTCTCGTTGCTAAATATGTGAACGCGAAAACCGGCAGTAATTATCAGCGTGTTTGCGAATGAGCGAATTATCGTACTCCAGAATTCTTCCGGGTTAGTGAATTTGAAAATAAGGTTTCGGCTTTTCTTTTTGATGAACGTTCTTAGAGGTGTTCCATTTAAATCAAGTTTTTCCAATTTTTAATGTTTTAATTGGATTGCCGTAGTTATTTGTAAAAATTTTCATGGAAATATTGCATCTAATTTTCGATGAGAATCAGGATTTTGATACTGTATTAAAAACATTTCCTTTCAGTAACCATCGATATTCCATGTTTATGCGGAACTATTAAAAACAAATATTCAAGTTACTTTTCAAGGCATTTAAATGTGTAAAATTAGCAGTAGATCTTAACTAATTTGAAATTCAGGTATTTCAATTCAGGTTCAATTTTTTGGAAGTTTCTCATTTTAAACAGGAATAAAATTGATTTTGGAAGAAATAAAGGTTTTCATGAGGTAACATAAGAGCATCGGGGGATAGGGGGTGGATTTAAATCAGAAATAAAACTAGTTAATTAGTTGAGCACATAATCATACTCATTAACTACCATCGAGTTTTAAAATTAACGATAAAGTGAAATTTATAATAATATGTTGAGCATAGAATTGGAATTTGTTCAGTTAAGTTATGGATCAACCTGCATAAAAATGATAAAAAAAATTCTTTGCTTGAATCCTTCATTTCTTATGTGAATATTATATCTAAACTAGAATGCACTACCCCCTGCTGGCAAGTGCTCGCCAACCTCCAGACAAATGCATAGCAATCCTCTCGGGTTTGCTACACAAATTTTGTTCGCTTTGACCACTACAATGAAACCGCTCCTTCCTAGCATAGTTCATGTTAAAAAAATTATAGCTGACTTTAATTCATTTGCTTAAAATGTCTTAATTCAAATCAGAAATGAATTAAGTTTAATGGCTTTGAAAACGTTTAGAAGACGAATGAAATAACCCTGAAAATTATGAAATTGAATAATGCGGATAAAACTTTTCAAAATATTTAAAAGGAACTCTGAAGACAAATTATTTAGAATTAAGGATAAAGAATTTATTGTACGACATCTTCGTACAATTACAAGAAAAGCCAATATTATTAGTTAAATACTTTCATTATTAAAAATAAAGTATTTCAAATTTCATGAATTGCTAACATTAATTTTACATCTGTGGTGAAGCCGATCCCTCCATGCGGCTGCTAATCTTTGAGCATGCGCAAGCAATTTAGCCTATTTCAAACATATAAATAAAATAATATGTATATAATGCATATAAAGTAACAAATGACACATAATGTGTAATATAGAGATGAATAAAAAATTTCACATGCCTCTTCTGTTACTGTGATATTTGGTACAACACTATATTTTCTGCCAAAAGCCTTAGTAGACTACTATTACTTTTGTTGTCTGCCGCATAGAAGCATATTCAAACAATCTAAGCAAACAAGATTGTTTAGTCAGATTAGATTTAGGGCACTCTAAACAAAACGTAAATTACACGCAAATTTTTTCATCGTAGTAATAAATGCTTACCAATTTATTTCTTTGAAATAAAGTTATAATTAAAGAAAAACACATTTAGAAATAAAAACTAAAAGTAATTAATATTGGGTGAATTTGAAAATGTATGATTTAGACTTTTATAAATATGAATTATACAGCAAAGAAAGACCATTCTTTAAAATTAAATCCTTCAGAAATATCCGAAAAACTTAGTTTAAAAATCTATTCATTTTTGGAAAAAAAAATACGTTAATTAAAGGTTTCTGTTCAATTATTGGAAATGTATCTTTTTGGTTTCCTTGTTAAAAGGAAATTAAAAATGCTGCAATGAAGAGATATCATGAAAAAGCATTTCATTTCTTTCATAAAACATTAAGTGCTCATACAAAAAACGAAGCAAAGTTTTTTTTTTCATGTTTTATCCTGTCTGAAAATCTGAAAACAATATATAGAATATCTGTCTTTAAATTCCATTAACGAAATGGGACAAAAACGTTAATTACATTTTTTGGACTTCCCTTCTTGGAAGCATCATTGTCTTCTAAAAATATTCCCTGATTTCTTTTCCCCTTTACTTTAATGAAGTGACATAGAATAATTTGATACAAAGAAATAAAATATTTGATATTCGCATTATGGTAATGTTTCATTTAGAATTGGATTTATATGAAGCTAAGTATCGGAAATGAATCCTCTTGAATATTGATTGATAGCACCATTTATTTGTTGAGTCAAATTAGATAACTTTTTTCTGACGCGAATACAAGCTTAGAAACTGCGACTTGAATATAAAGTCCAAATAAATTAGAGACAAAATGTACTGACGTTGTATCGAATCCCTATTACTTAATGTTTTAGCCGATAGATGGCGTAGTAGTATATCAGTAGCGCATGCTTAGTGAACGGATTCACATCAATATCTTCATTTCTGGAGAATTGTTTCTGTTGTTCGTTGCATGATGAATTGTTCCAGATCAGCACAATGAGTATTTGTTTAATTTCTTTGCGTAGAAGTAGAACATACCTCACAAATTTTCTCTGGATGAAATAGTGAATGGAGGATAACTTCTCGCTTATTGCTCCATATTTCTTTAGTGTCAACGTTATAAGGCGGAAAGTACAAACATCAATATCTTGTTTCCCTGGGCAGACGTTATTACCAACAGTGCCAAGATTTTTGTTAATGAAGGGATTGATGCTTTAAAATCGTTTGATCATCATACTGTCAATACCCTCAGCACAAGATAATTGCAACGATATCCAGGCGACGTTTTTCGATATTCGGAATGCCACCCGATATTTCGAAAATATGACAATGATATTTTTAGTCATTTTATGATAATAAGATAAGGAGAATTGAAATGTGCATCATATTAACAATAAAAAAGCTTGGGTATGGTAAAGTGGGAAAAGGGCACCTTGGTAAACTGGATTCGTCAGATATTTTTCCACTGAAATTATTCACTCTCTTTCTGCGTGCTAGGATCATTGTTTCAATGGCAATGGCGATTCTTTAATGTCGTACTCTTCCACATAAAATCTAATAATAATATTGTTATTGAAATTTCTTTACATATAACATCAGTCTCCTTTCATTTAGACACACCTTATAATTTTAAAGAAAAAAAAATAATATAAAATGATATTAACCACAAAAAAAAGTAATGCAAATGGAATTACCTTCAAGTATATACTTCATCTGGAAATTGACTGTAACTGTTACAACTGAATATATCCTAAAAGAGGGTAACGATTCTTTTATTTGATTGTAGAGGACTTGGATGTTAAATCAAATTAAATTAGCTTAATGTAATGCTTAGTTTTGTATGAAAAAAAGTATTCTATTTTATGAATCTTTTAATAAGCAAAGGTGTTTGATCAGATTCTTAAGGAAATGCCAAACGAATGATTTTATTTACAGATATCAGTATATCCTATAAGCTGTGTGAAAAATATTTTGTAGCAAGGTATTTTATCCTGAAATGCAATCAAATGATGTCACATCTCTAATCTCCCAAACCACATCACATTTAGGATAGATGAGCTCGTCCGATTTCATGCTCAACAGAATGCACGTACAATGAAGGATAACAATTACATTTGAAAGGGATAGAAAAAGTCTTTGAGGCTTTTAATTCTGAAAAAAAAAAAACATTAACCCTTATGTTCATTTTGTATAGTATACCATACATACAACTTTATAAAAATATACTATCACTATTGTTACGAAATTTCCGGGGTTCGTTTGGATAGTGGATGTTATATGGTGTGAAACAACGACGTTTATTTACACGAAGACACACAGGACAGCACAAAGACGACAACTATATACAGCACAGAAGACGATTATCTTCAGCCGAGACGTGCAGCATACAACAGGACTACTGCAGACAGTAGCGCACAGCTTAGTTCAGCACTAGCTTCACTCCGTCGCTGCTCCGCTTATCCCTGGAAGGCCAGTTCTTTACTGTCGATTCCGACTACTCTCCGATCTGGTTCACGACGACGACTACTCTTTCACTTCCGACTACTCTTCGACTCCACTGGTTCGCGACCCAATTCACCACTGCCCGGCAGCTGCGGGTGCTTCCTTTTATAGGTCTCCGGAGGCGGGACTAGAAGTCTCTCAACCAATCAGGAACGTTCGAGGCGTATCTCCGTTCCTACTGGACGGATCGGGAAAATTCTCGATGCTTCGGGTATAATCTATTTTGGCGCCAAAATCGCCAAATGGTCGCCAAGTTTGTCGCCAAGCTCCGGGACCTCCTATGGAACCAACTATGCTAGGAAGCAGCATCACAGGTTCGTAACACTATAAAATAATTTTTAACTTAGTTTTATTAAACACATGACATTTCTAGGTGTTTATTTATACTTCAAAAATAAAAATAGTAGTTTATCTGTCTTAATTTTTCATTGTCATTGCTTTTCTTCAAAAAAGCAATCTTGCCACGATAAGGGTAAAATAGTAGTTTCGAGTGGTAATAAAATATTTTAAACTTTAAATGTTTGGACAAAATGTTATAATTCTTATTTAACGTTTGTCAAAGTTCATTAAAGTAATAATATAAATAATGCTCTAAAATGTATATTCATTTTTTACTGTTATATATTGCAATGAAATTTTTTAGCAAATGTATTAATGGATTAGAAACGTAATCTACGTATATATTTATAAAAATTTTCTCCCCTTGAATCTAGAAAAATATTTCATTTCGTACGTTTCCAAAAGAAATCCTGTCTACTATCACACAATTAAGTTCTATAAAGAAAATGAACAATATTTGAATGATTAAATATAGAATGAATAACAATGTCCTCAGTCTTTTTAGATTAATCTTGAAATTTAAACAATTAACAAGGTGAAAGTTAAATTTAACATCGATTCGAATCCTATTTTATTAGTTTTTGTAATTCAAAAAGCTCTTAGAATAATTAGTCACTTTTTCAAGATTTTATATTTATAATTAAAATAATTAGCAAGAATAACTATCACAATCTGTAATAGTAATAACTTTAAAACGGGAAATAATTTTTAAAAAATCCAATTATTAATATATTATTGCTTCTGAAGTTAAAGCTAGTAAATTCAAGATTGTGTAAAGCATAGTGTGGCTAAAGCATAGAACTAAATGAGGTGTAATTAGTTAGGATTTGATCTTTTATTACTACTTAATAGAAAAGAAACCCATTTAAACCGTTATTAACTCGAATCTGAAGGCTATTATCACCTACTCTTCTTGGAGAAACAAGTAGCCAGTTTAAGTGCCTATAAATTACTTTACCTCGGTACTTTAAAAAAAATGAAGTGAATAAATGATTTTGAAGGTGCAGAAAAGCAAAATTACGGAGTTGAAAGAAAGTAAATGCAAGTAATATGCTCTAAATAAAAGCGATGAATTGTAACTATAATGATACAAGAGGTTCAGATTTTCTAACATTTAGGTTTTTAAAAAAGATATTTTGTTGGAATCTTTATCTATTACATTCTCGAAATGGAAGAAAATTCATTTTCTCTCAAAAATGACATAAAATTTATTCTGCCACCTTAAAATAAGTTTGGTTAGTTGAGTAGAAAGATTACTGCATTTAAAAAAATAAAAAGTTGTTTGGTAAACACATTCCAAACGATAAATCAGAGTTTCAAAAAATTTTCATGTATAAATTGGCAATTAAAAAAGAAGAATTCCAGATGCTTTTGCTTAGTACTAAATACATAAAAAAAAGGCTACCTTAAAATGCATTTAAAAATAACTTGTAATCTAATTTTAAATTTGTCATAGCCTTAGAGTTTCAAAAGATATTTCGACGATCAGTTACCGAAATTTTATTCTAATATTAACTCAAAGTTTGCAGCAACAATTAATTTTGAAACTTAGAGTTAGGAGTTCGTACTTAAGATATCCTACTAGGTTCGGATGGGACTTAAAAAATTATTTTTATATGTTATTTTTATTAATAAAGGATAAAATGTTGAAAAAACGAAATTATTTTTATTTGTATGTAGCTTTTGAAGTAAAAGTACATTTTAATGCAAATTTAACATTTATTTACAAAATCTAGGATTGTTCTAAATAAAAAAGTTGTCACTTTTTTTTTTTTTTTTTTGTAAAATTACATGTGTAACATATCTTAGAATGTTACTGAGCATTATCTAAGAATTACATTCAAAAGTAAATATTTTGTGTATAATATATTAATTTGTCTATGAAATCCTGCAATTTTTTCAACAATATTTATATTAAACAATCACATATCCACTTCTAGAGCATCCAACATGAAATCCATAGTTCATACATAGCGAGTGCTAATTATAAATTTCACTAAGATATCTTGTTTAATCTTTGAGATATGACAATACTCGAAGAGTAGAATAATGAAAAAAAAAAAAAAAAACGTACTTCGGAAAATTCATTTCAAGTTTTTAAATGCTTATAAATAAGCATCACTTACATATCAATAATCTGTTATAACTTGACTTCTAACTGACTTGAGACAAAATAAACTTATCACTGGAAAAGAAATGTACATATTTTTTAAACAGCATAATAATAATAATAATACGAATTTTCATCTAAATTCATGTTTTCAATCTAGTCGGACACCTTAAGAATCATTGAAGGATTTATTAAGAGATTTTAGTTGTGTTATTTAAAATTTACCTGATGAATCTGTTACCTCTGAAGAAATTCTTCCAAGTTTTCTTCCCGAAATCCAATTTTCATAACCATCTAACCATATGTCTTATACTGATTTCAAAAAATATATCTCACAGTGTATTTTTGATTTATGGAAAGAATCATGGAATCAACAGAATTCCAATAAATTCCATTTCCTTCAGCCACATTACTCTGTGGCCTGTTGTCCCAATGCGCGATCTGGACGTCAAATTGACTCGACTACGCATTGGACATTCTTGTCTCCCACATAAACATCTGCTGTTTGGTGAGCGATATCCCATCTGCATTGCATGTCGTGTTCATTTGAAAGTCATTCATATTTTATCTGAATGTCCATTTTTTTTAATCTCTCTCAATTGCGTTTATTTGGTACACCATGACATAGTTGGAGAACATCCCCATTCAAATATTTTTACCGTCTTGAAAGAGAGTGAGTGTTTTTTTTTTCATTTTATTTAACATGGAATAATTTTATCTCCAATTTCTTAGTTTTTTTCAAATTTTACTGTTATCATGTGAGACCATTGTGTTGTTTTGATTAGGGAGTTTTGAAGCTGAAAATCGCGTAGACAAGGAATAAAGCATAAATGGCAATTTTCATCATCATCTTTTAATCGCATATATTTTTTACTTGCTTTTACCAGTATTACATTATTATTATTATGTACGCTTCTTTGAAAGCAGATGCGTTTTTAAAAGGTTGACCTGCTTTTACCAGTATTGCTTTATTATTACGTATGCTTCTTTGACAGCAGATGCGTTTTTAAAAGGATGACGTGGAACTATGACAGCATAGCTGTTATTTCATCTCAAAATCGGCCGAGTTCCAAATCCTTGTTTGCCAGCTATGAAAATTGAAAATGAAAGTTTAAAAAAAATATCATTATATATTTATGAAGAGAGAGGGGGGATAGAGACCAATAGAGAAGTCTCGGGATTGTGTAAACTAGTTAATGACTTAAATTAATTAAGACAAATAATGACAAAAAATAATAATGTTCTCACATGATAACTTGAAATTTGCGATCGTAGATTTCATTTTAATTTTTCTTCAGTTTTTTTACTTCATTTTATAATTATTAAGTTAGTTTGATGCTGTTGCAGTGATCTAAAATACAATTAATGTGGTTCAAGAAAAAGTGTTTGAGATTTTTATTTTTTGTCTTTTCTAACGGCATTTATTATTATAGATTTTTTTTTATTTTAACTTTCTAGAACTCACTATATGCTTTTTACTTCCAACCATATGTGCCACAAAACTCTAAATATCTAAACTAAACTAAATTAACCATATTTCTGATCCCTACTGCCATCAAGTCAATGAGTTCAGAATATGAAGTCAAGAAAAGTGAACCGTTACTGCCCTCAATGAGAGTAATCATTGGAAAATGATCAGTGAAAGTATTCCACTGGCATTACTCTCTCCCGTGGCAACACTTAAAATATGAACAATTCAAGTCGCATGTCCGTAATCAAGCCAAATTTTGGGCCTCACGCTAAATGGCAAGTTAGAGAAGAATTTCAGAGGTGAGAGATTCCAATCAAATATTGAATAAAAGCACTGAAAAGAAGTTCAGAAATGCGATAAGAAATATTTCAGAAATCTTTTTATGAGACTGTTATAATTCTTTTGCTATTCAGGTGGTATAAATATTTTTACAACTAGAGTAAAAACAGTTTCACCTATTTTTATGATTAGAACTATTAGTTAATTATTTAGTGAAATCAGCATACCCTTTTTTTTCTGTTGTTTTAGTTTTTTGATTAAGTAAATAATTATACATGCTTTAAATTAAATTTTTCAAACTCGCTCTCAGATGTTTGATTGACATTGGATCAAAATTTGATTAATGTTGTTGGTTATCGAATTTTTCAGTAGATGCGCTATCTATATCAACAAAGGGCACGTATTTTCTAAATCCACTATTATAATATATATTTTTTAAGAGGTTAGTTATTAAAATAAGGTCGTAATTTGGTGAAGGTTAATATAATTCTTTTAAGCATTTTTTTTTATTTTAAAAGGAATGGATACAATGTAACCATAAAATACAACATATATATATATAATATAAAACAAGAAAGGAATTATTCTAATGGGATGAAAATAAAATAAATGTAAAAGTTAATATTTCAACAGAAATATTTATATATGTATCACAGAAATGTTGAAGCAATATGGATATATTAAAAAATAATATAGATATATAGATATAATTTTAGATATAATAGGTAAGCAATTAATTTCAGATACACTTCATTTTACCATTACAGTAGATCGAAACATGTATAAAATGTTCTAAACATATAAAATTCAGGCAAATCTCATATTTAAGCCATGTGACTATAGTGTACTAGTTATATTGCCAGATTTGCATATATTTTCAATTGAAGACCCTTTTGTGCACTTCTTCAAAATCGGGTCTTGTTTTCTTATCAACATTTTTAACTCGCTTTGTAAAGATGTAGGTACTCTTCATTCAACGCGTTTTTCCATGAGCTGCTAATTGTTACAGATATTTCTTTTTAAGAAATTTTTCTTTATTTTTTTATCGAGTAAACGATGTAGCTGTTGATTGCCGCTACATATATTTTTAAACCATTAGTTTTTCTAAATAAACAAAAAAAAAATATACCTTAACTATTTAAAGGGCCATTTTTTTCTAGTCATATTATGTTAAAATATTTTTAGGCTTGAAACTAGAATAAGAAAAGGGATTTATTTAGCTTATTAGATAAATTTAATTTGATTAATTAATTAATTTGGTTAATTAACAATTAAGTGACAAACCAAGACACGTCATTTTGTGTGAGATAAAGAACTGAAGCGTCTATGTTTCTGTCTTTCTAAAAAAATGTGTCAGAACTTATGCCAATCTACATAATTTCATACAAAGATTGATAAATTTGGTGGTAAACATACTTCCCACGGCATTAGAAAGGGTTAATGGCAGCATTTACATCTGAGATACTAATAGAAGATTCGCAGAATTATACTAATGCTTCCAAAAGTTGACTAGAAGTCATAAAAAAAAACAACTAAAAGAATATCCAAAGTCATGCTTTTATAGCGACCTGTGGTAAATAAATAACAAATCATATAATCTAACACACATATTTTTGAAGCAATTTCATGGCTGAAGAACAGAAACTTTTGAATTTTAAACTTCGCTCTATTCCATCTCAGGAGGCATAATTTATATACAAGCAAGAAGCGACAAGGTACGTCAACCTACAGCACGACACAAGGACAAAGGAGAAAAGAATGATAGATATGTTTTCCCTATAATTATATACCATGAGATTCTGATAGGGATATCTTTACAAGTGTCGATTTAGGTAAAGGTAGGCATTAGGTCAGTACAGGTATTATAAGTACATTTAAAAAAAAATTGTTTATACTGACACATTTTTATCCCTTCACTCGGAGTGTAGGAACTTGTCGATTTTAGCAACTTTAGAGATCGTGTAGTATTAATTAAATAAAAATGGTGGTATTGGATCAGGGAATAAGAGAACATTTGAAATTAGGGCCAAATTAAAATTAGGAAATGAATTAGGATTTAATATATGTATTCATCTTTAACACAAAGTATCATACGATACCTCCATTATGCTGTTCAGTTTTCTGAATTTCATACAATATTGTGAAGATTTCGTAACAATATGTTTAGGTATTTTGTGCTTATGGAGTTAAAACATAAATTGAGTCAAAATAAAGAAATATAATTGCAAATAATAAACATGAAATGAAACATATAATTCAGTCGTAAACACCGATGCACAATTGACATGGGGTTATTTGAAAAGACGTATAGGTGATAGCTAAGGCATAATTTATCATTAATTTGTGGCTATAAATTATATGTTCTGATAAATTGTACTGAGTAAAGTTTGAAAACTTTAACGAAATACAATACATTTTTTAGCCATAAATAGTAATCGTCCATATTATTACACGAATGAAATAAAAACAAAAATACTTGCGTTAAATTTATTATTCAATAAACATTTTAAAGGAACTTGAGATAAAAATATAATATTCTAAAATTAAGATATATTAGATATATTAAGATAAGATATTCTAATAAGATGCACTTCATATGTTTAATAGCCGTTCGAAACACTTCCTTTGTTTAAAAAAAAATAAGATATTTTCTATGAAGTAAAACTCTCGTTGTAGACATTTGCTTTGAAAACAAAGAAAGAAATGGAGAAAGAAAGGACTAGAATTCAAATAAGAAACATACTCTTGACTATTTCCAAATCAAATGGAAAAAGTTTCTGCGAGATGCTATTGCCTCTTTCAGTTTCTCTGAGCTCTGCTTTGTACTCTTTTACGTACGACCATAACATAGTTTCTCTACTAGCTGAGGATTGTAGGCACATGATTTTCTATTCTGTCTCAAACTGACACACACACACACACACACACACACACACACACACACACACACACAACCAGCCAACCATTACAAAGTCATTTCTAGACATTGAGGGCTATTACTTTTGGTATTTAGAGAACTATTTCACTTCTTAAGCTGGATATCTGATAAAAAGCAATTAGCATCTCAACAATGCAGCTTTGATGTGCAGTTTTAAAAGCTTTAAGATATGAAATAAAAATCATTTTTTTAACCATTTATCGATGTAATTTCTTCAAAATTTTTCTTCGCCGTTTTAATTCTTGCTTTTATTGACATCTAATATATTTTAACAATGATATTTTCAAAGGCTATTGTTTCATGTTGAGTTACGAATTTAGACATATTTTGTGCTTAATCAAATTTTATAAGGGAAAAATATTTTGGAACTAAAACATTGAGCTGTACAAAATAATTTCCGAAATATTTCCTATACATTTGAAAATTTTAATGTGCAAATAAAAAGGCACTGATATTTTGTTTGAATTTTATAAACTGTTCGAAGTTTAAGCAAGGTATATTGGTGATTATCAATAAAAATGTCCATTAGATAAATTTACCATAGGAACAAAATACCAATATTTAGTTCCTATTTTTTTGAAAGTATATAACTGTTAGTGATACATACAAATACATTTTTATTTTGACTCAATACTCCCTTCACTATTATAAAAAAAGCTTAGTAAAAAGTTGTCACAAGAATTTAAATTATTTATATTACAAAAAAATATATATATAAATGCATGTCTTCAAAGTAAAAAATAGCTTTCTATTGCAATCACTCTTGAGTTAAATATTAAAAAAAATATGTAAAAACTACACTCACAATTAACACAAAGCGTCAAATGTCTGTAATGCTTCCAAGAACAATCAAATCTGTTGATATTTATTCGCTTACATTATTTTTCTTTAAAATCGGCTACATTTGAAATTTAATTGATCTAAATCATTTAACCCGCATTTAAAAAATGTTTTAACTGTATAAAAGGGAATTCACACTATTAAATAAAATTAAAATATTAAACCTTAGATTATAATTTTGTTTATTAATTTATACTTTCTTCACTAATACGGCAACAGCTTTGTTTTTTTTTAAATTTTCAATTTACAAATTTTGTTCTCTAAGAATATTTATTCCCTAGCATATATGAACCGAATGTAGCATGCATACCCACTTACAGCATTCCATAATATTAAAATTATATTTTAAATTGATGGATCGTAATTTTAACATTATACACGTTGGTAGGCCCTGCGACCGATCAAGCTTATATTGCCGCAAACACAGCTGGCTGAAATGAAGGAAAAATTCTCCTGTTTCAAGACTTAGATCGAATTTTAAAACAATGTTCGCTCCATATCTGGAAACATACCCGGGATTTTCAACGTGATAATAAAGTGCATTCCATCCAGTCATCTATTTCTGGTTTTATGGATGATTCTTTCAGCCGTAGATTCAGTGTCATGTTAACAAGGCTTCGCGTAGGCCATACTTACTTAACTCACAAGCATTTACTTCATTCGAATACAGCTCCAAATTCTTCAAGATTTAGCACTATAATTTATGTTTGGCATATCATATGTGAATGTCCTAAGTACCACTTTCTAAAAATAAAATATTTTCGATAAGATTATCCAAATTTAAAAGATATAATTGGCAAACCTTACCAAATTAATGTATGTTCATTTCTACCTAATATCAATTTCATGCGTACTATTTAATTTCTATTTTATCTTTATTCTTTTATCTTTGTATTTCCTTGCTGTTTTTAATGAATATTTTTTTTTGTATTTTGTTAACACTAGTTTGGTGCCAGAAAAAAATTAATCCAGATTAATCCTTTAAGCCAGAAAAAAATTAATCAAGTAATCAATATTTTGGCGAAATATTGGCGTTAATTTGCATGATTAAAACGCCAGTTCTATCAATATATTTTAGACATTATTTTTCGAGTCAGATTAAGTCTCTTTTCCAGAAAAATAAACTTTACCACTTACGAAATAATAAAGCATCCCAAAAATTGTCCGAATTACTGCTATTTTCTCTCTAATATTTTATTTAAAAAATTAAGATTAATTTTTGCAAGCGGTCAATAGTTATTACATGCAGTTTGAAATTTGCAGCGAATGAATCTAAATTCATGCACTGGGCGCTTAGTTTTTTTAATACAAATAGCGAAATTTTATGACGTGCAAATGTATATATTTTGAAGACATGGAAAATAAGGAAAAGATAAGTAAGCTATTTTCTAGGTGAATAAAAATTCTTTATTTATATTTCAAGCTTGAGTAGCATCTTAGCCGTTGCAGTTCAAACGAACAGCAACGTTGCCCAGGGAACACCACGTGGAGGTGTGCTACTCTCGTTCCCCTCCCGCCAACCCTCCCTTCATCGCTGCATCAAATGTTTTTTTTTTTTTTTCATAACATCATTTAGTAGCAGACGAAAGATTTTTAAAGAGCTTCTAGATGTTGAAGACTGTCTTTGAAAAACCATATAGTTACCGACGACAACTTCTCAAGTAGCATCTGGTTAAGGACGATAACTTTTCAAATAGCTTCTGGAAACCAAAGGCAATTTTAAGTTGCATTTGGTAATAAAGGCATTCTTTTTGACTACATCTGGATGTTGAAGGCAGTCCAATGTAGCATCTGTTAACAAGGGCATTCTTTTTAACTGTATCTGGATGTTGAAGGCAGTCGAAAGTAGCAACTGGTAGTAAAGGCATTATTTTTGACTGCATTTGAATGTTGAAGGCAGTCAAAAGTAGCATCTGGTAATAGACTCATTCTTTTTAACTGCATCTAGATGTTGAAGGCAGTCAAAAGTATAATCTGGTAAAGAAGACATTCTTTTTTACCGCATCTGGATGTTGAAGGCAGTCAAAAGTAACAGGGTATTATAAGGGTATTCTTTTTGACTACATCTTAATGTTGAAGGCAGTCCAACGTAGCATCTCTTAACAAAGGCATTCTTTTTAACTGTATCTGGATGTTGAAGGCAGCCGAAAGTATCAACTGGTAGTAAAGGCATTATTTTTTACTGCATTTGAATGTTGAAGGCAGTCAAAAGTAGCATCTGGTAATAGACCCATTCTTTTTAACTGCATCAAGATGTTGAAGGCAGTCAAAATTATAATCTGGTAAAGAAGACATTTTTTTTTACTGCATCTGGATTTTGGAGGCAGTCCAACGTAGCATCTGTTAACAAAGGCATTCTTTTTAACTGCATCTCGATGTTGAAGTCAAAGGTAGCATCTAGTAATAGAGTCATTATTTTTAACTGCATCTGGTGTTGAAGGTAGTCAGAAGCAGCATCTGGTAATAGAGTCATTCTTTTTAACTGCATCTGGATGTTGAAGGCAGTCAATAGTCGCATCGAGTGCTTGGAAGTAGCATTGATATTAAACTGCATCCTGGAACTGCCGGTATTCTACAGGCAAGTCCAGTGCCAGGCAAAACTGATACACCGCATATGACTCGACAACTGGTGTTCCAATGGGAGCCAACTGTGCAGGCAAATTTAATGCACGGCACATTGCGTATATCATATTTGATTTTACAATCGGTGGAGCAGCTTTCTGGACTTTAATTGGAGCCAGTTCAGCCGGTATCTCCAATGCCTGGCAAAATCTATAAACAGCGTAGGAGTGCACTACAGCAACTCCCCTTACAAGCGGTGGAGATGGCATTTCCGCATTCAGACCCAAATCAGGATCAGAATCAATATCCAAAAAAGTTGGAAGTAAGGGAAATAGGAAAAGTTTCACAACTTCCCAAATCGCCATCAGGGCGATGATTCCAAAGAAGGCCGTAGCCTCATCGAAAAGTTCCAAAACTGCGCTAAGCATTGCTCAGAAATATAAAGACACACAACTATCGGTTGCAAGAAAATAAATGAATTTTAGGAGAAATCAACAATGTATATATTTCGACTATTTCTTATATAACATTGTTTATATACTATAAATTTTTTGAGCATTTAAACAATGATTCTATTTTGAGAACAATATCTGAAGTGACTGTTTAAATAATTTTGTGCAATAACAATTGAAATACGGTAATTATTAGCTGTTTAACAATTTACTAATAATAAGTCAATGGATTGGTGTAGAGGCAAAAAAGGTTTGTTAATATCTTAATGAATTTAATATGTAATTGATATTTCTATGGGCAATTAAAATTAGTTCTGTTGATTGAAAATGTAGAAAAAAATAAGAAAATTTCATATCTATATGTTATTAGCAATAAATCAAAAATCACTTGTTTTAGGGTTGCAACTTTAATTTAAAAAAGCGAACTTTAAAAGGATATTGCAACAAAATTAAATTGTAAAATCCATCATTAAATAATGCAGTCTTGCGTAATGTCCTCTCATTACACTGACCTTCTAATGGAATTGTACTGTTGATTTTGGAAACCAAGTCATTCATTTTGACTAACTGTGCATATGGCAAAGTCCCCAGTAATTATGAAACAGAACTTTAATATAAGTATAAACCTAGAAGTCCTACTGTACTTTTTTTAATTAGCTTTAATGCAAACCAATGGGTATTATCTCATTTAATTTTTCGCATCCTCTGTAATAAATGTCCTATACTCAAAACTCTCTCAAAAAATTGGGGACTTTGAGACTTCTGTATTCGATTGCTCAGACTTTTATTTTTTGATTTCTGCGGAAGCCCTCTATGCTTCACAGTATGGGGATAAAAACTGAATGTAGATATAGAGTTCAGATGTTATAGCTGTGTAAAAAATCTTATCTCTCTAATTATTTACGTTTTGAAGCATCGAGTCGGATGATAGACAAACATTTCTTTAAATAGAATTAATTAAAAATTTGATTGAAATCCATAGATTTTGTGTTAAATGCCAAATTTTTATTTTGTTCTTCTAATTGACACACAGATACAATTCCAAACATTTGTTTATCAAATCAAGGAGTTCTGAAATTGAGAAATTCATTTAAACCTCAACGTCATTTCTGTGATCGAGAAACATTCTTGTCGCACACTTTGGGTATGAAGGAAGAAAAAAAAATAATAACACAGAACTAAAAACAGAATTTGTGTCTTTGTAACCAAAGGCATTTTCATCGATATCTTATCAGCACAAAGGTGTTTAACTTATATTACAAAGATTCCTTTCTTAGCATAAGTGACTTGTTATGTGGTAACCCATGTCAAAATAAACCATTAATTTGACATGTGCATTGATTCCTAGTACATTGAACCCCGAATCATTGTATAAATCACCTGCAATTTCAATCCTTAAATTATCAAAACAAAAAAAAATCGTATCGCTTTTCATAATTGTAGCCAGATATAATTTGAATGCATAAATATTTTTGATCATTTGAACTGACGAGTAAAAATCCCCTTCTTTAAAGTAAGGATCTAAGATATTAAAAGGAAAGCTTATGTATGAAAAAAATATTTTTGTCTATCATTTATGGTGAAAGCTTCGTCCTGGCATAGGGATAGCGCGTCTTCCCCATGATCTGGGCGTCCTGGGTGTGAGTCCCGTCTCAGGCATGGTTGTTCTTCCTCTGTGTTCTTTCTACCTGTGAGGTGTGTGGATTTACCCCCTGTAAATAAGGGTTGTGCAAGCGAATGTGACGCATGGAGTAGCTAAGTCGTACTCTTGGCTCTAATTGGCGCTACTAATAAACAAGAGACGCTCACCCGGCTTAAATTGCTGACAGATAACTGTCAGCTGGCTTGTAAAGAGCCGTAAGTCACAAAAACAACACAGCATTTATGATGGAATGATCATACAGATATAAATTCTTTTCTAAAAGCAATTAGGAATTAAAATTCCGGAAATGTTTTTCTAGCTAAACACAAAGGCATCTGTTTTGATCTTAAGTGTCAAAATCTTGTATTCCGATCAATGAGTGTTATCAGTTCAATGAATCAGAATAGGTTTTAATTCAGTTTAAATGCGTACAACATATGCGCTTTGCTCGTAATTGAAGATAACCACTATTTATAGAGCAGATACAAACGCCTCTACGGATGTCAAATTTTTTGTCAAAGCATGATATTTAGGTAATTTCGGTAGCTTATTCGGAAGCCAGTAATTCCAAATTGTTCCCTTTTTTTATTTTTTTGTTTGCTTAATGAAACCGACTTTGATGCTAAAAGGATGACGGTGCTTCTTTTTCGAAGAATAGGAATGATTAAGGCAAAAGTGGAACAAATAACAGGAGGCTTTTAATACACATTTTCATGTTTACATGAATTAAGATAAATATACATAGTTTTAAAGGTTTAACTACTTCTTAGAAAAACCCAAAATTAATTCTGTAATTCGATTATGTATGTAATATATCTTTCTATTGTTCTGTCTATCTCGTTTTTCTGTAATCTCTGTATATACTGTATTTTATCTGCAAAATCTTCTTCATATTAAAATAAGAAAAAATGTTTCGTGTGTTTCTCAAGAATTAATTGCATTCTTTCTGGTTTAAATTAAATTTACATGCAAATAATTCCACAGCCAAAAATTAGATTTCCTCCATTTACAGCTGAAAAATTATTTTCCTATGATACAGGTTTTAAATTACTTGAAAATTTTTATAAATTTCGGCACGGCTAATGTCATTTATTAGCAAATTTTTAATACGCAAGACATTAGTATTAAAATTCCGTTGTATATACAGAGTGTATACAGATGGTTCGTTGTAGATGTGTCAGTTTCACTTGATGTTATCTTCTCTGGCAAAATATATTCTTTTAGATTTCATTCCTTTTTTTTTAGTTTTCACCGGAGAGAAAGCTGCTGTTTTTATACTTTGAAAGGGACGAACATTGCGAACGTCGGCTGTGAAAGGCGGACTAGGTTACCATTTTGGCTATTTCTCAAATAAATATTACCGACTTGAAAAATATTTTTAAAAAATCCTCCTTCATTTCAGATGCCCAAGTCAGTGGGGCATTGAAACAGTAAACAAGCTTCCTTCCATTAAACCTCACCTGCTAACTTGGCTTTCCGAAACGAGCAGAAAATACCTTAATATCTTATTACCTTATACTTTATTATCTAGATTACAAGTGGGTCTTATTAGATTCAAACATCATCATCTGTTACTCGGAGAATAGGCACCAACAGGAATACTCTCAAACATTACGAATTCAATATTTTGTCTCAATTATCCGAATTTTAAATTTCAATACTTACTTTCTTTTTCAAAACTAATTAAATTCATAGAAAATATAGAGAAAGTATAGACATCATGAAAGACATCATTTTTAGGGAAATTATAGATATCATGAAAGACATCATAAATAGAGAAAGTATGGACATCATGAAAGATATTATATAGAGAGAAAGTATAGACATCATGAAAGACATCATATATAGAGAAAGTATAGACATCATGAAAAAATTCGAACTCCAGATGTTGACGAATCTCCAAGTTTTAGACCACCCTAATCTTGAAAAACACATTTTTGGCTACAGCCAAACAGCCAAATCCAACTCTGGGGGGTCTGCCTGTCGTCTGTACGTTCAGAACTAAGTAAACGCGATCCTTTGAAAGCACAATGTATTAAATATATCAAACTTGATATGGGGATTGGTCACTACAAGGGTAGTTTTGTGTCAAACTTTTCTTTCAATCGGTTGAGGTAAACGTATCTGAAACAAAAATTCGGCTTTCGAATACTATGAATGTATGCCAGGAATGAATAGCAAAACCACTCTTCATATTAACACCAAAAATTAATATTTCGTAAGTATTGTAATGCTATGTAAGGTGTTCTATGGCAAGACAAGTTTATTAGAAAGTATGCGAGAAAGTTTTGAAGAAACACGTCCATTTATTTTTCACAAATAAGCTTACTTAGTCTAAATAACTTTTGTGTGTAAATAACTTTTATTTAGACAGAATTTTACTTAGTTTGGCTCAACATGCACACATTTATAATTATTGTGATAAAAAATAACTCCAAACAATCAAACAAAGTAGGGGGAAAATGTTTGGACATAATAATAAAAAGCAACCAATGACAAAAGAACCGATGAGGATTAGTAAGTGTCAGTCTTAAATCGAGTGTATTTTTCACTGAATTAAATTGAGTGCTTCTTCCTATTCCTACTTCATAAAGTAAATCGGTTTAACCAATAAAGCTATCTTATTGCTTTTACATTACTTTCTTTCCAGACCCTATCGTTTGTTTTGAGTCATCTAGTCACTAAATTTTCTTCTGATCTCGATGCATCTAAAAGCATTCGAGTGAATTGAGTTTAAGTCGGAGACATTTTACTTTTATTCTCTCATCAAACTTGACACATTTGATTCCTTGTAGCAAAAAGAAAACAAAAATATTACTTTTACATCCTTTACTAAAAAAAATCGTTTTAAAAAACATGGTCTTTTTTTATTAGCGTGATGGTATGTAAAATGTAATCTTCAATTACACTTCCTGAGAAAAAACCCGTATATACAGTTTTCCATTGCTTATTTTTTACGAAAAATGTATTCTTCTGAATAAAATGAAGATAAAAGCAGTCGTGATAAAAAAAACTTGTTGCTTGTACAAACAAAAGCTTGTTGTTTCGTTATCCATTTGTGGGATCACATATTCACAGAAAGAACAATAACGTTTAGATTTAATTAAAAATTTTGGTGAAGAATAAATTACCTTTGTCGAATACCCTAATAAATAATAAATACAAGACTGTTTTTTCGTTTACTGAGGTAAAAAATAAATCGATTTGCTTTGATGTTTTTAAAGGTATCAAAAAAGTTCCAAAGAATAATAATAAACTACTCAAGGAACTGAGCAGTTTTATATTCAATTGCCACACTCTAATTAAAGATATATTTCATTGATAGGCGCTTTTCGATACGATTTCGTTATAATTTATATTCCCATCTGTATTCTTAGAGCTTTCGCCGTTGTTTATGACAAGCCGATGATTTCTACTTTAATCTTTTCCTCTCTCTAGTTGCCATCATAAATTGGCAAATAAAAGGACTGTAGTTCTAAAATTTTACATTTGTGTATCATTTTTTTCTTATACTTCGCCTTTCTAGTTTACAAAGTATAGTAATTGTAAATAAAATTAAACCACGAATTTGTGATCGATCTCCCAGTTTCAGACATCTCTGTCCGAAAACCAAATTTCCGGAACTATGATTTCAATTCTATAATTCCAAAACACTTTGAAGCAGACAGATAAAACTTGGTTAAAAAATGGTTTTTATCAAATTTTGAAGGAAATCAGTTCAAAGGAAATCTGTCTGTCCAGGTGTCCAAATATAAGTTTGTATGGTAAATATAAAGCAAATAGAATTAGGGAGGTAGAATTTGGTTCACGAATTTAGCATCTAAAGTATAGAAATGAATCAAATTTTTAAAATCAATATGATGTAATGGGATTTCACTCCATTAAGAATATTCAAATACACAAGAAAAAAAATCGATTGCAATAATACGGCTCTACAGTCGATCAAAACCTAATATTTAAAATATTTTATTGAAGGAATCATGATTACCATGATCAATCTATCGAGTTTTACGTAAGAAATTTTATTAAAATTAAATATAGCCAATATTTCGGGCAAAATATTTGTTTGATGTTACAAAACTCAAAATGATTATCAGAGTGAAAACTTTTCATAGTTTTGCTGCTGCATTTCAGAATTAAAGATTAAGTTTGAAAAACAGATTTGGCATTCGAAATTATTTTTCATATTTCTTTTTTTGTACTTCAAAACTGGTTTATTATTAGTTACAAACTCTATGAGAGAACACACACACAAAAAAAAGTGTATAAAATAAGTATTAGTTATATTCAAATGCATAATATATAAAATCAGTGTTAATCAATGTTTTTATACAGATATTATCACTAATGGAAGTTATAATTTACACTACTTCTTCTGCTGCTTTTATCTATTACCGGAAATAATAGGCGTATGATAGCAATTAATTTTTGATTTATTAAAATCTGCTATTGCTATACATATTCGTTTTCTAAAATACAAAAAAACATTTATAATATGAATTAACTAATATTTTCATATTTAATGCTTTTAATTTAAACATGCATTATCTTGTTCTTTAAATGAAAAAACAAAGATCTAATTTCAGTGCAACATTTTTATGTATTACTTTAGTATTCATTGATTCCTTTCATATACATTAGTAACTAATTTAGCAAATTTATGCATTCCAATTGGTCTGTTGAATTGTTATATTAAATTCAACCATTTTCATATGCCACATAAGTAAATATAGTTATGCGTTCATAACAATAGTTATGAATTTATATAAGAATAAATAATCGATTAAATGGTTTCTTTCTCACAACGCATAAGATTTTACTCTTATACCATATTAAACGTTCCACCAAAAAACAGTTTCAAAACAGATAAAAAAAAGGATAATTCTTTTCGAAATCAAATTGTCTCCTTCTTTTAGTTAGTGATGTTTATCTGCTTGTGAAACAAGTTCCTGATTAAATTGAATAATCTCGTTACCACCATCATACGAAAATGCAAGCAAAGTGAAGAATCTTCTCAATCAGAGCGTCGGAACCTCATAATACGTTTAGTCGAGAACTAAAAATTATGTTTTTGAAAAGAAAATGTAACAAAATTCGTGAAGATAACTTAAACAGTCATAAACCTTTCACCTAAGTATCGCCATTAAAAACCAAGCATTTTGGATGTTAAAGAATATATAAATTTTTACCAGAAGCAATTAAGTACCTCATTTGTTCAAATCAGAGGTTACGATTTCGTGCTTCATTGCAATATATATAGTAAGTTAATGGGTTCAAGGTAAAACTCCTTCAATCGTGTCATGCTCCACCCTCCCTTGACTCCTTCCCCTTAGTCTGCTCCATTAGCTGTTCGAATCAAATAGAAATGCAGTGATGACTTCTAATTTGAGAAATGTTGTTCGAAATATTCGTTTAATTGATACCGCAATTAATTGAAATCACTAAATTACCGCAAGCGAACTTCCATCTAAATTATAAATGCTATCTTAACTTTAGGAGTAGTTGAACTCTTTCAAAATAAAAGTGCCAAATTATTAGAGCTCAAATGTTTCATTTTCGGAAAGGAAGCAAGAAATCTTCCATGAAGGCCCTGTCACTGATATAAAAATTTATGAAGATGTACTTGTATTAATATAATCTTCAGACACACAGAGAGAACATAAACATAAGTTTATATCAGGTTTCAGATTTAAATCATATATTTGAATTTGCGTGCACTAAATATAAAAATGAAAATTAGACTGATTCTAAAGGACCAGGGACATATTTTATTCCCTAAGTTGGAAATCAGTATGCCGACGTCTGGCATAGGGGTAGCGCGTCTTCCCCATAATCTGGGCGTCCTGGATTCTAGTCCCGGTTTGGACATGGTTTCTTCCGTTGTTTTATTTGTGAGATGCGTGAATGTGCCCTCCTGTAAAAAGGGGTTGTGCAAGCGAATGAGTGATACGTGAGTAGCAAAGTCGTACTCTTGGCCCTAGTTGGCGCTACTAAACAATTAAGAGACGCTCCCCCGCCGGCTTAAAATCACAGTCTGTAACAGCGGACTTGTCCATGGCAAGTGCCATAAGAAACAATAACAACAGATGATTAATAAAAATATGGGCCAAAGATGCCAGGAAAATATTTATGAGACTATGGCTCTTAAGGTTAAAGAAAATGATGTCGCCATAGTCAAATTTTATTCCATAAACCGGATGTGAGTCTTTAGGATACAGCATAGATAAACTGAAAATCAATAAAAATATGATTATTATATATTTTAATAAAATTTTGATAAGTCGAAAGTTATTTAGGTCAAAAAATGATTCAAAGCACAATTTTGTATCTGCTTCGTTAGAATAGCACATTGTTTCGGACTTCCTCCACTACGTCTGTAAAATCAACGGGTTCACTTACAATGGGTGTATTGTGTAACACAATCAATAGGCGCCAATAACAGATAACGACGTTTATTAACACGAATGCATGAATATACAGACGATAAAATACAACCAAGACGAATACAAGCAATCTCAGTAGCACATTTAAAACAGACAGCAGCTCACTAATAGTAATCGGTAATAAACAACAACCACATTACACGAAGCCGTCAGATAGAACTCAGCAGGAGGAAGGAATCTATGTGCAAATTTTCCACTGTCTCCTCCCTTTTGTTCTATCCAACTGCCAAATCACTAGTTTACAACTAGCTACTCTACACACGACTCGAGGCTGTATCTGTAATAAACTCAAAGATTCGGCATATCACTCAATTCACCAATCCCTTGAGTTCCACTCAACGCGTGAACTTCGCTGGACTGTTCCAACTCATTTCCGTTGACTCGCTAAGCGACTCTATACTAATAGACGATTGCCTTCAGCTTAGACTTCCGGCCTTTTATATTTTCCGGAGCAGGGATAGAAGGTTCTAGAGCAATCAAGCATATCTCAGCTCCGATTGGTCTTATCACCAAAATCCGTAAATATTTTTGCATCATCCAAATGCAGAGCTGATCGTAAAATGGTCTATCTTGTGATGGAACTAACGTGCCGGGAAGTAAAATGACAGATTCCTAACAATATTAATTTACAAAGACAGAAAGGGGAGACAAATCCTTTTCTAACAATTCAAAATGAAATCCCTATTCCAACACGAACAATCTCTTAATTATAGGCAAGTAAAATCGCTTACCTTTATTGTTTTGTTGGAATCTCTTTGCTGACATATTGATGTGGTTGTCTCCATCTGGTTACAGCTGAAAATCTCACATTTCTAATTAGTGGCAGGTTTAGTGATTATGACTTCATTGATACGGGGAACTTATCTTTAAGAAGAAGATTATTTAATAGCTACTTGATTATATGTTACATGATTAAGAATATGTTTACAAATTAGAAGAGAATACAGAAACGCGTCCGTTGGTTTACCGCCAAAAAGAGAGGAAGTAAACAAATCCCTGGTGGCAAGAAGGGAAAGTTCTTTTCAGTCAAAGCTGGTTCCGGTTAAGTCCTTGTTTCCGACAATCCCAAATTTTAGGCAAAAGTTTTTGAAAAAATTTTAGATTAAAAAAAAAGAAAATCCAATCTATATTTCTTTTCGAAAAATTGAAAGTCTCAGTGACACGAACAAATGAAAAAAAAAATCCTTAGTTTGATCAAAATTAATTATTCTATTCTGCAGATCAATCAGACTGATCTTTATCTACAAAGTTTTGATCTGAGAAACCAGACATATAGCAGATTAGACTACTTTCGGGAGCCTGGAGAGTTTATACCTATTAATTTTTTTTCGCATAGTCGAAAGGAATTAAAGTGATCCATCGTGATTATTTAATGTCATCTGGTTAAGAAAGATTAACAAGCTGCCGATTCAGACAGCCCTATCCAGCCCGAACCATACCTAATTTCATTCATAAAGTCCAGTCTAAGGCGAACCATGTTGGAAAAGTGGCAAACGGAATGCGACAATGGAGAAACTGGAAGACTCATCTACCAGCTTCTTCCAAAAGCCACTCAACAACTTACGCCCTGGAGAGGGGAAGAAATTCTCTTCTTCACAGGCCATGGCACATTTCCCACCTACTTAAAAAGGTTCAATTTAACAAACGAACCTTACTGCACCTGCGGCGAAGTGGGGTCACCACTCCACTACGCAACAGAATGCATTTTAACTACATCTTATCACCTAACGAAACCATCAGCTAACCTTCAACAGGCCTGGTTCTCCAGGGTAGCAGATAACTCTCTCAGTAGGGCCAAGATCAGAAAAATGGTTCAATTCCTGCATGAAGAGTCACAGCTGTTCAGATACTCACCGCCACTCCTATAACATCGGAAAACCCATCTCACCACCTGCACGACAAGACTTCCACCCAGGCCCGGAAACTCCAACCACCAACGCAGCGCATCCTCAAGCTCAGACAACTCCATTCAGTCCTGCATAGCCCATGACATCCCTGCTCCAACCCAACCTAAAACCAACCATTCCTGCTCTAACCCAGCCAAGTCAGCTCCTCACCAGTCTAACCGAATTCAGCTCGCCTATTCCAATGCAACCCACTGCAGCCTAAAAATCTTTAACTCAGCCAACTACAACTCAGCCAACATCAGCTCCACATCATCAGCCCAATCACCATTACCTCCACATCATTAGCTTAGCCATCTGTAATTCTCACTCTCCATGTCCACCCAACTGTTTAAATAATCTTTAAGATTATAGTCGCAGGGGCATGGAGAGGTGTTAAGGTTAAGAAAGATTGAAAGTTAATTGCTTTTGTAATTTTCGCTTTCTTTCTTTTCTGATGCATGGATTAGAATAAAAGAGGGATGGATAAAAAAATTGTCTTGAAAGACATGGGTTTAAAACTTTTAAAATTAATAATGAATGTCTTTTTCCCTCGAATTTGTTTGGAGATTTTCTTTGGAAAGGAAAGGTCTTTTCTGGAATATGCTACCATATTTATATGTTATTTGTTTTTTTTTTTAATTGAAAACGTTTTATTCCATTAGAAGCATTCTAATTATATGACTAATTGGAGTTATCGTTTTTCCTCAGATAAAAATGACATTGCCATGAAGATTAACTGTCAAATAGAGTTTTTGTACCTTTAGTTGCATTTTAAATATTATAACAAGCTATTTAATAGGGTTTTTAAATCAATTTATTTAAATTATGTTCATTCAAAGTTTGGCTTTGAATCATTTCCGTTTAAACGACTCTATTCTATTTTATGGATATACTTATGGTTCCTGATACATGGAAGGTTGAGATAAAACTATATAAAATACTTTGTTACATTTCTTATGGGTTATTCATTGTATTCGCTTAGATATATTTTTTCTTCAATCAACTCTCTGTGGTTTCTATTCCAGTTCAGTTTAATTCTTCACTAAAAATTATTGGGGAGAGAATAAGTAATATTTAAGTACCTTCTTATATAATATCGAAAGTATTTAAATTTTTAATAGAAATTTTTTTTAAATTATACATTTCCATTCAATAGCGATTGCTCGAATTGAACAAAAAAAGCAGATCATTCGTCACCGGTAATTGATGCTACCTTTACAATATATATATATATATATATTCCTTCACCGGTGACTTACGTTAGAGAAGGATACTATTAATTATCGATGACTGAGATTTCCCGAAAGGAATTTATTGTGTCAGTCGCTGATAAATGATCTGGCCTGAACGAAAAGTTTATTTGTTCCTGGCGTTCTTCGAACAGAAACCAAGGTTTTAGTCGCAGTGTCTAGAATGTGAATCACAATGACTAAACATGTAAATATTTTTGTCGCAATTTTATAAAGTTTCAATTTAAATTTTAATTGTTCAGTTTATAGAACTTCAGTTCTCATTAGGAGTTTATAATCTCAAACAGGAAAGTGAATGACAATGTTGAGGAAATATTTACCCTTATGATGTCAGTAAGCTTTCAATGTGTTATAAAAAGTTCAATCCATACGACGCAACAGACACGTAACAGACAAAACAACTGTTATTAACATTCGCGATGTTACACTGCATGAACAGAAGGCATGCACTTGTCAGATACCTCTTGCATAGTGCCATCACGCAGATTTTACATTTTGGGCAAATTTTTGAGTAATAACAATGCGTTAATATTCTGTCTGTGTATGCTATAATGGAATAATGGGATGTGTCTATCATGAAAAACTAATTAACTAATTGGAAACTTTCTTCAATACCTGAAATGCACATATGCATAGATGTTTACTTTCTCGTATATGAAGTATGGGAAAACTATTGTAACCGTCAAAAACTTCAAACTCGAGATTCTGATGATCTCCATGTTTCAGACCACTCTGAATCCAAAATCCACAATTTTGGGCATATGACTGTTTGTCTATCCGTCTGTCTACCTATCTGTGACAAAGATGTTTCACAAACACTTTTAACAAGTTGCATGAAATTTGTTATATGGTATTTACATTAAATTTGTAGATTTCTATCAAATTCTGAGCAAAATCCACTAGGAAGATATCCATGTATCCAGCTATAATATAAATTAATACGGTAGCTACAAATTGAAGAACGATATATATAGGTTTCACATCTGTGGCATTCCCTTGAGTTGCGAGTTTGAACTCCGCCGGCCAAGGACTCTCCGTGTGTGTGGTGGCTGGCACACGTATAAATCTGTCGTGGTCACAAAGTCCTCCATGTCGAGAGTAATACCACTCGGGGTACTGGATCTCTGATTCAGGTCTAAATTGCGATATGTGGATGAGTGAATGAAATGCATGAATGAAGTCCGCCCCTTAAAAAGGGTTGTGACATGTGAGTAGCTAAGTCTTACTCTTGGCCCTAGTTGGAGTTGCTGAAAATACAAGAGACACTCCTAAGGCTAAAATCGCTAACGGATAACTGTCAGCGAGCTTGTAAAATGCCATAAGTCACAACACACACACATCTATAGCGTAGATACCTCTCAACCATATCTAAAAAGTGTCTGACCGTCTGTCGATCTTCACGCTCAGAAATATGTAAACATCATAATTCAAAAATTCATTGATTTAAATATATCAGCTTTCGTATTGTATTTTGTGTGCATTTGAGTTTCTCATGAAATTTTCGTTTCAATCGGAAATTTTTTTTCAACTTTCGGGAAAAACGATCCATCTAAAACAAAAATTCGATTTTCAGATACTATTAATCACATACTAGCGATTAATCTCCACAAAAAATGATAAAGATCTCGACAAAGATCACATGAAAAATTCAGTAAAAAAAAATCTCAACAAAAGTTAATATTTCGCAACTATTGTACATGAGTGCCATGCAAAGCGTTCCTTGTAGAAGGTGGGCGAGAAAGCTTTGTGGAAATCACACTAGCTGCTTATTTTCAGAGTCTTGTACCTAGTATTCAGAGTGCTTAGTGTTTTGTCGTATAGCGTTGAAAACCAAGTATGCATTTTGGAGACTATTTGAAATGGATTAAAATCAAAATTTCGCAAAGAACTATATTTGTTACGAAAAGTGACATAACAAATTTCATGCATCTAAAGTGTTAGTTACTGCAGTTACATGCATGCAAATGTAAATATCTACAGATGGACCAATTTAGAAGAAAATTTAATATTAATCTATACTTTTGACTGTTTACTGTTTTCTATCTAGGTCTAATTTTGTAACTAATTTTGTACTTATCGTGTTTACTTGTATTTAAACATCTGTACAGACGATTTTCTCTCAATAAATTTCATTCTAAATTTGATAGAAGCTTTTAATGAGATGTAAAATATACATTCCAAATTTCAATCGCCCAACTCAAAGCGGATTTAATAATGAAATTCAGAGACAAGCAGATATATCTCCAAAAATGTGTTTACCCGACATAGAGCCCCCTAAATGTGTAAATTCGTAAAAATCTCAATTTGAATTTTTTTACGATTAAAATGCTTCCTAATTGTATATTTAATATAAGTAAAATAATTAAATTAAACATTATTTATATGGTTTAATGTCAGAACTCGAGTTATAAAACCGAAGAAAGTATAATATAAAATAGAATCAGGATATAAAAGTCAAAGTAACAAAATGTAAAGTTAAAAACAAATGATTACTATAAACCTACAAAAAAATAAAACCATACAAAGAAATTCTTAACGTTAGGAGCAGAAGTTGCTCAATGTGCAAAAGACCCTGCATCTGAATCACTAAATATGTCTGAACAAAAATAGATTCTATTCTAAACTTAGATAGAACATGATCGATGACTGCGCAACTTTTCATTTAGATGGATTTCCAGTCAATTTTCAGCCGTTGACTGAGGAGGAACGGCGTTTTGTTTACTGATCCCAACGTTAAATAGTCTGAAGTTTCTTTTCTGATTGAAGAAAAATATAAAGTAGAATGGCGTCTAGAAGTAAAAAGTCTCAGACTGTCGGATAAATCAAAGATAAGGGAGTTTGTTGATGGCGGAAAAGAAAAAAAACTCCTCCCCTTTTGTTTAGGAAGTTTTACTTGCGGTGGTATTTAGTTCATGTTCTTTGTCTTCGTTCTCCCGTCTGGGTTGCTAAATCTATAAATTCTTTGATATATATTTTATTGGTTAGATTTCGGTTTGTTAATGCAATCTAATAAAAGCTTCCGAGCTGAAAACCTATGAACCTGGAATATATTGCCACTTTTTTACTTTCTTGTTTTCTAAATATAAAAATAGAAAAACAATTATCAATTATTTATGCCGAGATTTTGAGGAATCTTTACATTTCCGATATCCATGAGTCCGTAAATCCCATTTTTGGAATGATTTATTTCTGTCCGTTTGTTTGTTGGCTTTATGACTTAAACAGATATTGAGTTAGTAGGACCACATTTGATTCTGTTATGAAATTTATCGGGGTTCGTTTGGATAGTGGAAGTTATATGGTGTGAAGAACGCTCAATCACCTAGCGGCAGTAGAAAATAAAACAATTTACACGAAGACACACAGGACAGCACAAAGACGACAACTATATACAGCACAGAAGACGATTATCTTCAGCCGAGACGTGCAGCATACAACAGACTCTACTACAGCCAGTAGCACACAGCTTAGTTCAGCACTAGCTTCACTCCGTCACTGCTCCTCTTATCTCTGGAAGGCAAGTTCTTTACCGTCGGTTCCGACTACGACGACTCCACTGGTCCACGACCACTCTTCTCTGTCGCTTCCGACTACTCAATTCACCACTGGTTCGCCACCAACCAACAGCTGCGGCTGCTTCCTTCTATAGGTCTTAGGAGGCGGGGCTAGAAGCCTCTCAACCAATCAGGAACGTTCGAGGCGTATCTCCCTTCCTAGTGGACGGAACGGGAAAATTCTCGATGTTTCGGGTATAATCTATTTTGGCGCCAAAGTCGCCAAATTCGTTGCCAAGTCGCCAAATGGTCGCCAAGTTTGTCTCCAAGCTCTGGGACCTCCTATGGAACCAACTATGCTGGGAAGTAGCATCACAGGTTCGTAACAATACGTATACATTAATGCTGTAGATTTCCAGAAAAACATGAAAACGTATTCATATGAAATTTTGTACATTCATTTATTATCATAATTATAGACGTACATTAATTTTGGGCCAAATCTGCAAAATTGGTCATCACTTATTGGGCAAAATATTCATGTGCATATGAAAGTGATAACTCAACAAAAATAAATAGAATGGATTTGCGTGCACAGCTAAAATTATTGATTTATGTCAAAATTATATCAAATTATTTGAAAGAAAGAAGTTGAAGATACATATTTGGTTCTCTTCATTATATTATGGAACATTAAATGCGTCACTATTCATGGAAAATTAAGGAAGAGGGTCACTCTTTTTTGGGGATTGCCGTGACTGTAAGTGATCTGCTACCCCCCTTTCTGCAGGCCCCAGATCCATTGTAAGCTCAGATAATACAGAAGATAATTGTTGTTAGATTTCCTAAGCATATGAGAAAATTTAGGAGTAAACACTTTTTTTAGTTTTCTGCGTACTATAAAAACAAAGCAGAGATCAAATCAGATTTGACATTTGGAATCAAATCCATCTCGAGATTGGTAATTTATTCGTGATATTGTCAAGTTTCACCGAAAGAAACAAACACAAAAAATAAAGATTAAAAATAATTATAAATATGAAATCTAGAAAAAAAATTACTATAAGAATTTGTCAAGAAAATTTAATTATTCAAATTCCAGACAATAAGTAACTATTTAGAAAAAATATTTCTTGGGACATTTGGAACCAAATTAATCTCGAAATTGCAAATTTATATGTAATATTGTCAAATTTCATTTGAAAACGCAGTAAGAATATAGAAAATAATTATAATGATGAAGTCTTAAAAGTAATTACTATAAGAATTCGTCAAAAAAATTTAATTATTCAAATTTCAAACAATAAGCCCCAATATGAAAAAAAAGGATATTTCTTAGGTTTTTTTACTTAACGTATCAAAAGAATATTTAAGAAGACCACATAAATGCATTTTATCACTTTTTTATATTAAATAGAATAATAATATTAATTTTAAATAGAATAATAATATTAATTTTAAATAGAATAATAATAAGCAAGATGTCTATAATTAATTTACCATTATTCAGAGATGTTTACAGCCATAATTTTTCATAAGAAAAGAGTGAAACTTTTGAATAACTTAACCTAAGAATTAAGTGAGACATTCAGCAAATAACAAATCTTTCCCAAGTATGTGCACCATATCTAGGTTTGCCTTGAAAATCCTTAATTCTATTGTAAATCAATTTTTGACAAACAAGCAGCGTCTTTAACTTTCAATTCATTTGTTATTTTACTGAATATTTGAACAATGATGATGCCTATTTGAAATTTCTTCAAAGATTAAAAAATTTCGCAAAGCAACTGATGTGGAATCAGTGTATGGCTAAAGCAATTTGACAAAAAAATGGTTCTATCTCATGCCATTAAACGGCTAAATCAAAGCCATTGTAAATGACAAGTAAACTGTAAATAAATCCACCATGAATATTTGTAAATTCTATAAATGCAGCTTCATAAATAATTTGTTAATATATTAAAATCAGTCTCCATGGAAAGTAGACACACACAAGCACAAAAATGAGAAACTAAATGATGGAATGTTAAAAATAGCCGCCATTTTGAAACGGAGCATAAAAATAAAATTCCTTACACATTACCTCGTTTCTCATTACTTCTAAGTATATTTATGTTAAATCCAAGGAAATCGCTTATGATTTTGCAACAAACAGATTAGTTGGCAAACAGATAACATGAAATAAAACCCCAATCCGTTCGGCCAAAAATAAGAATTCTTTGAAATTTGAACAAACAAAAATACGATTTTATCAGCAGAAAATGGTTGCTTATAAAAATCTATAGGTGAAATCAAATATCTGTATGAATGTAAGGTTCACGCGCAATTTATCCTTATTAAATTGGAATTCTATAACATATTTTAATTTCTCTATATTGAAATGTTTAACAATCTCTTTTGTGTGATATTTAGTTTAATTGTTTTCCAACTGACTTTAACTTTCTATGCTTTTTTAATTTATTTTTTGATATTCGAACACTTAAAAAAGAAAGAAAACATTTGTTTCCCATATTTTTAAAACATTGATAATTGTATGTTTCTTATTTTTTAGTTTATATTTTTATTATTTTCTTGTTTTCTAATCTGTAATGTATTTCGTAATTCAATATCACTTTTAATACTGAACATTATATTCTGTAATTTGTATTATAATATTACTATTTCAACAAACAAATATTTTAAATCTTAACTTTATATAATCTTTTCTTAAATTTTTACTTTAGAAATACTATGAATCTACTAGAAATCAAAATCTTCAAGTTCTCTTAATGCTTTGAAAAGTCAATGTTTGAACACTAATGGAAATTTAAATGGTTATAAGGTTTAGAAATTTCAGGTTTTTCATTGCCATCTGGGGCATATAATTGTATTGTAATACATTTTAGAAGGCTGTGCATGGGAAAATTAGTAAATATCGATTTCAAAATTCTATTTTTCGAAGCAGAAAACTTTCAACATAATAGAAATCAAATCAGATAAAAGAAATCGTAAAATTAAAAAAGTCTGCATTTTGCAGTATTGAAGTTCTTATATTTTACAATACTTTAAAGTGTATATCTATGTTGTAGGGACAAAAAAATCAAAATAATTTATTATATAAATAAAGTATAACAATTTATAATATTCTTAATAATAAATAATAATTTGGGTTTGGAATGGAAAATAATAAATAATAACTTGGATTTCGAATGAAAATTTCATTTTATACATTTGTCAAAGCAATAGAATTATTTTAATCTTAATATTTGATTGGTTTTTGAGTTTCGAATAAGAAATTCTAAGAATCTTTCATTTTTGAAATTTTTTTTGTATCAAAATTTTCTTTTTAAGCCCTTATTTTACCTTCAACTTTTAAATAATTTCTTCAAAAAGACATTTCTTGAATACAACAAAAGCTTGTCACTTAAAAAAAATTCTAGGTAATCTATCATGTTTCCCTAAAATCAGGAAACTTCGAAACAGTGTATTTAATTGGAAATATTTATTTTCCCCCATTGTATTCATTTTTTTCCCTAACTTCTAAAATGAATTATTCATTAGGAGTCTAGACAGTCTTACAAGACACATAAATCCAAAGAACGATTACCAAAAAAGCGATTAACTTAGTCTCAGTGCAAATGCAATGTCTCCATAAAATTCATGTACAGTGCCAAATAATTGTTACTTTTGAAAGCGTTATTTGATAGATGGACTTTTTTAGAATGATGAGAGAGTCGATCGCCTGAAAGCATTGTGTTTAGAAATTTAATTTAAATGGGCTTATTTTAGAGAATCAGCATTCATTCATGGTGGACTACAGGAGAAAATCAATAAAAAAAATTTTATTGCGTACTTTCTAGTTAAAATCTATAGTCTCAAATCGATAAACTTAACAGCTCAAAAATTGTTTGAAACTTTATTTTATGTCTTACTCTAAAGATTCAGGACAAATTTCTAAATAAGAAATTTGAAAGCTACTTCCAGTTGAAATGTTGCTTTAAATTTAGGAAAAATTAAGTTACGTTGTTTCGGTCAATAAAAATGATGATGGAAAATCTCTAAAGAGAATTTTTATAAAATCCAGCAGTATTATTAATCATATTTAGTTAAATATGCCTTTATATCCTAACACACTGTTAAACTGGGGGGAGTGGTCTCCAAAAAACTTTCTCGCAATATGTCTAATGAAAGTGTTATTCCATAAAATGCCTTGCAAGGCATTGGCGTACAATAGTTGCGAAATTTTAACCTTTGGCGTGAAGTTAGTAATTTAATTGAATCTATTGTGTTATTCTTGTCGAGTTTTATCGGTATTGATTCTTAGAATGCGATTAAAAGTTTAAAAAATGGAATTTCTGTTTTAGACATGTTTTTCTCGGCCGATTGGAACAAAAAATTTTGACTCAAAACAGTACTTATAGTCACAAACTCCCATACCATGTTTGATATATTTAAGCAATTGCGTTTTTGAATGATCGCGATTACATGCATGCGAAAGTACAGACCGACAGACGGTCAACACCTTTTGGATTTGGCTCAAGATTTGTCAGATATCTACACTGAAAAAAATCTTTGTTCCAAATTTTATCTATCTAGCCTTATTCGTTTTGTAATTAGCGTGTTAACTTATATTCGAACAGCCGGACTTCCTTACAGAACTTCTGGTGTAAAGTCCATATATTAAACATTTTTCTACGTTTTACAGGCAAAAAAAAGGCAAGGGTATATATATATATATATATATATATATATATATATATATATATATAAGTTTAGAATATATTGTCTACTTTTTCTTTATTTCAAATCTCAAAGATAATTTCAGTTTAGTGACACATCAGTCTTTCCTAGCTAAAAAAATATTTTAGCTTATCAGCCATGATGCCATTCTAAATTAAGTAATAATAAGTAATAAAATATTTCTGTCTGTCATAACATGATAACGAAATATTGGTTAGGTTTGTAATATGAATTATAATAATGCACATATTCTAATTTTTAAACCAAAATTGTGATGTTTGCTGGTCACACCAAAAGTGATTTGAAAACACTGATTATATGTTATGTTTACTTATTAGATATATTCTCCAAAGTTTTTTCATAATTCATAATTTCTGAAAAGATTTCTTCATAAAACCGATTGAATTTTATTTCTAAACTTGTTCATTGGGAAGTTATATAGATTTGTATAATTGTATAATGCATGTTTCAGTGTCATTTTGCGTCTTTAAATGTAATTTACTCAAATTCTAAATTTTGGCAGAATTTTCTTGACGAAAGCATTACAAATTAAAATCTAATGCACACCCTTTGTTCACTTTTGATATAATAATTTCTCAATATGTTCTGCAGTTGCTGAATTAGAGAATTAATAATCCTTTCATTTGAAAGTGTTCTATAGCGAAAAAAAGTGAAAGTTTCATATTATATTTCAGAACCCTAATGTTTAAATATTGGATAGAAATAGGGCTCCATTTTTATTTCACGAATTAGGAAATATATTCATTTATTAGCAAAATTTTGAACAAATATTCTGATAAATTATTAAACTCGAAGGTTTTTGCCTTATAACTATTTCCAGTAAAAAAAAAATCCAGTTTTTTTTTTTTTTTTTTTTTGACATTTAACAGACATTTTTTGGTTTCATTGATGTTTTTCCAATCTATTTTATGCTTTTATTAAAAATATAGATTATTTATATATAAAATTACACTCTTTCTTTAAGTATCAAATCACAACAATTTTCATTTTTGACTCATTAAATCTTTTAAAAACTTATTTATTATTTAAACTTATATATTTTTAATCATCATTTTACTACTCGTTGGCAAATGATTCTCAGTTTGGAAAAAATAATTTCAATATAAATTTAAAATATTGTTTATGTTTTTTGTAATGCTGATTTGAAACACCCCGAGTCAAAGACACACATTTTAAAAATTATATTTTCTGTTTGTAAACGCAATAACTCCAAACTGTTTTCAGCTAGGAGAGTGAAATTTGGTACATGATCTTCACATCACTTTTTTATATTTCTATCCTATTTTAAACGATATTTATTCTCAATAATCTTTCTGTCTCGCCATCCGAAAAGAAGTGGATACAAAAGAAGAACAATTACAAAATATAAATAGCTAGATGGTATACAATTTAGTTTTATGTTTTTAGTATCTAAAATATCAATACGTATTCCATTTTTAAGCAAATATTTCAAGGGATTGGCTGTATGACATTCGTATTTCCGGATGCATCTAAACCTAAAAATTCGACAATGCAGTGACTTTGATAAATGAAATTCAGTACACAATTTTAAAATTTAAGTATAAATTTAGATTAAAATTTTAACCAAATTTGTTAAAGGGTTGACCTTCTCTCAGTCTGGACTTTCGCGTCCATGTAAAACCGGTAACTCGAAAATAAACTGCCAAATATATGTTATTTCTTGTTGCTGTTTCTTATGGCATTTGCCATTGACAAGGCCGCTGTTCGAAGACAGCGATTTTAAGCCGGAGGGAGAGCGTCACTTATCTTTATAGTAGCACCAACTAGGGCCAAGAGTACGACTTAGCTACTCACGCATCACTCATTCGCTTGCATAACCCCTTTTTACAGGGGGGCACATTCACACACCTCACAGATAGAACAACGGAAGAACAACCATGTCCAAACCAGAACTCGAACTCGGGACGCCCAGATCACGGGGAAGACGCACTACGCCTATGCAAGGACGCCGGTGCCAAATATATAAAATTTAGTATATAATTTTCTCCCTAAAGGTTTAGTTCCGTGCCAAATTTTGGTTTCAATCAATCAAAAAACGGTGTGCAAAATGCATATTAATTTTTATCCTCGTTATATTACTAAACACAAACCGCTCCTATGCGAACTCAGAAATTAAATATTTGTGCATTCACGGTGTTTACGGCCTTGCCTAAATTTTATAATTTTATCACGTACATAATTTTCGTGTTTGCACTTCATATACTATTTGGTACGAATTTACCATAAGTTAAGCTGGTTCATTCAATTTTTTAATAAGTGGACTGTATTCTTTTAAAAATCAAACGACAATTTGAAAGCCAACTTTTTATTTCATCGAGGTGCAACGACCCCGCAACGAACTCCTCAGTACGAAACTGTTTTTCAAACTGACCCCATGTCAGCAGGGTTACAATAATTTTATCGCTGAAGCCAAGTCAGCGTAGGTTTGCTACATTCCTTACAAAATGCGCCAACAAGGCGGTAACATTCCGCCCCGCGTTGCGTGTTTATGCAACACAAGTTACAATTCAGGATTCAAAGTTATAATCCACAATATACAACAATTTTTTTTTTCTTCGATTTCAAACATGAAAATATATATAACAAAAAAAGACATAGAAATATAAATAAGTATAAAGCATGAATGTACAATTAAATATGTAAAAATAGAAAATAAACATTTGAATATGTACAGAATAATATACAGTTTTTTTATGTACAAATTAGAAAATCAAGTCTGAATGGGTAGGAGGCAAATTTTAGATATTGGTCTTTTAAAATGACCATTTTTAGTTTTGACAATTACAACACGAATTGTGCCGTCCTGTCCGGGAATAACTTGGCTTATTCTTCCAAGACACCATTTAAAAGGTGGAAGGTTATCCTCCTTTAGTATAACCATATCATTTTCCTTAATATTATTTTTTGAAAATCGCCATTTTTTTCGGTCTTGCAAATGATTTAGATAGTCAATCGACCAGCGTTTCCAGATTTGTTCTACTATTTTTGTCAGTCTTTGCCAACGGGTTAATTTACTGTCTAGTTCATTTATTACTGAAGGCTCTGGGATAGAATTTATGGGCCTGCCTATTAAAAAATGGCCTGGAGTTAATGGTTCTAAATCCGAAGCATCGGAAGATAAAGGTGAGATAGGTCTTGAGTTTAGGATGCCTTCTATTTGAGTAATAACAGTTAAAAACTCCTCATAAAATAATTTTGCATCAGCAACAGTTCTTTTTAGATGATGCTTGAAGGACTTAACTCCAGACTCCCAGAGTCCTCCGAAATTAGGGGCCCGAGGGGGAAGAAATTTCCAGGAGATATTTTCCATTGCCAAAAACCTTGATAAATTTTCATCAGGAAAATTAACAAGTGAAGCGAGTTTTTTCAATTCTTTGTTGGCTCCTATAAAGGTTTTACTATTATCACTAAATAAAGTTGAGCATTTCCCTCGACGTGAGAAGAATCTTTTCAAGCAAGCAATAAATGCTTGTGATGTCAAGTCAAAAACTATTTCAAGATGTATAGCCTTAGTAACTAGGCAAACGAAAATAGCTACATACACCTTATGTAAATTACCCTTTCTTTGATTTTTGTACCTTATGAAAAATGGACCGCAAAAGTCTACACCTGTGTTAGAAAATACAGGGTTGGGATTTACTCGCTCTGGAGATAAATTCCCCATTAATTGGTCTAAGGGAGTAGGTTTGCACCTAAAACAAGTTATACAGTTGTGCACAACCTTTCTTGCGATATTTTTGCCTCCAATGGGCCAAAATTCTTGCCGAACAAAATGTAATAGTGATTGAGGTCCTGCGTAAAAGTTCCTTAAGTGATAATACTGGAAAATTAGAGTGGTAATTTTGTGCTTTTTAGGCAGTATTATCTGATGTTTATGATTATAACTAACATCTGCATGAACCAATCTACCACCTACTCTTAACAAATTGTCTGCATCTAAAAAAGCATTTAAATGACTTATAGGACCCTTCTTCAAAGTTACTCTGTTTTTTAGGGCCTTTATCTCTTTATAAAATTCACTTACCTGAATAATCTCCATTAATTTCCTTTTTGCTCTTTCCAATCCACTATTTGTGATTGGACCGGTAATTTTTGTTTTATTCTTAATATTGAATAAAAACCTGCAAATAAAACTAAATACACGATTTAATTTTACATAGTCATTACTTATGGCTAAAAAATCCTCAAGAAATGAAATATTATTTACAGAAGATAAACTAATGTTTGACTGTGATTTCAGTTCAGTCAGATATTGTTCATCTGAAATTGCAGACTCATCAAGTTCAACACTAGAATAATTTTTAGAATCCAGTAAATAGTCAGGACCACGCCACCATAAGTCGTTGGTTAAGAGTTCATGAGGGTTCAAACCTCTAGATATTACATCAGCAGGATTCAGTTGGGAAGAAATATGTTTCCACTGGAAGTTTTCTGTGAGAGTTTGTATCTTTGATACTCGAGTAGCGACAAAAGTTTTTAGTTTATATGGAGGTGTCTTTATCCAGGCAAGTGCAATTGTTGAATCGGTGTAACAGATTGTTTCACTGATTAGCATCTGAAGAGAAGGACGAATTCCTTCTATCAACTGCGACAGAAGGAGACACGCTGACAACTCCAAACGAGGGATCGAAATGACTTTAATGGGAGCAACTCTTGATTTACTGGCAATAAGTTTATTAACAGCTGTGCCATCTTCCATAATAGATTTCATGTAAACTACCGCTCCGAAAGCAGCTTCAGAAGCATCAGCATAACCTACTATAACAGTTCTTTCATAAGATTCTGTCAAGATATGTCTAGGAACTTTGAGATTTTCAATTACTTTCAAAGATGTCACAAAATTCGACCATTCTGGCTGAATTGACTGAGGGAGAGTATCTTCCCAGTTCAATTGTTGGATCCATAATTTTTGCATGAAAATTTTGGCCTTTGTGATAACAGGACCAACGAGACCTAATGGATCATACAAACGAGCGATAACTGACAACACGTCTCTTTTAGTGTAGAAAAGCTTGATCTTTAAGTTTACCTTAAAGAGAAAATAATCTTCTTTTGGTTGCCAATTCAGACCCAAAGCTTTTATTGAAGAATGTCGATCAACGAGAAAATATTGTTGGTTAGTTTCCTCAGAGCTATTATTTATGAGTTCAGTGGAATTTGAAGTCCATTTATGAAGCTCCATGCCACAAGTTTGCAGCATTTGTATCAACTGCCTTTGTAATTCCTGGGCTGCTTCTAAAGTAGTAGCACCCGAGACGAAATCGTCCATATACACATCTGTTAGTGTAACTTGTGAAGCTAACGGAAATTTTTTCGCTTCATCCAAAGCGAGTTGCTTCAAACAACGAATGGCCAAAAATGGAGCCGATTTTGTGCCGTAAGTGACAGTGTTAAGGTGATAAGTAGTTGGAGACTCATTCATATTATCCTTCCATAATATTTTTAGCAGATTTCTCTGTGATTCATCAATTAATATTTGACGGTACATCTTCTTAATATCTGCCGTAAATGCGTATTTATAAGTCCTAAATCTAGTCATTATTTCAAAAATATTTTCTTTCACTGCACCGGCAAGAAGCAAATCATTTAAACTTTGTCCCGATGTACTAGGGGCACTGGCATTAAATACAACCCTTAATTTTGTGGTTGAGTTTTCAGGTTTATAAACTCCATGATGCGGCAAATAATAAGATCCTTCACAAAGGTCATTATTCACTTTTTCCATATGACCCAAACTTTCATATTCTGCAATAAATTCCTTATATAAATTTTTCATCATGGGATTCTTATGCAATCGCTTAACTGTTTGGTTAAGTCTAACGTTGGCTAAGGCTTTAGAATCACCCAAAAAACCTTCTTTCATCGGCATTTTAACTACGAATCGACCATCCTTATTTCTGGTGTGGGTTTCTTTAAAATGAGCCTCGCAAAACTCTTCTTCACTACTAAGAATAGTATTTTCTTCACTAATATTTTCCACTAACCAGAATTTTTTGATTACTTTTTCTATATTTTCATTTCGAGAAACTAAAGTACATAAATTAGTAGATGGCTCCTGATTGTTTGTATTTACATAGCCACCAGCGACATAACCAAATACAGTATTTTGAAATATTAATGAATTTAGAGATGAACGTATTTGTTCACCCTTAACAATTTCAAAGAAGGTTTCAGCACCCAAAAGGGCATCGATTTTGGAACTCCGTGTAAATTCCGGATCACCAAGCATAACCTGTGGAATTTCTAAATTCTCTAAATTAACATTTGTTGCCGGAACCATATCCGTAATTTTATCTATTACAAAAAAGGTTTGTGATAAACAGAAAGACCCATTAGAATTGGCGATATTAGCAACAGCCTCGTATTCAATCGAAGTAGAAATTCCTCCCAATCCAGAAACCGATGTATTTATTTTTTGTTTTCGCAAATTCGCATTGTCAGCAAACTGCTTTGTTACAAAATTTGCCTGAGAAGCACTATCTAGTATTACTCTAGCCCTCGAGAAGTGGCCATAAATATTTTGAATAAGTACTATTGCAGTTGGAAGTAGAACGCTTTTATTTTTTATAAGTAAGCAGGCAGAGGAAGTACGCTGTGAATCGGCCAAGGTCACATCTTTGGGGGAGAAATCAGTCCTCGGCTCCGAAGGAATTGCTTCGGAATGAGTAACATTTTCTCCTTCGCTCGAAGGTTTGCAATGTCTGTGCAAGAGATAATTATGATTACCATTGCAGCTGTTACACAAGTACTTAGATTGGCGACAAAAGGCTAATTTGTGCCCTGGTTTTAAGCACAACACACACAGAGAGAGTTTCTTAACCATATTAAAACGTTCCACAGCATTTAAATCAAGAAAACCTTTGCATTTATAGATAGGATGATTTGCTGGTAGACGACAAACAGGACACTTTGATGAAGTGTCATTTACCTTTGTTACTAAAGTACGTGGTTTAGAACTTTGGGAAATAAATTTCGATTTTGGTGGTTGAACGATATTACTTTGCAAATTTTCTAAAATTTGACATCTTTTTTCAATAAATTTTATGAAGGTTTCCCCATCAGTTAGCTCATTTGACGTCAAAGTCATTTCAAATTGTTTACGCGATTCTTTATCCAATTTCTGCATAATAATATTAATCAACATAGCTTCACTTAGTTTATCCAAATCTAAATCCAATAATTTTAGAGCTCTTAAATGTTTATGTAATTGATCAACTAATGATCTTAAATCTTTGGCACTTTCATTGTGCAACTTTTCAATCGAAAATATTTCATTAATGTGAGTATTAACAATAAGTCTTTTATTATCAAATCTGTCTTCCAAAGCTTTCAATAAGGAATGAAATGTATCGTCATTCGATATCATCCGAGCCGCACTTCCAACTAAGCATGATTGTAAATAATAAAGCTTTTGCGACTCTGAAAGCTGTTTGTTAGAAGAAATTAACGAATCAAATTGAGCTTTAAAAATGTTCCATTCCTCAAAATTACCCGAAAATTTTGGTAATGGGATTTCTGGCAGCTTGATATTAACATCATTAGATTTATTAATTTTTGCATTCCCATTTTCATGCATGCAATTATTAAAAAGTTTTTTCAAGCTTACCTCCAATTTTAGGAGATCCGAGTCGATATCCTCGAAGCTATTTTCAATTTCCACTAAATCTTCATCTCTTTTCACAACTTTGTAGTAGTCTTGTCTTAAAGGTTCAAACTGTTGATTTAATTTACGCTCTTTATCCAACTTGACTTCAATTTCTTCTATTTCAACATCCTCTAACTGCTGATCCTTTATTGACGCTAATAGTCTAGTTATTTGCGCCTTGATTCCACCACGAGTCCTATTTAACGAAGTAATGTCTTTCTCCATTATTATTTACTATTCAAATCGAAATTTAATTAAAATTCAAACTCCGGCTCGACGGACCAAAATTTTATGGTACGAATTTACCATAAGTTAAGCTGGTTCATTCAATTTTTTTTAATAAGTGGGCTGTATTCTTTTAAAAATCAAACGACAATTTGAAAGCCAACTTTTTATTTCATCGAGGTGCAACGACCCCGCAACGAACTCCTCAGTACGAAACTGTTTTTCAAACTGACCCCATGTCAGCAGGGTTACAATAATTTTATCGCTGAAGCCAAGTCAGCGTAGGTTTGCTACATTCCTTACAAAATGCGCCAACAAGGCGGTAACACTATTGAATCCTATTAATTATATTTATAGAATTAATTTTGACACAATAATGTTTTAAACAAAAACGTTTTTACATTTCTAAGATCAAAACTAATCTACTGCTTGTTTCAGGATCCTGAAACTAGTACTTTTCGATGATTATACTTCGCTAAGGGATAGCATGTTGAAAGAGGAAGAGGAGCAGCTATTGCGATTCCTAATTCCGCAACTAATCTGAATTTACCCTTTTGCTAAATGCCAAAATCCCCTTTCTTCCTTTTCTCTTTTTGGACTAATTAAACGTATCTTGACGCATGCACAAAAGAGCATAGGGTTCTCTATTCCGAAAAAAATTATTATTTTTACTAAATTTTTCGATTATATTAGGTTTTTCGGTTTACTTGGTGTTATTTTTTTTTTCTAAATAGGATTAATCGAAGCCATACACAGCATAAAAATGTATATTCTATAATTTTTCAGTGTGGCATTGATTGTTTCATACAGCATAAAATACAATCTTTTATATCGCCTTTTGTATTGGAAATACAGGGCGTCGCACAAGGTATGCAGCGTCTAATTTTTACAGATTCGGATCGAACACGTCATGTATTTTGATGTATAGCATGCGGGTTCCCCGAATATAGCGTCATAGTCTGATTAAGGTGTGAAGCGTGTGTCATGAAATACATGGTCTAGTCTAGGAAGTCTAAGTCTAGTCATAGTCCAATTACATGAAGAATGTTAGTTACGAATCAGATACATACGACGATTGCACATCATGGAAGCTTCCCTAAGTGATTATGGAAATTTGTGGCAATCAGTGATAGGAAAGTCGCATCAGTAAGTGAATATCAAATTCTTATGCGGCTCTGTTCCCTTACAAAATTCAAATCAATCACCATTGATCAATGTGGATGGTTTAAGGAGATTTGATTTTGCAGGAACGATGATTAATCAGGTTGAATGTGGCGAAATTGATTTTAATCGGATCTGGTTCAGTGACGAGGCGCATTTCCACTTCCACGGATATGGTTAACAAACAAATCAGGAGGTTTGGGGCCACTGAAAATCTTGATCATGCAATAGTTCGGCCACTACACCCACTTAAACTCACAGTTTGATGTGCGTTATCTGCTGAAGAAGTCATTGGTCCAGTTTTTTTTTATCGAAAATGTCACCAGTGAAACTTATTTTGACGTCTTGAATAATGGTCTCATCCCATTCTTGCATGGCGTAAACAAGATAAGCGATATTGATTTGTGTAAGTAGGTGCTGGACCTCACCGTACTCAGCAAAACTTCTATCTCTTAGCGAAACATTTTCACGATAGACTGATCGGGTTGAATTGCGTTATGAGAACAGACAATGGTATAGAGTGGCTATCTTATTCGCCGGATCTTAACCGTTGCGAATTTTTGAAGGAGAAATCTGAAAGATACAGTGTATCTCACACAGACCTCAACATTGGACGGCTTGAGAGCTGCAATTAAAACCGAGGGCAAGGAAATTGGGACAGCTGTTTTGCAAAAAACAGTTGCGAACTTTTACTCCAGACTTCATCATGTCATTTGTTCGAACTGCCAGCATTTCAAAAATCTATTGTATTGAAAGTTCTCAATAAACATTGATTTTCACTTAGTTATTTTTTTTCCACATTTCTTGAAGTTTTCATGCCCCAAGCTTCACACCTTAATTAGACTATGAAGCTATATTCGGGGAACCCCCATGCTATACATCAAAATACTCGTCTTGACGTGTTCGATCCGAATCTGTAAGTATTAATGGCTGCATATCTTATGAAGACACCCTGTACATGCCTAACGATTTAGACTAGCTGATTTAGACGATAAGTGCTGGAACACAATTAGAATATTAAATACGCTTACACATAGAGTAATTAAAATTTTCATGTATTCAAGCTTGTTATTGACTCTATATCAAATAAATACCTATTACCATTTCCTAAGTAATTTAATTAGAATCTTTCTAGAATTGAACTTCAATAATCAAATAATTAAATGTTTCTCACAATCTTTTTGCCAAGCAAAATTTTGCTCTTTTTAAAAATAAAAGCATACTGTTTGAGAGTTGAAATTTTTAATATTTTACTAAAAGTGCGTCATTCTAAGCACATAAGCAATTTTAAATATTTATAAAAAAACATTTTTATGAATAATTAAAATACACTGACTTTTCCTACATCTATTACTATCTGTTGCTCGGAATTTTCCTGTTGCATCCATTGTTTAAATAATACATGTGGACATCACTGCATTCAGATTTACGAAAATACGTTTTTTTCCTCATTCATCTCTTAAAGCAAAAGTTCATTAATTATAATGTATCATTGATTCAAATATGGCATTGCTGTGTTGTTATGGTAACAGAAGCGGATCGTTTGCTAGAATATAGTGGAAATCAAACAAGCCACAAACAAATGATTTCTTTCATTAAAAAATTTGCCGGAAATAAAAGAATTTTTTTTTTATCAGATGCGTATATTTTTATTTCCTAGTAACGAGCTATTAGTTAAGTTTAATTTTTCTTCTCAAAGTCTGAGGAAAAATAATGAAGTATGCTTACGGAAATTTTTTGAAACAAAAAAGATTCTAATAAGTTCGTTCTTAAAATTGTTATTCCAGTATGAAGGATAAAATACCAAATATTGATTCTTCATTTCTTTTCAAATGTAAAATGCAATGCAAAGAAAAAGAAATGTAATCGATAAAAAATTGAATCTGAAGAACTTGATGAGATTCTACGTTTTAGTCTTCCTAGAGTTCTAGAAAACCATATTGGAGCTTCGTCTATAGTCTAGTATCAAGATAATTTTATGATAATTTAAAAAAAAAATTTGGTACCTCATTACTATTATACTGTACTCACTGTAGATTTCTATGAAATGTTAGGTAATATATGATATCAGGTCAAACCTGTGGGTAGTTTTCGATGAGGATTTAAATTGTGGTACACAAGCAAAACTTATACAAAGAAGTATATCTAAACGGTGAAAATATGTTTGCAATTTTCTTTTTCTTACATTATTTTCTATCTTATTATAAATTACCTTTCTCTATTACTAGTTCAGGCTTTGATCTTCAAGTTTATATTTTTGTCTAGTTGTCAAATAGCGTTATATGGAAATGCGAGCAAAAATAATAATTTTCGGGTAGCCTTTGCAATTATACACTACTTTTTAGACTTATTAACCAGCCGTATTTCATTTTCGCAAAAATGGAATTTTGCAATTAAATTTTCCAAATTTTCTGATGTGCTATGTATTTTTATGTATTTGTAAACAATGCACGATTATAATACTTTTACGATTAAATTATCTGTCAATCATTTAATTTAATTAATTTTTGATTTCATAAGAATGACACCATCTCATACTGAGTTTCAGAAAAGAAATAAAATTCATAATATTAATATCACTGCATTATAAATCAGAACTGAAAAAAAAAACTAAAAAGTTTTTTAAAAATATATTTTTTTTTATAGTAAAATCACTGAAATCGAAAATTTCTGTCCATTTGCTCTTGCGTCATGTGTAGAAAAACGTGTCATTTTAAAACTTCTATCCTGTACGAATTTTCGCTGCCATTTAAAATAAAAATAAATGATAAATTTCAAAAGTATCTTCCTTTTGGCTTAGTTAAAAAGTTTAAGTATTTTTCCCAAATTGCTCAAGTTTTACACAGTGTTATTTTTCCTCTTTATAGCTACAAATTCTAAAAAGTTTATTTTTCTTATATCATAAATTATTAATCATTATGTTAATTTCAGTTGCGATTACAAAATATTATTTTATTATTCGTAGTATTAGTTGTACATTTATATATTTATATTCATCAATCAGATACAATCCTGAAATGTGTTGCAATTTTCACCTTCAATAATTGTTTGCACCTTAGATCCTGTACGAATTTGCAACTTTGCACCAAAGGTAGAAGGAAATTTTTAAGAAGAGGTATTAGGAGATCAGGTTATAAAATGCTTTAATAGTTACTTTCCCCCCATCCCTTTAAAGCAACTAACTGAGAAATTCTCTTGACAAATTGCTGTGAAAGGTTTTCCAGGTTGTGAACTCTACCTGGTCAATAGAGGTGAAGTAGGGAACAGTGGAAGCATCACACAATACATCTCCTCCACCTTCAAAGGAAAGAATGAAAAATTCCTTATATTCAAAAGAAGGAGATAAAGTTTATGTTGTTCCAAAAGCTACTGTACCACTTTTAATGAATTAAGACAGGTTATTCGCTCAGCGTTATTTTCTCCAACACTGAGAGAAACAAAAATTGCACAATGAAATGCAAAAGCTGAAAAAAGAACATGTACAGGTAACAGCAAATAAAGTTCTAATGGGTGATTACAGTCAGTCTTTCATTTCAGAGCATAAAATGAAGAAAGCATGCTATTCTTCAATAGCTGTAGTAAGAATGAAACTGGAATACTGCAACTCCGAAGAAAGTCAAAGAAAGAGTGATTGGTTTAGTTTTGGTTTGGTTTAGTTATATTAACGTCCCGTTTGAAGCAACACTAGGGCTATTTTGGGACGGACCTCGTGATTTTGAACCGTGGTCAGATGACGAGGACGACACCTGAACTGGCACTCCCCTCTCCACACCGCACCACACCAGCGGGAGGACGTTTGGTCATGACGGATTTAACGTGCAACAGACCCCCTTACACGACGGTTCTTCGGTGGAATCGGATCTCGAACCTGAAACCCTCCGGTTCCGAAGCCGAGACCATACCACCAGGCCACCGCGGCCCCCAAAGAAAGAGTGAAGAAGTACCATAGCAACTCCTTCAAACAAAGTATCTGCTGGTTGTTGGTGCTGGTAAAATTCTTCAGTTAAAGGTTAGTGAAAACTTTTGTTGGTGAGCATTTTGTAAGCAGTGACGCTTATTTACAGTAGTATTTTATTAAATCTCGCCTTGGGGGGAAATATAATTTTCCAAAAATAAATGAAGATATTGATGAAATTGAAAATAAATATTCAGTTTATTTCTATTCAGTTATTATTTAAATATTCAGTTATTATTTAAATATTCAGTTTATTTCTTATAGATGAAATGAATAAAAAATTGCACCGACTCTCAAGTAGTGTAAAATAAAATATCTTTAACAGAAGTGTAATATTTAACATGATTCAAAGAGTAGCTTACAAAGCTTGAAAATAGCCGATTTTATGTTAATGTTACCCCACTTAACCCTACATATATGTAAACATAATTTTTGAAGCAGAGCCGTGGCGAAAACAGGTAAGAAACTTTGAATTTTTAACTACGTTTTTATTTTCTCCCGGGAGGCATGATTTATGTAAAAGCAGCACGGACAAAACACGCCCGTTCACAGCGCGGCACAAGAGTAAAACAGAGTAAAAGAGGGAAAATGATTTATCCCTGGTCTTTTATACCATGAGATTCTGATAGGGATTTCCTTACACATAGGGAATCATAGGGATCTCTTAGAAGAATTTATAGGTCAGTAATTGTTTTAACTCTTTACTCTGAGGGTGGGAAAACATTTTTAAAGAGCTTTCTGTTGCATTAATTAAATAGAAAAAGTGGAAAAAAAAGTGGAATGGGATCAGGAAAATAAGAGAATATTTTCGAATGAAGTTAATTTGTGCTGACTTGAGCAAAAAATTAGGAAATTAATTAAGTTTAAATTAGATTTTAAAATATCATTATAAACATATATATATATATATATATATGTGTGTGTGTGTGTGTGTGTGTGTGTGAATGGAATGGTATAAAGAATCCAAAGATCCCTATAATTCTCTTACCTAAATCGACACGTGTAAAGAAATCCCTATCAGAATCTCACAGTATATAATTATGAAGATAAATAATTCGTTCGCTCTTTCCTTTTTACGCTCTTTTCTCTTTTCGTTCTTGTGCCATTCTCTGAAGTGACATACCTCCTCGCTACTTGCTTGTATATAAATTATGCTTAATTATGCCTTCCGGGAGGGAATAAAGCGAAGTTTAAAATTGGAAAGTGTCTTCTTCTCTCTCTTCGACCATGACTCTGCTTCAATAATATATATATATATATATATATATATATATATATATATATTTGAGATCTACTTCGATATTATGCATTCAATTAAAAATACAAAGGAATTGTTTACATTTTAAAGCGTACCTTGGAATTATGTGTTATATTGTAAACTACTGTATATTAAAAATTCCTTTATTCCAAACTTGACTTAAAAATTTTCGTTTCCTATAACTGCTCTGTTTTTTAGACTCATTTCTTATTCCCAATGCTTAGACACATCGAGATTTCACTGTAATCAAATTCCGAGCTAACCAGTTTCAAATGAGTGAATTCACTACACAAAAAAATGATATAACTGCTTAAGAAAATGAATAAGAGAAAGCACGTAGCATTGTTCTAAATTGTAAAAGTTAAGCCTAAAAGCAGAGCTTTGAGGAATTCATTTAAAGACATTTTAGAGTTTTCAAGCATTGCTAAATCCTTTATTTCTCTCCTCCCCAGTATTTTATCCCTCTTTATTTTCTTCCTCGACCATATTTGGAAAGATACTCCTTCTATAAATTCGGATTTCGATGGAAATATCTATTCTCGAAAACGAATATTCACCTTGATCCCATAATCCATCGATTCACTATCATATTCCTCCAGTTCTCATCCATGAAATCTTCTAACGACCCTCTCGTATTTTATTCCAATCATAAGGACGTTTCGATGTACAATCTTTTCAATTTCCGCTTCTTTTTTGTTTCAATAGATGAAGCCTAAAGCGTTACTGCAAATTGCAGTAGTATGATATTCGCAATAGCGTTTCTTTTGTTACGTGATATCATTCCTATTTTATTTCTGTCAGCCGATTCAGTATACCAGCTGGGTCACTGGAGACATTTGTTGCATTTCTTTTCAATTATGTAAATCCATTAGGTGTAACTCGATGTTCAAGATTCCTTCAATAAAGTATTTTTAATCTTCAAAGTGTGATCGATGTTAAAGCTGTATTATTTTATTAGCCTTACACCTAATCTGTTCATTGGTGGCATGAACTTTTCAAAGGAATCAAATCTTGTGTAATCATAATGCGTTTGAAAACTTAAATGTTCGAAAAAAACCTATCTTCATATTGCACTTTTCATTTAATGATAATTTTACTCATCTTTCTTATTCCTTATATAAACTGTAGAAATAATAAATGTAGGTTTTTTTTCTACATTAGCTTTCAAATATTGAAGAAACTCAAAGGATTAAATACTTGATGAAACAATAAAAGTGTCGTGATTTGATGTGCAACAATAAACAATTGTTAATAATTATGCCTTTTTTTAAAAAATCGCTGATAGTTGTATGGCAACTAAATTGGTACATGAAAAAAAAATCAGTTAAATCAGTTTCATACCACTATATTTTCAGCGATTATCCTAAGAAAACTAGAAAATTTTATTTAAATAAATATACTTTTTAAAGATATCGTAACTAGGTTCAAATTGGTATCCTCCAAATTATATTTGTGCCCAGTTTGATTGATGTATATATAGCCTACAGAATGCTAATATACAAACAAGCATATACATATACGCCAGTGATTCTCAACATTTTTATTTTATTTTATTTGTTTATTTTTTATTTATTTTTATTTTTATTTATTTATTTATTTATTTTTTTTGTCACGGCACATTTTTAATGATTTTAAAATTTGGCGGCACACAAAGAAAAAGATAAGTTTAAAAGTTGTTTGCTTATATGTGTAAAATAGTTTATGATAATAATTTTGATTGTAAAATAAAATAATATAATATGTACTACAAAAAAACAACAGTACGTTTATTAAGGATTTAATTACAAGGTAATGAGAAGAATACTTTTAATGAAAAATTTCAGCTTGAATTTTTTTGATAATTTCATTCATATTTATAAAAATGGTAATGCTACTCTCATATCGTCTTCTACATTTAATAGTCTCGATCTTTTTTTTTCCATTTTTATGTTGCTTAGTACTGAAATCCGAATTCACACAAATAAGATGTAGAAAATTGTAATAAAATTTTTTGGGTTTATTTTTTGGCTGTCATGGGATACTCGTATCTAATGTTAATCCAAAATGAATTAATTGATTCTTCCGAATATTTTAAAATTAAATCTCGATTATTAGAATGCGAAATGAGTTCTTCCTCTTCATTCAAAGTTAATATACTCACTTTAAAATATCACTTTATGAAAGGCACATATTACACTTTATGAGAGGTCACAGTTATCGAAGATAAAAATTAGAAAAACAGTTTTTAACTGTTGTAAAAACCACAGTTTTCTTTTACAGTATACTTTACTTTTATTTAAACAAACTTTACTCGAAATAAAAAAAAAGCAATATAATTTTTACTGTATACTTTTCTAAAATTTGGCGGCACATTTTAAGAATTTGACGGCACACAAAAGTGCCGCGCCACAGTGGTTGAGAATCCCTGACATATTCATTATTTTTTTATTATTGGTAAAGGTTTCTTCTTTCCCCTAAACATTTATTAGAAATATCAAAATAAAAGCTTAAAGAAGGCTTTCATGAAGTTCAAATGGCTGAAAATGTGAGGCAAAATCAGCTCTTATTAACTGAAACAAGAAAATGCTTTACACAAAATTCAGATAAATACTTAATTTTATAATGAGGGTTAGGGTTGCTGAACTAAATCTTGTTTTGCGACATATACATTCCCGGCCACGCTGTAACTTTACAGAGATGCACCTTGTCATTTGCAACGGTAGAGAGATGATGATAACAACACTTGAGAAAGAGACCTGTCTCCAAATTAACACACCACACCAGGGAAGACATTTAATTCTGACCAATTCACTAATTACCAGACCCACAAAAATGGCAGATCTTTCATAGTATCAGATATCGATTAAGGACTCGAAATCAGATATATTTCGACAAGATCATTGCGACCAGTCTGCTTTAGAATGAGATTAAATTTTTAGCAAAGAAAATAAATTCTTAATTGAAAACACTTTTTCGCTGTTTATCGTTTCAGATTCTAATTATGAAAAAAGAATGTATTGTAATTGTCAAAACATCGGATATCGAAATTTTGATAAATCTTTATAATTTAGATTTTTTTTCATTTGAAAAATACATTTTTATTTTCTCATATACGAAATATATAAAAAAAGTGATAATCAAAAAATTCGAACTCGTGAATTTCCACATTTCAGACCTTTCTTAACATAATAAAACTTGTATCTCACCTATGGCTCAACATCCATTATCACAGTCCTTTATAAAAATGGAATTGAATAGAATAAGCAAAAGCGATACAACGCCAGGAGTCATTATGATATCTAAAAAATGATTATTTAGTTTCAATAAGTTTAATTTAATTAAATGGAAGATATTAGATTAACTTTTAATTCTAAAACTTTATGAGGGCTATTCCGTAACTGAACATGTCAATTTGAACTATGATCAACTCCAAAGCAGACAGAAAGGAATTGATCTCCTGGGGCACGAAATCTTCAAGAAATTGTGTGTGTTCACCAAATATTTGGTTAAACCACAGCAGTAAGATTTTAATTCTGAAGCCGAATCTCTGGCATAAACTTGGACCATTGCTATGTTCAATTTTGCCATGTTAATCATGTTCATAAATATGCGTATAAAAGAAAAATCACCTCAAAATATTTTCAAAATTCTTATTTTCATAAATTTCATATAATTCGTCTTTTACTATAAAGTTAAAGCAAATTAATTTAAATTTCTATGCATTCCAAATTAATCTAAAAGTGTTTACTTTTGTAATTATATCCCAAATAAAAGTCATCTGATTACCTAATTTCTAATCTTTAAAGAGAGATGAAAGCGTAAACAAATTGCCCATTTTCATATCGATACTCGGAGTAAAAAGGTCTTATTTAACATTCCCTTAATCCCTGTGTCAGGATATGGAAGCAATCGGAACCTCAAAGGGCGAAAAGGCACAGTTAATGAAACAACCCAAAGGACAGATCGTTTCTAAATGCGCATTTGCTTTGGAGAGTCAATCATTCCATTTCAATAATTCTCGAATAAATATTTCCCTCAACATCTCGATAGGAGGCATTATTAAAGTGATAAGGTATTAGAAATGCTTTTAGAAGTGATTTTAAATTTGTAAAGATTCATATGGTACATTTAGAACATGTTTTAATACTGTCAAAGGGATAGGTAACAGAGAGATTCCATTAATGATAATTTCACATTATTTGCCAGGAAAGGATCATGAATTCATTAAAATTAAATATGCCCTATACATATAAAGGTAGATAAGTTAAAAGTATCATCATTTAATGGCAGGATTTTCTGTCAGGCTATCAAAAGATTATTTAATGAAAATTTGTTCAAAATGATAAATTTGGTTTGTATTCCTTGGAAGTTAAAATTTTATGATCATACATAGGGTAATTAGTAAATTTCCATTAATTAGTCAATTGTAATTGATTAATAGAATAAATTGTCAGTTTTTAATAATGATCATTTTTAATACTCTAAATTATTATAATGTTACTTGACTATTTTATATAATTAGCTAAATTATTAAGTTTTTAGTCATCAATAAATGCAAAAAGCTCATTTTTGAAAGTTTTGAAAACATTAGGTGAGAGATCTCATAATGATTGATTAAATGTTCGACGGATTACCAAGGAAGAACTATTTTGATAAAAATTAATAATAAAGGGCAATATAATTCATTTGAAAATCTTAAAATTTCTTTTTTTAGAACAGGACCAAATATGCTTGAAAATCTCTAAATCAACAATTTTTAACAATAAAAAGAAAAATTACACGAAACTGAAAGAAATCAAAAAGAAGAAATCGGATAATCTTTCAGTTTGAAGTTACACAGGCGTACTGGAAACAGACAGTTGATATTGAATTGAATATATATGGCAAAAAGAATATATGAAAGAATAATCAATAACCCACATTAAAAACTGTCTTACTACATTTAATATATGACATTTCATATATGATAGCACATTTATGTGCTTCAGATTCACATACGAAGATGAACGCAATTGTCTGATTACTGAGTTTTCAGGTTCGAGTTTTGAGATCTTCTTCCGCCAAATTTCGCTATGTAAATGGCTCTAGTATACGTAGCCATATGTTCATGTAATGGTGTCACAGTAAATTTCATGGGGTATGCTGTCTTCATCATATTACCAGTGTTGAGAATTACAAAGTCCAATTCATCATATGACCTTTAATCAAAATTACAAGATCCGATTCATCATATGACTGTTAATCAGAATTGCAAGGTCCAGTTCGTCATATGATAGTTGATTAGAATTACAAGCCCATATTCATCATATGACAGTTAATCAGAATTACAAGATACAATTCTTCATATGACTGTTGATCAGAATTACAAGATCCAATTCATTGTAGGACTGTTGATCAGAATTGCAAGATCCAATTCATCATATGATCAGAATTTCCAGGTCCGATGCCTTATATGACCGTTGGACAGAATTACAGGTTCAACGTCAAAAATTGAATTAATGCGGTTTCGAATAGCATTATTCTATTTTAAATTGATGCCACAGCACATGAACACTATGTTTTTTGATCCTCGACACTTGATGATAAGAGAGTCACAAAAGCTGATATCTTTTGCACCAAAGGTCTTTTGCAGCATCTAGTCTCGCAATTTTTATCAGTAATCCCCATATCTCCAGAAATGGGATATATCAGAATGTAAAAAAAAATATGGGAAGGTTTGGAGCCTTGATAATGATCAAAAGTGCAATGCAGAATTGCTATCGATGGTATAGGCTTTTAAAAAAATATCGTGAAATCAACAGATTTATAAACATTTCTTGAACAAACTTTTGAAAAAATTAGCTTGTTCCACTTTTATCATTATCAGTTCAATGTCTTTTATCACATTACATACTAAATTATCTATCTAAAAGCAACCATTTGACAGTCATGTTCTAAATCCTAGCTATCGTGAAATCTGATTTCGAATTTTTCGAGATAGAGTGTAAGTAAATTGTTTTTTTTCATACGAATTTGCAAAGAGATATCTTATTAAATATTCCTTAATACCCTAGAGAGATGGATCCTTCAGCAAAAGGGCATGATAGAGACAATGAGACGGCCATACACAAGAAGTGTTTGAAATACACAGTTGTTTTGAAAGACGCATTCAGTTCCCGTCATTTCCTCTTCAATATTGGGATTTGGAGCGGAATTTCCTTCTATGTGATCCTCGGGGAATTTTGAAAAGACGAACCCTATTTGGAATCTTTTAAATATTCTTATATCAAAGCAGTGATTGTATTTTCAAATGATTCATTTAAGGTATGTTTATCAGGGTGGAAAGAGACGAAAGAACCTTTCACTGATAACAACGTGAAACTGTCATTTGAAAAAGAAATCGCAAAAGAAGTGATTATAGATTAATTGTGCCCAAGTGTGAAATAAAACAATATAATATGGCGAAATTTTTTATGATGAATATATTAATTTTTCTTGATTGGCAAACACTTTTTCAGATGGGCTTCATAATGATCATTAGTGGAATAATTAAAGAAAAGCTAAAATGGGCATTTGAACATATTAGCATTGTATCTGTTTAATAGAGACTAATTGGCGAAAATTATTTAAGTTTCATTTTTAAATTGGCAGAGATTTCAAATAATTTCAAAGTAGAACATTGTCTAACAAATAATTCATATAACTTAAGACGATTTGTGGAAATTTTTTTCAATCAGCCGTTTCAACATAGATTTATAGGAATATGTTAATAAATTAATTTGATTGATTGATGTTCAGCTTTGCAATTATCGAGAGATAGTTCAAGACATATGTCATAATTTGAACTATTTCAACTTATCAAATGGTAGTTATATACGATGATATCTCTATTGGTATATCGACACTGAATATCATCATAAAAAAATGGTGAAAGTTTTAAAATCATTTGGATACTGAAATCTTGGAATTAAATTCTTGATAAATAGAAATCACCATATCTTCTCTTCTTCAATGAAGAATGATTGTCTTCTTCAACGATTCATGCCAAACAACAAATCAAACAGGTGGTGTATTCAAAACATATTTTAGGGAATAAAGCAACTAACTAATTCATAGAGTCCTGAAATGCAACTATATTCTGTGCAACATCTTCAATTTCTCATATACAAAGCATAGAGAAAATATTGCAACAATGCAATTGCAATATTGCAATGTTCAAAAAATTCGAATTCGAAATTTTGATGAATCTCCACATTTTAGACCTCTCTGAGTCCAAAAACCACATTTTAACATTGTGTCTATCTGTCTATGAACACGGTAATTAACGGTACCAAAATTCAGCTAGACGGCTGAAGTTTGGTATATGATTTACAGTCGAATTTGTAGATTTCCATCAAATTTTGAACGAAATTTATTTACAGGAAATCTGTCACCCTGGATGTACGAGTAAAAAACAAAAAGGGCTAGGTATTTAATATTTAGTACACTGACTTAATATCTAAAATGTAGCTTTTTATCAAACTTTGAATTAAATCTGTCAAATGGTTCATTGTCTGTCCGTCGATCTGTTCATTCTCTTGCATGCAAAATTTGTGAACGCATCAACAGTATGAAACAATGAAATTCAGTATGTTATCTTATGAAATGACTTGTTTCGTTTGAAATTTTGGCATCAATAGGTCGGATAAAGGCTTTTAAAATATATACTTGCATTATAGATTCATTATAAATGTTGAGCTCACCCCTGAAATATATATTTCTTAATTCTATTTGCCAATGCCATGCAAGACATTCGCTGCCTTATTTTCCACGCGGGAAAAATAAGGTCTTCATTAGTTAGAGTGCGAGAAAGTTTCGGGGAGACCACAGCTGCTGGATTTTAATCAAACACTCAATAGTATTAATACTGTCGAAATAAGTATAAAAATGTTGAAACTTATTTTCGAATCCTAAATATTCGGAAATTGAAAAAAATTGGTGTATTGAGCTTCTATTGGGCCTTTTCAAAATCTGTATTTTCAACGAAAATGCCGCAATTATGTATTTATAAAATAATAGGGAATTATGCATTCAAATATTTTCCGTTCAAACTTTCTGCATTACTTTCTAAGTAATAAGCGGTTGAAATAGCATTTTGTCTGGAAAATTTCGTTATTTCTTTGAATCAGTGATAAGAAATTAAAAAAAAATTGAAATATAGGCTTTTTTCGTAGGTCAAAGCAACATGGAATGCATCGACAGCAATTGAAGTTGTTGTTGTTTCTAATGGCCCTTGTCATAGGCAAGCCCACTGACTTTAGAAGTCAGTGATTTTAAGCCAAGGGTGCGTCTCTTGTTTTATCAGTAGCGCCATCTAGGACCAACAGTACGACTTAGCTACACACACGTCACAACGCTTTTAACGGGGCGGACTTCATTCATGCATTTCATTCACTCATCCACAGATCGTATTTTAGACCTAAAACAGAGAACGATCACCCCTGATGCAGTCCCACAGTGGTATTGCTTTCGAAATGGAGGGCATTGTGAACACGACAGATTTATAAATGCGCCAGCCACCACACACACACACACAGAGAGTCTGCGGCCAGCGGGTTCGAACTCACAACCCAAGGGCGGCGAATCCAACGGCCTACCAACTAGGCTATCCCGGCCCTGGTTCAATTGGAAGTTAAAATTGAATTAAAAGTCCCGGCAATTGAAATAAAGGGCGGATTCTGCTCCTTTATAAGGTGTCCATTCTAATCATGTCCCAAAAGTTAATTTCTAAACTATTAGAGGTGAACATTCGGTTTTATCCTGAAAATTGCTTTAAATCTCGCAAAGAATTATGTAGTTTTAGTCACTAAATATACTTCTGAAAGGAATACAAAATTTAAATTTTTATACAATCAATTATGCTTATCATTCATTTTTAATAAAACAATTTTTGGCACAGAAGCCTTTTAAACAAGAGAATTTCTACAAATCTGCGTCTAAAATTGACCTTGTTATGAAACTTACAGAAGATTAGTGATTCTTCTAAATAGCGATACCCATCGTTATGAAATTTTTTTATGAATATCATTATTTAAACGATTTTAGACCATTTCCAGTACTGCGTTGGGAAGATTTGATAGATTATGTCGCTTACTCGGGGCAACTGGAATATATAATGACATTCAATGCTACTTCAGTCAATATACACTAAAGATAATTGGAGATTTTTTGTTTGTTTGTTCAAAATGTTATTATGGCAAGAATGCTTTGATATTTGGAATTCTATTTCAGGTTTGTTAATATTTTTTGGTGCAAATACCTTAAAATATAATTGCTTTGTTTTTTTGTTTTTTTTCAATATTCCAAGATACCACTTTTCGGCTATTCTTCCTCACTAAGGAGTGCGACAAGGAAGGATGAGAGCATTTCTGGAATTCTTCTTTCTTTGGCCTTGATTTCTGCCTTTTTAAACAATTTTTCGCCCAATTTTTTAATATATATGTGAGAACAGTGCCGCATCTGATTGCTCTATTTTATTTTAATTCAAAATTGCGAATTGATTACTTGTATGGCTAATTCAAAAGGCAAAAAAAGCTTTCAGAAATGGCATTAAGAATATTTTACATAATATTATTAAATGTCACCTAGATAATCTACTGTTGTTAATCTGAAAATGTTTTCAAAAAATTCAATAACAAATAAAAAAAGAAGTGTTTAACATAAAAAAAATATTATTACTTTTAAGAAAGTGAATTTTAAGAACAGAGATATTCCATTCATTCATCGTAATTTAATGTTTAGGCCCCTTAAAGTCAATAAAAATTGCTCTAAAATATTTCATTGCGAATTATTATGTTATTCTGACAATATATGAGCTATCCACTGTTTCTAAATCTCCTAAGTTAGGGAATAATATGAGTTCCTCTTATTGTTAAATGTAAAGAATATTTTTCTTTCGTCTTTTCTCTCACCCCTATTTTGACTTAATAAATTCATCTTGGCTCATGTGCAAAAGCGTATAAATATCTCAGAATGAATGAGACATTATTTAGAACATCTTTTTAAAATGGAAGAATATACCTATCTTCTGTATTTTAAAAATTAATTACTGAACTCCGATTAAAATAGATATATTTATGAAGGATCAGGTTATCTTATTGGGAGAGTTTCAAAAATGTCTCATTTTTATTCATTTATTTATTTTTAAAAAACTACGACAGAATCAACATCCGAACACGGTCACAATTTATTAATAAGGATCAGAACTGCCTGTCAAATTGATGAATGGTTCTGATTATTATAATAGAAACATTAAACGCCCTATTCATGCTATTTAATTATGCTGTATTACGTTTTAACTTAGTAGCTCACTTACATAGAAACAATAAATTGATTATTTGAAGAAAAATCCTTGTTATTGCGATGTGCTGATTTATTTACCTTGTTAAATTTTCATGGTCATTCTGTTAGTTTTAAATAGAATGGGTTCATCTAGTAACTAACTCTATTCTCAAATATCTATACCTTATAATATAAAAAACAGCAATCGATAAATAGAATCTAATTATATTTTCAATTAACTTCCTTTCTATCATTGATAAAGTATGTAAGAAAAACAAAAAAATTAGGTAGGGCTTAAAGTCATCGTTAAAATCAGCCATTATCAAATTGTTTTATATTGCCAAAGTATTTAAAAGATCTTAAAATTAAATGATTGGAAATGCGACCAGCAAGTGACAACGCAATTTTACTAGGTGATGGAAGAATTGCTGAAGCTTTGAATCTTCTTTATTGAAGCTTAAATCGTCTGTTTTTCTTTCTTGATTAGTCAGTAAAATGACAATTATCTCCCCGGGGGATTTTCTATCACTTTAAACCTCATTCAAAAAAGAAATCAATGATTTTCTTTAAATCTCCTGCTATTTGTTTCCCTTACAATTTACGACAGAGAGATAATTTTTAAACAATTGACTGCTTTACAGAAAAAATGGTACAATAAAGAATGGCAAGTGGAATTAATAATACCAAAATGCATCATTATTAGTATACAAAAACTTATTTGTGCAAACCGTTCACTGATGATATTTGCGATTTCATTTAGCCATTCATCTATACTTGGAGTAACTCATCTATGATTATAATGATAATTTGATTAATTATATTAGAGAATCTGCTTCGTTTTCAGTGTTATGCTATATGTTTTGTAATATTTATATCTATATTATTGGCTAATACAAATACCAAATTCTAGCTCATAATGAGATATAAAATATGTGACATGTAAATTGATATCTTTAAGAAGATAATATTTTAACTATATAACCGTAACAATAATTTTTGACAAGGACAACATCATAGCCAAGGCCCCCTACTCCAAATTCTAGGTCATATCAGATAGAGGTCTCTTAAAGTAGATTCTATTTCATGTTCTTACACATGTTGTTATATTAATTATTATTAAATATGCTATCACTCTGAATCTATCTGCAACCTGCTCAAGCATGTAATCAATTATCTTACTATTATAAAAGCATTGTTGTTGATTTCAATTCGAGAGACATCGGATGCTTTTATGGTTAGCCAGACGAACGTTTGCTTTTCTTTATTCCAAGAAGCCATTCTTAAATGATCGCTATCTAATTCTGTAATTCCTTAGATAATCCAGAATCGGTTTCGTGGTAAGAAAGAGAAACGAAGACAAACGTATAAAAAAATGTAATCAAGTACTGGATTTCACTTCCCGTGACATTAGACAGAAAGATTTGCACAGGAGATTGGAATCAAATGACAGAAATTGAGATGGTTAGTAGTACAGTTAGATTTATTGGTTTAAAAGCTGAACTTGACCCAAAAAAGAATTTGCTGAGACAAGAAATATGACAGTCGTTGCAATCGATTCAATATCTTATATCGAAGAATATAAATCTAACAAAGAGAGGTAAGAATTAAAATGACGATAGTTTTTTAACTGTTACTTAAAAATAAAAATGAGTAAGAATTTACACTTATATCAAATATTTGGAAGCAGAATCTTTACAGTTATTAACTCTGCTGCACAAATTATTTGTTTTTTATCATTGTTATATTTAACTTAACACAGTAAATTGTAATAATTGAATACTACATTTATTTTCTTATTACATCTCTACTTTCTTATTTACAAAATAGAAAGGAAGTATTTATAATCATCAAAATGTACAACCTCCAGATTGTGATGAATCTACAAGGAAAAACCTCTACAAAACCTCTCCTCTAATGTTTCAGACCTCTACAAGAAAAAAGAACATAATGTTTGGCATTATGTCTGTCTGTCTCTTTGCTAAGCCAGAAAAGTCAAAACCGCCTTGAGAAAGAAGGCTAAAATTTAGTATATGGACATGACAAAATTTCTACAATTTTATCAAATTTTGAACGAAATCCATTCAAAGGGAGTTTGTCTGTCTGTCTGTACAAGTGAGCTCCATAATAATAAAACGCATAAAGCTACATCGAAAAAATTCAGCACATAAAGTTAACATCTAAAATGCAAATTCCTGTTTCTATTATACTATAAATTAAATCTGTGAAAGGGTGGACCGACTATCGGTTTATACTTTCGCCTATATACAAACGCAATAGCTAATAAACCTTAATGAATTAAATCAACGAAATTTTGTATGAGATTCTGTGATTACAACTGTAGTTCTGCGTAAAATTTTAGTTTATCTAGTCGAAAAAGAAGAGGTCAAAATGCATATTCACGTGATTAATTAAATAACAGTAGAAGTAGTCTCTCCAAAACATTCTCACATACTTTCTCGCATTCAGAGAACTGTTTTCATGTCATTGGCGTGCGAAAGTTACAAAATATTAACTTTTGACTTGAATTCAGAATTGTTCGTGTCTTCCTTGGCAGGTTATTTGGCGATTAATCCCTAGAGTTAAGAGATTAATCCTATGAGTTATGAGATCCGAAAATCGAATGTATATTTTAGACACATTTTCTTAACCAATTGAAATAAAAATTTGACATAAAACCGCACTTATAATCACAAATTCCTATATCAAATTTACTATGTTTAAGTCATTGCGTTTTTGAACTGTCGCGTTTACTTATTTTTGAAAGTACAGACTGACAGACAGTTAACCCCTTGTTGGATTTGGCTCAAAATTTGACAGACAGTTACCCCCTTCTTGGATTTGGCTCAAAAATTTGACAGGTGTCTACGCTATAGACGTTAAATTCTTATATTTCTAGCTCTCTTCATTTTGAAATTATCGTGTTTACTTATATTCGAACAACCGGACTGACAGACTTACTCCGAGGGAATTTTACTCAATATTTTATATAAATCCGCATATTTGGTGTAAAGATCATGTATCAAATTTCAACTATCTAGCTCAAATCGTTTTTGAATTATCTTTGTCACAGATAGATAGACGGACAGACATTTTCCAAAAATGATTTTTCGATCTCAGAAAAGCCTAAAATAAGGAAATTCGTCAAATCTCGATTTCAAATTTTTTTAGCGATTACTATAGTTTCTATAGACTACATATACGAGAAAGTAAAATTGCTTAATTCACACCAAATATCTATATTTCGTGACAACAGTTTAACTGATTCCCCGCTTTATCCAAGTTCCACCATTTTATGTGAGAGGAAAGGGAATGAAAATATTTGAGAATTTTCAGAAAACCATTCTCTCTGGTTTAATTCAGAAATGTGGTGGCGGGAAACTTTTCTTATGATCGTCAGGACGACTTTATTTTCGTTTCCTCACAAATTCTTTTACGTTGGGCGCCAATGTGGTGGTATGGAGATTATTATGATCAATGCAGGAAGCAATAGGACGAATGTTTTTAGGAACATTTCTTTTAATAATCACATTCACACACTAAACAAACACAAAGACAAGACATTCACGCGCGCGGCTTCACAGTTCAGCGTCACATCTCATTCTAATTACAATCGCAATGCACTATGGGATGACATATGGGATGGCCTAAACAGGCATCGCCGTCTAGTATCCAAAAGGGAAGGTAAGAGTAATGCAACTGCTACAGAAAAAAATACTTTATTGACGGAAGGTTAAAGAGATAGTTAGCTAATTTTTATATTTGAATAAATTTTTTACTCAAAACTTTTGCCTGTTTATATATACATTGTTTCATGTATCCTGATTTGTTACATTATTTCATGTATTCTGATTTGTTACATTATTTCATGTATCCTGATTTGTTACATTATTTCATGTATCCTGATGTTTTATTACATTGTTTTTATGTATCCTGATCTGTAGAGATTGAAAGCGAAGATTATGAACACAATCCAGGTCGTACACGATCGAACACGATCCGGTTCCCTGAGTTGATTAATCAACAGCTGAATGATGTTGACTTAGAAAGATAGCTAATAACTATCAGCGTAATTCAGTTGTTTACTTTCAACAAATACTCTCTTTAACGGATATAATTGTCCAAAGTGGGTCATGCATTAACAACTAATGGTTCTGTAACGAAAACATCCAACTGGAACCTCCACTTCTAAATACTGGTATTTGTTTTACTTAAGTAGTATTGATTATTGGCTTTCAAATAACCTCGTTAATTACGGATTCCAAGGTAAAAGGGAAGCAAATGCATTTAATTAAATCTTGTTAACTTAAAAGGACAATCGACACATACTGAAGCCTATTCTTCTTAGCTTAGTCAAATTGACTGTGCAAATAGCATAGGTATTAAAATTAAATTACTTAATGGCATTTTGATTTTCCTTGTTTAATTTTAATACTGGAAGTAAATATAATGTGATATTTGACATATAATTAAGATATATATTTTGTAGTTGTAAATTTAATTGAATATTATTTCTTACGTCAATTAATACCTAATTACTACATATAATAATAATTAATAATGATCGGTTATTAACTAATATACAAATTTTTAAAATGTTTTTTTAAGTCCGTTCTATGAAGGCATCTTGACAAGAAACTTAGTAAAAAAAAATTTTCTAGATGTCTTTGGCAATAAAAAAGCTTTTTGTAAAAAAATTAACTGATAACTTAAATTTCCACAGATGCTAAGATTGAAAATATTTATTGGTGATATTTGTTTTGAAATCTTTTAGCATTTTATTTAATAAAAGATTAAGAAAATATTTTGTAACGTATAATTTAAGGAAATACTATCATAAAAATAATTTGGTCCCATCTTAAAATTCGAAAAATTATCGTTTAGATTATATCAATTTATTTGTGCAATATTTACCTGAATTCGGGCAATTTTTTTTAAAATTGTAATATTTCCAATAATATTTTTCATTATTGAAATGAAATTAAGCTGTTTTCATTGATTTTAAAATTGTAATCGACACTTTTTTTTTATCATTTTTGAAAGCTTAGATATGAAGATTCAGTTTATTTTTTCATGTTCTTTAAAGTATTGCTATAAATTCTAACTTCCTTATTTTATTCTTAATCTTTCTTTTGTAGAATCTATTAGCAAATTGTTTAAGTTATTTTAACAGCAATAAAAGCGAAAATGTCTTCATCTTCGAACTATTGAATTTGGGAAGTTAGAAAACTTGCTCCTGTTTTGCTTTTCAGTGCTTTTTTGCTTCTTTTTTGTTTTGAAGATTAAATTATAAATTCAATAATTAAAAATTAAGCAAAATATTGATGTTTTTCACGATAAGATCTACAAAAATTGTTGCTCAAAAATGATTTTTGCAACATCCTATAACTACCAAATTTTTTTTATTTTCAATGTCACCAATTTAACGACGAAAACATTTGCTTTTCGTAAGACAATTTAGCCCAGAAATACATAAAAATAGGTTTAATAGATGCATACTGCATATAAATATTGTAGTACAAGTTTTCAAACAAGTGCAATAAAAAAAACTTTCATATTTTCAAATCGGAAATTCAATCCAAAGAAAGTGGTTTCCTCAAATCTTTCTCGCATACTCTCATATAAATAGCTTATACCACTGTCCTTGCATGGAATTATGAATCTTGAGTAAAGATGTAAAAGTCTTGCATGAAATTCATTAGACCTGAACCTTTCTTCAATCTTTCCTGGGTCCTAAACTTTCGTAAGGCTTCAGCCGCCGATTCGTTGCTGACATAAAACAACTTTACCAATAGTGCTTTATTCACTAGTGTCAACATCTTAATACAAACCTTATGCAAACCTTTAGAAATGATGTGTCAATCGATCACTCTGCCTTTCATAAGACTTTAATTTGCATATTTCCACTGACTTTCTTGTGCAGCGCCCTCTATTGACAAATTTTTGAATTTTTTTTTCTGTTTCAAAAAAAATCCCCCTTCATGAGAATAATAGTTCCGCAAACCGCATTCAAATATACCCAGTCCTTCAATTTTTATGAATTTTTAAAGTATTTACAAATTTATGGGACACCCTGTATAACAAATCCATTAATTCATTAAATCCATTCATTCAAATCCATTAATTCGTTTTTACTACATTGGGTTTAATATTATAAATATTTGATTCGAAACAAACAATAAGCTTTCCTCATTTAATGAAGCTGAGTTGCCACTGAAGTAAAGAAAGCAAAAAATAATAATGAAATAGATTGCACAGCAGGAGCTTTTGAGTAAGCTATTGATATTCTGAGGATGATAGATATTTAGAAGATATTTCTGCTTTATCAAATTTCATATTAGGGAATTGTCTTATTCGGAACAATACTAAAGTATTTAGATGGTACAATATAGTAGATTTTGAAATAATCTTGACAAATCTCAAAGAAAAATTTCACGAAGCAAAGGTTTAGTTTGTTTCATATGCATTCTGTTCTGTAATAATATATTGCAACAGACTTATCTTAGAGTTTTACAAAATTTAATGGGAAAGGTATTGATATTTGTGCTAAAAATTTCACTGTGAAATAATTCAAATATAATCTATAAAAAATAAGATAAAGCTCGTGCTATGAAAGTAAACTGACATATCCATTCAACTGATATAGTATTTTAAGTTGAGAAAATTATTAAAAAAATCATATATTTAAGGAGTAAATGATTCCGTCACACAAATTACTTGTATTTCAAGGAAATTTATGAATGTTGTTTCGGTTTTTAATAGCAATAAATAATTGTTTATTTAAAAATAATATTATATTAAAAACGTTAGTATTTCTGAAATATAAGTAATTGTTTGAGTATTGTCATGTAGTTAATCAATTTTTTAACTGAAATACAGATTAAATAAATGACTACCTCCAGAAAAAAGTTTTAAAAAATGTTCAAGGTATTTTTTGAATTGGCGGCTAATTAGTGCCATTTCCTTTTAATATATATGTTTTTTCAGATATAATTAGCCAAAAGGTTTTCACAGTTTCTTTATACTTCCTATACTTCCGAGTTCTTTTGGCAAGCATAATTTCCTTCTTTATGTTCCATTTATCATGTTTCGTTTTTCTTTTTTTTTTCTACAAGAATAAAGGAACTTATTTCAGTTTCTTTGTCGTTTTAATCAATTTTCCCTTCAATCTGACTTTTTAGTTTTTTTGTCAGAAGAGAAGAGACATTTCTGTGTAACCGGCATATAAAAACATCAGGAGAGTGGATAGTAATTTAGAAATTGCAAATTGACAGTTTTGGTGAAAACTTTCTGTTATTATCGTTTTCTATTTAAATTTAAAACAAGTAGTTAAATACTTCCTACTCATTTTCTAAAATCGATATCTTTCTTTTCTTAGAGTAATAAATGTCGAATCAAAAATTATGTGTTAATGAATCTGCAAAAATAGCAAATCGGATTTTTTTCACAATAAAGAAGATTGTATTGTTCTTTAAAATTGCTGAACACTACAGTTCAAATTAAAAACAATAGTTCATCATAAAAATATAGAATATTTTATTCCAAGAAAAACATATGCATTAATTTATACAAGAATGTTGGCACGCGCTGTTCAACTTTAAGCTATTGCCAGCTTTTAACAATACAACAATAAACGCAGTTTTGATTAAAATTATATTAAATCGATATGTCACGGAGATAATCGTTCAACAGTTCAAGTTATTTGCAGTTTCATACATCCTTGTTATTATTCAATGAAGTTCATAACTAACAAATTTAGAATATGAGCATGGCAGCATTGTTTTATACGATTTGTAGTCATACATTGACTACTCTGACCCGCTCTGAAGCACACGGATAAAATCTGAATGACGCGTCTGCATTGGCGGGGACTATGGTAGAGTCCTAAAGGCCATCACCAGACACGGTAGAATCCTTCCCCTTGGGAAGCACGTCCAGTCATCGGTAGGGGGTAGTCGATCCTACACTATTTCTGTACCCACTCGGTTAGCGAGAACCAACCAACACGCCGGATTCTTATCATGCTCAATTATGAGGTGCTCTCCCTTTGTGGAAAATATAAGATTTAGAATGAAACTAGGATCCAAATGTTATCTGATAAATTTCGAGTTCACGAAATGCATCTGAAAGACGTATCAGATGAGCATTTACGCATGTAGTTTCCATGTATTGTGGAGGTAACCGGTCAGGCCTTGTATCTATTGTGAATGCAGTATTCAAACTAGATACGATGGAGCCAGAAAAATTCTTTTGAGACAGAAGTACAATCCTTCACGTGTAACTTTGATGGTGACTTAGAGTGGAGCTCTTGTTGGGGTTTATCAGATTGTAAATGTGCACATACCTACATGAATGCACACTTTTTTATGCTCGTTTGTTCACTGAAATAAAGGATATAAAATGCCTCTTCAAATTACTCGAGGTTGTAAAACGGATTGAACTAAACTGAAGTAATCTCGGTATGTTACACATAATTAAGTACACAGAATGTACTAATAAATTTTGTAAAAATATGGTAAAAATAATTTTTTAAAAGACTAAGTTAAGTCTCAAATTTTGTATTTTGGAGTTGCGTCCAAATTGCGTACCAGTGTTTACCTGTCGTTTAATGATCTTCCATTCAATGTTTAAAATCAAAGACAATAGATATTAACAAAGAATAGTACTAAAAATATTTTTCCAGAATATATGCAAAGGTAATTTAATTTATATCTTTTATTTTGAAAATTATTGGCACTATGCTGCATCATTTTTATGTGGAAAGAAGAGCAATAGAAAAAGAATAAAATCATCCGCCGCCTTCTGTAACACTGGACAGAGTTAAAAAATATCCTAACAGTTTTGGTCCAAGTCATTATCGGTGGCCAAAATTACAACTTTTGTTTGGTGTCTAGCAACTGAGACAAGGTAATTTGGTGTTTAAGTTGACTGATTTAGCGAATAAAGCTAACCATGAATGAACATTATTTTTTTTATCGAAAACTTTATATTTTAAAATATTTTTTTATTCTAGATTGAGGTAAATGCTAATGAACTGAATTTTTATTGTTTTATATTTATGTTGATTTATTATATTTTCTCTTAAGCTGGAGGATATTGATAATATTTTTTTTAAATTTATTTTGCATTTTTTGTATGTGGATCACTATAAAGTGTGCTACAAATTTAATTTTAAACTTCTTAAGCACTCTGCCAATGTGCATGATATTTTGTACTATGCCTTTCTTTAATAATCTGTGACTATCGCATCGAAAATATTTCAAGAAGATAACAGGCCGTCTAGACAGACATATCATTTAGTTACTATAAAATAAACTTCACAAAAGGGACAGTTGATTAAAGACGTCGTGTTAAAATCGTTATGGGGGCTTTGTTCAGAACATAGCCACTTGATATCTAATCTAGGACCGAGGGACTGAACAGTAATCCTTTTCATGTAAAGGTTGATGATTTGAACTTAAAAGTATAATCTTAGCTCATTTAGTAATAACTATTATCACAGCGTATATATTGATCCAAATACGTCTTAATATTTGCCCTTTTTAGAGAGGAAAAGTCATTAAAGGCTTTTGTACTTAAAGTATCAGGTATAAAATAAAAAATATTTTTAAAAAAATGGAGTATTCAGAGTATTTAGAAATTTTAGTGGAGACTCGAGCCACTATCTCAAAACATTATAGTTTGATAGTATTTACGGTCGTATTGATCCATATTTAGATTATTTTTTTAAATATACTCTTAATTATAATAATATAAAGTACATTTACAAAATTCAATTTAACATTGTCGAAACGTGAGTGTATATAACACACAGTATTTCAAGCAGTAAAAATATACTGTTGCAAAATGTACTTAAAATATATTTTAAGATTTATTAAAATTAGATTCGAAAAGCACAGTAATTGTAATAGTAGCACAAAAAAAAAACTCATACGTTTATCAAAGAATTATAAAAAGGATTTGAAAATGGTTTTTGTACAATAATATGATCCCATGTTGTAGAGGTAAAAATTTTTTCAAAATATTAAGTTACTACTAAACTGAGATTTGTTAACGAAAAATTAAAATTAAGAATTAATTACTAGCTCAGTGTGATACTTCTAGATCAAACGACCTGCTATGAAAAGTGTCTTTGTGTCTTTGTCTAATTTTCTGTCAATTATATCGCACTTTACAGATAATAGTCAGCATATAAATATTATCATTCTAAATGCATTTAAGGTTCTAATAGTAGATTTAATCGTTCTTAATATATTGTTACAATAGATATTTTGAATCCAGTGAACAATTAATTCACTGGGAATATTGATTATATTTAGTTTTAAATAAATCGTCTATATATAACTTTATAACCATGATTTCGACAAACTGACTATCATTAAAACTATATTATTTTAATTGTCTTATTATGTTTCATTTATGAATTTTTCTAATTCTGTCCCTTGGCATCATACCGTTATTAAAAACATGAATCTCCAGTTCGTCTATCTCTTAAACTTCACGATATTATATCTTCACTTTTTTTACTCGTTTGGTAAACTACACATATACAAAACAGATTCTTCTTTTTTAAGCTTTCAGCAATGGAAAAAAAAATCACGTGATTAAATAAGTATTGAAATAATGAAACCTATTTGGATTTCAAGATAACAATGTAATCGATAGTTGGAAAGTTGGCAAAAAGTGTTTTTAAAATATTACCAAAATTGTCAGAAAAAAAATTTTCATGAATATGAAATTAGTAAAATTAGAAAGGCATTTTTTTTAAATTTTAAAACGGTATAAAATTTAATTTTATGCATCGTCCTTTTTGGAAGTTATATTAGAAACAAGACAAAATTAAGCTTAATTTTTAATTTATTTTTCATTTCAAATTCTAATTTAAATTTCAAAATAATACTTTAAAATACGTATTTCTGCTTTGTCAGATATACCGGGTGGTCAAAAAGTTCGTAACAACTTTAAAAATTCATAAAACCCGTAAAATTAAGCAAAGTAAAAAACAGATTTAGCATCGATAAGTCGGGATTTTTTTAGGTAAGAAAAAAAATAATAAAAAAAGTCGATAGGTGGCGTTTCGTACATAAGTGAAAGAATAGACAAGCAAATAACAAAAATAATGTTATCAAACCATTTATTATGGCAGTATGTCCACTACCACAAGCGATTACCCATTGAAGGCGTGTCACAAATCCAGCAACGACAAAGTGCAGCATGTCCGGTTGTATACATGACAGCTCTCGGCGTATTGAATCCTTAAATTCCGACAGATTGGATGGACGAGATCGAAGCACCCGGGATTTTAAATTTCACCATAGCCAAAAGTCTGCTGGTGTCATATCTGGTGACCGAGAAGGCCATGGAAACTTGCAACGTCTACTAATGATTCTCTCTTCCCCGAACGTCTGTACTAGGAATTCCTTGACTGGAATGGCAGTGGGACTTGTTGATCCATCTTGCATAAATGTAACAGCAGAAAGCACATCTTTTCCACGGAAACGTGCAACAACTTTTTCTCTCAAAAGCGTTAAATAACGCTGAGGATTTCCTGTTACCCTTTTCCACCCACTTTGTAAGGTTCCTATGATGAAGGAACCCGTGAACCTGCGCCACACTGCGACTTTGGGGGAATGCAGTGGTTTCTCAGCGTACACTCGTGGATTTGAAGTCACGCAGATGCGACAGTTATGTGTACTAATGCCGCCATGGAGCGAAATATGAGCTTCATCTGTCCACAAGATGTTAAAGACCCAGAAGGATCTTGTTCAATTTTAGAGAGAGCCCACCTCGCAAATGTTTCTCTTACTGCTGTATCCGAAGGTAAAAGTTCATAACAAGACTGTAATGTGTATGGACACTGATTAAGAACCCCATGAAGAATGTTGCGTATCGAGGGTGGGGGTAATCCCAAGCGTCTGCCAGCTTCTCGTGCACTGCTAGTCCCTGCCGCGGTTGCGGAAGCTAATGTTTCCATTTCGACTGCGACGCGCTCCGAGCGTATCTGCATTAGACTTGGTCGTCCGGTCCTTACACTATCTTCCAGCTATCCAGTTTCCTCAAATTACTGAACAAGCTTTATAAGGCCTGCCACTGTTAAAGGTCCTTTCCCATTGTTCATATTTTTCTGAAGTCGGAATTTACGCAGTGCAACAGTCGCCAATTCCTGGTTCCTGTAAAACATCTTTACCAACAAAGCGGTATCTTTTCCACATAGCATCCTTGTTTGCTTACATAGCATGCAACGGAGAATTGATTCTGAATCAAGAGCGTAAGTATTTATAATCGCCAGTCTCATTTGCATATTTCCAACTGAGTTGTTCATACCAGTACCACCTATCGGCTGTTTTTGATTTTTTTTTTCTGCAGACCATTTTTTCTTTTGCTTAATTTTACTAGTTTTAAGAATTTTTAAAGTTTTTTCGGACTTTTTGCCCACACGATATATGTGCCAAATTTCAAAGTATGTATTCATGGTATATATGTGCCGGAATAGGTCACGTCTGACATGCAGAGCGCCAGAAAATACACGCCCACACATTCCTTTTTATAAGTAGTATAAAAATAGAATTCTAACCTTTTCAAAAAAATGATAAATATAAAAACATATTTAGTTTTTATATTTACCATTTGTTGCATTAGACATATATTATAACATTTCAATGTAAAATTGAACATTTCATGTGAATATGTTTAACTTAAAGGCAAGAACAATTTTTTACTACAAAAATTCTTAAATATTCCTTAAAATATTCAAGAATTTCCTTAAAATAATATTTTTTTCAATAACACTAAGACAATTATTTTTTAATTTTTATATGATTCCATTTTATGTAAAGGACTTTTAATAGATTTTAGACTTTAAGCAGGAAATTAGTAAACCTTTAAGCTTCAAGACAGATCAAGATTCAAACTAGATGGAAAAAAAATCACACTTTGAAAAACAATCAGAAATTTTTAAGTTTCGGCCGTAAATTTCCTATTTTAAGACGCATTAGAGACATATTCTCTTTTATACAGTTAAATAATACGTTGTAGGCAAGAAACGTATAAAAAAAGAGCTTGCTTCAATTTTTAATATAAGTTGCTGTCAAAAAATCAAAACCACCCTGATCAACATAAGAATTTAAAAGAAAAAACTTAAACAGCGCAAATAAAATAAGAAGCATTGAATCAATTAAGAAACAAAGTACCTATCTTTAAATAAAAAAAATGCAGACGATAAATTATTTTTTAACTTAATACAATGATTCTGCGTTTATTTTTGAGATCTTCAGTTCCAGATTTTTAATTATTATTTTGTAGGAGAAGATTTCATTTTTAAATATGAAGATTATACATTTATCCAATAATGACTAAACAATAATTTTCCCTGTTTCGATATTCGTCTTGCCGAAAATTCTCTTAACGCTGGATAGTGAATTATTTCTTTACTTAAATATATGATTTTTATTACATATTAACTATCTATTTTAATGAAGGATTTTGTAATTAGCTATGACTAATTGTTTAAATTTGTCAAAACTTATATGAATTTTAAAAATTGTTGCCTTTTTTACTTTTTTAAAGGTCATTCTATTAATTTCTCACAAGTAAATTTTTATTAGTAAATACGAGTAACTTTTAATCGTATTTGCTAATAAGTCTATAGAATTTGGATGATAAATAATTAAAATCTAATTTATGATTTTATTCTGTCTAATTTTTTTACAATAAAAATATAACAGTTTTATCTATCATTATGGGGCTTTAATATTAGTTATAAATATAAAGCTCTAAATTTTTGTGGCAGTATGGATATTTGCAGAAATTTTTCTATATTATCATAGAGAAAAAAATAAACTTTATGAATAAAATATAATCTTTCAGATCATATCTAACAACAGTATATTTAAAAACTATCTCCTTATCATCATTTTTCTTAATCTTAAGTCTAAGTTTGATTTTTTTTTGAACAAAATTTTCTAATTTGAGTAAAATACATTATCTTAACCTCCATTTGAGTAATATAGCCTAATTTTTTAAAAGTTATTTGTTCTGTCTTATGTTTTATAACCCAATCTTCTCTTTTGATGATAAATTTTATTTCGTTAGTGTGATATTATCGTCTGATATGACCTTCTCCAAGATGAATAAATCAGTTTTTCTGAAGCAATTTACTATATTATTATGTGATGTGTCATCAAAATTTTTTATATGAATGTAGTTTAAATGAATCGGAAATAAAAAAATAAAAAAAAAAAACGTACTGAACATTACAATTTTTTTTAGTTCCTTAGGCATTTATAACGAATATTTTTTTATTAAATGCATTAGAACAAATTACGTCTCTCATTTTATCTTTTTCTATAATCTTTTTCTTTCATTATACTTTCATTATTGTTATTTGTTTAAGTATCAAAAGTTTAGAACCCAGCAGAGATAATTTTCGAAACATAATTTTTTTGGATGTGCAAAGGAAAATTACATTAACAATAAACAGAAGAAAAAAAAATCGTGAATGCATTTTCGGATATTCTTTTCAACGGACTGGCGTCGTTTATCTTTCTTTTTCTAGTTCCAACGTACATTTATAATAATTATTTTGGAAAAATTATGATTATTCTTCATCCTTATACAAAAATAATCCTTTCTATTATTTGATCCGATATCAAACATTTCTTTAAAATCTAAGTATAAGATCTATATTATATTTACACTAATTATGGATTATTTACCTAATCTATACTGAATTCTATTAGTTTCCACAAAAAAAAACCTTTTGATATACAATGCTTAACTTTAATATGAATGGCTGCAAAAATAATTTTTGTCAAGTAGTATGCTTCTTAATCCTTTGAGTGATAATTTTTATATATCTTAAAAAAATCAATTGTTTCTTTTTTCGTGCTCTGTCTATTTTCTGTTGTTTTTAATAACTTTTTACATGCTAGAATTTAGATATAGCTAAAATAGCTTTTTGAATCATAAGTGTAAACTCTAACCATTTTTAAGAAAAACCAAACCTAAATTCGTTTTAGGGGGGGGGGCATATTTTTTATAATTTTTATCTTAAACAGTCCTTAAAAACATTATTTCTTTTTCGATTAAAACTCATTTAGATCAGCATTTCAGTGATTCAGTGGCAATGATTGAGGGGTATTTCAGGAAACAGTGGATCCTCGGTGTAAAATATAAACTGTCATCGACACAAAATATGAATAAAGTTGAGACTATAGTTCCCGAAAAAAAAATAATTGTCAAAAAAATCGAATGAAAATCAGAAATGGTCCATTCAACTAATATCTGGTGCCAAATCTGGAACATCTAAATTGATAATTTAATAATAGTAAGTAATCAGGTAAGTTTTAAAAAAACAGAGAAGACAAAATATAAAATAGGAAAATAATTAAGGTTTTTAAGGATAATTTCTTTATTTCATAACTCAGCTTGTAATACTTAGTTTTTGATGCACACTCCATTCTTGGCTAAACTGTGCTATGGCTATCAGAGAATCTTAGAAATTTAGAGTAGTGGTGTGAATACTATTGAATAAATTGCAATTCTACAAGAGAAATTAGTTCAACGGTTTCTAAAGTCTTACGTCATGTTTATTAATTGTTTACTGATTTTCAATTAATTGATTTTTTTAAATTTGTTTAACTTTTCTAATACTCCTTTTTAGGGAGTGTAAATAAGATTAAAACGCATTATAAAGAAAGAATTTTGGGGGGAAAAATTGCCTTGTTTCAAATTAAAGTAGCAGTTTTTAAAACATTTAAATGCTTGGAAATAATATGACTCATTTTGAAAACTCTTGAAACTTCAAAACACGGCTATATCTCTCACATGCATAATAGTGACAGACAGATAACATAAGTCGAAACACGCGTTTTTTTTATTCGCCTAAGTTCAAATTGCGTGAGATTTATCGAATATTAAGGTTAATGATTGCAATTCTTTTTTTTTTGCTGTTGTTATTGTGCACTTTGTGTTTGAATATGTGTATTGTAAAATTCAGAAACTCAGTAAGTTAAAAAATTCATAGACGATGCCCAGTGCAATCTAGTGAGAGAAAAAAAAAACTAATATTTAGCAAATGAATAATTTTTTTCTTCTCATTTTAAAAAGTAATTCATTGCGACAACAATTTTTTGTATTTGTTTTACTGATTAAGTTTCATTAGTCTGCCTGTCTTTTATAGCTATTTTTACTCAGGGCTCATTTTAAAATTGTTTTTTTATGGATTATTATTAAAAGGTGAAAAAATTAAACAAACTTAAAAAATTATAAAGATGAAAATGTTTTTCAAATTTGTATCCATTTAAACTGTAATGTTTTTTTTTTTTTTTTTCTAATTCCAAAAATATTTTAGACTTAATTTGAATTTTTTCCCCTTTATATATCAATGAATTAATTTTCATTTTAAGAAAGAATTTTAATTTAATTAAGAATATTAAATTTATTTCAAAAGAAAATTTTCTTTATGAAAGTATTACAGTATTTTTTATGCTATATAGCTACAAAAAATGAAATAATGTTATTTCAGTGCTTTCAATATAAAAATGAGATTCTTGTAAAGCTAAATATTTCTTATACACTTTAATTATTGAAATAATACTCATTTCAAGAGAGTTTAGTTCAACAAACATAATCTGAAATCAGTCAAAAAATTAGGTTATATTTTTTTTAATCTAAAGCTTCCATTAAAAGATTCTTATGATTTTTCTCAACTTCTTTTATTTTGTGTTTGGTTAAAACAGTTTTCAGTTTAAATTAAAATAAAGATTAAACTTTGATATCAAAGTGTTTGAAGTATAGTTTGTTTTTCTTGTAGAAAGGAGTTAAACAAAAGACAATATATTTTAATATTTATTATGATCGTAAAGATATAATATTAAGATTAAATATTAAATATAAGTTTTAGTTAAAAATTTGTTGCAAATTTAAATATAAAGAGAAGTGCTTCAACTGTCAATTGGCTTTTAGCAAAAAAAAAGTTATAAGGCCTAATGTAATCAAAACTATATGCTCTAATGTTTATTGTACAGATAACAAGGTTGTAGGAAGCATGGTTTTTACTTGAAAGGTTCATTTCTTAGCAGAAGTGGATAGTTTGATTGTACTATCATTAATTTTAGACAGACAAAAATTTATTAATCATTTATCGATTTATATATTATATTATTGGCTGTAAAATGATGTCAAATATTAAATTAAAAGTGGTAACTATAATAATTGCCATCAGAAAGAACAGATATTAAAATGTAACATAAAAAAAAAACCACTGCGTTTCATGGATGAAAATCACAAAGATAACTATGTTTGTTTCCCGTCGTTTTGAGACAATTCAAATTAAAGTAATCAGAAAGAAATTATTTATTTCGAGGCATGCTTTTCACATATGCTACAAAGTCAGAAAGTGGATAATGGAATGATGTGTAGATGTTCGTAACTGGCCTCAAGCATCGTTGAGCAGTCCGTTAAAAGCCTAAAAATAATAACTGGACTAACTCGAAGATACCGAATACTTCCTAAATGTGTAATTTAGATGTCTTCCGATGGTTGGTTACAAGTCTGTAAATCATATTTGCAGAATTCGGTGCTAGGGAACAAGTCTTGTGTGTGCAGTTCCATTCCTTCATAATGAAGAAAATAAGTGATCACTTGTTCATATCTAACCATCACCTCTTTTAGTGTGGAAAAGGAATTTTCCTGTGTATTGTTTTGCAATTATCTCAAAATGCATTTTGTGGTAGCATATTTAATTTTAATTATTTTATATAATGTTTTATTTGTTTTAGTAATTAATTGGGTTTTTTTTTTTTTCATACATGAAATAGAGAAAAAGTATTGCAAGTGAAAAAAAAAATCGAACGCGATCATTTGATGTATCTCTACGTTTCGGACCTCAGAGAGTTCGAAAAAAAATATTTTTAGTATCATGTCTGTCTATCTGTCTGAGCAAACGGTAAGGTGACGTGATGATAATAATTCCTTTGCCTATAGATGAGAGAGATCTAGTCGCCAATTGGCGACCAATTGGCACGTCGCGGATATTTGTTATCTTTAATTCCACTTACCATGTTTAGATATAACTTCATAATTATGACACCATGAAATTGCCAAGCATTAGAAACGTATTAGTTTAATAGCCTTGCACATGCCCCATTCACTGTATACATGCAAATTTCTAATCCAAACATGTCCCATGACATCATGGTGCTATTAAAAATGTAAAAATTCGATTCACTTATCATCTAAATTTTGCGATACTGCAACCTCACTTTTTCATTTGTCTCATAAAATATATAGATATGAAACAGAATCTTTCTTCTTTGTCTTTCAAGAATAGAAGAAAATCACGTGATTCAGTATTTGATGAAGCAATGGAAACGGTTTGAATTGCAGGCCAACAACATAATCTGTTGCGTGAAATTAGTCAGGAAAAGTATTTCTTTAAAAATTGTCAACAGTTAGCAAAACTTCGAACGACTAATAAATCGGTATCCTGAATTATTTTTTGAAATTTTGAAATTTATTTTTGTGCGATAATATTTCTCGGAAAAACTTCAAAATATCATTCAATTTTTATTAATTAAAATTTGAAATAAATCTCTCCGAGACGCTCACTCCCTACTTTCAAGGTATACATGTATCCAATCTGATAGCTGTAAATCAAACGGTCTGGCCTGCAAAGCGACAAAACTCATACACATTCGTCTTTATTATTATTATAGATGCAGATTTTCAAACATCCACTCTTTAGTGTTTCTGATCCAGATCCCCAATACTAGTTTTCGAATTTTCAGTTTCAAAATTCCATCGATTTTCAAAACTGTTTTCATGAGTTTCAGCAAACTTAAATAATTAATGTCGAATTACATTTTTATTTATTTATTTTTGAAATTTTATCTGATTTTATAAGTAACATTTTGTTTTTACATAAATGGAGTTAATTTTGCCATGATTGCTTCAACAATTTTCTGAAGGATTTATAATTTCCAGCATTTTTTACTATTTGTTGGTGTTTGCTTTCTGTGTTATGTACATGGAATTTAATAATATGAGACTTATAAAATGTTAAATATAAAAAATTTGAAAACAACTAGAAAAGCTATTTTTAACCACACCTCATATATAAATAAAATGCAATATAAAGTAAAAATTATTATTATTGCATGGTTAAATTAAAGACAAAAATTTCTAATCGAATTAATATATACATCATTCTATTGAAATATATAAACGATAGCAAAACAGCATGGCTTTAAAACAAATCTGACATTTAACTTCGTGCAAGTCAAAACTGATTGTGTACATTTATAAAATTCTTCGCTCCTTAACATTAATGGCACAATTTATTATTCTTCGCAGTCATTTCCTTGTAATTATGAAGTTCGATACAATGAGATAGTAAAGTCCAATTATTTAATACAGGCTCAAAAAAATCTCTTAAATGAGGCTCATTAATCGTAACGTTAGTCACGCCAGGGTCAATTTTCAATTTCAGCCCTCTTAATTCCAAATGCCGTTTAATTTTAAAGGAAATTGTAATTTACTTCATCTGCTTCATTTATGAGCTAAGAGCTATCTAAAGCAATTCTTTTAGATTGAGAAAAATATCAACAACGCTTAGTAGAAGAATTAATGAGCTGTTGAAGGATTTAAAATAAATTAGCGATTTCAGGTAACTTTTATTTTCAATGATATCTTTAACCTTTTCCCTTAGAAATAAGCATCCGCATAATTTCATTTTCTAAATATTAATCCAAAATTATTATAGGATTTTAATGGCTTAGAAATTTGAAAGTTAAAAGAATTCATAATTTAATACCATTGCTTATATATGATTTGTTTATTCATTTTTATAAATAGCGCCCTTGAGAAAGAAATCATTTATTTCTTAGATTAAATGACGCATATGTCACTTTATTTAATTCTAAATATTTTATTTTATTCTAAATTGAATAAATTTCTAATGTAAGGCAAACTGTTTTATTTATTTATTTAATTTTTTTATATTAAATAAATTTTTAATGCAAAGGCAAAAGATATTATTTATTTATTTAATTTTTTTATTTTAAATAAATTTTTAATGCAAAGGCAAAAGATATTATTTATTTATTCATATTAAATAAATTTCTGATGCAAAGACAAACGATTTTATTTATTTATTTATTCTTTTCTAATCATAATTTCTAATAAATTTCTAATGCAAAGACAAACAATTTTATTTATTTAATTTTTTATATTAAATAAATTTCTAATGCAAAGACAAATGATTTTATGTATGAATTTTTTTTCATTCTTTTACATTAAATAAATTTCTAATGCAAAAGACAAACGATTTCATTTATTTTTTAATTTTTTTATCTATACTTATAATAAAGCTCAATGTGTGTGTGTGTGTGTTGGCGCTCTACAGGCCAGGTCATTTGACATACACCTATCAAATTTGGTACATGTATACCTTAGAGGTCGGGAATGTGCACCTGGGGTCCCTTTTTTTGAAATTTTAATTAGAATTTTAATTATTAATTAAAAACTAACTTTCCCGCCAAAAAAATCTTCCATTTTCCCCACCGCCAAATGAGTAAGGCTTTCGTTTTTTTCTTCTCCCAACAGTAATGAGGCTAGGGTTAACATTTTTCGGCGGATTATTTCAAACGATTCTGTATATTTTCTTAATGTTTTATGCATTTAAAATTAAACATTGTTAATTAATCCATGTTTCAGATTCATTCTGAAGCACTTTTGAATTAAAATAAAACAGAATAAAGGAAATTAAAAATGTCTAATCTGCATAGCGTTACCCCAACTGGCGTAGAAAAATTCACGCATTTGCGTTAACGTAACTGGCGAAGAAAATTCGCGCATGCGCATTATGTTCTGATTGTTCACATGGCAACCAACGGATGATTTAAATTATTTTTAGGTTAGTTGCATGCTTTTGTAAGTAAATTGTATTTATGTTAGTTATATATTTTTTTTGTATATGCTTATAGTTTTAAGTACATCGTTTTTTAAGCAGTTTTTTTTAACCTGTTTTCAATGATTTAAATTATTGTTAGGTTAATTGCATGCTTTTGTAATTAAATTGTATTTATGTTAGTTATATACTTTTTTGTATATGCTTATAGTTTTAAGTACATCGTTTTTTAAGTAGTTTTTTTAAACCTGTTTTCGACCGATTATTTTAAACGATTCATTTTATTTTCTTAGTGTTTGATGCATTTAAAATGAAACATTGTTAATGAATCGATCTGTTCATGATGAATCTGAGAAATTTTTGTTGACAAATTCTTGAGATATTACATAAATTAAGAAAGATATTCTTTAGTGCCCATAAAGTTTAAACGCTCAGTGACCCTATTATCAGTAATCATATTATTAAAAAAATGCTTTGTTTCAGTAAAAAATATTATTATATTAATTGCAGATTAATCATTTACACTTTAATTTAAAGCATAATTTCTACGAGGGATAACAGAAAATTAAAGAGATACATATCACGCTATGGCTGAAGGCCTTTATAATATTATGAGTGAATTATATGACTATCAAAATTTGAAGTTTTAAAATATTTTGCTGAAGAATCTATTAAAGTTGGAATTGCGTAAAATATTTAATCGTACGACCGGAGTTTAACCCCCTGCTTGGCGAAATTTTTAAAAATCGCCAACAACGGCCTTGCGAAATGTTCAAAAGCGAAGGAGCAGATGTTCAATTTTAGTGCATAATAAAGATTGCCAGCTTTGGCGCGTTATCGCAACTTGGCGAAGAAGGGGGTTAAACTCCAGTTCAACCGATTTAATTATTAATATTTAAACGAATATTAAGATTAGCGAACCGGCTGGTCGCCAAAGGCAGCTAGTATTAAATAAATTTCTAATGCAAAAGACAAACGATTTTATTTATTTATTTATTCTTTTTTATTAAATAAAATTTTAATGCAAAGTCAAACAATTTTATTTAATTATTTATGCTTTTATATTAAATACATTTTTATTTATTTATTTATTATTTTATATTAAATAAATTTTTAACGCAAAGACAAACGATTTTATTTATTTTATATTTTTTATATTGAATGAATTTTGAATGCAAAGACAAATTTATTTATTAATATGGAAAGATACAACATCATAGAATGTAATTGCGCATGTCATCTACACATGAATTTATATATAACAGTATATGGTACTGTACGCATGCGTAAATCAATAATATTTTACATTTAGTTTTCATATCTATATTTTATGCAAACTTTTGAACAGAGAAACATTAAATCGACGCAGATTTTATATCTTGTAAAATAAAAGAGATAAATAATTGTTATACGGCGACATTTTCTAGATTTCCACTTAATAATATTAAACATGTTTGTCAGTTATCAATAAACAGACAAACATAATTCAAAAAATATATTTTTTCTATTCAGTAATGGAAAAAAAATCTAATGAATAAAAGAGATGTAAGGTCCAAACCTTTCTCCAACATTAAAACTTTATTGTGAAAATAACGTTTTATATTTCAATAAATGTTATATTTTATTAATTGTTAATTCTGATATGAATTTATTTATAAAAATTAAATAAACGTTTGTTTGTTTGAAACTTAAAGAAATCCACATCTCCTTACGAATTCAAATGAAATTTCGTGTACATGTTCTTTGGCAAAAAGATTAATTGTCCTTTAAAACTCTATACTTTACACTATTAAAGAAGAGAAAATTGAAATAAGAAAGCTTTTACTATATCCGCCATAGCATCAAATCATTACTAAAAAAGTATTGATTAACAGCATAGATTAAACACCAAAAAAAAGCTTTCCGGTGGCATCAGTTTCAATTTTATAAAAATTTTCTTTGATTTTTTTAACTAATTTTACAAAATTAATATAAAAAAATTATTAATTGCATTTTTGTCTAAATATAAAATTTATCTTGCTATTTATTGTATCTATAGATTCGCGCATTGGTATTGCAATTGTTAAAATTAAGTTGCTTTCATTAGACATTTTTACTACTGCTTCATTACGTAGAATAAAAGCAAATATGCACATTAAACACTATCTCTTAAAACTGTTACTATTTCTTACATAAGTTTTACATAATTTTCTCTCATATTTTAGTATTTTTAAAATTTTAATGTCCTTAGTTGGCATAAAAATAGCTTTTTTTATTATTTTATATAACTTTATCACATTAAAGAAAATTTTATTTCCTTTCATCAATTTCGGTGTCATACTTTTTAAAAATGTGTCTTGGATATTCTGTTTCAGTTTTGTATTTCCTTAATGCAGATTTTTGCAATCTTTAAATATCATAATGTCTAGAATTCAGGAATTTTGCCATAATCAATGATTCGTTACCATTCTATCAAAATTAAAAATTCGAATACTAAGTTTTGAAAATTTCAATCATGCATTACAAAATCTGAACCACATAATCACTTTTCATAACCTTCGAAAATGGTCTCGGCAAAACTTTTCGCATACTATCTAATAAAGACATTATCCCAGGGGAAGACTTGCCTCGCATTGGCGCACAATAGTTACGAAATATTAAATTTGAATTTAGAATTTTATTGAATCTATCATGTGGTTCTTAGTGAGTGTTTTGGCGATTAAATCCCTGGCATGTTGTTAATAGTATCCGAAAATCAAATTTGTGTTTTAGACGTGTTTTCTCAACCAATTAAAACAAAAATTTGACACAAAACTATAATTGTAGTTACAAAATTCTATACAAGTTTTGATATATTTAAGTCATTGCATTTTTGAATGATCGCGTTTACATGTTTCTGAAAGTACATATTGACAAACAAACAACTCCTTGCTGGATTTCGCTCCAAATGTTGTGGAATCTATGCTTAAGATGTTTAATCTGTTTATCGAATTTGATTTATTTAGCTATTTTCATTTTGTAGTTAACGTACTAACATATATTCGAATATTTGGACAGACTTCTTCAAAACTGATCTTGATAAAATTTAACAGAAACTTACAAATGTGATACCAAATTTCATCCGTCTAGCTGGAAGCTTGACGGATTGATTTTGATTGATTATCTTGAGTTATCTTTGCCAAAACAGACAGAGGGACTTTTTCCGAAAATGTGTTTTTCGAACTCGGGCAGTTCTGAAACGTGCAGATTCGTCAAAATCACGTGTTCAGATTTTTTGACAATTACTATATTTTCTCCATACTTCGTATGCGAAAGAGTAAAAATGTATATGCAATTAACATTTTAATATATATATATATAGTTATTTATAAGTGCATAGGTAATCTAGTAATTGCAAATCACATTTTTCTATGTGAGCATTATATACTCACGCGTTACGCGATTTTGCATAAAACATACAACGTTATCTTTACCTTTAATTTTAGCTGAAATCAGGAATTCTATCTCTATCTACTAACATTAAAGCAAAATGCGTATCTATCTGTTGGCGTTCTACACAAGAGGTTGTTTCATTTACAGCAATCAAACTTTTCACAAAAAATGTTTATTTCAAGGTTTTTAAAATGGAAAATTCAGTGAATTCAGGATTTTTTCTACTGTTGTGCTTCTTTAATTATACTACTACTTTGGCAAATCCTTAATATAATTTTGCAATGAAATAATTGTCATTTTAATGATGTGTATGCAATTGTGCAAATTTTTCCCAAAAATTGTATATATATATATATACAGTGGCTCAAAAAATTGAGAGTACACCTTACGTTTACTTGATAAATGCGACTTTCAATATAAATAACACATTACCGGGAAGTGCAAACTTGTTTTTATTTTTACACATAACAAATGGTTTAATTTAGAGTAAAAATAAAGAAAAATCAACGAAAAATTTATAAATTGAAAATTTTCAGAAGCATTTTAAATATACATACGCAGAATTGTGCCTCAAAAAATTGAGAATACACCAATGAAATTTTTGCAATATCACTCATAGAAACAAAGTGTCACTATTAAATTGCATGTCTTTTGGCTCTTATAATGGTCTCTAAACGTCCTGGTACCGATTCGACCCATTTTTGGTGGTATCTGAAGATATTTTACACCATTCTTCTTGCACCACTTGTTTTAAATGGGTTTTGTTTCTAATTTTGTATTTTTGAATCACTTTTTCGAGTATGGACCACGAATATTCAATGGAATTGATGTCATGGTACTGTGGTGGTGTGTGCAACTGTTGTTTACAATGAAAAAGACATCATATGTTGACATTACGTGCATTCTGTTTGGGGTCGTTGTCCTGCTGGAAAATGGAATTTCCATCTAAACCCAAATATTTAACATTTTTCTTTAGATTGCTGCTACCATATGGTTCATCCAACTTATTGCAGAAACTTTTCAAATCGTAGGCAGAAGTGTAAGTGCTGAAACTGTGAGAAATGCCATTAGACAAGCTGGATATAAAAGTAGCATTGTTAGAGAGAAACCGTTCGTCAGCTTGCAAATTCAGAAAAAACATTTGAAGTTTGTAAAAACTCATCAATTGAAGAATCTATATTTAGTAATGAAAGAAACCTCAACATTTTTGGCAGTGACAACCATCTTACTGTATGGAGAAAGCCTAATACTGCTTTGTATCCAAAAAATTTACGTCCTACAGTTAAACAGGATGGTGACTCCTTGATGATTTGAGGTTACATGGCTTCATCCGGGGTAAGAAATTTAATTTTTATTGGCATTATAAATGATACGGTTTACTTGGATATACTTCGCAGCAATCTAAAGGAGATTGCTAAAAATTTGGGTTTAGATGGAAATTTCATTTTCCAGTAAGACAACGACCCCAAACAGAATACGCGTAACTACAAAATATGGTGTCTTTTTCATTGTAAATAGCAGTTACACACACCACCATAGTACCCCCGACATCAATGCCATTGAATATTCGTGGGCCATACCCGAAAAAGTGGTTCAAAAACACAAAATTAGAAACAAACCCCATTTAAAACAAGTGGTGCAAGAAGAACGGGTTAAAATATCTTCAAATACCACCAAAAATGGGTCAAATCGGTACCATGACGTTTAGAGGCCATTATAAGAGCCAAAAGACATGCAATTTAATAGTGACACTTTATTTCTATGCGTGATATTGCAAAAATTTCATTGGTGTATTCTCAATTTTTTGAGGTACAATTCTGCGCATGTTTATTTAAAATGCTTCTGAAAATTTTCAATTTAGAAATTTTTATTGATTTTTCTTTATTTTTACTCTAAATTAAACCATTTGTTATGTGTACAAATAAAATCATGTTTGCACTTCCCGGTAATGTGTTATTTATATTGAAAGTCGGATTTATCAAGTAAAAGTAAGGTGTACTCTCAATTTTTTGAGCCACTGTATATATATATATATATATATATATATATATATATATATATATATATATATATATATATATATATATATATATATATATATATTACATTTAAAAGGAAGATTTTATTATTTCATAGAAATTCAAACCGTTCTCATTTAGTTTCTTTTAGTTTATCAAATATATAATTGCGTATTTTTTCCATTGTTAAAAGACAAGGAAAAATTATTCATTCTGTTTAATATGTGTAGCTTTCAAGACTAATATGAAAGAGCAGTTTGGTGAAAATGTGAATATAAATTATACATTTTAAGATGACATGGTAAATACATACAACATATAAAAAAAAGTTTAAGGATTTTAATGTTATGTATATGAATATACGGCTCTTATGTATATCATAATACGAAGATAAAACATATTTTTGCAAAGAATCATGAATGTTAAGCTACGCATCAGCTTAACTTAACCAATATTCTCGGCGAAATAGCTGGTCTCCCAAGGTGGGTAGTTTTCTAATAAGTCTGAATATAGTAGAAAATATCACTGCATTCTAACTATGCAGTTCGGAGCCTGTCAAGACTGTAATCTTATCACAATGTGTTGTCCCGAATGGTTATTAAGTTACACCGTACACCTTGTCTGTGATATTATCTTTCAGTGCTTTAATATCACGAACTCGAGAGACAAAAGATCTTCCCTGAGATAATGGTACAAAATTGAGATGTAAATGTATCAAAAGAGTATTAAACCCAAAGTGCGGTTTGTTCTTCTACCAGAAATTTTTGCTAGGGAGTGGCGAACTATAAAAGTACTGTCAGGAATACTTCATGATTTTCAAATTTTCAGGACTCCAGGGCAAATTAAAGGCATTTGAGATGTCTAAAACACCTTTAGACAGTAATGGCTGATTTGATTTGATTATCCACAAAACATATTGCACCTTTATCTTTGTCGATGGATTCGGTAAAAAATAAATGGTTTATTGCTTACGCTTATGAATTATTTTTGCTATTTATCCGAAAAGGAAAAATTAAGAATTTGCGCTGAAAAGACATTCGCATTATTACTAGCACCTTTTGCGACCAACGTGCTAGCAGAATACTGACTTTTCTGGTTGTTAAACTATTAGTACGGAATATATTTATTAAAATTTCCCCTTATTATTTAATACGACTGAAACATGTGAATAAAATAGAAACATTCTACAACAAATTACTGTTCGTACAAATTAAAGTGTGCACATATTACAGCTTAAATATATTTTAAATAAGGAGATATAAATTAAACTAATTAATTTTCAATTTAAAATCATGTAATTTTTATCGTATCGTTTCAATCAAGTTGTTCTTTAACGTCAACGAATTGTATCATGAAAATATTTCAATATATTAACACAAAGTTTGATGATTTTGTATTAGAAAATTAAAGATTATTTTTATTATATGAACATAAAGGACTTATTTGTTATTAATACCAATCCCAGCAAAATCTTTTTGAGTATTACTGAAATAGTGTTACGAGGTAATACTAAATATTAACGAAATAAATATAATAAATATAGCGAAAAATATTAATATTACAAAAATAATGACAGGGTGATATTATTTGATTTCAGAAGTAAGATACAAAATATGCTAGGTATTGTTTTAATAGAACTTTTTTTTCCTAATATTATCTAATACAGTTAATTATTATTGTTATTAATATAACATCATAGTTTTAGATATATTCACTCAATGCTAAAAGGTTGTCTTTGATTGTTTAACAAACAAATACGTCTTTTTTATATAAATCAATGTAATCTCTAAACCGATTATAGGATTTCTCTATCTGTGTTTACAAATTTATTGATAAATTTTAATAAAAACATAATCTTAGTTATTTTGAAAGTTGGTAGTCAAATGTTGTTACAATAAATCTTCTATAAGAATTGCTATTGATGTATTTCCACAAGTGCATGAATTAAATATTAATAAGTATATATTTATTTATGGAGGAAATGGTATAATTTATAAAATCAAATCTAGATTAATTAAGCAAAATTTTGGTTACATTAATAAATAAAAGAGTGTTTATCAATTGGTCAATCATCCTGAATTTTATGAATGTTGCCATGTAGAAATCATATTCTCATTTGGTAGCAAATACAGTTAAATCAAAAAACGTTTGCAAGTTAAATCTCTAACTCATCTAACAACCAATTTTTACTTCCTCTTATTACGAAGTATAGAGGATATATTGTAATCAAAAAATTCGAATTCGAAATTTTGACGAATCTTAGGCAACTTTATGCATCTTTAATTTAGAAAATACTTTTTTGACATTATGTCAGTCTGTCGGTCTCTGAACAGGATAACTCAAAGACGCTTTGATCTAGATATGTTGCTAGTTATTTTGATGTCATTCTTTCCAATCCCATGCCATGATCTCACTAATTTGTATACGATTAGTGCATGTTTGGTAAATCTTCGTTGGCAACACTGAGTGAAAGGAAAACGTGTAACAAACAAAAATAACAGTTCTATTTTTATCTTGAAGTAGAGATTGACTTCGCGAGAAGCGAGTTCGTTGACAATACATAAACCGACCGCGTTTTTGTTGTTTTTTTGTGAAAAATTTTACTTTATCTTTTATAAATACTCCAAGAAGTGAATTGCGTTTTATGTGGCAGAATAATAAATTCGTGTTTTTAAGAAACCCTGGCTCTTCATTTTCAAGTGCGGTCGACAACACATATGATATTTGTTATATGAGATTATCACCAAATTTATACATTTCTATAAAATTGTGAACGAAATTCAGTCACAGAAATTCTATTTGCCTGGCTGTTCGGGTTCAAATAAACTCGTGAACTACAAGATGCAAAGAGCTAGGGACTTAAAAATTAAGGTTTAACATTTAAAATATAGATAAAAAATGAACCAAATCTGTCAAACGGTTGATCGTCTGTCCGTCTGTACTTCGTATGTATAAAAACACTATAATTCAACACTATCACTCAAAGGCTTAAATCACTCAACTTTGGTATGTTAACTTGAGATTATAATTACAGTTCCGTGATATATTTTAACTTTAATCGGTCGCCAAGAAAGGCTTCCAAAATACGTATTTCCACAATCTATCTATCTATCACCAATCAGTTTAACCGTCACTCATTCCGCGCAAGGAATTAGGGTCCTTACCTCTTATTCACAATTTAATGAGGGAGGAAGGGAATAAAAATTATTGGAGAGTATGCTAGAAAGTTTTGGATAGACCACTGGTTGTATTTAATGACATAACTCGTGGCTCTAGTTGGATGGCATGCTCGCATTATCGTCTGCTAGAATTTGTGTCTTTGAATCAGTTATACTCAACTGAGCGTCACGTGTATTTCTCATTATAAATATTCCAGAAACAGTTCGAGTTTTCTTGTTTAGATAGTAATTACCTGCACCATATTCCGTTTTAGTAGTGATTCTCAGTTTGTAACATGAATTTGTGACTTGAAGACTGAAGAATCTAAATGTTACAATGGGAAATATAATGAATGGAGATAATTCTGTTATTTTTGCTACAAAATCGCTGAAGAATAATATCTAAAACGTCGAATATTTCTAGTGATCCAGACTTCTTCAAGACGTTTTTTCTTGCTTTATTTCGGTATGTTATTTTGCCATTCATTATATTTTTATTGTGTTATTTTATGATTATTATTCATTATATTTTTTTTTGTTTATATTGTGATACCTTGTATCTTGTCTAATGATACAAAGACTAATTTCAAATGGGTCATTTTTGTGTCCTGCTTATGTTCTAATGCAATACTTCATATCATTCATGTCGTATAATATTAAAACTAACTGAAAGTAGGCCATTTTACACAAATTACTATCTGCATAGTGAAATGAATATACAAGGTGTTTATAAAGTCCCGGACCCATTTTGATGTTTAATAACTCATAAAATAATAAAGATATAAACACACTTATGACATTTATTGATGGAATAACTCATATTTTCCTTTTCAGGTTTGAATATTTTTACTTTTGTAAATATCGTCTGCGCGTGTGGTTAATTTCAGATAATTTCATTTTCCAGTCTAAATATCTGTACTTTTCTAAATATTGTCTGCTTATTAATTGCATTTTTCTCTCTTTTGTTTTTGTCAACTATTGCAATGTTATGTTTACTTTTGATGTGTTTGTTCTATGTAGTACTTTTGTATGTGATGTTTTATTCGAGCGGATATTAAGGAGAATGCATACACCACAAGAGAAAGCACAGATTTTATGGTGGTTCATAGAAATGAAATCGATAGTGCAAGCACAGAGAAATTTCAGAAGAATTTACCAAAAAGATCCTCCATCCAAAAACAGCATCTTGCGGTGGAAAAAGAATTTTCTAGAAATTGGAAGTATCGAAGATAAGAAACGTTCCAGACGTCCTTGCACAAGTGATTTTGATGTTGAGCGTGTCAGAGAGACATTTTTACACAATCCTAGAATATCTGTGAGATCAGCGGCAACAAAATTGGATATGCCAATTTCGACGGTGTACAAGGTTATTAAGAAAAAATTAAGACTGCATGCATACAAAGTTCAAATTGTTCAAGTTTTGGAACCGACCGATAGACCTAGGAAGATGGCCTTTGCAACAGATATGCTAAGGAGGATAGAAGATGCTGCTGATTTTCTGAAGAGCATAATGTTCTCCGATGAAGCATCCTTTCATGTTTCTGGCATTGTTATTCGCCATAAAGTGCGCAAATGGCTCTGTGGATGCCGACATGCTTGTCGCTACCTGGCGTGAAATTGACTATCGACTTGATATTCTCCGTGCGACGAAGGGGGCACACGTGGGGGCACAAGTTCATTGACAAGGGTCATGAAACTTTTTGAGTCTATTTAACCATTTATGTTATTAATTTAAATCTATCTTTATTATTTTATGAGTTAAACATCAAAATGGGTCCGGGACTTTATAAACATCCTGTATTTTGAACTCATAAGAAATCTATACTAAAAAGTAAAATTCTCTTTCTAATACTCTGTATATTTTTAAACGTTATTCTGTATTATTATCAAAAGTATTGTTACATTTTTAAGCTTCAAATCTTTGCCTTTGTTTTTTCTTAAATGATGCAGTTTATTTTTAACTAACCTTTACTTTAAGTTAATCTTGATAAAAGCTGCATCTTATTGTGCATTTTTAAAAAGTTAGTACAAAATTGGAGCAAATTATTGCATATTATTATATCGAATATTGAAAATATCTTACTTAGAAATACGATTAAAGTGATGAATTTTATGTCGATTTTTTTTATAAGAAGCAATTTTATATTGTCCATTCATTCCTCGTACCATTCAAACGCTGTGCAAGCTGACAAAATGGATAAATTCATGATGCATACGAGAAGTTTCAATGAGATATGTATGTTATTTCTATAACTTGCCATTTCTTTCCTTTATAATTCTGCACATAATCTCATTAGATTAACGCAAAGATTACAGTATAGCTCTGAATATTTACGAATGATACAAGTATCAATTGGTTTTAATACGAAAAAATGTGCTTCTGCTTTAAATATTGTATATGTTAAAATCCGACGTTGAAAAATTAATCTAGATATAAAACGATTATCCAAGTGATAATCGTAAAAAAAAGGGGGAAAAGTAATTTTTTAAATTAAATTTGAAATATAGAACTGCATAATTTATGAATATTTTTCAATTTTATTTCTCAAATTTTGTTTGTTGATTTTTCGAAGTAGGAATATATCTGGTGGATATATAAAGATAATTTGAATATATAGTTTCAGGTGTGAACTTTAAGTGAATCTATTGTTGAAATCAGTTATAAATTTATTCATATTTTCTTGGCTAATGTTTCCATTTCTTCCATTAAACGCAGTAATTTTCTTGTCGCAAATGTTTTTCGCAAATACAAATGCATTCATTTATTTGATCAGATTTTGATTGTTTATTTCCACTACTATAATAATTAGTTCTAATAAAAATGTAAAGGAATATACCAAGAGAAACCGTAGTATGTTAATAATAAATAGTTTGCATGCGCATCTATAAAATATTGAAACTAATGAAGAGTTAAATATCGCGGCTAGTTCTTAATTTTAGTTTTCGCATATTTTTGTTCCATTTGAATGATTTGTATGATTTTTGTTAAAACAACTCGAGTAATATTTAAGTTTATTATGAAATTATATTAATTTAGCACCAAAAATAATTTGCAGTGCTGGAAATTTCATTTACTTGAGCAATATAAGTAGATTTGCAATTTTTGTTAGAATTTTCACACATTTTATCATTTTAGTTATTTTATTTAAAATTATCTGATAATTTTCTGTTTTGAGAACTACCTTTCCATCGGATTCAAACAAGATTCTTCGGAATACGTGCAGTGATCGTAGATTATGTGCATTTTTTGCCTCGAATTATAGAATCTTTGAGCTATATTAATTTTATCTTAAAAACTGACATGGGAATGGTAATTTACACTTTGAGCTGTGAATTTAAACTCCTAATTAGATGTCACGCTTTATTTTGGATATTTTTATTTGTATCCATAAAAAGTTAAAAAGATGCCCAAGATATTAAAATGTGCATATAGATTTTCTCTTAAATTGTTTCCTACTTTAACTTGACCCCTTAACTGCTCATCGAATAACCATATTTGCATATATCAAATTAAATAATTCATAGACTAATTTATTAATATTCCGCAGACTATTAGTTGAATCGATACAATTTCCAAAACCTGTCCCCTATGTTATCTAATTAAATTTTGGGAATTATACAGTTAACGAATTAAATACAGATTAAAAATCATTTATGTACAATGCATTTAGATGAAGGCTTGGATCAGTAATATTTTTGAATCCAAGATTCGTTCTGTTTTTATTTGAATACGTGCTAAATTAGTTGATGTGTTTTTAGGAATTACTATGGCATGCTTTTTATATTGTTATACATGAATATTTAGTTTTTTCTCAGAATAAACTTGCCATAGGATATATTCCTGTCACTATCAGAAACAGCTAGCTTGGAAAGATGCACCTCAAAGTATTCAATAAAGTATTTTTTCTATTAAAATTAAAACATCCCAAACAGAATATTTCACTGAGTAAAACGGAAATTATTCAGCTATTTATTCTGTTCTTTCATTCTTAATATATTGAAAAAACTCTTCAAGCTTTGAAATAAGTGGTGTCAGCACTTTGGACAATAGTTTTACAAAAAAATGCGCAGTTATAGAAAAAATTTATCAACTTTGATGTTGAATTTAATTTTCTCGGGCAATTTCAATTATTTAGATAAATGTTCAAATATTATCTTCTGTTTCCAGCTACATGTCTATAATTTTTGCTTGCAGTGCATAGTAAAATATTCTAATTGTTACCTTGGGTATGTCAAAAATGTTAGTCGATTTGCAGATAAAATTGAAACTTTCTTCAATTGATCAAAGAGCTAAAAATGTATGCATATATGAAGTATTCCGCTTTTCGAGAAGTGAAACTTCAGTCCTGCCGAATTGAATTTTAATGTGGAAAAAATATCAGCCCTACTTTAATTCGTTTAATTATTCCACAACAGGCCATTATACTTGATTCTGAATATCGGATTATATAAGAGGGGAAGAGGATGGTAAAGTTGTAACTTTTGAGAAGTAACAAATTCCAAACATTTAATTCATTTTTTTAAACATTTCAATATTTTTTTTAGTTTACTCCTATCTTAATTTATCTAACTTGAAAAGTAATTGTAATGTGTCTAATTTTCATTTAAAATCTATCTCATTTAAATTTTCTACTTTAGCTTTTTACTGGCCAAAATTTATGCTTCTGCCGCCTCCTCCCTTCGCTTATCTAATCGGGTTGAAATTATAGATGCAAACTTAGATTTGTTTTTGGATATCCCAAAACTTCAACAGATTAAATTGCTGCTAAGCATTTTTTCACGTTTTAATTATTTTCAATGACAATCCGATCGGACAACTTTCTGGAGCTGCAATACAAGCAGTGTTTCATTGTATCACTATTTTCATAATCTTAAAAATTACTTTTCTCTTTGATTATTTAAGAGGATAGTTTATGCTTTGATTCTGAAAATCAGCTGGAATATAGACATGCAATATATTCAAATTGATTTTGTTTCTTATTAGAATACTTATACAGAAACTGAGATAGCTGGATAATTTTTTTTTCAAGAGCAGTATATTCTGACTACAGGCTATTTTAAGGACTTGGAATTTATCTTTCTTATGTAATAGTATGTAAAATGTGGTGCGTTTAGTTCTACGATAACCCGTAGATTTATTTTAAAGTAGTATAATTTAAAATGATAGTATAAGTGCATTCCGGTTTGAACCACATAAGGATTTCTTTGAAAATGCAATGCAGTAATAATTTCACTTTTCTCTTTCCTACTCACGAATTTCTTAATGTTTTTATTTCCTTGTTTCTTTTGTCCTATTAACACTGTTCTCTAACCGGAGCATCTTTAGAAAAATTCTGTTACTATGCATTTTAGCAGTCTATCAATATATGGTCACAGGATAAATATTTTCCATCTGTTTTAAAACATTAATTGGTTAGTTTATTAAACAATCTATAAATCGAATCGCATTCAAATTTTTAAAAAAAACACAGCAATTTTGAAATTTTTAGAATGGCGCATATCGGATAAATCGCTTGCATATAATTTTCAGTAGATCGATTTATCAAATTTCGATTAAATCTTTGTCTTTCAAAAGTTGGATGCTTATTCTCTTATAGGCTACATTTTCTGATGAAATGCCTTGAAATACTAGGCTGGAGATCACTTCCATTAGCTGCAATCTGAGTAAAACTAGTATAAATCGTAATTGAGAATTTACTTTACACTTTCTGATCCTTCATTAAATGAACTATTCATTAGATTTATAGGGATGTCATTGAAATAAAGAGGGTAAGAATAACAATATTACCAAGAAATATATTTCTGCAACAGCTTTTAAAAATTCGTAAATATTGGATATATCATTATTGTGAATAATGCAGAGTTTTCCCATGTTAAATGGTAATCAAAACGAAAAATGCTTAATTTCTATAAATAGAATATGCAAGGAAAAATGTTCTAACTGATTCCGGTTGGACAGATATTTGCCATATGAAACTAGAATAGAATATTTCGTCAAAAATCAGATTTTTCGGTGGGGGAACAATTTGAATGCTCTCTTCAGGAAAACTAATATCTTGTCCTATTTCTATTTTATATATAAAGTTTGAGAATTAAAACTCGCCAATGCAGTTTAGAAACCATGATTGCGTTTTGTATTTTTTTTTTCTTTAGCAATGTTCTGTGGTTTCGACAGCATATAGAGAAACAGACTGAGCATTTTTTACCACTCATTTTATGCTCCTTTGTTACTGTGTCCATGTCCCATTATTAAATAGCTCGAATTACGTTTATTTGAAAAATTCTGCAATTGTGGCAAATACTGTAATTGTCTGCTGCCGTGATGAAACCATGAAATATGCCGAAAACCATTTTTAATTCTGCTAGAATGAATTATTTAACGATGAGGTTTAACAATGCTCATATAAGTAGAATTAACTTCCTTAATTTCAGTTATTATTCATTTTTTTGCTTATTTCATTTCTTCATGACTTGAAGTACAAATACCCTAGATTTGCCCTCACTATGGCTCTCTGACTCTGGTAGATGCTCCCTGACTTGGTATTTGCCCTGACTCTGGTAGATGTTCTAAACAGGAATGAATGGAATTAAATAAAAACTTCAAGAGCTTATTTTTAGATAAACTCTGATCTACTTATTTCTTGATCAGTCAAGTATACAAAATCTAGTCCAAAATTGGTTGCAACATTTAAATTGAATCTCTCTCGTACCAGAACTTCGTGTGAGCTAGAATACCGAAATATGCATTCTTAAAATGCACAATCAAACTGTGAATCCTTTTTCAAATTTTGTGTAACATTTTGATGCTAGAAAAAATTTAAATTCCTTTCATTAAATAGTTTTTTTTAGTTTGAAATGTCTTTTTGAAGTTTCAAATCGGGTTATTTGCATAGATATGGAATACTGTTCCGGCAAAGATGGGGAGATGCAAAGATGATTTTAGTAATGGGAATAACATCATATGATTAAATATTTTTTTAAACGACGAAGCCCTTGTTAATTTCACTGCAGCGATGAAAATTTTTGAAGAATTTATAGAAAGAATATATTTTATATATCAATCTCTTGTACAATACAATCAAAAACAGATGTAAACACTTTCTCTTTCGTTATTGGTCACCTTCGGCCAGTTTGTTCACTGGGAATACTGGTATATTTGTATTAATGTTTAGATATGAACGCAAAGATACAATTTCAGGATAATATTTCCATTAACTATTAACCAGATCATTTAGATATAATTTCATATTTATGATCCCGCCAAATTGACTGATATTAACATCGCGTTTTTTTTTAAAGTGACTTATTTCAATTTTATTTATTATGTAAATGAATCTTTCTAATGAAAACATTCATGTGATATCTCAATGCTATTATAAAACCTAAATACCCGGTTCGTCTATCTTTTTAAATTTTGCGATGTTGTGACTTCACTTTTTGTCATGTGAACCGTTTGTTTCTTTAGTTTTCAACAATAGAAGGAAATTATGAGTTCAATATTCAATGAAAAGGTTCTGAGTTTACTTGAAACAATGTAATTCGTTGTTGTAAATTAGGATAAAAATTATTTAAAAAATTGCTGAAATTCAAGAAAAGCTTGCATGACTGTTAAGTTGGTATTAAAGATATTCTTTAATTTTAAGACTGTGTAAAATTCACTTTTGTACAATATTTTAGCAAGCTCTTGCCTTAAAAAGCCGAAATTCTATTTAAAATTTCAAAAAAGCCCTCAAATGAGCACATTTTTCCTTACCAGGGTATATATGTGCCATATTTGATAGTTCTAAGTCAAAATGTCTGACCTTTAAAGCATCATCACACAAATAAATCAAAATAAAACCTGGAGTGATCGAAAAAATTCATTTATTTGTTACTGGTTATGGCTTATTAATCATTTATTTCAAAGAATTTAAGGTTATTAAAAGAACTTTACACTGTAATTGCATGAAATCAATTTACGGAAAATTGGATTTTTTTTTTCCAGTTTCCTATTTGGAACTTCGGCGCATCTATCCTGCGATATTCGAGATGTGATTTCATTTGTTTACGCAGATGATCCAATAACAAAGGTAAGTCGGTCCAATTTTACTTAATGTACTGTTGAATACTTAACGCCAAATGTAATGCTCATATGTTTATTGAATTTAAGCATCCATTATGAACAGTTGTACATAAATAGAAGTTTGTCTAAATATCAATGTTAAAAATTCTTGAAGTCAAATAAAACTTGTCATTGTTAAATTTTTATGGAACTTATCGTCGTTTTTATGTTGTATTTGTTGGAAGAGATTGTAATTTAACTTTTGCCTGAAAGTCATAATGCCACTAATGAGAATTTATTTTTTCGAATGTCTCCCTTCGTATTTGAATAGGACTCCATCGATAAATCGGATCTCTTTTTCACTCATTTCGCGATAACGATATTTGCGGTTGAAGTTTCGAAAAGTGAAATGTTTATTATTTGAAGAATGTGAATATTTCTCAAATTTTAATGAAACGGATAATGAAAAAATGTAAAGTATGATTAAATATTTGTTTTAAAAGTGATTTGGTGTTTGTAGAAAAAAAAATGTCCGTCCTATTCATCCTAAATTAGAATATAAATGAATCTGAAACTTGCTTATTCAAAATTTATCAAGTTGAAAATAATTCTTTCAAACAATTTTTATAGCTTAATATACAATAGGCAAGGACATTATCATTAGACGAAGAGCTTCTAATAAGTGTTTATGTAAAATTGAACGATCCCCAGAAAATTGATTACAACTATTAGGACTGTTTTATGCTTATCTCGATTGTCTTAAAATGTCTATTTGAACTTTGAATATCCTCAAAATATTAATATGAAATGTTTCTCTTTTATGATATTTAACTAGAAAATGTGGCATTTTCGCTGGATAATTTTAATTAAAAATGTACAGTGCGATATAAAAAATTCATTTCATTATTCCTCGTTTTAACTTTAAATACTAGCAATCATTATATGTTTTAGTATGCATTTATATTTGGTAGTTTGCTTTGACGACCACTGTAGATTTTTCAATTATTTACTTTAATAATGCATCATCATTGTAATGAGAAATATTTAAGCGATTTGTAAGTAATTATTTTTATTACAAATTAACGCATTATTTGACGAGTCACGAGTTAACTCGTGTTATCATGCCCAAACGTTGCTGATAAGTCGCAAGTTAACTCATGATCGATGTACTTTTATTTCACTTCAACGTTGTTGGGTTAGGTCATTCTCAATAACTTAAGTATTACGGGAAAAGCAGAAATATCTTGCGCATTTTTACATTAAATTTTTAATAGGTGCTATAAAGGAAACGGTGATCTTACACAAATAACAAAACAGCATTTCCAATAAAAAGCAATACATAATCAGTAAATCACCATACACAACCGTAAACAGAGCAAAACGCTCGGAAAACTCGCAGAAGACAAACTCTCCAAAGGGAGATTCGACTTATTTACTTTGTATGAATGCAGCATATTTCGTAATGCTTACTCTAGTATTTCTAAAATGAATATTTACAATGTTCTGTTCTCCAGGCTTTCTATGCTCTTCAAAAGAGAAATATATCAATGAGATACATCTTCAAACGTTATGTACACTTAAGTTATTGCTTCACCGTTTATTATAACAAAAATTTAAATCTTATCTATTTAACTTTTAATTAAAAGTTTATATTGGTCCACATCCAATTACGAAATAACTGTTGGCATGTGAAAGTATGAGGAAAAATCTGATTAATAATGTGATAATTACTAAATATTATTAAATTATATTGGAGATATTATTGTAGTTCAATGGCGTTGTAACAAAAAATATTAGGCTGCAATATTTAAATAACTAGGCAAAATGTGGCTTCTGCTTCTCAGTTTTTTTTTTGGTGTAAAATTACTTTCAACAGTATAAACAATTTGCATTTAATGCCGAAATGTTTCTCAAATTTCCCTGTTTAAATGAATAATCGCTATATTATCGTTTAAATATAGAATTTTTAATCTTAAACAATTTTCTATGTGAAACTATGACTTGAAAAATTTCAAGCAATGCTAGAATTTTTTTTAAATTATAAAGTATTTGTAATACTATTTATTGAAATCCTATTCATATCATGGCTATTTATATTTAAACAGTGTATGTTTATAAAATGACCTGCATTCAATGACTCAAGAATTAAATAAAGAACTTATCCTTGATAAACGGGAAATATTGTGATATATTTTCAAATATTTTGAATACATTTTATATGTAATTTAATAATATATTCATTATTAAATGACTTTCAGACATATAAATTTTCATTCATTGTCGCAATAATAGTTAAAAATCTATTACGTTTTTATTTAATGGAAGTATTTGAGATTAAATTGATTTTTTTATATTTTGTAAAATTGTGTTAAATTATTTCAATTGCTGTAAACGATATCGTTGAATGTAGGAATAGTTTAAAATCTTCTGAGTAGAAAATTGCGATACATAAAATTTAGCATTTCTTTATTTTGTTAATATGATCTGTATAAAATATTCAAGGATTTAAACATTTTCTGTACAAATTCCAACGCTAGTAGAAATCAAGGATATTTATTCCTCGTGAATAAAACTCGTACTATATATTCAAATCACTCTCGTATTATAATTTCTGTATTTTAATAATTTTGTGCAAAATATTACTTTCTAATGCCCGAAACTTTAAAAAAATTTGCGGCGAAATAGAAATCTTGTTATTTAAAATTAATTTTTAAATCGTGATTTATTTTTTTTTGAAAATATGCTGCATGAAATGATTTTCAAGCTTTTTAAAACATTTCTTTTTAATTCATGGAATAATTTAGTAAGTTACTTTCTTTTTAGATTGCAATTGGATTATTATTATATAAAGAAAATATTTACTTGCTTATTTATATGCTGTATAATTTAACAATATTTCATACAAAATTTTCTTTGAATGATTTCCATTAAAAGCCAAGAATAATTTTAAAAATATTGAATGGATATCGTTGCAATATTAGTAATTCAAAACTTTTGCATATTTCATTTGCTACGCTTTAAAAGTATATGATATAAAATGACTTTTAATTTCATTAACGATTTCCGTTCGGTGCTGTGTTAATTCAAAAAAATTATCCTGTAGCTTATTAGGTTTTAGAAATAGAAAATTTCAATTTTTTTTATTTAACATAATTTTGATAACAAAATATATAATCTCAGTTGTATGATTTTAAATATCATGCAATGACTTGGGTTTCAGACTTCCACAGGCATAAGGTAGTGAAAAATCTTCCAGGGACAGTTGTGGATGGTGTTAACAATCGAATCCCTTAAATGGTTTTTGGGCGAACATCTAACAGCATCATGCAAAATGGAAAAGTAATTCCAGACCGTCCTCAAAGTTCGAAACAGGAGCACCAAGGAGAAGAAAGCAAAGTTGAGATGGAGGAGTCGGTAATCGATTGGGTCCAATAAATGCAGACAGCTGTAGTCGGACGCAAGTCCAACTCTAAATCTGGCAACAGGAATTGAAGAGGATTCGGATAGTGAGCGTTTCTCAGAGCCAATAACAATCGCCTTTAGGGAAGTCCAAGTTCAGGATGCTCTTAGTTTCATTCACCCAAATAAAAATAGATTTATTCATACATTTATCTTTTAAAATGTTTGTCACATTTTGCATTCTCAAAGGCAAACTGACAGGAACTCAAAAAAAAAAGCAATTCGCAATAAGCTTTATACAATTCAAGTATACAATAGGTCACTGACCACTTTACAAAGTAGAAACTTTACAAAGCAGAATTTTAACTAGGTTGTGGATTTGTCGCACTCGATTCACCCACCGACATTTGTTGATTTGCAACTGACCATTTTGCTCAATTTGTAACAGTCCCATGTCTGTTTTACATCTTATAGAATTCTCACTGTTTTCTTTTGTGTCTTACATTTTTCAGAAATATTACTCGGATTTTAACTAGTTGCTTTTTAAAACTCTGCCTGTTAATCTTTTGTTCCTTTTAAACATTGGTTTTTATAATCATATAAACTTTAGTCGCGTAGTCGCGCTTTTTAGTACTGTACCATACCTTACATCATTATGTAGCTTTTTCTTGACTCGCATTTTCACACTCTTAGACATTTGGACTTTAGACATTCCATACTTAGATTTTTTTTTTATAATTGGAAAAAAATATTTTAATTACATGTGTGGGGTACAGCTCAGCCATGGATGGTTTTTGTGACATGAAATACAAATTGAAACCCAATTTTTTTTCATTCAACCAAAGATTTGCAGTTGCGAATATTCCATCTGTATTCGTAATACATGTCATATAATTTCGGTGAATTTTCCGATATTCCGGTACTTCTTCTGGATTTCAGTCTCTCCCAAGTGGTATATTATCAAAAATAAAATTAATTTAGACACTTTTAAAAGCAATACACTAAAAAATTAAAATATCAAATTTGTGAGAGCCAAACTGTCTCGTCCTTAATGAGTTGGGAAAGGCGACAGGCTGGAATAAATTTTATCTAAAAATATTTATATAAGCATTTTATAGAATAAAAGTTGGAATGTAAAATTCAAGCCTTTGTCTCTCATCGGATGCCGGACAAAGTAAGAAAAAAATGATCGATGTCCAGTGATATTTGTTGCAATAAACCTAAATGTCCGATTGAAACTGTTAACTGTGTAATATGAAATTCTTGCCTCTTATGCAGTGTTGGATGAAATACGAAATCAAATCCAACTCGGTGGAATTGGGGTACATTACATCTAAATAATGCTTAATATCGAAATACAGAATTTTTATTTTAACCGATTGAGAAATAAATGTCTCTAAAAGTTTTCCATCCAGTGCTGGACGAAATAAAGAATTTCTGGATCAATATGGTTTGTTGGTATAAATTATGGATACCATCGAGTCCCCCAGTTTACCTAGAGTGGGTGTAAAACCAAGGAAAGGGACACGGCAAAATAGAACCACCCATGAAAGTCGAAAATCCCACGAGCCAAACCAGACCAAAGGGCAGGTTTATTATACCTCAAAGAAGCTTTACAAGCATTGCCTCTGACATGGGTAGTAATTTATTACATCATATTCAGAAAAATGATACAAGACTCAACTCTTTTTATTTGAAGGTTAAATAATTGCCCAATCAGACGATCGCAGAACTGATAAACAAACTTTTTAAAACGAATGCAGCAAATAAAAAAATGGGCCTTGGAGGCAGGCCCGTATCAATTGTCGCGCAACACTAATTCATTTATTACATTTATTTGTTATTGTATTATAGCTTGTTATTGGTATAACTTGTATCTAGAAAATGTTCAAATGTATACTCTATGTAAAATCAGTTAACTGAATGACGTGAAATTCATGCCTGGCACTTCGTGGACGATCCACTATGCTAGCCATTTTCTTAGAATTGTATGCTAAATTCAGTATCCGTTCATTGAAATGGGACTTTAATTTGCCTCCATTCCTTTCACCATGTAGAACTTTCGCAAACCTTCAGTCGTGGGTTCACCGTTCTTAAGAAAAATTTTAACCACTAATTTCCGATTCGGTAATGACAGCATGTTTGTGGCATTGAATGAAGAATGTATTTCCAACCTTGTGTTTTTTATCTTGATTTTCATCAATCATCTCGGTTTGGCGTGTGAGCACCAAACTATCGATCGTTTTTTAATCATTTTAATGCGGAAAAGAGCCGCGTAGACTTTGAACATATTCCCGAAAACTGCAATTTATAGCGCATTCTGTAGTTTTGTGTTGTCAAAATTAAAGAAATCTTTCCGATAATGGCACATTTTCTGTTTTATAATTTCTTTCAATTTGAATTTTAAAAATTTAGGCACATAACATATTTCATTACTCGAGTGAAGAAAATCTAAACGTTTTCATTGTTGCTATTAACGCTACATCCCGACCTCTTTTTTCCGTTGTTTATGATCAAAATGACATTTCAGTGTATCTTGACTAGTTAAATAGGATTCAGTAAATAGAAAATTTTAATACAATTTTTTGAAATCTTTTTCTACTTGGAATCTGGAACTTTCTTGGAATTCAATAATTCAAGAACTTTCAAGTAGTGAATTAACTGAGAATTAAGCAGTGATGAATCATTTTAAAACATTCTTAATTTGATGTATAAAGATACCGACTGAAAATTAAGGAAATGCGTAGCATACCGAAAAGAAGAGTGTAATATTGTGTCAATGAGGCAAATGTAGTAAGGCCAATGGAAATGAAAGCACTCAAGATCAACTCAAATTTTATTACAAACTCCAACTGATCGAGAAACTACTTATATACATTTAAGTAACATTCCAGACTTTGTAGGCTCGCAGAAAATTGGGAATTTAAATTTGCATAAATAACATAGATTTGAATAATTAACATAAATTTGCATAATTAACAGAACTTTGACATAAAGCAAATTAAAAATCTTTTTGACTCGTTTGTGTTCAAACCCGCAACCTTCCGTTCAGCTATGAGGGGCTTGATCGAAATGAACAATTTTCGCTACAATATTTTATAAATAGATTTCTTCCAAATTTTGAATTTAAAAATTTTGCTGTGAAAGCCAATTAAAGACAGTTACCCAAAATATTTAATTGAAGTTTTTAGTAGCCATTATGACCGGCAAACCAACTGGTCTTTCAAGACGGCTATTGCTTAAGAAATACATTTGATTTATCAAGTAGTTTTTTTACTGATGGTCTGTTAACGACTTTTTATGTTAAACAACCTTAATGAGAGTTCAAAATATTTCGTATTACTTTAACGATCTGGGTTTTTGCAATAATTGTAGCTCAATAAGAATATCCAAAAATTAAAAATCATTTGTGGATAACTCTTCAAAACTATCGGAATTTTCTTGATCAAAGCTCATAAAATAAATTTCGGCAATAAAATAGAAGAAATAAGTATTTGTAGTACACGGTATGTTCATAACATAAATTACATCTTTATAAGGGTTTTTATTATAAAATAGTAAATAAAACTATTCAACTGAACATTGAGAAAGGAAGCGCTTAAGTCATGTTTTGAGCGTAACTAGACTTTTTTTTTAATAGAAATCTGAAACGATGACTAATAGGAGGAATCGGCATAAGATTTCTTTCTATCATTTTACCCGTTTTTAAATTTGTCTTTTTCTTTTTGGGATAGTGGAAATGGGGGAAAAGCTCATTTTTATGAATCTCACTTTTATAAGTAGAAGATACACAAATCGAGGCTGCACCGAGGCAATCCTCAAATTTCGCTTATCATACAACAGCGGATGGCGAAAACGAAAGATTCCTTTCATTTAATTTAACAGCTGCTCTGGGTACTGGGTATAAACTGCAAGACGTTGTTTTGTCTTTATCCGACATAAAGCTTGCTTTTGCTCTCTCGATTCGTCTTCGTTATTTGCTAAAATTTGGGTTCCGGCTCGCTTTCACCGTGCTCCAACTAGTGAGAGAGCGAAAGTACTTTTGCATGACTCTGGCCTTTCATAAGTTAAAATTCAAACTGTAAATTTATTTTGTTTCCGCCTCCTGGGATATCCCAGAATTTTCTTGCATGAATCCCTTAACATTATATAATAAATCGTCAAATGATCCATTTATTTTTAAACGCCTGTTTTTGGATCATCGATATCGTTATTCTTCTTTTATACCAATTTTTACCGCTGGCTCAAAATCAGATGTTGGTTGTGAGACAATTCTTTCTTCTGATACGCTTCATTATTTATACCGATAGTTTGAGTGCTCTGGAGACTTTCGCACTATAGCAATTGGATGCATCCGATTGCGATTAGAATTCTATTCACTCTGCAGCTCCTGCAAAATGGTTTCCAATATCCTGTTTAGCAGGGTTCCCAGTCATGTAGGTATATCAGGGAATGAAGTGGCAATATCTTTTTCTGTCCAAAGGACTTCCATACTGTGACATTAAGAGGTTTTTCACTAAACATATTCTTTCAACTTGGCAATTGGCATGGGATCTGAGGATCGAGAATAAACTCCATTCCGTCAAGCCTATGATTGGTTTCTGGTCTGTCCACCCTGTACGGGAGGTTGATTGGAAATTGACTCGGCTCCGTATAGGTCACGCCCGTTTTACTCATCGTCATCTCATTTTGTGTTTAAGGGTGCCAATGTGTAACACTTGTAGTATTTCTTTTAGTATTACACATATTTTAATCGAATTTTCCGATGTTAATGTTCATCTTCGTAATTTTTTCTACTCGTCTTCTCTTAAATTACAAGACCTGGTGGGTGAAACATACCATTCAAATATTTTCAAGTTTCTAAAAACCTTAGGATTTTATTCTTGTATTTAGTAACTTTTGACTTGTTTCTCCTTTGACTTTGACATGTTTCACCTTTTACTTTGCTTCATTGTAACGCTTTTATTTAAATTATTAACATAATTGCACATTAATTTCCTGCATTTTCATGTTGATCCCTTTAGCTTTTATATTTTTAATGTGTGTGGTTTTATTGCCGGCCTTTTTTCCTTACCATTTGCTTGGCTCAGTATGGCCAAACATGACTTTTGTACCAAAAATACCCGAAACAACCAACCGTGCTCTAAAAGAAACTGACTTGCTTTCGGGTGCTTTCCTTTAAATCTCGCCTTAGAAAAGAATGCTTATATCATATTTCCTGCTTTATATCTTAGAAATTTAACTGAATTTCGAAACTATAAGATGGTAATGATTATTTAAAAAAAAAATGTATTTTAACAGTATTATCTTGGAAAATATTCTTGTATATCTGCTCGTTTCAAATAACTGCTTGGTGTTCTTGCTTGAAAATACATAACAAATATTCAATTTGCGCAAAGTACTTCAATCATCTGAAGTTGAAACAGATTAAACCCAACAAACTTAATTTTTTATAGGAAATAAAGCTCGAGCATATAATTATTTAATCGTATGAAATCGAAAATTTATTCTTAAAAGTAATTTAACATATCAAATAAAAATTACTGGAATTTTTCAGATTGAATAAATTTATATTTCTGAAGAGTGATATCTGAAATGGTATTTCAAACCATCATTTCTCAGAATTGAGAAGTAATTTGTATTAACATTAAAAGCCTGTTCTTTTTATGTCAAGTCGTAAAAATGTATTAAAAAAACTATATTAGTATTAGAAAAAATTAGAAATGAAATACACTTCCTGTTTTTCTGTCTTTATATTTCTTATATTTTAACATAAGTATATTTTATGACCATAGTGAATCATGCAAACAAAATAATATAACTTCCGATTTTTTTATTTTCATAATCGATTCTGGATCTTCTTGCCTTTTTTGTATCCATACAGGCTTCGGTGCCCTAGCATTAAGGTCTTATCTTAAAAGTCGAAAGTCTCCAGGTTTGACAAGAGATTCCACTAATGATTCGCCTCGTATGTGGGTCTGGTGTTCGTTCAGGCCTTCCGCTGATGTGGCGCAGAAATATATTTGGCCTATTTGGATAATTTCAAATGGGATGTTAATGTAATTAAACCAACGCTTTTGGTCATAAAATATGACACTTCGGCTCCCAAATTTTAAGCCTCTTCAGGAAGTTATGTTTAGGTGGATACGGGTGCCCCAATCCCGAGATTTTCAAGGATCTTCATTCCCTTTGAATTTATATTTTTTCCAGCCCTTTCGCCGCTTTTCATCGCTCGATGGCTGAGAGGTTCTCCATGAGAAGGTGTTCTTTGTTTCTTCCCTGCTTCTCACAATCTCAATACAGTGACCGGGTAAGGCGAGCCATTATAGAGAATACATTTTAGACCTGCATCTATTCTGAAAACCAATCACCTGAACAGGTAGTCTGCTCAAGGGAAGGGGGCGTTAATAATGGCTTATTTCCCGTGGGCGATTCTGACCATATATATATTCCGGCAAGCAGAATGTTAAGACTGGAGAACTCGAAACTTGTAGCTGGAAATTCTTGTTAGTATCTTTATTAAGAGGCCATCGAATTGAATTTACTTTCCATTTCATACGGATTCTTTAACTTCGTTGAAGTTGAATGCACTAATGATACTACCACTTTGTTTCTCATGCTCTAAAATACGTAACGTTCTCAGGATCACGTGCTACCTTTTCCATATAATGATCTCAGTGAATATTGGAAAAGGAAATGATGCTGCTCAAAATAAAACCCATCGGTTCTGCGCTTTCTTTTGATGGTTATGTTTCTGGAAACTTGATGGTAATGTATATTTTAGGCAGAGAACGTTTGCACTTTGGAAGGAATAACTACACAGAAGTAGAAATAAAGTAATGTTTATTAAGCACATCAGAAAAAGTTACGGACATCACTTGTGTCATAAAGCAAAGAAATTATCAACACAGGAGGTTTTTCTGATTCTTACCATTCTACTTAAAAATTCTTGGAAAGAAAAATACATTTTATAACTAATCGTCTCTGACGTCATGAAAAATAAGCAATAAGCACGAGTTGCAATGACGTCAGACGCGGTTAGCTGTTAACATAGATAATTCTGCATGACTAAATGACATTGCTAACAGGTTTCACGAAGTAGAACAAATTACTCTTTCTTATATTTTCTGCTATTGTTTTATTTCCTTCGAGTAGACAAAAGATCACCCCCATAGAAAGCTATTGCCACTCTGGTTGGAACTTGCTTCCCATGGACAGCTAATACCCCCACATGCTTGGTTTTCTACAGTCTTTTTAGTTTTTCACGAATTTGAATTGTTATAAATCTCTTCAGCTTTGAATTAGCTGAATTTAATGAATGAAAGTTTGTTTTGTTTTACAAAGCCGAAGCATTTATATATATATGAATTTTCTTACGATGAAACAAATAAAAAAATTCGCTGAAAATTATTGAAAACAAATTGAGAATTTTAATAAACTTACTTTATATTATTTAATCGATGCAATTTCAAATAACGCATCCATGCAATTAACCAATTTAATTCGAGGTTATCAAAAAGAATTTCAAACGTAATTTCATAAATTTGTTCCGAAATTTATGTCAGTATTTTTGAAAAATGGAGGACATAGATGCTTTAAGAGCTTTACACATAATTTGATTTCACATGTTTGATTTATAAACTATTTACCGAAAAGCTGTGATAAATATTTTTAAAAAGTATATAAAAATTCCATCCAGTACTTATTAATATATTTTACAAAATCATTTACTCGGTATATAAGCAAAAAAAAGAGGGGGTTACTTTTCAGATTTCTTGGAACAGGATATACATGGGTTTTGCAGCTAGTTTTCTGTTGGAGTTTATCAAACACCTCCATAGTTCAAAAATTTTTTGCCATGTATTGGCATGTGATCCAAAACGTCTTCTAAGATTTATGAATAATCAGCGTAAATATAATAATATAATTATTAATATCGGCATAATTATTGTAGTGATTGGATTTTGAAGCGTTAGGAAATAAACGTTCATAGATGGCGCTAGACAACTAGCGCGAGTGTAATGAAAAGAGTGATGTCATTCGAGTGTTTGCTCTTGGAGAAGGAGTTACTGAGCAGAGCAACTCGAGCGAATCTGAAATAAATCTTCTTCTTCTTTCTAATCCCCTGATCGGAATCAGATCAGGTCCATGAGACCATTCGCCTTCAAACCATCAAGGACATTATTGGGGCTATGAAGCAGGTTCTCCCGGGAAAAGCCAATACAGCGAAGCAAATGTTCAGCAGTGGCCTCGCTTGAATTGCACTTCGTGCAGATGGGGAAGATCTTGTTCCCACCGGAGAACCGAAGAGTCTTGAGGTGGCCAGATTTAAATCTAGACAGAGCCGTCTGGTCTTGTCTTGCACCGCCAAAGCTCAGAGCACCACCAGGGCCAGAGCCAAGGTACCAAGGATGGGAAGGTGGTAGTTTCCAAGATGAGTTGACAAGGGCCTTACTTCTGGAATGCATTTCCTGGAAAGTTAAGGGCTCAGCAGAATTCAGAGTCAGGGATGAACCCTTCTTAGCCAGACTATCGGCAATGTCATTATATTTAAGGTTTACATGAGATGGTATCCATTGAAAATGTATAGCGGAGGACTTGGACATCAATTTTAATTTTTCAAAAACACGGATGCCTCTCTGGTCTACAATATTCCTCCAGTTTTCTAAGTACTGTATGACGCTACGACTATCAACTAGAAGCCAAATCTCACCGATTAATTGGTGATCTAAAGAAAAGCCCAGAGCCATGTCAATGGCTAGAAATAAATCTGTTAAGTTTTCTATTTGCCTATTTTTTTCAAAGCACTCGCGAACCAGCCATGACAATTATGGTTCAGCATCACTCGTCTGATACTTGTGGAGAAATTATCCACCATGTAAGAACACATAATCTTCAACCTCAGGATGCCATATTTATTCGCTACTTTGTATAAATTAAAAGTGTTCTCTCTTGTTAAAGTTTCCACATTTGAGGTATAGATGTACGCTTCACTTCAAAGCGTACGGTTGGTTGTTCTGTTGTTCTTGTCTTCTATATTCTTGCGTTTATTCGTTTTCTTTCATGTGGTTCGAAAACAATGTTTTAACCGTAGAGGAGACGTTAGAGAGAAATCTTGTTTTATGAGGGAAATTTTTCAGTAATTCTCTTTAGCTTGACGTCATAGAGGAATGTCTCGTATATATTCAAAATATGTTACGTTATCAAAGAGATTGAAGAAATGCCTTATCGTTGTCCACTTTGGAACTTGATAATAACTAGCTTCCAAGTCAAAGTATCTATAATGGTTATCTTCGATTTCTTCAAGAATACATCCTCTGGAAAGGACTTGTTCTCCATTCAAATAATAAAATCATTGAGTAGAATCGATAGTATTTTCTTTTAAAAAGCAAGATAAATTTTGACTTCACATTGCATACCAAATCAAAATTCTCGGTGGATTTGACCGACATATCTCTGCCAGGATTTTTGATATCGATGGAGCAATTTTTAACATGTATGTTTGAATACTTTCTTTTAAACACAGTAAAAGCATTGGATAGAATAATTTTGAGTATGTGAAAGTAGTCAGTACTCGTCTTCACCTACTCGCAACAAAATTTACAATGTTAATAAAAAAGAATGAGACAAATGCCTTATTCGCTTTTCCTATCGTTTCTTATGTGCCTATGGCGCGACATTGTCTTCAATTTAAGTATCTATACTGTGTTGTAGAGTTCTTCTAACACGATTCTCTTAAGGGCAAAATTTATCATCAAATCAAAAATAATACGTTTGGGGGTTGAAACAATCTTTTATTAGCCAATGCAATTTCTTCGTCAAACGGAACGTAACAGATAAGCCTTCAGTACGCTCCTCTTATGAAAATTACTCTAGGTTAAATTCTATTTAGTTTCCAAGAGCTTCTGTAAGAAAAAAATTGGGAAGGTTTTAGTTCATGTCCTCAAATCAAATGGAACGTTTTAGGGTTGAAAGAATCTTTTATTAGCCAATGGCATTTTCTTCAAATGAAATGTAACCGATAAGCCTTCAGTACTCACGTCTTATGAAAATTATTCTAGGTTACATTCTATTATGTTTCCAAAGATTTCTACAAAAAAAAATTGGAAAGGTCATGGTTCATGTTAAAAATGTAGTATCCAACGAATATTTTTATACGGATATACACCTTTTGTTACAAGAGGTTTTGCATATATTCAGGATGAATTGTCTATGTAATCTAAAAAGAATATTCATTTCTTTCATAATTCAAGATGTTTGGATTTTTTTAGATTGCACAATTTCTTTTCTCCGTTCAGCTGTGCAGAAAGCAAATTTATTTTCAAATGTCTCAAACATTCTGCACCATACTGTCATGAATATAAAATGTTGATTGTTTTCTATTAAAGATCTATTCCTTTCTGCAAATTTTAGACTATCTATATAATAGACTTGTCTGAAAATTGAATTAATCTATTTTGGAAGCAAGAACAGAAAGATCTTTCTCCATATAAACTCAGAACTACTTAATTTCTCTATAAAAGAAATAAACAAATGCAATCGCTACAATTAATCTTTCTTCTGGGTCTTTCCCCTAATGTTTTGATGAGGTGATTTTCCAATCATAACATCTATGAAAGGAAGGATATAAATTTTGCTCGTTATTCTTTTTTGTACATTCAAATTTGTATTTCATTTAATGCTAAATATACTTGTTGTCTTTCCAGAACCATTTCGTTTCATATTTATTCGATGTATACAATTGATGCTTCTAGTAGCAAATGGATTGTAATAAGTATTGGGGAAAGAGCATGAATATTTAAATATGTCAAAACAAAATGCTACATTTGTTACTCTCAATCATGGTGTTGAGAACACACGCATGGCATATTTTGAGATTTGATTTAAGGAATCAAAATAAGATGGTTGACATTTCGTTATTTTGACAAGTTCTCGTATTATTGTCCGTTTTTGCAAGTATTCAAGAATATTTAAACTCGGATTTTAATCCTAGTTCCAAGAAAAAATAAAGCAAATATATCCATTAGTTTTATATTCAAAAGAAAGGCCACTTGTTAGATCGAATTACAAGAGATCCACAATATTTAGCGAATTTTACCTCCTTGAAATTCTCATCGGTTCTCCGCTGCTATTCGACAAAGTCTTTAAGCGATCACCTTCTTTAAATATGTTATTAATTAAGAAACGGGGTATATCAAAGTGTTACATTATGAATCGGAGATAAAGCATTTATCTCGGGGAAAGCCTGTCTAATATGGAGTGTGACCACCGTGCACTGCTATACAGGCTTCACAATGAGCTTTCATACTGTTTGAGGGTGTCAATAAATGCTTGGGCAACAAAACCCATTCTTCCAAAAGCGCGGCATCTAACTCTTGGAGGGTATTAGGAGGGGGGTTACGCTGCACAATGGCTCTTTCGAGGCCATTCTAAACATGTTTAATAGGATTCGGAGACCTCCAGGGCCAGTCCATACGTCGAATATCCTCTTCCTCAAGAAAATCATCAACGATCTGGGCTCTGTGTGGACGCGCGTTATCGTCCATAAACATGAAGTCTGGGCCAAAGCACTCTGGAACAACCTCACATAGGCTTCAAGGATATCATCCCTATAGAGATGTGCATTGACAATACCCGCATTGAAGACGTGCAGTGGTATGACTGCCCAACATTATGCCACCCCAGACAAGGATTCCTCTGCCAACAAATCTGTCGATTTCTTTTACGTAGGAGGGATGATAGCGAGCTGCGAGCTCTCTCCAGATGAAGATTCGACGAGTGTCCCTCTGTGTGGTAAGTCTCGGCTCATCACTGAAAAGAACATGCCCCATCTCCCATTCTTGCTGTGCCCAAGACTGATGTATTCGGCACTAAAACAATCGGGCTTTTCTGTTGATGCAATCCAAGTTACGCACTCAACTGGTCGCCGGGCATAAAGGACCCTCTCTGCTAGACGTCTGTATAATGTTTCTCTGGAAATTTTTATTGCAGACGCAGCAGCAAGGTCACGAGCAAGTTGAGAAGCCGTTGTCAGTCTATGCCGTCGTGCGCTTAATGCCAAATAGCAATCCTGAACAGGCGTCGTTGCTCAGTGATGACCTTGGCTGGCCTTCCTTGTTACAGTGCCACTGGTTCCGAATGATTCCACAACCTGGAAACCACCTTCGTGGCCACTTGTAACCATCGAGCTAATTTCGCTTTAGACTGCCCAGCTTCAAGCCTGCCAACGGCTTTCCATCTCAAGGAACCGTCTAAACGATTATGAGAACTCATTCTCACTGGAAACAGATTATTTATTTATTTTTTTGTTTTAATGCAATATTCTCAAAATTGCAGGCAAAAATTCCAGATGCCTAAACGGTCTAATTTCAGTAGTTCCTCAAAAACTAATGCTAAACAACAGTATTCCCCACAACAAAGGTTAATTTCGTATTACCGGTCCTTCACAATATATTAAATATAATTTGTTTAATTTTTACTGGTAGCCATTTAGAATTACTTTGAAAAACAGTTTTGTGACCTTAATTTTGGACATGATTGTATTTCCATATATAGAAGCTCAACTTTTTCAATAGAAGTAATGTCCATCCTTGGCCTCAAGAAGAATTCTGATTTCTAACTTAGTCAGCAATTAATAAATCGAAACGTTTGCTTAACTCGAGGTAATGTATTGAAGATTGCTGTAAATGCGTTGAAAATTCTCTAAACCAATCATTTTGCAAATTAAACGATTCTTAAAAGCAGAAACATTTAATGCTATCTACTTTAAAAAGTTATGCTTACAATCGAATAATTTTATTCCAAAGCAGAATAAAATTAAGAATTACGGATGACAATTATTCGTAAATAATAATAGCCTTAATAACATTTTAAAATTTTCGATTTATGCCAATATTATTGTAAAAGGCAAATGCATATAATTTTCCTTGAGAAACTATAAATTTGCTTGTTCTCAACATTTCATTTGTAAAATATTTATCTGAAATGTCTATAATTAAAAATTTAAAAAATGGCTAAATTTTATTAACATTTTTATTGAAGTGTTTTTTAAAACATTTTATACAGCGTATAAGTAAAAAAACGTTTAGTGGGAAAAGTTAAAAAAAAAATCTCACTTCTGCAGCCAGTTTCCTCATTCGAATTTATCAGAAGTCTGTACTGAAAGTTTATTTGTGGCAGTGTTTGCTATATAGTTCATAACAGCTTCTTTCATTTCACTATCGGAATGATTATCCGTCAAGAATGCTTTGAAAAAATATATATGGAGAAAATATCTTTTATATAAGAAGACATATTTTCCAAACTTAAGATAGCATATGTATTCGCTGCGTCATATAATTCTGAATCACTCGTATTAAATGTTCCACATGTAAGGGAAAGATGAAATAAAATTTTCGGCTGTCGAAAACCTCTCTACCTGAGTCTTCGATATTGAACAGTCATTTTTTATTGTTCATGTTGTTCGAATACGTTCTTTTAAACACAATAGAATGATCTTGTGTGCCTGAAAAGTCAGTTCTTGTTTTCAGCTAGACACAGCAAAAGAGTTTACTGTGTCATTCGGAGAGATTGAAAGAAATACTTTACAGTTATTCACTTCGAGATTTTTCAAAATATTGCCTTCAATATTAGAATACCCATACTGAATTTTTGCGATTTCTTTTAACATTATTCATTTGAAGAAAAATTAGTACCCAATTTAATATTGTTTTTGATGAAAACAATCTTGAATTAATAGCAGTTCCTTCATAAACAGGACCTTACCCTTATGAGCCTTTAGTGGGTTAGTTTCACACAAATAATTCTTGGTTGCATTCTGTATAAAATTCTATTTTATTTTCAAGAGCATCTACAAGAAAAATCGACAAGTGTAACTTTTCGTAGATTTTTATGAAAAAGATTGTCTGCATAAAATTATTCGTTGAATACTTTCTCCTTCTGCCACAAGAGGTCCTACATCTATTAGTGGTCCATTACGTGATTTAAAAATATAATTGAATTTATTTAGTAATTGAAGCTCATTCGAGATTTTCAGGTTCCACAAAAACCTCCTTCCTTTCCTGTTCGGTTGCACAGAAAGCAATAAACTTTTGGTGACATGTATTAAGGCTCTTTTCCACATTCTGCAAAATACTATCTTGAAGAAAGTTTGACAGTTTTGTATTAAAAATTTTTTTTGCTAAAAATTTAGAATATCTTTATTCTAACTGAATTCTTCTAATACTCGAAAAATCGAATTCATTTATTTTGGAAAAGGGAATAGAAATATCTTTCCCAATATAAGCTATCTCAGAACCATTTTATTTGTCTTTATCTTTAAAAGAAATAGAAAAAAAAACTGTAATTACTACAATTAATCTTTCCTCCATTCTTACTCCAGATGTTCTTTACTCTCGAATTTTTTGACACTAATATGCAAATTGAAAATGCCATCTCCACTAAAAAGTGATTTATTTGTCCACAGCATCTTTCTTGGAAAGTGACCTTCTTTGACATCTCTTTACAATAGTCAGTGGCAAAATGGTACCCACTTTTGGAGTCGGAACAGCGTAATTGTTGCATTTGTGTAAAATTATAAGGGCGATACTCGCTTTCATATAAGAATTTCATCATCGTACTTCGTGACATTGCAGTTTCACGAGCAAGTGTAGGAGAACTTAACTGGGATATTCGTACAATGTCTCGCGTACCCTTTCTTCAACAGTGACGAATCTGCGATTCTTACTTTTTTCAAACATCTTTTTAAGCAAACCAGTCTCCCATAATCTCTAGTGAACTGCGGCAAATAAAGCAGAGTTAGATCCACGACGATTTGGCTAACGCAGACAATACTTACCATTGCGAAAAAAAACATACACAAAATGAGTACTTGTGTACTGTCCGTTCGTAAAATGAGACATGACCGTTCTGAAGCCAATAACAAGAGTCACAACATAAAAAAAAAATTGCTCGAGCTGAAGCGACGTTCTGAAATAACAGCAAGAAACATCTAAAAGGTTGATTAGCTAATGATGAAATCAGTGGAGTGTCTTGCCCTTTGTTCCTGTGCGACACACAAGAGCAAGTAGATTGCAACTTATCTTCATATCGGGAAACGTTCAGAAATGAGAATTTGCGTACTTTCTATTTTTCTGTAATTATTTTGCTTGGAGGATTTTTTAATCTTTCAGTGGAAACTGATTCCTGCTATGTATTTGCAACGGAAGATTTAATTTCTCCTTAAATAAAACACTTATATGGTTTATGGTGGACATATTTAATATTCATGGAGACAAATGTTTGGTAAATTTGACATTCCATGGCATGGTGGGTTCATTTGATGGTATGGATAAATGTTTGGTAAATTTCTAGTTGTAGGTTGTATGTTTTCGAAAGGCAGAATTAAAAGTTTTGATACTTTAATTTTGAATTTCTCTAAAGTTTCAGGGCTTATTAATCGGCTATAAAATCCATTAAATTTGCGTCGTTTTGACGGAATTCAACTGGTCATTCAGAATATATGCTTGCTCAAAGATGTATCCAACATTTATTTTTACAAATTTTGATTTCTTTAACGATTTTGTGCAACTTCTTTGAATTCGATACTACATGCTGACGTTTCGAGATGGTACACGGTTCTGCGGTGTTTTATATGAATGGGCTCACCTATTACTCTTTCGTTTGACAGAATTGATCAAAATCACTTTACATTACGTAAATATGTATTCACGCAATTTCGCTCTTTTCGGGTATCGATTGTCTACAGATTCATTCCATAATTATAAGCCCCTCAGGAGCATATCTTTAGATGTGATGGGTTTCACGACAACGAGGTACCCAAGTGATTCGGTCAACCTTCCAGATTCTCCTTCTCTGCTGCTTTCTGACGTCTTATTTCCCTCGAAGGCAAGCGATTTAACTCTGCATGAGAAGCTCTCGTGGCTCGGTTTGCTTCTTTCTTCTCACGGACAACCAAAAACCCACGTGTTTTCAAAGCGTGGTGGCCCATTCGAATTGCAATGCACTGTGGTCCCCGGTATAGTGGCTAGGGCAGAGAGCGAAAGGGTTCCTTCTTTGGCTTGGCATTAAGGGTTCTTGGCACTGTTCCCGGGGGTAAGTCTGAGCGTATAGGATCCTTCTAGCACTAAGGTAAACGACGGGGCAGGTAATGGCCAGAACCGTAGGCTATCTTCCTTTTGTTGGGTTCTGTGGTGTGCCGTGCCGTTGGGCCTCAATCATATTTCATATCACATTAGGTCTAAAACCAATCTCCCGTCGGTGGACATCACTGAGTATAAATCTGTCACTCAACATTTTGATTGTTTTTTTTATCAGTAAGCGCCGTATCTGATAAAAACGAATCATGAACCTTTGTTGCCTTTCTTGGCCCAGAAACGTTCTCCGCGATAATACGCGAAGTAGGGTCTTTCCGCAAAATACGTTCAGGTGACTTGCTGGTATGCGTTAAAAACAAGACTAGCAAATCATTAAATTAAAAGCTTTCGCCACAATAAGTTTGTTTACATGCATCGCTAAACTATTCAAAAGAGCTAATAACATGTGAGAAATTGTTTAATGTGTTTATAGAAGACATAACAAAAGAACTAATTCCTCAAGGAGTGACACATGCATGCCAAATAACAATTAGGCTGGATGGTGAACTCCTCCTAACAAAGCATTACATTTTAATATTCCACAGCCACCATATATCATACCAGAAAGCTATACGAAAGGTTCTGGACCAGACACTTAAACCTGATTTTACCTACTTATATGGTCCAAGAGTCCTTTTGTGAGAAATGCTCCTGCCCAAAGTGCCCCAAACATTCTCACTAAACTCCCTGAAAAGGCATCTGATTCAGACACAGAAAATTCAACTTCCAGTGCTCCCAAACTGCCAAATCAAACTCCGAAATGAAAATCGTAACCTAATAAGTCTTGAAAGCTGAAACTTTCGAAACGTGATCTCTCTGGAAAAGACATCTCACCAAAATTTTAAAAAAATCCCCTTTGATAAATTCAGTCGCTCTTGGCTTTGCGAGTCGAGAAATAGCCCACAAGGGTTTAACCTCTGTTTTTGGTGACACGTCCGAAAGTCCTGAGCTCATTCCACTTTATCCTTCTGAAGAAGAGGACGATTTTAAAACGAGTTGCGCTGTCTCGCAACCCCTTAACACTGTCCCTAATTCTTTTTCAACAAGAACCTAATTGGTACTTTCTTATCTTGGAATTGTCGTGGCATTAGGTCCAAACTCCATAACATCAAGTCCATAATCAACTTTCATCCCATTTGTCTTGGTGTTCAAGAAACCTTTTTAGCACCAAACATTCCTATTAAATTGGCGGTTATAAGTGTGTTCGGAAAGATACAGACGCAGGATCTCGCAGTTCTGCAGGTGTCTGTATCTTCTATAATCAGAACACACCTCTTACTCTACATACCTCTACAGGCTGTGGCTGTACAAGTTCATGTATGGACTTTAGTCACAATCTGCTGGCTTTACTTATCACCTCATAACATCATCAGTCAGCAAGAATTAGAAAATCTAGGGGACCATCTCCCCTAACCATCTATTCTATTGAGACTTCAACAGGTAGAGTACACTGTGGGGTTCAGAAAGTACGAACTCCCTTGGGCGAAAAACTGAGCAGTTCATTTTAAACAACTATGTCTGTCTGCCCAATACTGAAGAGAAAACGTATTTCCATGCAATCACACGTAGTATTCATACATTTGATCTGGCCATATGTACTTCTGAACTCTTGTCGTTGCTGACTTTTTCATTCAGCAATGACCGATATAATAGTGATCATTTCCCAGTTATTGACTCATGCACTGCGGAAAGAAATATGACTACTTCGCCCACACTTTCTATTTCTGCGAGAAAACTGAGATACATTCATGCTCTCAGCAGATATCATGCAGGCTTTAGTGAGGATTTCAAACATCACGGTAGCAGTTCAACATGTCGTTCAAACAATTATGAAACCCGATAACACCTTACCAAAATCTTCCCCACGTCTAAGAAAGCTTCGCAGACCGTGGTGGAATGAAGCCTGACACAATAGTCATAAGAATTAATAGAAACTGGAATAATTTTGAACGATTCCCAGCAGAAAATCTTGTTGCTTTTAAAACAGCGAAAGTGGTTGATAGTCGCATTTGCCGTCATAGTCGGGGGGAATCGTGGATACAATTTATATCTTCCAGCACATCCTCTACTTCCAGTAAACATTTACGGTAGAGAGGAAAGATTGCTACGGTATTTGTAGTAAATCATCCATCATGTATTAAAAATAGGAATGAGATGCATTCTGCCCTGTTATTAGACGTATCCAATATTCCCGGCCAAGCCTTCCACAAGTTTCTGCAATGGATTCTTAGGGTCCCTAGTTTCTGGCAATTATGAATTCCACGTAATTGTTGCCTTTATCTTTTAATAACCTATGTAGCTGTTCATACAGCTGTAAATTTAGGATATTTAAATTGAAAACGGCCTCATTTAAATACAGCGATACAGAACTGGACCAATGGAATAACATATATGCTTCATCATTTGAATAAAGCTTCAATTTACAAGCTATAATTTCTGTTTAACAGAATTGGACACGTCAGAAATACTCAACTCAATGGCGAGGAACAAATTCGATTCCTGTCTTAAAACCTGGCAAAGAATCCCCGGTTTAAGTACTCTGAACTAATCCCCGGTTTACCCTTTGAAGTACAGGCCAATTGATCTGACGAGTTGCCTTTGTGACACTTTTGAATGCATGGTCATTGCTCATCTAATCTATGAATTCGAGAAACAACGATGCATACCCTAGTTGCTGAGTGGTTTCCGTATAGGACGCTCTACTTTTGAAAATCTCGTTTTATTGGAAACCCAGATCCACAATGCATTTGTTAAGAGGAACCTCCTTATTTGAATATTCTTAGATATAGAAAAAGCCTATGACCGTACTTAGACTTTTGGTATACTTTCAAATTTTTAACTTTGGTTTTAGGGGAATCTTACCCATTATTTTGCAAAACTTTTTATGACGTTCAAATTTACGAGTTCGTGTAGGGAACTTGTATTCAAATCATTCTATTCGAATTGAAGGAATTCCCTAAGGAAGTGCCCTCCGTGTCCCGCTTTTTATCGTCCATCTTAGTCGGGTTTTAACAATCTAACTTTTATCTATACATGCCAATCTTTATGTTGAAAATTTTCCAATCTCATGCCAAGGAAGTAGTATGAATTTGATTGAACAGCGGTTGCAATCAACCGTAAATGAATTGGTAGCTTGAGGTGAAACGCTATATTTCCGGAGATGAGCCGATATATTGTGTCTATTTCTGCCGGAAAAGAACGCTTCACCTCGATCCGAACATACATATTCGAAATATTCCATTTCCTATGGTGAACGAAATATGGTTTTGGGGAGTGATTCTCGATGGGAAGCTCACCTTCCTTCCACAAATCCTGCATCTGTGGAAGAAGTGTGAGGAGTCATTGAACATTTTGAAAGTACTTTCAGAACATTTTGGTGTTCTGTAGAGCCCCTTTTCTCCGTTTTTACCAATCAGCAATTCTTTGCCGTATCGATTATGGGTGTAGGTTTTATTGTACCGGTTGCCCATCAGGTTTGCAGTGACTGGATACCATTCACCATTATGTATTTTGTATCTGTTCTGATGTATTTCGTACTTCTCCGGTTGAAAGCCTTTATGTAATTTGCCATCAGCTACCCATTTGTTTAAGGCGTAAGTAATTTTCTGACCTATTTTATTTTCGAACTAAATCTGTTTTGAACCATCCCTTGAGGCAAACGTCTGCCTATTTATCTTCGCCGACTTTATAATACCCTCCTTGCTCACATCCTTCCATTTTGTGAGAAACAAATTGCTCCTGCATGAATCGGACCTTAACTCTGGTAACGTTCAAGCTGTTGACACTTTAGTTTTCCACCCTGTGATATACCGCAGTTCTCGTTTTTGAACCCTTTCACCGGATACGATAAATCATTAACTGCTCTTGTTGTTTTCTAACAGCTCTTTTTATATCATCGCTATCGGTATTCTTCCTGTGTGCCAATTTTCACGGATGGCTAGAAATCAGATGGTTATGCTTTTTGTGGCATCGTACTTTCATCTGACACAGTTAGCCACAGTCTACATAATTGCTGCTCAGTTTCTACTGCTGACTTGGTGGCAATTTTCTCAGAGTTCTTCAGAAAATTCTACTCAGCGTAAATTTATTTATACCAGTAGCATGAGTGCTTTGGGGGCACTTTCGCATTACCAGAATCGAATGCATCTGATTGCGATTGAAATTTTATTTACTTCGCGACTTTTAAAAAATGATGGCTTTCAAATTCTGTTGGGTTTTGAGTCATGTCGGCATCATAGGAAATATAAAGGCGGAATTGGCTGCAAAATCTGTATTGCCTTTTTTCAGCATATGTCTTCCATTTTATGACATTAAAACGTCGATTGATCATCACTTTTTTTCAACCTGGCAAAAATCATGGGATCTGCAGACCGTAGCAACAGCAGCATTAGCTCCCCCCCCTCCTACCGGCTTTATTAAGATAGATGCAAGTAGAATCATCAAAAGTTCTATTCACTTCGTTTACTCCAAGCATTAATTGCATCATGGCTTTATCCACCTCTTCTACTACAACTGGCAGATTTATGCAGTCACTTCTGAATAGCGCATTGTTTTCTATTGTATTTGTAAATCTACAGCTCTTTGCAACACTCATTGTTGCATTTTATCTAAAATCACGTTCTTTTCCCTAATGAATATTCCATGTAGCTGTTCCATAACGTGGTAAATGTACTTGGGGATGAAAGTGTAGCAGAATTTTTAAACAGTGGTATTTGCAATCGTTGATGTTGAGAAGCAAGACATGTCAAATTTAAATCTTCCCTTCAAAGAAATTACTATGAGTTGTAACAAATGGAGTTGAATTCAAATTCAAGATTATCACAAAAATAATACCTTCGGAAAATCGGATGCAAATCATGCTTTTTCAGTCATGTTTTTTTAAAGAACATTCGAATCGTAAAACGTAAATCAGTGCTCCATTCTTGCATTTATTCAACCATTTTTTTTTCTAAAAGGAAGGCTACGAAACGTCTCGGATTAGAAAAAAATGCACAATATTTAACAAGCTTTTACCTCCTAAAAATCCTCCATATCGGTTATGGACTTCTATTCCATAAAACGAATCTCAGCGCTTCCTTCCTTTATGTATAGGTGTACCAATTCTGAGTTTCTCTAGATTCCTTATTCGCTTCAGGTTTACCTTTCATTTTACCTTCTGCGGTCCGTTTTACACTTCTCGACCTCAAAGACAATCGGCGGAGCTCTCGATCCGTGAGGAGTTGTCGTCGCTCTATTTCGTATTTGATTTTCATAGCCAGCCAAATTAATCAAACTTTTGGCAGATTTTTTGTGACCCATCAAACGTTCGGTATTTTCAGGATTACAGTGTGTCACTCGATCAGAAGTCAAGCCTGAATCATCTGCTTAAATTCATCAAGCGAAAGTAACCATCTTCCAGAGCTTAGTAATGAAGAATACCACCGCTCCCAGAATTATTTCAGAGAAGTTGACACAATCTGGCTAAGCTGCATACTGACATTGGATATTTCTAGTGTCTTCATTTCTTCTTTCTTGTTGAGCCGTGGTATATCGCTGATAATGAACCCATCTAGTGCTCATATAATTTTTTAATGGCACTCTTGTCACCGAAGCCATTGAAATTTTTCAATCTCTGAAACTTTCTACGAAATTTCAACTCTGTTTACGTAGAAAGAAATCTTTATTATATATATCAAAAGTTTTAAAATGTTAAGAAGTTGAAATCTTTCGAATTGCTCATAAAAATATCGAATCTATTGACGGCAATAGCTCTAAATAAAAAAAATCACGTTAAGCGACATAATATTTATTTCGGTAGACCGAAACAAATTTTTCAAGAGAAGTCGTGCCTGAGCAATGGCCTCAAGAAATATTCCGCATTCGAACTTAGCCCATAATTATCAAATTTAAACTTTTGCTTTTTTTTAGTTTTAAGTGCGTTAAAAATGCTTTGAAAGTAACCGAAATAAATTATTCGGTAAATTAAAGAGTACTGTAAGGCGAAAATTTGTAATGCTTGTCGACTTTAAAAAATAATGCATAAAATTAACATATTTTATTAAAGATTAACATGGATTTCAGATGCTGTAATAATGATTGATTTAATAATGATACTTTAAAATTTTAATATGTCACTATTTTTGTAAATGAGAAATGCATGTTCTCAAGGAAATTGATATATCAATTTGGTCAGAACGTACGATTTCTAAAATATTTATCCGAAATAGAGGCAATAAACAACTAAAAAAATGGATTCAGAATTTTATCAATATATTTATTGAAGAATTTTTATAAAACATTGAACAGAACATTATAGAAAAAAATTTCTTTCAGCTTTCATAGATCAGGGGGTCAAACGCTCCAGCCAGTTTCTCCATAACTGAGTTCAGCACTTTTTTCAGGGTTTTTGCGTGTAATCCATAAAGCAACTTTCATTTCGCTATCTGCATGACTGTCCGCCAAGAGCAGTGCTTCGCATGCATTACGTGTGGAGAGATTATCCTTCATATGAGAACATTCTTCAAACTCATTGTAGTACACAGCTATTCGCTGTATCATACAATTTAGAAACAATCGCTATAAACATCTTATTTAAGGTATGGATAAAGTGAAAAATTAGACTGACCAACATATTTTCACTCGGATCTTTGATATCGTACTCATTTTTTTTTTATCGTTCATGTTATTCGAATACGTTCTTTTAAGCACAGTAGAGACAATTGAGAAAATAATCTTGTGTGCCTAAAAAAAGTCGGTACTTGTTTAGCTAAACACAGGAGATGAACTTAGTGTTAATCTGAAAGGCTGAAGAAATCCCTTATCACTATTCATTTTGTGATCTTCAGAAACATTTTCAAACATCGAGTATCCAAATTGAATTTTTGACGTTGCATCCCACCTCATTATTTTCGGGGGGAAATATATCCCCAAATCAATAGAACGTTTTTGGGTCGAAACTTTCTTTTATTAGGCAAAAGTATTTTCTTTGTAAAAAAAAGAATGTGAGTACGAGCTCTCAGTGTGCTCATCGTACCAAAATTACTCTATCGTTTTTATATCCTCGAACTATTTTTGTCTTGTAACATCTACAAAAGAAATTCGGTAAGTGCAACATTTCGTTGATTCTTATTTAAAAGAAAGTATTCGTTGAACATTTTGATACAGACTTACTCCTTTCGTCACAATACGATTTACTTATATAAATGGTGCATTGTTCATATGTGACTTAAAAAGATTGCAATTAAAATTGCACTTTTAGTCACAATTCCATACCAAATTTGATATATTTAAATCATTGTACTTCTGAGTTATCGCGTTGCCTTTTTTTATTATTTGAAGATCGTTGGAGATTTTCAGGTTTAAACTGTGCTCATCCCCAGTTTACCAAGAGAGGGTGTAAAACCAACGAAAGGACACGGGAAAATGGAACCAACCAAGGAAGTCGAAAGTCCCACGAGCCCAACCAGACCAACGGAGAGATTTATTATACCTCAAAGAAACTTTACAAGCATTGTCCCTGACATGGGTAGTAATTTATTACAGAATTTTCAGTAAAATGATACAAGGCTCAACTTTTTTTGTTGGGGAGGGTAAAATAATAATTGCCCTATCAGAAGATAGCAGAACTGATGAAAGCAAAAGTAAAATTGAAAAAAAAATTAGAAATTCGCAAATGAAGAAAATAATGCGCCTTGGGGGCAGGTATCAATTGTGTAACAATCGCTCAACACTAATTCGTTTATAACATTTATTTGTTATTGTATTATAGCTTGTTATTGGTATAACTTATATCTAGAAAATATTCAAATTTATACTCTGTTAAATCAGTTAACCGAATGAAGTGAAATTCATGCCTGCCAATCCGTGGACGATCCACTATGCTAGCCATTTTCTTAGAATGGTATGCTAAATTCAGTATCCATTCATTGAAATGGGACTTTAATTTGCCCTCTTTCCTTTCACCATGTAGAACTTTCGCAAAAATGAAAATGGGAAAACCAAATCTTTTAAATCTCACTTTTATAAGTAGAAGGTACACAAATCGAGGCCGCACCGAGGAAAGCCTCAAATCTTGCTTATCATACAACAGCGGATATCGAAAGCGAAAGATTCCTTTCATTGAATTTAACAGCTGCTCTGGGTACTGGGTGTAAACTACAAGACGTTGTTTTGTCTTTATCCGAAATAAAGCTTGCGTTTGCTCTCTCGATTCGTCTTCGTTATTTGCTAAAATTTGGGTTCCGGCTCGCTTTTACCGTGCTCCAACTAGTGAGAGAGCGAAATCCTTACTTTGAAAGTAAGAATATCCCAGAATTTTCTTGCATGAATCCCTTCACAGGATTTAATAAATCGTCAAATGATCCATTTATTTTTAAACGCCTGTTTTGGGATTATCGCTATCGGTATTCTTCTCTTATACCAATTTTTAACGATGGCTCAAAATCAGATGTTGGTTGTGAGACAATTCTTTCTTCTGATACGCTTCATTATTTATACCGATAGTTTGAGTGCTCTGGAGACACTTTCGCACTACAGCAATTGGATGCATCCGATTGCGATTAGAATTCTATTCACTCTGCAGCTCCTGCAAAATGGTTTCCAATATCCTGTTTAGTAGACTTCCGAGTCATGAAGGTATCTCAGGGAATGAAGTGGCAATATTTTTTTCTGTCCAAAGGACTTCCATACTGTGACATTAAGAGGTCTTTCACCAAACATATTCTTTCAACCTGGCAATATCATATGGATTCTTTCTTTAACTTCGTTAAAATCGAATGCACTAATGATACTGCCACCTTGTGTTTCTCATACCCTAAAATGCATAAATTTCTCAGGATCACATGCTGCCTTTTCCATAACCTCTTCAGTCCTGAGGTACACATGTATGTACCTGCAATTTTTTCATTTTTCTTATCCGGTAAAGTTAAATTTTGACGAAATAAATGCATGTATTTCAAGATTTATGAATATAGCTTCCATTTTGGATCAATAAATAGCACTTCAGTTCGATATTTTTTCATATCCATCGCTATTAGAGATGTAACGAAAATGGCATTGAAATGAAAACACAACAAATATGAATACATTTTTTAATATTTATTATTAAAATAAACGCATATTTTCTTTATAAAATACTATGTGTCTGGTTAAAGTCATTACGAAATTATCTTGTTATCTATAATAAAATCGGTGAAAATACAAATTTAACCAAGGTACACATATGTGTACCTCTAGGCGTTTTCGCCCCCGTTTCCTGACTGCTCGCGATTCATTGCGCTGTTTATCTTTTGAACGCTAGTTTTTAAATTGTCATTTCTTGTCCTTGAATATTTTGTATATCTTTTTTATAATAATTCATATATTACATTACAGAACATAAATTTAAAAATATTTTTCTTCTTGACTTTAGACAGAAATTTAATTGTATAAATGTCTTGTAGTTAATAATTGATATTTCAAACCGACATCATGTATAGAATATACGGAATTTTATAAGCTAATAATTTTTTCACGTCAAGTGGCTTCAACTCAAGGAGGTTATTGGATTTTTAGAAAAAAGCGATTTGAGGAGAAGCAATCGAATTTCTCGTGTATCGGAAATAAGGAAACCTGACAAATAGGATGAATGGGCTACAGACGATAGTCAAATGTGCCTTGTGAAGTAGAAAGATAATAAATCCGTGACTATTTTCCGCATGTATAGGTAATGAGTCAATTGGAATAGACAGAAGACAGTCAAAATATTTGAAACAATAAGCTGATATAAAATAATCATTATTGTAAAAGCATATTATATGGGATGCATCGACAATTATTTTGCACAATTGTATGCAGTAATGATAAAAAATGACCGACGCGAGTATTAACGCATTTTGTAGATATAGTAGTTGTCAATTGCTTGATATACTATTAAATGGTGGTAAAGCGACAAGCTGAGCTATCGGAATGAAGCCGGAAATGTTATAACCTTATTACAATTTCAAATGCATATAATTCGATCTCTGTTGACATATGAGGGAAAATTCTCATCAACTAGAACGGAAACCAAGAACAAGTAAAAAATCATCTTTGAATGAAAATTAATAGAAGGGTCATCAAATGATGGAAATGCAACTACAAGACCATTGGAGATTTCATTACTACCATTTGGTGAAAATACCTCTAAAAGAGCAAGAAAAATTGTCCCTTCCCAGTTAAAAAGAAATAAGACTAGATATGTCAAGTCATCTACAACATTTTAAGGTTAAGGACGTATCAAAATGCAGGTACCAGGATATAAATCTAGACGAGTCAAGTGCTCAAATTATAATATCTACTTATGTAATATTTTTAAAAATGAAATTTCATTAAAAATGAGGTTTAAAAGATTATTATATTAATAAACTTTGTATTTTTTTTATTTACAAGGCCTTAAAATAGGAAAAGTATAGATATTAAATTACCAGGAAAATTAAATATTTTTTTGTCGAGGATGCTTTAACTTGAGACCTGAGTTACATATACGTGTACCTTAAAATTATGGGACTTAAAATTTTTTTATCAGCAAATATTTTTTCCACGAACTATTGAGATGTAACAAAGGTAAAAGATCTTGAAACCCTTTTTAAACCAGTTTTTAAAAAGTCGGATCTGAAGAGGATATAATGCTCTCGGTGGAATTTGGAAAAGGAAATGATTCTCCTTAAAATAAAACCCCCTCAGGGGCTCACCTACTATAGGTGAGTAAGGGTGTCCCAATCCCGAGGTACCCAGGGATCTTTACTCCCTTTAAGTTTATACTCCTCTACGCCTTCTGCTGTATTTCTTCCTTCCCTCGACGGCAAGTGAGGGAGCTCTCCATGAGAAGCTGTCGCCGCTCTGTTTGCTTCTTGCTTCTCATGGACAGCCAAAACCCCACGTGTTGGCCGTGCGTGGCAACCCATTAGAAAGACGAGTGGTGCACTGTGGTCCCCGGTGTATCAATCGGCTGGTACCTAGTCACCTGAGTGGCTAGTCTGCTAGGGATCAAGCAAAGGGGTTACTCCTTGGGCTTGGCGTTAAGGGTGGTCACTGTCCCCGGGGGTAACTCCGAGCGTATAGGTTCCGGCTAGCACCAAGGTAAGCGCCGAGGCTGGGAATGGCCAGAGCCGGTGGCTGCCTTCCCTTGTTGGGCTCCGTGGTGGGTGGTGCCGTCGGGCCCGAATCTTTTTCAATATCGTATGGCTCCTCCCAAAAAGGGTCCCCCCCTCAGGGGCTCACCTACTATAGGTGAGTACGGGTGTCCCAATCCCGAGGTTCCCAGGGATCTTTACTCCCTTCATGTTCAAACTCCCCTACGCCTTCTGCTTCCTGCTGTTTTTTTCCTTCCCTCGACGGCAAGCGAGGGAGCTCTCCATGAGAAGCTGTCGCCACTCTGTTTGCTTCTTGCTTCTCATGGACAGCCAAAACCCCCACGTGTTTGCCGTGCGTGGCGACCCATTAGAAAGACGGATGGTGCACTGTAGACCCCTGTGCATCAATCGGCTGGTAGGTAGTCATCTTAGTGGCTAGTCTGCTAGGGATCAAGCGAAGGGGCTACTCCTTGGGCTTGGCGTTAAGGGTGGTCACTGTCCCCGGGGGTAACTCCGAGCGTATAGGTTTCGATTAGCACTAGGGTGGATGCCGAGGCTGGGCATGACCAGAGCCGGTAATTGCCTTCCCTTGTTGGGCTCCGTGGTGGGCGGTGCCGTCGGACCCGAATCTTTTCTAATATCGTATGGGCTCCTCCAAACGTGGTCCCTTCAGTGGGCGTAAAGTACATAAAACTTTTACTAATGTTGATCATTTTGACAAATTTTTTGTAATTAAACGAAAATCAGAAAAACAAGATACTTTTAACTCCGTTTCACCTTTTTTAGTTTAGAAAGCCGTCTCTGCTACCGTCGGTGAGGTGCAGTCTATTAAAAAAAATGCGTTCTGGTGACTTATTAGTTGAAGTCGATTCTAAAAAACAATCGCAGCAAATCATGAAACTGAAAGCTCTAGCTTCTATACCCATTTCTGTTAGTCCACACACATCCTTAAACTTCTCCAAAGGTGTAATAACTTGCGGAGAATTATTTAATGTCTCTGTGGAAGAAATAACTTCAGAATTGAAACCTCAAGGAGTGACTCGTGTTCGCCAGATTGCCATTCGGCGGGATGGTCAACTCCTTCCAACAAAGCATTATGTGCTCACCTTCCATAGCCCCAAGCTACCTGAATTTATATATGCCGGTTATATTAAGTTACCTGTGCGTCATTATATACCAAATCCATTGAGGTGTTTCCAATGCCAGCGCTTTGGCCACTCGAAGATTAATTGCCGCGGGACACTCACTTGTGCCCGCTGTGCTGATAAAGGGCATGATAGCCAGCAGTGTTCCGCAACAGAAAAGTGTGGTGGCGATCATCCCTCTTATTCTCGAAATTGCTCCCGCTGGAAACTGGAAAAAGAAATCACTATTATCAAAATAAAAGAAAACATAACATACCCAGAAGCTAGACGTAGAGTTCAAATTCAGACACCTACGCCAGGCATTAGCTATGCCTCCGTTGTTCAAAAACCATTTTGTAAAAATTGTTCCTGTGAAAACTGCATAAAGCAAACTCCAAAACCAAAACTTCCTGTAAAAATATCAGAATCAGATTCTGATAATTCAGTTCAAAGTATTTCAGAATCTCCTAAACCGGATCTATCAGCATCTAAAAAAACTCGAAAGAAAAAACCTCAGTCCTCACTGACATTGAAACTTGCTAAGCGTGGCATATCACATAAAGATCTTTCTGTCAAGTTACAAAAATCTACTTCACGGAATTCCGTCGCTTTAGGATTAGCAAGAGATGGTGTAGCCCATAAGGATTTAACGTCTATCTTTGGAGGCACACCAACTATCCCTGATTTTAAGCTCCATCCGTCTGAGGATGAAGATGCATTTTCTATGAGTTGCGAAGATCAGGCAACTCCTACAGCTGCTCACTCACACTCCCCATCTAAATCTCTCTCTTAATGGGTACCTTCGTTTCTTGGAATTGTCGCGGCATTCGTTCCAAACTTCATGACATGAAATAAATTAACAAATTTCATCCTATATGTTTCGGTGTTCAAGAAACCTTCTTGACACCCAACATTCCACTAAAATTACGCGGATATAACTGTGTTCGGAAAGATGCAGGCACTGGATCTCATGCTTCTGGAGGTGTCTGTATTTTCACATCAAACCTTTATCCGAGCACACCTCTCAATTTGCATACCACTCTTCAGGCTGTGGCTGTACAGGTCCATATACGATCTTTGGTCACAGTCTGCTGTATTTATCTTCCGCCTCACGGTATCATCCGTCAGCAAGACCTGGACAATCTAGTAGACCAACTTCCGTCACCCTTCATTTTATTTGGCGACTTCAATGGACATAGTATTTTGTGGGGCTCGGATAGTACAAACTCTCGAGGGCAGCAGATTGAACAGTTTATTGCTAATAACTGTCTCTGTCTGCTCAATAATGACGAGAAAACGTACTTCCATGCGCCCACACGTAGCTTCCACTGTCTTGACCTAGCCATATGCACTCCTGAACTGCTACCGTTGATGAATTTGAGAATTGAAGATGATCTGCACAATAGCGATCACTTCCCCCTAATAATCTCCCACGTTGATGGTCGAGGTGCGACTATTTGTCCTCCGCATTTTCTGTTCCAGCGGGCAGATTGGACTACATTCTCACAACTAGCAGTTATCAATGAGGCTATGGTCAGTGATGCAGATATTTCAAAATCAGTTCAAAATGTCATTGATACAATAATGAACGCCGCGAACACCACCATTCCAAAAACATCCCCACGTGTAAGAAAATTCCATAGGCCGTGGTGGAATGAAGCCTGTCGCGACAGTCATAAGAACCAAAAGAAACTCTGGAATCTTTTTAGAAGGTACCCGACGACTGAGAATTTGATCGCTTTTAAAAGAGCCAAAACGCTAGCTCGCCGCTTTCGGCGTCGTAGTCAGAAAGAATCATGGATTAAATTTGTTTCATCCATCACATCCTCTACTTCGAGTAAACTTTTATGGAAAAAGGTTAAGGCTGCTAATGGGATCTATCACGAAACTTCTATCCCGGTTTTAAAAACCGGTAATATGATGTATTCAAGCCCATTAGACGTTGTTAACATTCTCGGCCAAGCGTTTGCACAAGTTTCCGCAACGGATTCTTACAGCCCTGAATTTCTGGCAATTAAGAATCGCGCGGAACGGTCGCCTTTGCGCTTCAATGCCCGAAGTACTCTTCCATATAATTGTGACTTCAGGATGATTGAATTGGAAATGGCCTTGTCTCAAGTCCATGATACCAGTCCCGGGCCAGATGGGATCACATATAATATGCTCCGCCATTTGAATGCAACTTCCCTTTCGAATCTGTTATTACTATTTAACAGAATATGGATTGAACAGAAGTACCCTTCACAATGGCGAGAAGCTATTGTGATCCCAATATTAAAACCTGGCAAGGAAGCCTCAATTCCTCTGAACTACAGACCGATTGCTCTTACAAATTGCCTTTGTAAGATCTTCGAGCGCATGGTCAATGCTCGTCTAATTTTCGAACTAGAGATACAGGGATGCCTCTCCCCGTTGCAGAGTGGTTTCCGTAGAGGTCGGTCTACCTTTGACAACCTCGTATTACTGGAAACCCAAATACGCAATGCCTTTGTGAGGAGGAACCACCTAGTTTCTATATTTTTCGACATTGAGAAGGCATACGACCGTACATGGCGCTACGGCATACTTTCAACACTTTTTAATCTAGGTTTTAGAGGTAACTTACCCATATTTTTACAAAACTTTTTATCGAGACGTACTTTTCGTGTTCGAATTGGCAACTTTTACTCTAATCATTTTATTCAAGCTGAGGGAGTTCCGCAAGGAAGTGTCCTCAGCGTTACACTTTTTATAGTTCATCTCAGCCAAATTTTAAATCATTTGCTTCCATCTATTAATGGAACTCTTTATGTTGACGATCTGCAGATCTCATGTCAAGGTAGTAACATGAATCTCATTGAACGACAATTGCAAAACGCAGTAAATAAGGTGGTAGCTTGGTGCAATAACAATGGGCACGCAATCTCACCTGAGAAGAGTAGATGCGTTCACTTCTGCCGGAAGAGAATAATTCACCCGGATCCGAATATTTATATTCGAAATATACCTATCACAGTGGTGAGCGAAATACGGTTTTTAGGAGTGATATTTGATCGGAAGCTCACCTTCCTTCCGCATATTTTGCATTTGCGAATGAAGTGTGAGAAAAAGTTAAATATTTTGAAAGTACTTTCCAGAACATCCTGGGGTGCCGATCGGACCTCTCTACTCCGTATTTATGATGCAATCATCCTTTCGTGCATTGACTATGGGTGTATGGTATATGGTTCGGCGCGATCATCTGTTTTACGTCGGCTGGATACTGTACACCATTCTGCTTTAAGGATCTGCTCCGGTGCGTTCCGTACTTCTCCTATTGAAAGCCTTTATGTCATTTGTCACCAGTTGCCCCTTTATTTAAGACGCCAGAAAATTTCTGTTTCATATTATTTCAAAACAAAATCTATTTTGAAACACCCCTTAAGTCAAATGACATTACCGAGTGGTCTTCGTAGATTGTATAATGCCCGTCCGTCTCACATTCTACCATTCTGTGAGAGAGCCAGAATGCTCATAAGTGACTCGGACCTCAATACTGTTAGTGTTAAAACTGTTGACTTCTTTATTTTTCCACCTTGGGATGCCCCGAAATTCTCTTTTGTGAATCCATTCAAAGGCTTCGATAAATCCTCAACTGCACCTGTTGTCTTCCAACAGCTATTTTTCTATCATCGCCATCGGTATTCCTCATTTGATCTAATTTTCACGAATGGCTCGAAATCACATGGTCATGTCGGTTATGGCATAGTACTTCCATCTGATATAGTGAGCTATCGGGTTCATAATTGTTGTTCAGTATTTACTGCTGAGTTGCTTGCCATATTCTGTGCTCTACAAAAGATCTCATCTTTGCTACAGCGAAAATTTATAATTTATACCGATAGCATGAGTGCCCTGGAAACACTTTCTCACTATCATAATCGCATGCATCCAACAGCAATACGAATTTTATCCCTTTTGCGCCTTTTGCAGAATGAGGATTATCAAATCATTTTTTGTTGGGTTCCCAGTCATGTCGGCATTCATGGAAATGAAATGGCTGATTCTGCTGCAAAATCTGCATTGTCGTGTTTGAACCAACGACTTCCTTATAATGATATTATGCGGGCTTTCATTAATTACATCTATTCTACCTGGCAAAGTAAATGGGATCTGCAGATCCATAACAAACTGCATGAAGTGAAGAGTAAAATTGGCTCGTGGCCGGTCCTCCCTGTACGTGGGGTGGATGTCAAGGTTTCTCGCCTCCGTATAGGACATACACGTTTCACGCACAGGCACCTTATTTTTGGCGAAAGGGCACCACATTGCCTGGCCTGCCATGTTGATTTTAGTGTAAAACACATCTTGATTGAATGCCCTACTTTTAACTCGCATCGTATCCAATATTTTCATACATCATCAGTAATTTTGAAGGACTTGGTGGGTGAGAAATACCACCCAAATATTTTTAACTTTCTGAGAGCCAGAGGCTTTTTAAATCGCATTTGATGTTTTCATAAATTACTTATGCCTTATCACTTTAAAATTTTTAACAACTTTCCATCATTCGTTTCCTTTTTACTCTTTTTCAAAATAATTGTTTGTGTTTTCTTTTTTACATTTTTAAATATTATATATTTATGTTTTATGAAACTTTTTATCATAGTCTGGTGCTGTAGATATTTTTAATTATCGATAACGCTTACTTTACATTTTGCTTGGCGCAGTATAGCCAGATATGGCTCTTGCGCCATAAAACCCCAAGCAACCAACCCAAAAAGGGTCCCTTCAGTGGGCGTCATTTAGTTCCTCAGTCTTCTAATATGGATTTTCATTTCGATAAATATTTTGTTTTCAAACGTATTTCGGAAAAAAATGAAACATTTGAAAGCGTGTCGCCATTTTTAGTACAGAAAACGATCACAGCAACAATCGGTGAGGTAACATCTATCCGTAAGATGCGTTCTGGTGACTTGCTGGTAGATCAATACCCGTAAGCAAGCTCACCAAATTCAAAAATTAAAAGCCTTGTCAAGAGTTCCTGTCAGTGTCAGCCCCCACCACTCATTAAATACATCTAAGGGTGTTATTATTTGTGCTGAAATATTTAATCTCCCTGTAGACTTAATTGCATCTGAAATGAAATCTCAAGGTGCCACACATGTACAACGCATTACTATCCGAAGAGATGGTAATGTTCTTGAAACCAAACATCATATTCTGACTTTCAAATCACCAAAATTACCAGAATTTGTCTATGCAGGGTATATAAAATTACCTGTCAGACCATATATTCCCAATCCCTTAAGATGTTTTAATTGTCAGCGTTATGGACACTCTAAAGCAAATTGCCGCGGGACGCTCACTTGTGCTCGCTGTGCTGCTGAAGACCACGATAGCCAGCAATGTTCTGCACCCGAAAAATGTGTGAACTACGGTGGCGATCACACGTCCTACTCTCGATCCTGCTCGCGATGGCAGCTTGAAAAACAAATAACTCTCAAAATCAAAGAATTTATCTTACCCTGAAACTAGGCGTAGGATTGTACCTCAAACTCCTACTCCTGGCATAACATATGCTTCCGTTGCACAAAGGTCATTTTGTGCAAACTGTTCTTGCACAAACTGTGTTAAAAACAAGACACCCAAGCAATTGAAAAAAGTTTCCACTTCAGATACTGAAAACTCCACTAGTAGTACCCGTGAAACTCCTACAGGTTTAAAAAAGAAATCAAAGAAAAAAAGCTAAAAACTCGCTGACATTGAAACTTGCAAAACGCGGCCTTTCATTACAAGACGTTCTTCAAAAATTGAAAAAGTCAACATTAAAAAATTCCGTCGCTCTCGGGCTTGCGACGCAAGGTAATGTCCATAAGAACTTAACGTCCATATTCGGCATGCCAAATAGCCCTGATATTAAATTACACCCTTCTGATGATGAGGATGACTTGCAGATGAGTTGCGAGTATGAAGCAACTTAAACAAATACTTCTAAAGCTTTTTCAAAACCGCTTTCTTAATGGGTACCTTCATTTCTTGGAATTGTCGCGGCCTTCGGTCCAAACTTCATGACATTAAGTCCATTTTCAATATTTTTCATCCTGTTTGTTTCGGTGTTCAAGAAACCTTCTTGACCCCCAACATTCCAATCAAATTACGCGGATATAGTTGTGTTCGGAAAGATGCAGACACTGGATCGCATGGTTCTGGTGGTGTCTGTATCTTCACATCTAATTTGTATCTGAGCACGCCTCTCAGTTTGCATACTCCTCTTCAGGCTGTGGCTGTACAAGTTCAAACACGAACACTAGTCACAGTCTGCAGTATTTATCTTCCGCCCAGTATTGTCATTTGTCAACGAGATCTTGACAATTTAGTTTACCAACTTCCTTCGCCTTTCATTTTATTTGGCGATTTCAACGGACACAGTACTCTCTGGGGCTCGGAAAGTACCAATTCTCGTGGGCAGCAGATCGAACAGTTTATTGCTAACAACCGTCTCTGTCTGCTCAATAATGACGAGAAAACACACTTCCATGAGCCCACACGTAGCTTCCATTGTCTTGACCTGGCTATATGCTCTCCTGAATTGCTACCGTTGTTGAATTTGGCTGTTGGGGATGATCTGCACAATAGCGATCACCTTCCTTTAATAATCTCCCATGCTGATAGCGGCGGTGTGACTCTTTGTCCTCCGCGTTTTCTATTCCAGCGGGCAGACTGGAATACATTTTCCCAAACAGCAGTTATCAATGAGGCTATGGTCAGTAATGTAGACATTTCGAAAGCAGTACAAAATGTCATTGATTTGATAATGAATGCCGCTAACGCCACCATTCCGAAAACCACCCCACGGCTAAGAAAATTTCGTAGACCGTGGTGGAATGAAGCCTGTCGCGACAGTCATAAAAAAACAGAAAAAATTCTGGAATCTTTTTAGAAGGTACCCTACGACTGAGAATTTTATCGCTTTTAAAAGAGCCAAAGCACTTGCCCGTCGCATTCGGCGTCGTAGCCAGAGGGAATCTTGGATAAACTTTGTTTCATCCATCACATCATCCACTTCCTGTAAACTTTTATGGAGAAAAGTAAAAGCCGCCAATGGGATCTATCACGAAACTTCTATCCCGGTTTTAAAAACCGGTAATATGATGTATTCGAACCCATTAGATGTTGCTAACCTTCTCGGCCAAGCGTTTGCACAAGTTTCCGCAATTCATTCTTACAGCCCTCCGTTTCTGGCAATTAAGAATCGAGTGGAACAGTTTTGCCTCTGCGCTTCAAAGTTCGAAGAACCATTCCATATAACTGTGAATTCCGGATGCATGAATTGGAGATGGCTCTGTCTGAAGTCCATGATACCAGCCATGGACCAGATGGAATCACGTATAACATGCTTCGCCATTTGAATACCATTTCCCTTTCCAATCTGTTACTGCTTTTTAACAGAATATGGACTGAGCAGAAATACCCTTCACAATGGCGAGAAGCTATTGTGATTCCTGTCTTAAAACCTGGCAAAGAACCATCTGTCCCTCTGAACTACAGACCGATTGCTCTTACAAACTGCCTTTGTAAGACCTTCGAGCGCATGGTCAATGATCGTCTAATATTCGAATTGGAAAAACAAGGCTGCATCTCCCCGTTGCAGAGTGGTTTCCGTAGAGGTCGTTCTACTTTTGACAACCTCATATTACTTGAAACTCAAATTCGCAACGCATTTGTTAGGAGGAACCACCTTGTTTCTATATTTTTCGACATAGAGAAAGTGTATGATCGTGCTTGGCGTTATGGTATATTTAATTTAGGTTTTAGGGGTAACTTGCCCATATTTTTAGAAAACGTTTTAACACAACGTACTTTTCGTGTTCGAATTGGCAACTTTTACTCTAATCATTTTATTCAAGCTGAGGGAGTTCCGCAAGGAAGTGTCCTCAGCGTTACACTTTTTATAGTTCATCTCAGCCAAATTTTAAATCATTTGCTTCCATCTATTAATGGAACTCTTTATGTTGACGATCTGCAGATCTCATGCCAAGGCAGTAACATGATGCTAATAGAGCGACAACTGCAAAACTCAGTAAATAAATTGGTAGCTTGGTGTGATAATAATGGTCACACTATTTCCCCAGAGAAGAGTAATTGCATTCACTTCTGTCGGAAAAGAAACATTCACCAAGATCCTTGTATTCGAATTAAAAATATTCCGATTCCTGTGGTGAACGAAGTACGGTTTTTGGGAGTGATTCTCGATCGGAAACTCACCTTCCTTCCCCATATATTATATTTGCGGAAGAAGTGTGAGAAATCATTAAATATTTTGAAACTTCTCTCAAAAACATCTTGGGGGGCCGATCGAACCTCCCTTCTCCGTATTTATCAGGCAATAATTCTCTCCCGGATAGATTATGGATGTATGTTGTATGGTTCCGCCCGCTCATCTGTTTTGCGGCGACTGGATACTGTCCATCATTCTGCATTGCGGATTTGCTCTGGTGCGTTTCGTACGTCTCCAGTTGAAAGCCTATATGTTATGTGTCACCAACTACCACTTTGTTTAAGACGAAAGAAAGTGCCTGCCTTATTTTATTTCCGTACTAAATCTGTTCTCAATCATCCCCTAAGCGATATTTCCTTGCCAGTCGGTCTCCGTCGACTATATAATACCCGCCCCTCACATTCTTCCATTTTGTGAGAGAGTCAGATTGCTCCTGCATGACTTGGAGCTTAATACTGCTCGCGTGAAAGCTGTTGACTTTTTTGTTTCCCTCCTTGGGATATCCCACAATTTTCATACTTGAATCCTTTCACAGGATTCGACAAATCATTAACTGCTCCTTTTGTTTTCCAACAGCTCTTTTTATATCATCGCTATCGGTATTCCTCCTTTGTGCCAATTTTCACGGATGGCTCAAAATCGGATGGTTATGCTGGTTGCGGCATCGTACTTCCATCTGATATACTTAGCCACCGTCTGCATAATTGCTGCTCAGTTTTTACTGCCGAGTTGGTAGCAATTTTCTACGCTCTTCAGAAGATTTCATCCTCTACTCAGCGTAAATTTATTATTTACACCGATAGCATGAGTGCTCTGGATACACTATCGCATTACCACAATCGAATGCATCCGATTGCCATTAAAAAATGATGGGTTAAATATTATTTTCTGTTGGGTACCGAGTCATGTCGGCATCTTGGGGAATGAGAAGGCGGACTTGGCCGCAAAATCTGCAACGAACTTTTTAAGCATGGGAATTCCCTTCTGCGACATTAAAAGGTGCATCTATCACCACATCTGTTCAAACTGGCAAATGTCATGGGATCTGCAGATCCAAAATAAGTTACATTTTATAAAAACGGACGTTGTTTCTTGGCCTGTTCATCCTATACGTGAGATGGATGTTAAATTGACTCGTCTCCGTATAGGGCATACGCGCTTCACCCACAAACATCTCATTTTCGGGGAAAATGCGCCTATGTGCAACAGCTGCCATGTTAATTTTACTGTTCACCATATCTTAATTGAATGTCCTGTTTTTAATTCGTATCGTGCTCGTTTTTTTAACTCGTCTTCAACATTACAAGACTTGGTGGGTGAAAAATACCACCCAAATATTTTTAAATTCTTACGAGCTATTGGCTTTTTTACTTGTATATAATTTTTCTATTCTATTTGTGTTCTTATTCCTTCTTCTTTGTTTCAAATTTCCATGTTTTTAAATGTTCAGATACCAAGATAACTTTTTACATTATGCAATTTTATCTTTGCACACTTTTTTAAAACACTCATTTGTTGGTTCAGTATATCTTTTATAATTTTACCATTTGATTGGCGCAGTATGGCCAAATGTGGTTTTTGCGCCAATAAACCACACAAACCAAACCAAACATATTTATTATCTGAACTTGTATTTTACCCCTGATATTATATTTTACCATTTGCATGGCGCAGCTTAGCCAAATGTGGCTCTTGCGCCAAAAAACCTCACAAAACAAACAAATCCTTGGCCTGTTCATTCTATTCGTGAGATGTATGTTAAATTGACACTTCTCCGTATAGGACATATCCCTCAGGGGCTCACCTACTATAGGTGAGTACGGGTGTCCCAATCCCGAGGTACCCAGGGATCTATACTCCCTTTATGTTTCCACTCCCCTAAGCCTTCTGCTTTCTGCTGTGTCTTTCCTTCCCTCGACGGCAAGCGAGGGAGCTCTCCATGAGAAGCTGTCGCCCTCTGTTTGCTTCTTGCTTCTCATGGACAGCCAAAACCCCCACGTGTTGGCCGTGCGTGGCAACCCACTAGAAAGACGGGTGGTGCACTGTGGTCCCCGGTGTATCAATCGGCTGGTACCTAGTCACCTGAGTGGCTAGTCTGCTAGGGATCAAGCAAAGGGGTTACTCCTTGGGCTTGGCGTTAAGGGTGGTCACTGTCCCCGGGGGTAACTCCGAGCGTATAGGTTCCGGCTAGGACCAAGGTAAGCGCCGAGGCTGGGAATGGCCAGAGCCGGTGGCTGCCTTCCCTTGTTGGGCTCCGTGGTGGGCGGTGCCGTCGGGCCCGAAAATTCAACAATGTCATATGGGCTCCTCCAAGAAATCTCCCTTCAGTGGGCATCATTCTAATTACAAATCCTTCACTCACCATTTTGATTCCTTTTTTGTTATTAAGCGAGTATCCGATAAAACGATACATTTAACTCTGTTTCACCTTTTTTGGTCCAAAAAGCAATATCGGCGACAGTCGGCGAAATTGCATCAATCCGCAAAATGCGTTCAGGCGATTTGCTGGTTGAAGTATGCTCTAAAAAGCAAGCCCAGCAAATCATTAAACTAAAAGCATTGGCCACAATACCAGTTACAGTCTGTTCACATGCATCGCTAAACTATTCGAAAGGGGTAATAACATGCGGAGAACTATTTAATGTACCTATAGAAGAAATAACGAAAGAACTATCGTCGCAGGGAGTGACACATGTACGCCAGATATCAATTAGGCGGGATGGACAACTCCTCCCAACAAAGCATTTTATTCTAACATTCCATAGCCATCAGTTACCTGAATATATATGTGCTGGCTATATAAAATTACCTGTACGCCCGTATATCCCCAATCCATTGAGATGCTTTCAATGCCAGCGTTTTGGGCATTCGAAAACTAACTGCCGCGGGACTATCACTTGTGCCCGCTGCGCAGAAAAAGGCCACGATTGTCAGCAGTGCACTGCACCAGAAAAGTGCACAAACTGCAATGGCAACCACACATCATATTCTCGTTTATGCGAACGCTGGCAACTGGAAAAACGAATAGTTGCAACTAAAATAAAATATTTCATACCCAGAAGCCAGACGGAAAGTTTTGGCCCAGACTCCTAAACCTGGTCTTAGCTATGCATCTGCGGTCCAAAAGTCCTTCTGTGAAAACTGTTCCTGCCCAAATTGCTCAAAACACACTTCCCATAAAAAACCTCCTGAAAAAGCATCTGATTCAGAAACAGAAAATTCAACTACCAGTGCTCCTGAGCCTGTCAAATCAAAAACTTCCAAACAAAAACCGAAACCTAAAACTTTCTAAACGTGGCCTATCTGAAAAAGACCTTTCTCCAAAATTAAAAAAATCCCTTTTCAAAAATTCAGTCGCTCTTGGTCTTGCTAATCGGGGCATAGTCCACAAGGACTTAACCTCAATTTTTGGTGGAACGTCCAAAAGCCCTGAGCTCATATCACTCCATCCATCAGAAGAAGAGGATGACGATTTAAAAATGAGTTGCGAAATCTCGCAACCCCTTAACACTGTTCCAAATTTTTCTGCAACAAGAACCTCTTAATGGGTACCTTCTTATCATGGAATTGTCGAGGCCTCCGGTCCAAACTTTCTGACATCAAGTCCATCTTAAACACATTTCATCCTGCTTGCATTGGTGTCCAAGAAACCTTTTTGACACCAAGCATTCCCATTAAATTGCGTGGTTATAACTGTATTCAGAAAGATGCAGGCACTGGCTCTCACAGTTCTGGTGGTGTCTGTATCTTTACATCAAATTTATATCCGAGCACATCTCTCACTTTGAATACAGCTCTACAGGCTGTGGCTGTACAAGTTCATGTACGATCATTGGTCACAGTCTGTTGTATTTACTTGCCACCTCACGATGTCATTAGCCAACAGGATCTTGATGATTTAGTGGATCAGCTTCCTAAGCCTTTTATTATTTTCGGAGATTTCAACGGACATAGTACCTTGTGGGGTTCGGATAGTACAAACTCTCGTGGGCGGCAGATCAGACAGTTTATAACTAATAACTGTATCTGTCTGCTCAATAATAAAGAGAAGACGTACTTCCACGAACCTGCACGTAGCTTTCATACAATTGATCTGGCCATATGTTCTCCTGAACTTCTGCCATTGCTGACCTTTGCAGTGAGCAGAGATCTTTATAATAGTGATCATTTCCCTATTATTGTCTCCCATGCTGATAGAGGTGGTGTGACTCATTGTCCCCCCCCCCCGTTTTCTATTCCAGCGGGCAGACTGGGGTGCCTTCATGCGATTGGCAAATGTAACCGAGACTATGGTCAACACTTGCGACATCACATGTCGTTGATAACATAATAAGTGCAGCAAATGCCACCATTCCGAAGACTTCCCCACGTTTAAGAAAATATCGTAAACCGTGGTGGAATGAAGCTTTTCGCGACAGCTATAAAAACCAAAAACGACTTTGGAATATTTTTAGAAGATACCCGACAACAGAAAACCTTGTTTCTTTTAAGCGTGCCAAGGCCCTTGCTCGTCGAATTCGTCGCCGTAGTCAGAGGGAATCTTGGATTAAGTTTGTATCATCTATCACATCCTCCACTACCAGTAAACATTTGTGGAAAAAAGTTAAGGCTGCTAATGGGATATACAGTGAAACCACCATACCTATTTTAAATATAGGAAATGTGGCGCACTCAACCCCATTAGATGTTGCCAATATTCTCGGCCAAGCATTCGCACAAGTGTCCGCAACGGATTCTTATAGCTCTTCATTTCTGGCAATTAAGAATCGCGCGGAACGGTTGCCTCTGCGCTTTAAAGACCGATGCACTTTTCCATATAACTGTGAATTCCGGATGTTTGAACTGGAAACGGCCTTATCTAATGCCCATGATAAAAGCCCTGGACCAGATGGGATAACATACAATATGCTCCGCCACTTGAATGCAACTTCCCTTTCAAATCTGTTACTATTATTTAACAGAATTTGGACTGAACAGAAGTATCCCTCACAATGGCGCGAAGCTATTGTGATTCCGATATTAAAACCTGGTAAGGAAGCATCCAACCCTCTGAACTACCGACCAATTGCTCTGACAAACTGTCTCTGCAAAACCTTTGAGAGAATGGTTAATGCACGTCTCATACACGAATTGGAGAAACAAGGATGCATCTCCCCGTTGCAGAGTGGTTTCCGTAGAGGTAGGTCAACTTTTGACAACCTCGTACTATTGGAAACCCAAATACGCAACGCATTCGTCAGGAGGAACCATCTAGTTTCCATATTCTTCGATCCCGAGGTACCTAGGGATCTTTACTCCTTTCATGTTCAAACTCCCCTACGCCTTCTGCTTTCTGCTGTTTTTCCTTCCCTCGACGGTAAGCGAGGGAGCTCTCCATGAGAAGCGGTCGCCGCTCTGTTTGCTTCTTGCTTCTCATGGACAGCCAAAACCCCACGTGTTTGCCGTGCGTGGCGACCCATTTGAAAGACGGGTGGTGCACTGTGGTCCCCGGTGTATCAATCGGCTGGTACCTAGTCACCTCAGTGGCTAGTCTGCTAGGGATCAAGCGAAGGGGCTACTCCTTGGGCTTGGCGTTAAGGGTGGTCACTGTCCCCGGGGGTAGCTCCCAGCGTATAGGTACCGATTAGCACTAGGGTGGATGCCGAGGCTGATAATAACCAGAGCCGGTAATTGCCTTCCCTTGTTGGGCTCCGTGGTGGGCGGTGCCGTCGGACCCGAATCATTTATCATATCGTATGGGGCCTAAAAACTTAAATCAACAAACGACACGGAAAAATACTGAAAAATATTACGACCATTTTTTTGTCATCAAAAGACTTTCTGAGAATAAGGAGACATTTCACACGGTCTCTCCGTTCCTTGTAGAAAAAGCCGTTTCTGGAACACTTGGGGAAGTTTCTGCCATTCGCAAACTTCGTTCGGGAGATTTGCTGGAGGAAGTTAATTCTCGAAAACAATCGAATCAAATTCTCAAACTGAAAGCATTGGCTACAATTCCCATTTCTGTAAGCGCGCATACATCTCTTAATTCTTCTAAAGGTGTTATTACATGTGGGGAGTTATTTCATACATCAATTGAAGAAATTACAAATGACCTAAAACCTGAAGGAGTGATACATGTACGCCGTATCTCAATTCGGCGGGATGGACAACTCCTCCCTACAAAGCACCTCGTTCTTACCTTCCAAATGCCTACTTTGCCAGAAGTAGTTAAAATAATATATCTGAGATTGAAAGTGCGTTCTTTTATACCTAACCCTCTGAGATGCTTTCAATGCCAACGTTTTGGGCACTCTAAGATCGCCTGCCGCGGGACACTTACTTGCGCCCGTTGTGCAGAGAAAGGACATGATAGCCAGCAGTGCACCTCATCTGAAAAGTGCGTCAACTGTGATGGCGAACATACTTCCTTTTCCAGATCATGTCCACGTTGGAGGTTAGAAAAAGAAATTATAACTTTGAAAACAAAAGAACAAATTTCTTATCCAGAAGCGAAAAGAAGAATCGAGGCACAGACACCTTCCCCTGGGGTCAGCTATACATCAGCTGTTAAAAAATCATATTGTAAAAACTGTTCATGTAAAAATTGTGTGCAGATTGTTGCTGAAAAAGTTCCTCCCGCAAAAACATCCGAATCTGATACAGAACCTTCCACAAACAGTGCTCCTGAATCTCACGATCCACCGAAACGTAAACCAAAACCAAAGCCTCCACGTGCTCTTAAATTAAAGCTTTCGAAACACGGCCTTTCACAAGAAATGATTTCGGAAAAATTTAAATCAAAATTGAAAAAATCCAATATTCGAAATTCGGTTGCTCTGGGACTTGCAACTACGGGGACAGTCCAAAAGGATTTACCTACTATTTTTGGAGGAAGTCCTGATTCAATTGCTCTCCATCCATCCGACGAAGAGGAGGATGACCTTGAAATGAGTTGCGAAATAACGCCAACTCAAACTAACGCCCTTTATAATTCCCACGCTAAAAAACTCTCTTAATGGGTACCTTTCTCTCGTGGAATTGTCGCGGCATTCGGACAAAGCTAACTGACATCAAAGCTCTCATTAATAAATCAAATCCTGTTTGCGTAGCTCTTCAAGAGACATTTTTGAAACCAGATATTCACTTCAAATTAAGAGGCTATAATTGTGCAAGGAAGGATAACGAAACTGGTGCATCATTCTCTGGTGGAGTGTGCATTTTAACCTCCAACTTTTATCCCAGTACTATCCTTAATCTACGCACTAACTTGCAAGCTGTGGCTGTGCAGATTCATGTCAAATCCTTGGTCACGGTCTGTTGCCTTTACTTGCCTCCAAATGGGGTTATTTCGCAGGACGATTTGAATACTTTGGTTGATCAGCTTCCAACTCCCTTCATTTTGCTTGGTGATTTTAACGGGCATAGTACTTTGTGGGGTTCGGATAGCACTAACTCCAGTGGGCGACAGATAGAACAATTCATTTCTGATAACTGTCTCTGTCTGCTCAATAACAACGAAAAGACATACTTTCATGAACCCACTCGTACTTTCCATTCCCTTGACCTCGCTATTTGCTCTCCGGCAATTTTCCCATTATTGAATTTGGCAGTTGAAAGCGATTTACATAATAGTGATCATTTTCCTCTTGTCATCTCTCATGATGATAATAGTAATTTGATGCAAAGCCCACCAACATACATTTTCCAAAAAGCAGATTGGGCTACATTTACTAAGTTAGCATTGATTACAGAAGAAATGATTTCATCTGCCGATATTAGTGAGGCTGTCCAAAATGTCACTGATTGCATTATTAAGGCCGCTGATGCTTCAATTCCAAAGCGTACCCCTCTTCCACGCAAATTTCGCAAACCATGGTGGAATGATGAATGTCGTAATGCTTATAAGGAACAAAGAAAATATTGGGGTATTTTCCGCAGGTATCCTACCACGGAAAATCTTGTTGCATTTAAAAGAGCAAGAGCAAATGCTCGTCGAATTCGGCGCCGCAGTCAAAAAGAATCTTGGCAAAGTTTTATATCTACCATCACTTCCAATACATCTAGTGCACAGTTGTGGAAGAAAGTTAAAGCGGCAAACGGAATTTATAAAGAATTCGCTTTCCCCATCTTAAATACAGAAACGGCTTCATATTCCTCGCCACTTGATATTGCAAATGTTATTGGAGAAACCTTCGCTGATGTTTCAAGCTCTGTTCCTAATAATCCGACTTTTCGTGCGATTAAGAGACAAGCTGAACAAGTGCCTTTGAAGTTTAGAACCCGCATGGTCCTCTCTTATAACAATAACTTTAAGATAGTGGAATTAAGGAACGCTCTTTCTCGTACTCGAGATACTAGCCCAGGTGTCGACGGGATTACCTACAGTATGCTTCGCCATTTAGACGAAACCTCTTTTGCATCTCTTGAACCTGTTCAACAGAATCTGGAGTGAGCAAACTTTTCCTGAACAATGGTATGAAGCCATTGTGATACCTACCCTTAAACCTGGAAAGGTTCCTACCAATCCCTCAAACTATAGGCCAATTGCTTTAACTAGTTGTCTCTGTAAAACGCTCGAACGCATGGTAAATGCCCGTTTACTCTATGAACTGGAGAAAAATGGGTATATTTCACCCTTCCAAAGTGGTTTCCGTCGAGGACGTTCTACCAATGACAACTTGGGTATGCTTGAATCTCAAATTCGAAATGCATTCGTCCGGAGAAACCATCTAGTTTCTATATTCTTCGATATAGAAAAGGCGTACGATCGTACGTGGCGGTATGGCATCCTCCGTACTTTAGGTGATTTTGGTTTTAAAGGTAACTTGCCAGTTTTTATTCAAAATTTTTTAAAATTTCGGACATTTTGAGTCCGTATTGGTAATACATTTTCTCATCATTTTATTCAAAGTGAGGGTGTTCCTCAAGGAAGTGTTTTGAGTGTCACCCTTTTTATTCTCCATATAAGCCAAATTATTCATGTTTTACCATCATCCGTTTGTGGAACACTATATGTGGATGATCTACAAGTCTCCTGCCAGGGGTCTAATATGGTTTTAATAGAGCGACAACTTCAGAGGGCTGTTAACAAACTCATTTCATGGTGTGATGAGAATGGACACACGCTTTCCCCTGAAAAGAGCCGCTGTGTACACTTTTGTCGGAAACGGAGTCTCCATCCTGATCCTGTAATACAAATTCGAGGTGTTGATATTCCAGTCGTTGAGGAAGTACGTTTCTTAGGGGTCATATTTGACCGGAAACTCGCTTTCCTTTCGCATGTTCTTCATCTGCGAAAGAGGTGTGAAAAATCCCTCAACATCCTAAAAGTTCTCTCGACTACAAGATGGGGGGCAGATCGAACATCTTTACTTCGTATCTATCAGTCTGTTATTCTGTCGAGAATTGATTATGGATGCGAAATATATGGTACAGCTCGTTCTGGTGTTCTCCGAAATTTAGACACAGTACACAACAGTGCTTTGCGTATATGTTCTGGAGCCTTTCGTACATCACCAGTTCATAGTTTATATGTGATTTGTCATCAACTTCCACTTTATCTGAGACGGAAAAAATTATCTGAACTATATTTTTTCCGTATTGAATCCTCTATCAATCACCCTATTCGTAGAATTAATTTACCCATTGGCCTGGGGCGATTATATAATGCACGTCCTTCTAATATCCTACCTTTTCGTGAAAGGGTAAAAAGAGCTTTTGCTGATGTAAATATTTTAAATCTGCAGGTTCATAATACTAACGCTTATGCTTTGCCACCCTGGGATATCCCAGAAATATCATATCTTAACCCTTTTCTCGCTTATGACAAGTCTACCACTTCATCTGTTGTCTTTCAACAACTTTTTCTATATCACCGCAATGAATATTCTACACACATTCCTGTTTTTACGGATGGCTCAAAGACAGCTCATCAAGTAGGTTGTGCTGTCGTCATTGCTGAGGACACAGGCAGCTTTCAGTTGAGTACTTTGTGTTCAGTTTTAACTGCTGAACTAATGGCAATTATGATTGCTCTTGAAAAAATTTCTAACCTCACTTACCACAAATTCTGCATTTATTCTGATAGTATGAGTGCTCTGGAGGCCCTCAGCCATCCTCATACTAAAACACATCCTCTAGCTGTAGATATCCTACATCTTTGGAGAGATTTGCAAGCTCAGAACTACCAAATTTTATTTTGTTGGTTACCTGGCCATGTTGGCATTGTTGGCAATGAATCTGCTGATGCTGCAGCAAAGACAGCATCCACTTCTCTACAACGAGCTATTCCGTACACAGATTTAAAAAAATATATTTCTCAACGTATTTTTTATTTATGGAAAGAATCATGGGATTTGCAGATTTCTAATAAGCTGCATTCTATTCAGCCTGACATCACTTTGTGGCCGGTAGTTCCAGTACGCGAGTTGGACGTCAAATTGACTCGGCTTCGCATTGGCCATACTCGCCTCACACATAAACATCTTCTATTTGGTGAGCGATGTCCAGTCTGTAATACGTGTGATGTTAATTTAACTGTTATTCATATTTTATCAGAATGTCCAATTTTTAATTCTCATCGATTACGTTTATTCGGTAAATCATCTTCAAACATTCGTGACTTGGTGGGAGAACATCCCCACCCAAATATTTTTACTTTCTTGAAAGAAATTGGTGTTTTCCATTTTATTTAACTTGTTCAATTTTATCTCCACATTTCATGGTTTTTGCAAATTTTACTTTAACTTTTTAGAACTTCACTGAATATTTTTTATCTTCAACCATATGTTTGGCGCAGCATAGCCTGATATGGCTCTTGTGCCACAAAATCAGAAATAACCATAACCATCCATATTCTTCGATATTGAGAAGGCCTATGACCGTGCTTGGCGCTTTGGCATACTCTCAACACTTTTTAACATTGGTTTTAGGGGAAACCTCCCCATATTCTTACAGAACTTCTTATTAAATCGGACTTTTAGAGTTCGTGTTGGAAATGTTTATTCAACTCATTTTAATCAAGCTGAGGGAGTTCCACAGGGTAGTGTCCTCAGTGTCACACTTTTTATCGTTCACCTTAGTCAAATTTTAACTCATTTACCTTCATCTGTTCAGGGATCACTTTATGTAGATGATTTGCAGATCCCATGCGAAGGCAGTAATATGAATTTAATCGAACGACAATTGCAAAATGCCATTAATAAAGTTGTAGATTGGTGCGATAACAATGGGCATACTATCTCTCCTGAGAAGAGCAGATGCGTTCATTTCTGCAGGAAAAGAAACATTCACCAGGATCCAAGTATTTGCATTAAAAATACCTCTATTCCTGTTGTGAATGAAATTCGGTTTTTGGGAGTGTTTCTTGATCGGAAGCTCACCTTCCTTCCGCACATCTTCACCTACGGAAGAAGTGTGAAAAAGCATTGAATATTTTAAAAGTTCTGTCTAAAACATCTTGGGGAGCTGATAGAACCTCCCTACTCCGTATTTATCAAGCAGTCATCCTTTCTCGCATTGATTATGGCTGCATGGTGTATGGCTCCGCACGCTCTACAGTTTTGAGGCGACTGGATACCATTCACCATGCTGCTCTAAGAATCTGTTCCGGAGCGTTTCGCACCTCTCCAGTAGAAAGCCTGTATGTCATTTGCCATCAACTTCCTCTTCATTTAAGGCGTTTGAAGTTATCTATTTCATATTATTACCGTACAAAATCTGTTCCCAATCACCCCATTTGTCAAATGAACCTTCCAGTTAGCCTTCGTAGACTATATGACGCCCGTCCTTCTCACATTCTTCCATTCAGTGAGAGAGCAAAATTGCTCTTGCGTGATTCGGGTCTTTCAAATGTCACCATCATGGCAATTGATTCATTTTGCTTTCCGCCTTGGGATGTCCCATACTTCTCCTTTCTGAATCCATTTGCAGGATTCGATAAGTCTTCTACTGCTTCTATTGTTTACCAGCAGATTTTTCTTTATCATCGCTGTCAGTATTCTTCTTTCACACCAATCTTTACAGATGGCTCCAAATCAGATGGGCATGTCGGCTGCGGCATCATAATTCCAGCTGATACTCTGAGCTATCGCCTACATAATTATTCCTCTGTATTCACAGCCGAGTTGGTGGCGATTTTCTGTGCTCTTCGCGAAATCTTGCCTCTTTCTGAGCGTAATTTTATAATTTATACTGACAGTCTGAGTGCTTTAGAAACACTCTCTCATTATCATTATCAGATGCACCCAATTGCCATTCAAATTTTGTGTACATTACGACTCCTAGAAAATAGGGGTTTCAAAATTATTTTTTGTTGGATCCCAGGGCATGCAGGTATATCCGGAAATGAAAAGGCAGACTTTGAAACCAAATCTGCAACATTATTTCTATCGCAATCGCTTCCATATTGTGATGCTAAGCGGTCTCTTGTATGTCAAATCTTTTCTAAATGGCAGATGGCATGGGATCTGCAGATCAATAATAAATTGCATTTCATCAAACCCACAATTGGTTTATGGCCCATTCTTCCACAACGCGAGGCTGATGTCAAAATGACTCGCCTCCGTATAGGACACACTCGTCATACTCACCGTCATCTCCTTTTTGGTGAGAGAGCGCCAACGTGTTCCAAATGTCGTACTGAACTTAGCGTTCAACATATTTTGATCGAATGCCCTGAATTTAATGTTCATCGTCGTCACTTCTTCCACTCGTCACTTAACATGCAAGACTTGGTGGGTGAAACATACCATCCAAATATTTTTAAATTTTTAAAATCTATTCGGTTTTTTACTTGTATCTGACATTTTTATCATTCAACTGTCTATTACTGAGCTTTTAACAGCATCATTTTTTTCTCTTTTGGAGTAATTTTGTTGTCTTTACTCAATGTTAAATTTGAATTTGGACAATTTTTTAAAAAGAAAAAATAATTCATTAATTTTTATCAGAACTTTCTATTTTAAATTCTAGAAAAATATCTTGTATTATGAGATGAAACCAAAAACCATACGCTTGGCGCAGTATGGCCAAGAATGGCTCTTGCGCCAATAAAATCGCACAACAACAACAACCGTATAGGACATACTCGCTTTACCCACAAACATCTCGTATTTGGGGAAAATGCGTCTATGTGCAACAGCTGCAAAGTTAATGTCCTGTCTTTAATTCATACCGTGCTCGTTTTTTTTACCTTGTCTTCAACATTGCAGGACTTAGTGGGTGAAAGATACCACCCAAATATTTTTAAATTCTTAAGAGCTATTGGCTTTTTAACTTGTATTTAGACATTTTAATCATTCTTTTCTTGCGTAGAACATTCCTTTTTGTATATTTGTACGTTTCATCATTGTATCAAAATCTCATGAATCATAGTTTTTTAATTTTAAGATGTTATAACTATTTTCACATCTTCTTTTGGAATTTTTCTTTATTTGTCTGTGTTAATTAAATAAATGTTTTTTAATAAATTTTATACTTTTACCATTTGATTGGCGCAGTATAGCCAAATATGGCTCTCGCGCAAGTAAAACACACAAAACCAAACCAAAGTTGTTTTTTAATAAATAAATGAATGTTTTATAAACCTTTTTATAATTCTACCATTAGATTGGCGCAGCATGGCTCTTGCGCCAGAAAACTCAATCAATCAGTCTTCGTTGGGTTTTCGAAAGTAGCAATAAAGCAGAGGAATAAGTCAATCATTTTAGCAGTATTTCCAAATTTATATAATTGTCTTATATCTGAATTTTCCTACAGAAACTTAATTTTCTTAATTATTGATAAGGTGTAAAATTTATCATCACTTTTGCACTTTTAAATAAATAAATATGCAATACTACGTGCTATTGTTATTGAGAAAAAATGTTACATTTTTTATTCATTTCTGATCTCAATTTACCGAGCCCCCTCCCCCCTCCTAGAAAGAAATAACTTGGTAAATTTGGTAGACTTAAACACAGCGATTATCTCTGTACAGAGTTTAGCATGAGTATTGGCTTTGCATATCGGATCGTACAGTTTACATACATAGTATTTCAGCTTATCAAATCCATTAAAAGTTAAACTGCATTCTTATGTTACAGAAATTTAAAAAATGTAATTAAGAATTGGAATTTTTTTTTAAAAACAGAAAAATATATACATATCTAAATTTGACAAAAAATAACATTAGTAAATCAGTAATTAGTAAAAATGATCTTTATTCAGATTTTTAAAAACTCAGATTTACAAAAATATAACAAATTTAAAATTGAACAACTTATTTTACTACTTGTTGATATCATTAAAGTAACCTATTAAATAAAAACACAATAAGAAACATGTATATTGAAGAGATCAGATCTTAAATAAGAGACATGTTTAAAATTCTGATTAAAAAAAAGTTGTAATTTAGATAGATTCTGCAATTATCAATGTCATCATCTCTCGTTGTTTCAAAATCCTCATTATTGATCTTCAAGAACAGCTCTGTGGGAAAAAAAATCTATTTAAAATGTAAAACAGAACTTTATTGCTGTATTTTCAGTTTCAAAAATAAACCAACATTTTAATGGAGTCTTTTATTTAATTTTATTTTATTAATTATTATTTTTAATTTTAATTTTTATTTATGTGCAACTTCATTTTTGTTATATATTATTCGTTGCTGTTTCTTCAACTAAACTAAAGAGTGGTTACAAAAGCCAAACTGTAATTGTTCGGTAAATATCATAATCTAAATCTGTTAAGACATTTAGCAGACGATTCCTTTTCAGACATTTTATAACTGCTACTATTTTTATTTTAAAATAGTATTTAATAGTAAAAGCAAACGATTTTTTCTTTGAACATATTTTGTTAATAGCTGATGATCAATTGTAAACCTTCTGGAATCTGGCAATGCTTGTAATATACGCTGTTATGTTGAAAGAATAAACAAGCCGATGGAATTCTAAATTGCTTGGAGTATTATTTTAGTTTTAAGAATTTAAGATGCTCTGCAAGCTATAGTTTGAAGCTTAAGAAAACGGGTAGTTTTCTAAAAAGCATGCAAAAGTAACCTTTTAAAGGCGATGAATTTTCAAAAATGGTAACATTCTTTATGATAACTATTCTTTAGTTGATATTGACGAATTTTCTACTGTCTGGCATGATTTGGTCTGAAACATTACACCGTGAGTGTGTGTGTGTGTGTTTGGGGGGTGGGGGTCCTCCTTTATTCTCTGTATATGAGAAATTAAAGTATTGTAATCGTGAAAAAATTCGAACTCCAGATTCTGACGAATCTATATGTTTTAGACATCTATCAGTTCGAAAAACCCATTTTTGGAAAATGTCTGTATGTGACAAACATCTCCAGTGTAGATACCTATCAATTTTGATTTAAATCCAACAAGAAGTTAACCGTCTGTCGGTTAAAAGAAGCTAGAAGAAAGATAGATAGATACGATTCAGTACACATAATCAACTTCTCTAAGCTAGCCACGTATCGAATTTTGAACCAAATCCAATAAGGATTGATTGTCTGCCTGTCTGTTCTTTCAGTAAAATGTAAACTCGTTATCTTAAAAATGTAATGACTTAAATATACTAAATTTGGTATGGTGTTTTATGACTATGGTATGGTATTTTATAGCAGTTTTGTATCACATATTTGTTTCAATTGGCTGGGAAAAACGCGTCAAAAATAGAAATTCAATTTTCGGATACAATTAACTGCATGCCAGGGATTAATCTCCAAAAAACCTTGTCAAGGACTACACGATAGATTTAGAAAAAATTTTAATTTCACGCCAAATGTTAATATTTCGTAAGTACTGTAATCAGTGCCAAGTAAGGGGTTCTCTGAGATAACATTTATTAGAGAGTGTGAGAGAAAGTTTGGGGAGAGTCCACTCTCACTGGTTTGTTCTACCATTTTTTCTCCTTTTTAAATTTTTAGGGTTTTAGTATAATTACATTTTACTGCAGAGAAAAAACTACATCATTATGTATATAAATATTTTAAGTAAATTGTTTATTTTCCGTCTATTAAATAAATATATTATTTAATATTTGGCATATAGCCTGTTTCATTTTATCATTGGAAAAAAATTCTTATTTAATCTTATCGCATATTTTAATCGTAAAGATTTGTTAGAACTCTAATAATAGGCTAATTTTTCACTGCATGAAGGATAATTCAAAACGCCGATAAAGCTTTCAGAATTGATAATTTCGAAGCGAATGAAAATGCCATTTATACAGAAAAAAAAATGGAATGAAATTGTATTCCATTTCATGAAACTAGAATTTAATAGTGGTACAATTTACACTATTATTTGGTATAATTTACACAATTATTCCAAATCGCCAGATGGCTCTGCAACTGTCTGAACAATGCTTCATATTAGATAAAGCATCGAATTAGATAAAGAATCGAATATCGAATCCCTCTCTCAATGTATTCTTCTCCATTCGATACAAGATTATGAGATAAAGAACCACATTTTCACTTATTAAGCACTTTTTCATATGAATAAAAATAACAGAACAGAATATATAGTGCTTACTAATATGTAAACTATGACTCTGCTACCCGATTCTCGATGTCTTATCATATCTGCAATATGTGTCTCCATCTAGTGAATAAAATTGTAAGCTGCATAACTCATAAATTCCGGTTTCATAAGAAAACGAAAAACGGTTTCAATTTTATTCTTTCTTTGTGTAAACGAATTAACTCCAGCTTTATAGATAATTGTTGCTTTTCAATATTACTCTAGATTTCATATATCATTTATTCAGAGGAAGAGAGACTATGTAATGTTTATTTTACAGACGCACATATCCTAACTGAGTGTCCTAAATTTCATTCTCATTCTTTGAGCTGTTTTAATTCAGCATCACATAATGACAAAATTCAATTTTCTATTTTTCAAAAGATATCTAGAATGCTGTTTTATTTAAAGCCATATATTTGTATTTCATAAGTTGTGTATTATTCTGCTTATGGTCTGGTACTAAGCGAAGGAATTCTTGTAAGTATACGATTTTTTTTATGCTTGGAAATCAATGCAATTCCAATAAATGACTATAAAATGAAACTTGTGTCCTGCTTTTTTACTTTATTGGTTTCCTTATTTGATGAAATTTCTATTTCAGTTCAAGAAGTTACAGCCCATTAATTTAATTAATGCTATATCCCGCCCATGTTAATTAAATTTTATAAGCTATATATTATTGTAACTAAAGAAATTGAAGTAGTGAATGAGGGTAGGGACACTGGTTCTTTGCTTTTCCTATTGAATTTAAATACAGGGTGTTCTAAAAGAGAGAAGCAAGCGCTTACTTAATTAAATATTATACGTGGGATTCAAATTTCAAAACTCCATTAAATAAGATAAGCAATTGTATGAATACATTTTGAAATCTGCGAACGCTTTGATTTCAATTGGAATTGATATTGAAAAATTAATTTGTTTATACAATGCCCATAGTAAAAAAAAATGAAAGTAATTAAAACATCTCCCTAGCATTCATTTATGAACATGTAAAGTTTCATACTTTTGTCTACAAAATTTAAAAGATATTAAAAGGCAAATGTACTGACATCGGTTTTTTTACATACCTCTAACAGATATTTGAACAAGTCTTCGGTTGTGCTGGTAAGATTAATGATCATATCACGATAAGTTAATTAACAAAACATGCATTTAACTGCACTTATTACACTTTTAAAAAAAGTATCAGACGATGCATTAAGGGAAACATTTAAGATACCCAAAGAAAGTTCTATAGCCTTTTAATAATACTTATATAAGCCTACAGTTGCATTCGAATTAAATACTGCATAATTTGTCAATATTTCAAAACCATTATTTTCATTTCTTCTTTTTTTAAGAAAACTAAATATCTTGAACATAATTTTAACAATATTTTTTTTTTTCATTTTGGAAATTTTTGTATTTTTTTGATATAATACCTTAAATGGTCAATTCTCAACCTTTTCTATAATAATAATTTGCAACTATCAACTAAACTGAATAACAATGAGTACGAGTAGCAAATTTCTTTCAAGATGAGAGGATTGAATGATGCTCTATAAGACAAATACTTGCGTATGAGAGTTTTTATATATCGGAAACATTTTAGACATGAACATTAAATTCATCTGCATTTAAGATAAATTTAAAAATAAACGCATCTTTGCACGTTTTGTGTTTAGAAACCTAAAACTTTGAGTGTTCTTAAATAAATGTAAAAACAATGTAAGTTATTGAAAAAGAATGCCAAAATTTTGGAAATTAAAAATTTACTAAAAATTTTTTAACGTATGGAAGTAATTTTTTCTCTGAAACGCGGTGAAAGAATTAGTTTTTCCTCGGTTCATTAGATGGCGCTGTTAGTTCTCTCCAATACCACAAAGTTTCTCATTCCCAGTTATTCTTTCAATTTGAAAGTTTGCATCCAGAGATATAGAACATGTAACAAAAAGCGCAATTTATATTTTGGTACGCAGAATTTATATGTATAGCAATTTGATGTGGTTTTATAGCACAAGGGCCAGATTTGGTCATTCTGCGCCAAACATTTGTTAGACGGGGTTTTCGTGTTAAAAAATACAATTAAATCTGATGTAAAACTTGATCATCTTTTTTTAAAAATCCAAAGTAATAATGTAACGTAAGTGGCGTATGTTACATTCCAGAGAAAAGGCTCCACGTGACAAAACATGAAATCGATGGAAGAAGCATCAGCAATTCAGAAGAAAATATCGAACGCATAAGGCAATCCTACGTCAGAATTCATAAAACGTCCATAGATCGTTGCAATTTAGCATTGGAAATTCAGAAAATTGCCATTCAAAACGTCCTTCATAATGGTTTACGACTTCATGCCAACAAGATTAAGTTTAGATATGGAATGAAGCCTAGGGTAAAACTAAGCGAGCTGAATTTGCTATTTTTATACCGTTGAAAATAAATGATTATGCAAGCTTCTTACTTCGTATTCTTTTCACGGATTAGACGATATTTCTTATCAATGAGTGTGCCAATCGTCATAACTGCTGCGATTGTAAATCGCATAAACCCTTTAGTACGTTCGTGATTTCAATATTGGATGTTGTCTGCTTCACTATCATGTTATTGGGAATTTATTCCTCACAGAGAATAGCATAATTTTAAAATTCTGTCTACCACGAATTGATTATTTCTGGGGACACATAAAGAACATCGTGTACAATGAAACAATTACCGATATCTGCCACCTAAAACGTCAAATCATAATTGAACCTCAGATAGCTGAACCGATCACTAACCGAAACTTCAGAAATGCTTCACAAGACATGGAAGCAGATTGAATACAGTCGATGTTTCTCGAATGATAAATGGTGCACATATCGAAATGGATATAAAACTTTTATACTTTTTGTAATATTTTAGTATCAAATTTGTATTCATATGAGCTAATTAATTTGCATAATAAAACTTTGGTAAATAAATTCTGGTATTCTTTTTTGATGATCCTGTAGTTCGTTAATCGAAACTTTTTACTTTATAGGGGCTTAGAGGTTATTAAAGAGTTAAGTTTATTATAGAGTTATTTAAAAAAATTATTATATAAAAATTAATTTTTAAAAATTTTTACTCTAAACCTCCATAGGAGGCAACATTTTCACACAATCAGTCACCTAATTTAATGAAACTTCGTAATTAGAGATATATCTAGGTGCAATATTTAGGAGAAATAAATACCTGTTTCAATTTTTGGGACACTCTCTATAAAGATAACACAGTTTATTTAAATCATTATATAACAGAAGTGTAATCAATAAGATTTAATTAAACATACAGATATAATTTTCTTAGTGTCCGCTATAGGTGATAATTTTTACAAATTTTATTCTTGATTTTGATTTTTCCTTTTGGCTATAGAAACTTTGAAACATTTAAAGCTTAGTAACTGAACGCAAAATCCATCTAATTTTTAGAAATGAAAAGTTAACATACCTATTTTTCTCCCTGGTTGCTCTATTTTAGCAAAACTTTCATTTCATTTGTTAGATGTTCTATCGAACTTGCAGTAGATACAAAAGCATCAACATTTCTACCTAAAATTCCATTATTTTTGTGCCTTCTTTCTCTGAATTTCTCTGCATAGGGCGTAAGTAGTGACATGAAGCAACTGAATATGCACAAAACTGCCACTATGATGAATATGGAATTGTAGGAACCCAGTTTTTCTCTGAAGTAACCTAGAAAAAAATGTTAAATGCCTATTCATGTGTGGGCATTTAAATGCTTCATCAGTAGAAAAACACTTATTACTAAAATACTAGAAGATATGCCTGTCTAGAGGGGCGGTTGACCTTTTAACAATATTTCATGTATGATTTTAAGAGATTAACAATGCCGGCGATCCCGGCCTAGAGATAACGCGTCTTCCCCGTGATCTGGGCGTCCCAGGTTCGAGTGCTGGTTCGGGCATGGTTGTTCTTCACCCTGTGTTCTATCTGTGAAGTGTGTGAAAGGGCCGCCCTGTAAAAAGGGGTTGTACAAGCGAATGTGTGAGTGTCATCTTCACATGAGCTAGAAGTCAGACTTCTGCCGTCGGGTGCTCAGGGTATTTCCCTCAGAAACTACTGCATCCCGCTTTCCGCGGCAACGCGGGCACAATATCATCATCATCAGAGATTAACAACGAATACTGTTGTGGAAAATCGCGTGCGCATATGCAAAATGCTTTAATAAATAAAATAAGAAAGAAAATGAGTATAATAAGATATAAGAAATATATGTCAACATAATTTTGCAGATGCGTGACCTAAAAGAAGAAACTTTTGGAATTAACTTCAATTTATTTCTCCACGGGTGCTATAATTTGTACAAAGGAATACGTATTTTCGCACAAGTGAAAAGTGACAGAATTTCTTCCCTTCAGTGATTTTACTATGAGACTCTGATGAGGATTTTTTTTTCATTAAGGAAAAGGAATCTTGTTAAGGAAATGATGAGATATTAGGTGATTTTTACACCTTTTCCCGTGGCGTGGAATTTACCGTCTCAGCAGATTTTTAGAGTGCATGTAAGAAATAATTATTAGATAAGAAAAGTAGATTAATTATTAGATAATTATCATATCATATATAAGAACACACAAAGAAGATTATATTTATATTATTAAGATTATATATATATTAAAAAACGTTAATTAGACACACGGAAAAAACATTGATAAATATGATAATTAAATTCCAAAATAATATTTTTAATTAATTATAACTTAAAATTTTACATTTAAAACTATTTTAATTATGTAATATTTAAAAGATATTTAAAGTTTATTGTGCATTAAGAACTGAATATTAAAAGACAAACTATATTTATTCATAACAAAATAAGATTATAATGCTAAAATCGAAAAAAATTAGTAGTGGCCTTCTTCAAGCAATCTAATTTTGAAACACGAGTTCGGACTTCAGAGGCCTATTCATCCGTTTTTTGACGTAGAAAAATGGGGGAAATTCCCTAAAAGCCTTTTGTCCACTTTCAAATAACTTTTAATGCGGTTACAGTAAAACTGATTTCTTTCAATGAAAAACAAACTTTCTGTTATACATCGGTGACCCGATGAGACAATTCCGGATTAATAACGATAAAATTCGGGGAATGAGCCTCTTTCAGTTTAATTCATTTTGATATACCAAGCCAAGCAAAATTCACCATTAAACCAAATTCTTGAAAATATCTACTATTCGTTTTAATATTAGCTCTCGAATGTTGACTAATATAATTCCAATTTGGGTGCTGCTTCAAAAGGACAATAAAAAAGAGAATATATATAAGAAATTATAAATTCTAACTTTAATATAAAATGTAAACAATAAATTACACAAAATTAAACAAGTAATTAAAAAGCAACTAAACTTTTCATATTAACAAAGAAGATATAAAGAAAAAAGCAAAGGAAATTAACTTAATGAAAAATAATTATAAAGTGTGCAATGTAAGCCAAATTTGAAGATAGAATTTCGAAAAATTATAGAGTATATAATGTCATATGTTTGAGTATGTAAAAACTACATTTAACATGACGAAAAAGGATGAATTTTTGTTTCGTTTTAGATATATCAATCCAAAAATGCAAAAAATCAGCTTCACTTATAATTGTTTTCTGGAACATTTTGATGCTAAAATATCAATAACTTAAAATATTCTAATTATTTCATAAAATTTTAATAGCAGAAATATTTTTTTAATTCTTAAATCGGCTTTAAACATCTCTTTAGAACTGAAATTATCGTACATTATGCATGGATTGTGCTTTTTCCCCGATGAGTTTTGAAATGGGCTATAAACGTTTAAAACATTGATATTCAGAGCTCCGTCTTTTAGTCTCAGAAAAATGAAGCTTTATTTCTTTAAATTCTCAGCATGCTGAGAATATTTTACTCAATATGGTTATTAAAATCAAGAGCAATATTCATATTTTTCCCATCATTGCATTTTTTAACTCACACGCAATACGATATTAATTATTTTATGGTATTTAAAACGTTCCCTACATGGGTAATAATCTCAAGAAGGTAAATCACGGGTTAATAGGTAATATAGTATCTAAAATATCATTGCTAGTGTTAGTTTTTTTTTTTTTTTTTTTTTTTTTTTTGCCTTGTGCAACTTTACTTTTTTCCTTTACTTTTTCTCTTTCTCCAATAGTGTTAATTAAAAAAAATCTTCATTTTTTTCATAAATATACGTTTTTACAAACATTTTCAATCCCTTTGGTTGTTACATCCACTCCACAATCCAAAAAACATTTCAAATCTCTTAGATATGACCGTTTTGAAATATTTTTATACTAACATTACTAAAATAACCAAATAGACTAATGACGATACTTCCGCTGGAATTACTTAATTATTTTACTTTCTGACAATTCAAGATTGCTATTCGACAATTAAAGTTCATCCAGATTTTAAATCTATGAACTAAATTGCTCGTTTTTATTCCAATGGACTAATTAGTTCCATGGGATAAGAGAGAACTTAGGAACACCTTATTTATTTAAATTTTCCAAATAACAATAATAAGACAATCTAAGCATTGGATTTTACCGCATCGAATAGTTTGCATTGCTTTTGAAGGATTTACATATTTCTCTGATTTTGATTTTCCTGTTAAAGTAATAATCTGCTAAAACTATATTTACAGGGTGGTTACAATTAAAGCTCCACTTTGAAATGGTCATAAAACGAAAACTACTGCACCAAATGTTATCAAATTTGGTAATAGTTTAAAGGAAAGTCATGGGAATTTCTTTTCTGCCAAAAAAAAACAAGTTCAAAACTCACCACTAGGGGTGAAATGGCGCTGTATCAATATTGTTAAGCAAAATACGATATGAAGACACCGGTTTAAAATGTGTTTAATCGTTTCTGAAACGTGTTATAAAGCATGTTCAATGTGTGTTATCTCAAAAGCACTGTTTATAGTGATAATTTAAACAATTTGGCGGAAATAAAAGAAGCGATGCACCGACATGTGCTTAACATTCCTCCTGGTATGCTAAGAGTTACTGTTGAGAATGTAGTAAAGCGATTCAATTTGCTTTCAGATAATGATGGGCACCACATCGAACATGCTTTATAACACGTTTCAGAAACGATCAAACACATTTTAAACCGATGCCTTTATGTCCTATTTTGTTTAACAATATTGCATACAGAGCCATTTTCCCTCTGGTGGTGAGTATTTGAACTTTTTGGGGAGGGCGGAAGAGAAATTCCCATGACCTTCTTTAAACTACTTCCAAGTTTGATAACATTTTGTCCAATAGTTTTTCTTTTATGACCATTTCAAAGTGGAACTTATATATTATAAACCCCCCCCCCCTGTATATTGAAACTTATTTTCTAAGAAACCCGTTCGATCAAAACAAACTTCAGTTTGGCGTAGCATAATCAATATCATGGCTCTTGTGCAAATAAAATCCAAATCTAAAACAGACTTCAAATTAGAACTAAATTTCATTTTAGTAATAAAATTCAGCAATTTTTAGGACAAACTATATGGAACATCGAGATTATTATTGATTCCTACATTATTATTATTATTAATTACGTTCTAAATTTGAGTTACCTTTTGTACTCACTTCGAAATTCCTTTCTTACATCCATTTGTAATTTACTTAAAATACAGAGCAATAAATTTTGTACATGGAATATTCAAAAAATATAATTACCTATTAATGGAGATTGGGATAAACTCATCGGTGCAAACAGAAAGAGCCTCGAAGCTAATGCCATTCCTCTCATATCTGGTTGAATATGGTCATTTACCACCCCTGGACAAACAATCAAGAATCCTCCAAGACACAGCCCAAAAAGAGACATAGAAGATCCGATTGCAGCAACTTCTCTGAAAAAGACTAAAGCTCCGACGGAAATACCCATGCCAAAACAGCACACACCAGAAAATGTCGAATTTGACACACAGCCAGCATCAGTAAACCAGCCTAGACCCAAACGCCCTATCATATCCAAAACAGAGAAAAAAATCAAGACGTAAATTTCTTCTCTGGATGATAGACCACTGTCTCTGGAGAAATCTACAATTACTGTCCAGACCAATGTAACGTTGTAGAGCATGGTACTTTGAGTCAGAAGTATCACACAGAAAACTGGATCTAAAAAGATTTTAAAAGGATTGGATGGCGAGGTCTGTTCTGGCGAAGATGCCGTTAAATATGATGTCGAAATATTTGGTAATGTCACTTTAATGCTGTGTTTGTAGAGATTGTCTGATGACTTTTCATTGGTAGATGTTATTGGTAGCTCTGGCAGACTGCTTAATTCTTCAGATAAGTTACCAAACTTTTGAATTTCACGGTCCAAAGATCCATAATATTTCATTGAAGCATACTGGTTTTCTGTCTTAGAATGATTTGGAATATTTATTTTAGAATAAAAAGCATAGCTACATTTTCTCTGTTTCCCTGGATATGAGTGAAAGATAATGTCTTTAGATGTTGATGCTTTTGAATCTTGACAGTCAGATTTTCTTGTTTGAATGTTTAGTTTTTTATAAACTTTTGCATTGTATCTATTTACTGGACAATTTCTTTTATTGGTTCGCATTTTTAAATCTGGAAGTAGATGTTCCTTGGAGACATCTAAATAAATATTTCTATTAAAATTTGAATTTTTTACATTAAAATTACTTTTATTTATTTCATCCTTTCCCATTATACTAAACCTTTCTACAGATGGAAATTCTTTTATTTCTGAAGATTTTGGATACGATTCCTTTTTTGCCAATAATGCCGTTGTTACAAGAGGCATATCACAGTCTTCAATTTCAAAAGAATCATTGTTTGCTCCATTTATTGAGCAATGCAGTCCATTTTCACCAGTAGAATGCTCTTGACTTTGAGTACGTTGATGCTGTTCAGGCGCCTGGCAGTGGGAGAAATGTTTCAACAGGAGTGTAACAGGGATGCTGTTTAACATTAGACCAGACAATATTAAGAATGTCCCTGATGTGCCATAAGTATTGAAAGAAAATTTCAAAAATATAGGCAACACAAATCCGGCAATGCACTCCCCCCCAAAAGCTATTCCGTTGGCATTCGAAACGTACTTGTCAAAATGCTGGTTTAGAATTTCCGGAATTAAGACTGAACCCATTCCAAATCCAAAACCTAAAGATAAATAAAAAATATTTTCAACAGAAAAATCTTTATGGCATTTCGATAATTGAAATTTTAGATTGAAGCCCCCATAAGCTTACTTTTAAGTAATTTTTAAAAAAATAACAATCAATAAAATATAATTAAAATAATTATATTAAAAATTAAGGTGTATGTACACACTTGAAACTTCGGAAATCGTTCAAAATATCGAATATTTTCCTATTGCTTAATAATGTTCTCTGATCCTTTAGCTTTCAAACGATACCAAGATGTTATCAATATTCAAAATATTTCTCGAATTATAATTATTTTTCTTGAGGTGCTTTCATTAAAACTCAAATCATGGCGTTTTTAAAACTCATTTTATGAAGAATGATATTTTTCCACTATGTTGCTTCATTCAAACAATCATGACTCAACAAGAAATGAACCAAATACAGTTATTTATATATCAAAATTATCTGTATGAAATAGCGGATGTTTTGTGCCTCCATCAAAGTTATATTTATAGAAATAAATTTTTAATAGCTATTTAAATGTAAAAATGACAGAAAAAATCTCGCTTTTTCTATTTATCGTTGATGTAAAAATTGTTTAAAAAAACTATATACCTTTATAACTTGATTGAGGCAGACAACATGAAGACTAATATTAGGCATAATTTCCAACTATAATTGTGTGTCTTTACAAATTAGAATTTAAGATATCATGTTTCAAAAAATAGGCTAATTAGCTCATTAAATATTATTTAATTAATTAATAATTAGTGTAATATGGTTTTTTCTCACTGAAATGAGTTAAAAAATATATTAATAACCTACTGTAAAAAAACTGAATTTTTAAATTTTAAATTTAAAAAAAAATCTTCTAGTGTGTACGTACACCTTAATAATATAGATGCTTAGTAAGTAACACTGAGATAGCAAATTCAAATATCTTATTTTTAAAACTTTGGTTACTGAAACCTCGTATATACAAAATGTCCACTCTAATCTGGACCCATAGTTAATTTATTAAACGTCAGAAATAGTTATATATTTCTAGTTGGAGAAGTGCTCTAAATGAAGAAAAGAATACGTTGTTTTAAATAGATAATTTAATAGGTACTAAATTTATTAAATTAAAAGTTTTATAAAAACGGATGAACTTTTTATTCATATTTAGAGAAATATTTTTCAAACATTAATTTTTTTTAAATCTTTTTTTGTTGTCAAAGTTTTTTGAATTATTAAGTTTCAAATTTTCTTATTTTGGAACAATCAATGACCATCTCGAAAAAGCAGTATAATTTTTTTTATTTAAAAATATAAGAGTTTGAGTGCAATTGCTAATTTTGATTGCTAACCAAAGTAACTGCAATGTGATTAAAAATAATACATTTTTGTTTATGTGTGCGTACGTGCGTACACATGTATTTTAAACCTAAAATATGCTATAAGGTATGCTATCCAGCTATAAATTAAGCTTCAAGTATCCAGTATTGTTTCAACGGCGGCAGTCGAGTCCTAAGGGTTATACAAAGAAATTTAGATTCGGATGAAGACGTAAAATTGCTTGAAAGAGATTACGAAGAATCGGAAGAAGTAATTTGTTTTGTTACAGTTTTTTATGATATAAAGGGTCATAATATATGATAATTACATGAAATAATATTAAAAAGTATTAAAACTAAGCCCTACAGAACAGTAGTCCTGCAATTATTTAGTTACTACAATTATTTTATATATTTTATATTTCGGTGTCGAAACGACACCGTCGGATGTTTATAAGGGTAATCGAAATCCCGAACATTCTAGTGTTAAAACACATATACGCTCCCACATATTCAATAAAAATTCTAAATTTAAGCCAAACCTTTATATTTCTGAACTATTTTTCGCCCATACCATGCAAAGGCATCTGCGGCCGTATTCAAGCTCCATAATTCTTGGTGTAAAGAAAAAAATTAGAAATTTTCTTTATCAGTTTTAAAAAATTCAGTTACTTCTTCATTTCATAGCATTTTGTAAGTTAAGACTGATTGTGTTATGCTATAAAATGTGACTAATACTATTAATTACAGTACAAAATACAAAAATATTATCAAGATTTCGGCTATTTACCAAATACAACTCCCCAACACAGGATAACCACAACAATATCTTCAGCAAAGAAACAACCTCCAATGCCAACAAATGCTATTAGGCCGCCCAACATAGTCACCGTGTAGATACCGAACTTTGTCGATAAATATCCGACCAAAGGGCCTAAATGAGAAAAACAAATGTATCATAAAATTTATTTTTAAAAAGAATAAAAAAGTAACTATACATTTAAATATTATCACAGCGTCTTTGAGTTCGTCATCCAAGGTCCGCTGCTTGTTGAAGTCCTTAAGCACAGAAGAACCATTAACTCCGATGTGTACTGTGAGACACTCCGAAGACTACGCAGGTTCATCAAGAACAAAAGAATGCGGGACTACTCACTGAGGATGTGGCTCTTCTTCATGATAAACGAGCGTCCACACGCATCTCCAGAGTCACACCCGCGGAGACTAGCCAAGTTCAAGTGGGAGCAGCTCGACAGCCCGGAGATGTCGCCCTGCAATTTTCATGTGTTTTATCCTCTGGAAAAACATTTGAAAAGGAAGCACTTCACCTCGGATGGCTAACTCAAGGACGCTGTGAAGGACTGGGTCTCGTCACGGCCACAGGAATTCTTGGAACAAGGAATCCTTCGGCTCGTTAATCAATGGGATCGTTGTGCTCAGGCCTATGGTGTATACTTTGAATAAAGTTATTTATACCCTCAGTGTCGTTTCGTACCTTTTCATTTGAACACCCCTTGTATAATAATGGTTAAATACGCTGGCTGAAACTGAGTCTAAAGTTTTGTTTTATTCGCATTTTTTTTTCATAAAAATAATACAAATTATGATAATAAAAATCCTTAAAAATCAAGCTTTCAATCAAATAATGTAACTTTCAATATAATTGAAAGATAAATTATTAAAAGATAACTAATCTTATTTATTTTATAAAGCTCAAAATTATTGCATATTTTTGTAAGGAATTTTATTTACCGTAGTCATCTAGGCTCATTAACTTACAACTTTTACTAGATTCAAAAAAAAAATAGCAGTTACCCACAAGTCCAAGCAGATTTTTTTTTTGGAATTTTTAGCTTTTTTATAAATGCAGAACATAAAAAATATTAATTTTAATTAATTTTTTTTAGATTTTAATTCGAAATGTTTTATTTCTAGGTTTATAAATTCTAATGAAACCATTCTTGGAATTATACCTGACTGTCTCTTTATGAAAGAAATATTGATCGTCTAAGTAATGTCAATAGATATATGAAAATTTTGGATGATATACTCCAACGGGAAGTCCTGCTTTGCAGAAACCCCTATGTTTACTTAATAATAGAAGAATACAAAATTAGGAGCATAATTTTATTATAAGAGTTATAAAATCTATGAGATTCTTAGTCAAATCTATTTATCATTATCTCACGATCTTTCTATTTAGATATACGTAAGTCAATAACTCAAAAAAAAAATAAGATGTGCAAAAATCAGATGGCCGTATCACCACAATATTAGATGTGAATCGTTTAAGATCAAACCCGTTAAAAGACTTACTGTCTGTTAGTACGTCTATTCGTATGTTTGAGATCATTTTTAAAGAACTCCAAAGTAATTCCAATTGAATAAGCCGTTTTCACACCAAACTCGAATATCACTATCAAATAATTAACATAGTCCGTAAAAGGAGGAAAATCAAGAAATGAATCTTCTCGCAAAGCAAAGGTGTTATTACTATATTATAGTAAAAAGATAATATTAACTTAACATCTAAATTAATATTTTCAAATTTCTTTCAATCGTTAATCAAAAACAATGAAATATTGTATATTGAATCGAACATCGATGATGAATTTATTCATATCGAATAACTTTGCGTTTACTGCTAAATAAATATTCAACATGTATAATGAAAATAAATTTATTATATGTACATTAACTATATTGCTACATTTAAACATATAAATAAACATAATTCAATACATTCAAAAGAGCTAAAACATGAGCAACGTCAGAAATTTTCCCGAGTGGCCATATTTACATAATAATAATAAATATCTCTGGTCTTTTATTTTTATGCAATTAGTTTTCTTCCTTAATCTATGTGTTTTTAATAGCTTCAAATTAAGAAAAGTATGTAACGTATTTTTTATTTAATTAAATATGGCAATACAAATATGTTAAAAATAATCGAAATGGTCTGTTTAGTTTAGTAATATTAACGCCCCGTGTTAAAGCATCACTAGGGCTATTTTGGGACTGACCTAGTAATTTTGAACCTCGGTTAGATGACGAGGACGACACCTGATCTGGTACCACCCCCCTCCAGTCCACGCCACACCAGCGGGAGGATGTTTGGCCCGGACGATTTAACGTGCACCAGACCCGCTTAGACCCGATTCCACCAGACGATGGTTCTTCGATGGAATCGGGTATGGCAGCTTATTGAAAAAATTTATATCGTTACACGAGACCGCAATTATCATAGTAATCACAGGAACGGAATGAAATTTTGATTCAAGATATTTTTAGGTATACGCTCAAAAATCATATGAAACCAACAGTTAAACTCTAACATTTACAGTTACAAAATTTAGAAATTTTCAAATGCAACATCAACTACTTTTAGTGTTATCCTTAGCAGAAAACAATAAATGGTGTTGGAGCGGTACCTGTAGTACGAAAATCCCCAGCTGTAGATAGAATAAGAAGAACAGACAAAACGACCAATAACAGCAGAGGAACAACAGAAAACAAAACGTTTTATTGTGTTTCACAAATTTTCTACTTGGCCTACTTCAATTACGACGACACAATGGATGCAGCAGATGGTACCTAGAACCAAAGTACATACCATGCCGAAAGAAATCTGTTGAGCTTCACGTCTCTGGTAGACACAACACAGATGTTTTCTCTATTCTTCTTATTCTGTCTGACTCTGGTGATTTCCCTTCTACAGGTACCGTTCTAACGCTATTTATGGTTTTTTGCTACGGAGAACACATTCCAATAAAAAAGTTGGTTTTGCCATTTTAAAATTTTGTCACTGTAACCGTAACTGTTAGAGTTTAACTGTTAACTGTTGTTTTGCATTTGATTCTTGAACTCATACCTCAAAATAGATTGAACTAAAATTTTATTCCGTTCCTGCGTACGGTATGATAGTTACGGTCTCATACATCGGATAGTCTTTTTATAATCACCTGATATATATTATATATATATATATATGAAGGGTGATTTCAAGCTCTTGAGACCACAATCGATGAAGATATTTTTTCAAAGTAACGTTTTGAGAACTATTGTAATAGGCAATCTCCCTATAATTAAATTACTTAAAAGTGTACTTCTATTTTCTCCACCATTACAAAAAAATAATAAATAATTAAAATAACAGTTCCGCCGGGTTTTATATATAACAACTGCACTGAATATGATTTTATTAATTTGCATTTCGAAGCTGCGAAACCATATTAAAAAGTGCAATGCAAGAGGGTTGTACATTCGAAGTTTCTGCTAAAATGCAAACGATTCACTCCACCTACCGTGAATCGTATAGGTGATTATAAATATTTAACACAACATAGTGATTAATATGATAAATTACATTTAATAAATCAAATCAACGTAATCACACGCAAGGGAATAACAGATAACACACTATTCTAATTACAATCTTTGTTCGGAGAGATTAATTTAACAATTTGGCACGAATAGTTATGTATTTAATAAGCATAACCAAAACGATAGATTTCAGGATAGGTATCTTTCCCGAATGTAAAATTATAATTGAACTCGAGAAAAAAAAGTGCGGAGATTTCAATAACGCTACAAAAAAAATTTATCTCGTTGTACAAAGCAAAATTTAAGGAGAGTGTTTCAATTGCTTCCATGAATTAGGTACCTCATAAAGGATAAAGATTTTCATAGTGCATTAAGTGGTTTAGAAAATGTAGTTTGGATTGATTTTTAAAAATATTGTGACATATTTCTTGGAAAATAAACGAAATTTTAAATAAAAATAATTAAATGTCTCTTGAAAATTTACCAAAAATTATAACGTTCAAAGCCATTCAAAATTCATTTCTTATCGTTTCGTTTAAACTTTTCCTTGAATGATTGGACGCTGTAAGTGACAAATACATAGAGCTCTTCTACAAAAGTAATTTTACAATGGAAGGCTAATATCAAAGTAGGTGTATACTTTGATCAAATCAATCAACCAAATACCCTCGGATATTATTCTTGAAATTTATTATGGAAGCTATGTATTATATATTAATAGTACATATAAAAAAGCAGCCGCAATTAAGGCATTTACTTCTGCATACATTATGAAGTAAGGGAGTTTTTTTATGAATATGATTTCTTTTCATATAATATTCTTGGCTTTTCTAAAAAAGTTAGTTAGTTAGCTATATTAACGTCCCGTTTAAAGCAACACTAGGGCTATTTTGGGACGGACTCGTTATTTTGAACTGCGGTCAGATGACGAGGACGACACATGAGCTGGCACTCCCCTCTCCACAACACACCAACGGGAGGACGTTTGGCCCTGACAGATTTATCGTGCAAGAGAACCCCCTTACACGTCGGTTCTTCGGTGGAATGGAGTCTCGAACCTGAAACCCTACGGCTCACAAGGCGAGACCTTACCATCAGGCCACTCTAAAAAAAAGTTATAAGCTATGTAATATTTTAATGTTTTCTATTATTTTTAAGTTTTAAAAGTGTCTATTTAATCCTTTATTAATATTAAAATTCCAGAAACCAAAATTTATAAGATAAAAGTACGGATAAATTTTATAAAATTAAGATTTTCAAGATTTTATATATTTTTAAAGCTGTATGAGTGATGGGATGTTTCAAATATTATATTTTTCTTCCAATACTTTCAAAAATATAAAAATCTGAAATTGCTTAATGCAGAATAGAAATTTTGTTTACCAGCTACATTGAACAACCACATAAAATGCACCTTTTATTTTTACTGCTCAAATTCAGTAAGTAGTGTTGTAATTCAAATAAAAGAGATCACAACTTCAGGATTACTCTCTGCAGTTTTCTCTCGCCCAAATACCATTTCCAGGATTTAATTTAGTTTAGCTATATTAAAGGTCTGCTTGAAAGCAACACGAAGGATACTGGGAAGGAATCCCTTCATTTTGAACCTCTATCAGATGACGAAAACGACATTTAAATGGACCTCCTCTCCAATATTTCACACCATTCTAAAGGAAGGCATTTGGTCCACGTCGTCAGATTTAGCATTCAGCAGACCCTCATACTCAACGAATCTTTTGTGATATCTGGTTTAAGAACCCTCCGGCTCCGAGACCTTACCATTAAGCCACTGCTGCCTACAAATACATACAGGCAAAATGTTCGTTATTTCATTTATTTTCAATGACTTAACCTTCTTTACGTCATTTGCTTTTTCAGCCGTCATTTTCTGCGTGTTAGATTATTGTGAGCCATTCCAAAGGAAGGCATTTGACCCACGACGTCAGATTTAGCATTCAGCAGACCCTCATACTCAACGAATCTTTAGTGATATTGGGTTTAGAAACCCTCCGGCTCCGAGACCTTACCATTAAGCCACTGCTGCCTACAAATTCATAAAGGCAAAATGTTCGTTATTTCATTTATTTTCAATGACTTAACCTTCTTTACGTCATTTGCTTTTTCAGCCGTCATTTTCTGCGTGTTAGATTATTGTGAGCCATTCCAAAGGAAGGCATTTGACCCACGACGTCAGATTTAGCATTCAGCAGACCCTCATACTCTACGAATCTTTAGTGATATTGGGTTTAGAAACCCTCCGGCTCCGAGACCTTACCATTAAGCCACTGCTGCCTACAAATACATACAGGCAAAATGTTCGTTATTTCATTTATTTTCAATGACTTAACCTTCTTTACGTCATTTGCTTTTTCAGCCGTCATTTTCTGCGTGTTAGATTATTATGAGTTACTACACAATTGTCTGCGTACTCGATTTATTGATTGAATGCTTGTTAGACTACTGTTATGCAAGATTGATTGTTAGATTAGATGCATGATAGACTACTGCGGGCTAGATTGACTGAAATTCAGTCTTGTTGACTGGCATCAGCATATACAATATTAGTTCCAATAGCAATCAAAATGTAAAGAAATTTGCAGTAAAAACGCTTTAATGCATACGACAACTTAATGAAACACGATGTTATTTACAAAATGTTTACAAATATATACGATCACGTCAGCAAGTTAACAAATCTAGTAGTCAAATTTTGTGCATTTGTGTATAAATATACTATTTAATTATTTTTAGAAAAGAATAATAACTAACTTATGAAAAGTTAATTTAATTTTGTGCCCAAATAAATGGCACCACTTGATAGTGAATTTGGAAAAAAATGCATTTTTTAATAATAATTATAATAAATTCAATAAAAAGCAACAATCAAAATAAAAAAAATATCATACTTTTTAATATTGTCACGAAGACGGAAAGAATTACGCCGTTAGTTTAAACAAACACTTAGATTTATTAAAATTAAGCAACTCACAACAGCACGAGGCTGAGACTTCACCCGTCACTGATGGGGTTCAGCTTTTATACATATATAGAATTTTTGAATATAATCCAATTTGAATATTTAACGAAGATCTAGAGCCTTCCGGATCTTACATAAAATATATTTGAATTTAAATAAAAGGATTCCAGTATGGATAAGACACCGAGGCTAGGATTCGAACCATGGACCAACCCTTCTTAAATGAGATGCTTTGCTGGCTAAGCCATGGCAACTGCTAATTATTCCGGTTTATGTGGCAATATATTAATAAATATTTTTCAACTTGCTTGCATTAAATTATTTTTATTCATTTTTTTTTACGTGTGGAATCCTTTTTGGGGCATCTTGCAGTGTTTAAGTAAAGAATTCTAACTCACCCGATATATTCCTCACTGTGTAGCACAGTATAAATGGAAGTGAGGCTTTGCTTCTGTCGACGTGATATCTCTCCAAGACGGCAAGATACATAGTACCAGAAAGACGAGCTGTACCCAAGTGAAGGAAATTCAAGGCACTGCATATCACGGCAACTATCCATCTGCTGGAACCAGTCAGAGACATTACTCAGACTGTCACAAGGCGAGGACAAATTATCTGAAAAAAACATCAATCTACCTAAATTTTTTTCAATTTTTTATTGCGATAAAGAAGTTAAATTAACCGTTTCGACTATTAAATGTTGTTTTGACTGGAAGAAACATTTATTGTCTAATTTGTACAAGGTTATGTCAAAAAAATTTACATCTTTTTCCTATTTATTCCACATCTGTATCTGTCTTTTTTGTCTGTGAGGACACAATCTAAAATACCCAGTATCACACTGAATCAATCAATCAAATGATCTTAGAATAGAAAATACTGTGGGAATGAGGTATAGGACTATCAACCGATTCTAAAAGCTTCATTATCTCTCATAAGATGGACAAGGAAAAATTCTTTATTACATGTCCTGGCTCTTTTCAATCATACTTTCATATATTCAAACTTTTCAATATTCCTTTCTGCTATTTTATCCCCATTGAAATGAAGCCTCATTTCATTATATAACAAATTGTATCTTAATATCATCCCGGCAATAAAAAGTTCATCAATTTAAAATGAATTTGTTTGGTTCAAATAAGATGTCTAGAAAAGAAAAATCAAAACAAAAAAAAATTAGAACCTCATCAACCACATCAGCAAATTCCAGTATGTTATTAAGCTATCAAAATGCTAATATTAATGTTCATCGAAGAAAAATCTGAAGCAGCATTTTCATCTAAAGAAACATGCATCACTGTGCGCCAATTCCGTCCACACCTACAATACACCTTCCGAGAATTCTATATTAATTATATCAACATTCTCTGTAACTTAAAGAAACTATTTAAAGGAGAGAGTTATAGAGACAATGTGTATTTTTACAAGACTTGCATCCTAAATATAACAAAAAAACAACACATTGCACAGGATTTGTATATATACATTAATTCATGCTTTTTTTATTATATTCATTTTTATTTATCTTTATTATTTAAATGTTTATATATATAAATATATTTATATTAGTTTAAAACATTCAAAATTATTATAAAATGTTTACGAGCTTTTCAATTCAATTTTATATATAATATTTATGTAACTTGTGTAAATATTCAAAATTTTACGCTGAAAATTTTTTGATTAAGTAACTGAGGGAGGTACTTAATTCAATTTACATTTATTAAACAGAGATAACCTATTAGTTATTGGTAAATGGGTGGTAAAATTGTGTATTATAACATCGGATGATTATAAAATTAAAACTATCTCGATATATGAGACTATAATTATCATAACATTCACAAGAACGGAATAAAACTTAGATTCATTTTCAGGTATATTTTCAAGAATCATATGCAAAACAACAGTTAAACTCTAACAGTTGCAGTTACAATGAAAATATTTCAATATTTTTTCGAATGGCAGCATCACCTTTTTTTATTGGAATGTGCTCTCCATATCAAAAATATCACTATTTTTAATACATTTTTGTTTAATTATTACCTTAAGTAGCTTTTTTGAATAATTCTTTATTAAAATCAATTTCCTTTCATTCAATCATAATAAAGTTCTTATCCCATGGTCAGTCCCGTTATTTTGATCAGTTACAGAGCGAATGAGTAAATATTTAAGTATTTAGTGCAAGGATTTCAAGATGTCACTTTGACCACGAATTCTCCTTCTAGGAAAGTATCAAGAATTATGCGAACAAGCAGTAATAATGAGATAAAATAATATTTCATTTGTAACTTCAAATATATTTCTAACATATATCTAATTCTGACCTAGTTAATCAAAACATATAAATAAACAACTTCTTGAAACGTTATTTTCATTATATCAAAAAGTCACTCGCATATTTATTACAGTTCAAGGTGCCATAGTTAAAGTTAATAAAAAAAATTAAAAGGTTGTAAATGTCTTACATTACGTACCGTGTATAGTGGTTTTTCGAATTTCACTGATGGCATCCCATAGGAAATAAAATGCAAATATATGCAGTAATATGTAATATAATGTAAAAGTATGAGACTAAATAACAGCTTCAAATGTTTCCGAAGAAAAGTTCCGAAACTATGAAAAGATGGGCATTATAGAATCTTTAATATCAGTTGGCATAAGGTTTAATGATACATTACGCGAGCAATGAAGTTCAATGACATATGTATAATTTGTGTTGCATAATTCTTCCAATTCCTAACTTAATAAAAGGCATAGGACAAACAAAACCATCATCCCTCCTCCCTCTCTAAATTTATGTGCTGTAATTTTTGAGAAAGCATTGATTCCCCAAGGATTTGTCTACCAAAATCTCCACACACATGACTAATGGAATCTATCTTCAGCCTATGGACTTCTGATATCAAATCCGAAATTCAATACTCTTAAATATATTGCAAAAAGCGGGAAATATGTTTATTGTACAAGACTGTAATTTATAATTCTGAACCTTTGTCTTTCTTTCATTATTCTTACATCTGAAATCTCAACGATTGAATTTATATTCATAAATTGCGAGTTGACAAGAAATGAGAGCGCAATAAAGAAATATAATAGCTACTTTTAAAACCACTGAAAATAACATTTTCAAATTTCGAGGCTAAACTAAATTTATAACAAAAGTTCATGTGTGTCTTCTCTTGTATCGTGTTCATTTCAACATAAATTCAAAATGCCAAGATATTCCATTCCTGTCATATTTTCAATGTAAGAAAACAATAAAAACCAATTTACCGTCTCAAGAGCATTTGCAAAAGAGTTTAAACTACATGTTAGCCCTGACCGAATTACTCGAATAATCAAGAAATATCAAAATGTTGCCCGAAAGGTAATTGTTTCCACATTTGACATTGTGGAGCAAACTAGAAAAGTACTTGTGCGAAGTCCGCCAAAATTGATCGGACGGGCAGCGCAAGAGGTTGGCATTAATTGAAAAAATTTGATGCAAATTATCGTCACTTAGTTGAAACTCTTTCCGTACAAAGTTCAAATGCATTAATCATTAATGTGTTCACGAAAAAACAAAGATTGGGGTTTGCAAATGATTTAGTGGACTGCATTAACAACAAAGTGTGGTTTGATTATGAAGTAAATTTTCATTTTAATAACTATATCAACAAACAAAATTGGGGATTTGTGATGGTCAGAAAGTCCTTATTCGAAATAAACAGGTCAGTAACCCGCTGCATGTCACTATCTGATGAGCAGTATCTAATTAAGGAATAGTTGGTACGTCGATGGAACTCCACGAATCTAAGTTACTATAATGTTTTTTGGCCAATAATTTCATTCCATCATTTAAAACACTCCTGGATTCGATTACATGTGGTTAATCAAAGATGGCGCTCTCCTCCACGTCGCACCTATTAATTCTGCAAATAGAGTATTTCAGAATTGTGTTATTGTTCTAGGTACCGGATCACACAAGAATGGTATTAACTGTTCTCCTGAGCTCAATCAGTGTGAAATTTTCCTGTGCAGATATCTGAAACAGAGAGCGTATTCGACGAATTCCAGAATGGTGTCTGAGCTATTCAATGACACATCGTGGCTAACACACAATTCAATGATGGAATATTTTATTTTACTCATGAGTCATGCAAATGTGCGTGATGGTAGATACATAGAACGTGTGATTTTCTTAATACAAAATTCTATCTGCATTCTCTACTCGGAATAAATATATCCATGCACCCGCTTGCTAATTGTTTTGTTCCCAATCACTCATTCAATATCTTCCAGTTCAGAATCTGTTTGGATGGAATCATTCACAGTACAATTTCTAAGCTATTTAATGCACCAAATATCAAACGCATATCTAGAAATCATGTGTTTCTTCATCAATAAATGCTTCTAGATTAGTAAGGAATGATGGTCTTGCTATAAGATGTCATGGAATACGCCAACTTAAGCATCTACAACAGAATTTGTTCTCTATATCATAATTTGAATTTTTGCTGTATATTTTCTGATAATTGTATATTCATAGTTTCGAATCATTGTATATAATTTAATTGTTTTTTTCTTTGGAGCGGCTTGTAGGTTTTAATCAGCAGCTTTGAAGTCATTGGAAATTACATTTGTTTCCTTTTTATCATTGTTTCACGGTGGAAGTTTGATCGGCTGAATATTTTATTCTTAATTCTATATATTTTTTATATATTTTCTAATCAATTAACTTTTTCAATTTCAAGAATGTCTTATTTTATTTTATTATAAATGCAATAAAGGTGATACATTTATGTATTCCATCAGATTTTAAATCTAATTATATTTTCGATATATGATACCATTTAGATAATAAGTTAAAACATTCAAAGTTACTGATGCGCAAGCATGATGACTTAGGAATTAAATCTTACGATAAGCAAACGATTTTCTTTGTCTTCTATCAGTCTTTAAAGAATAAATTAAATTATTATTTTCTCAACATTTTATTCTTCAGAGATTTAATATCTTTTATGATTCCAGGTTAACATCTTTTTTTTTACGATATTATATCTACATTTTCATTCTTTACACAGTTAACAAAAATTTTCAAATGGGATTGGAACGATCCGTAAGCGAAGCAGCTATTTTAGTAATTCGTATTTTAAAATTTATTCCTTATTTTTATTTGTTGCTAAAATGATGATACTTTTCAGTGTTTAAATAAATATCACAATCGTTTTTTTTTTTCATTATAGCAGTTTTAAAAACTAGAAGTATTATCGGAAATAATTAAACCACAGATTCATTTATCGGCAAAAATTGAAAAAGATATATGCTACTTTAGTTTTTCCAAAACAATTTATATTCTTGTAGAAAGAAAAAATAATATTCCTTAAAGAAAAAATAATAAATTTTATATTTCGTCAATAAAAACTTACAAATTCCTCAGCATCCTTTTGCTGAAAAGTCTCCAAATTATAAACAAACACATTATCAAAATAAATTGTAAAATATTTAATATTTTTTGTAAGACTGATTGATATACTAAGCTTATATACTTACTCGGAATTAAAATACTTTCTTGTATAATATTTTTAATGTAAAAATTATTTTGTATAATTTATTACAATGCACACAACACCCTTGGTATTACATAATATGTCACACAATTTGATTGTTCTTCTGTCACTTGCAATCGCTTTATGATAAAGGATATGTCATGCATTTTAGTTCTTTTAGGCACCGTCAATAACTACTTTAAATTAATTAAAAAATTTCTGAAAGATATAAAACATAGATTTAAAAAATAGACTACAACAGAGTCTATTACCGTATTTAAAAATCCTCTAAAAATTATTAAAGATTAAAGAATAATAATTGAAAAGAATTAATAACAATTGAGGAATAACAATTTAAAGAAATTAATAACAAAGAATAGCAAATTAATAATAATTGAAGAAAAATTCACATAAATGAATTTGGTATCACTTAAAAAGTAAAATTTTGAATTTTTAAATATTAAAATATATAAATTACTACAAAAAAAGTTATAATTTCTGTTAATTTCTAACTGAATATTCAATTAACTTCCGCACTTTGAAAAATGGCCAGTATTTTTATCACGTGAGAACATGATGTTGTTTTGGCTTGAGGTTTTTGAAGCGAATTGAAAGCAACAAATTGTTGAAGCCTCAAAATGCGACAGGCGCCTCAATCTCAAGAGACACCCGAGCACAAGTCAAACCTGATTGGTTTGTCAGATCAGTAAATTGAAAATCGCCAAATTCGTTTCCCGCCAATTTTACAGTAACCAATTTTTATCTGTGAAGCGCTAAGCATTGTTCCTATTGCAAGGATAAGCAATAAAATGGAATTCAAATGTGCGTTATGCGGCGCTAAATTTTATAAAAAACGCAGTTTTTTTTTAAATTTTATTTTAAACGCATTTTATAAAACAACAGCTCATAATATTTTCTTTTCAATATAGAAATAAGAGTTTCTCCCTGTGAAGTTATTGCCTTAAGTTCCGAACACATATGTTAAAATGGATCCAGTGAGAGTTTTGAAGATCTGTGCATTTCATTTTTATTGAAAGACAACATTTATAAACCTATATAATAACAGTTCATAATGTCTTCTTTCAAATAAGAGCACGCTTAAAACATGCAGCAGACCCTGATTTCTTCTATATCAGCTTTATTATAAAACAGATGCGAGTGTAAAATTTTAATCAACTGAATACAGTACTGATATCTATTCCCAAATTAATTTCTCCAAAGAACGCATCTAATTTCCAAAAGGAAAGATAAATAGCCAACAGATTTCCTATGACGTATGGTTTAAAGTCATGTGATCGACCGAACCAATCAGGTTTGACTTGTGCTCGGGTGTCTCCTGAGATTGAGGCACCTGTCAAAATGCGTAAGCAACAAATTATCCCTTTTCTTTAATTTTGGAGTCGGCTTCCACAGTATAGCTTTTGAAATATTTATCGTCTGCTAATGCAGTTTTATTTTGGAGGCGACTTTCACAGTATAGCTTTTGAAATATCTATCGTCTGCTAATGTAGTATTTCCCTTGGAAATCACAGTGTTATTGCCTAACTCGCGCAACGTTTTTTTAAAAATAATCCAAACAAGATAAAATATTGTTTGTTTAATCGATAAAGATTGTTGATTCAGGGATAATTTCAACTAATTATAATAAAGTTATTAAAAAATAATGCAGAAGGTTGTCGCGTTTGGCGATTTATCGCCAACTAAAATTACAACTTGATTTCCAAATTATACATTCGCTGAATTCTTACGAATTGTCTTGATTAATTTAAGTCATTAACCAGTTTAAACCGGTTTGAAACAATTACGAGATTATCAGACTACGCATGCGTCGTTAAAAAAACGATGGGGATTTTTTTCCCTCATTTCAAAATCGATCGAGCTCCAAAAATTTGCTTGCCTGCTAGAAAAATTTAAAATGAAAATTTAATAAATATATATAGAGTGAGAGAGACAGAGAGAAGGGGGGGGGATAGAGACCGATAGAGAAATTTCGTGATTTTGTTTCAAACCGTTTTAAACTGATTAATGACTTAAATTAATTACGACAAATAATTACTTAAAAAATAATAATGTTCTTACATGATAACTTGAAATTTGAGACAGTCGATTTCCTTTTTTTTCTTCTTATTTTCACTTGCGTGAAGAATAAGTGTTCAAAGTATAGTTGAAACTGTCTTAGTTATTTAGAAAGAGATATGGAACATACGTATATATTATATATAGTCACAATCACGTGTATTTATATTAATAATAAGCAGTGACGCTACTGCTTAGACTGTTCTGGGAAAACCCTCATTGTATTGAGTTGTCCAAACCTCCTCACCAGGCAGATTTAATCTTGCTGGAATCGGATGTTGAAAAAGTCCAAAGTTTTCCCATCAAGTCAATATAATCACTATAATACGATAAAAATATTTATAATTCCATTTTAAATAGAGACGACAATTTAAACCTCCAGCAGTGTATTCCTTAATTTACGAAGGTTGGAAATAAATATTTTCTACTGTATCCCGCGATGTCCATATATCAATGTTTTTACTTTCTATTACAGCACTGAATTACATTACACTGTTATTGCAATGGATTATTTTGTACTAATATAGCATTGAATTACATATCACCATTATAATTTTGAGTTGTATTTTACTATCATAGCTGCGCATGTATAAATAACAATTACCTTCGTTCCAAAGTATTTACATTACTTGAAAACATTGCATCTAAATAGCAACTTAATAAATTCTACAATTAAATAATTAATGGTTTAGCACTAAATAATATGCTATTATTTTATTTTTCAATTGCTGTGCAGTAAGCTGTGCTCTCAATTTACTCATAATTTTATCTTAACAATTCAACAAATTTAATTTTTAAATGACTAGTAGCTTTATCATCAGTAGATTTCTCATCACCCAAAAATTAGGATTTAATCGTCATCGCTATCTTTAAAGAAATGTTATCATTTAATGTAAAGACAGCATTAAAAGCATGTAAAGCAGCAGACAGGGACAATGAATATTATAATTGCTTCTCGAGGCGGTATCTTCTTTGTATCTATACATGCACTAATTTACAATCAGCGTACAATATTGTGGGCCCAAAATATGTATGAATTTTTGAGATTCTTTGTTTTTCAATATAAACAAAGTTACAATGTATTGAAACATCATTGGTGAAATGTTTCAATCATTCTAAACTTTACTATTTCACCGCCAGACATTGATATCACTAAAATGGCCACTATTGTGAAACAAAATTAAAACATATATACTTAATATATATTTCAATTTACAAATTGAAAAACGCATTTAGTCGTAATTACGGAATATTGAATGAAACTGTAATTCAACGAAAAACTCGGGCAATTATAATTAAATTCAATAATGAGTTAGATTATTATTTGCCGAGCCATATTAAATTAGATTATATTTTTTCTGAGCTAATCAAATTTTACTCAATGTTAAATTATAATTATTACCTTTAATTCTTTCAATAAAATTTTTTCAAGAAAGTGAAATAGATTACACAATGTACGGTCATGTTAATTAAATTCCAACTAATAAATTAATAATTTCATTTAAAAAAAATAGCAGATTGTCATATGGCACGTTTTAAACTTGATTGACGAAATGTATTTCAAAAACTCTTAAAGTTACTTTTTAACATCACAATTCTAGATATGTATTAATCCATTTACCGTACAATAATCATTCATACATAATTAAACGCAAGAACGGAAATATTTAACAACAGACGATAATTAGTTTTTAACAATTTCTGCAAATAATTTCTGTTGATTATAATCAGTTTTTTTTAATACCTTTCTGTATCTTGTAAATCGAAGATGTTCATTAAAATTAACTTATTTGTATGCAAATTAATGATCTATTGCATGTAATTAAAGTTATGTTCTTAAAGTATATAGAAGAGGAATTTAAAACGTTATAAGAAGTCATTCACTAACTATAAAAATTAATAAAGTCCATGTATCTTATAAGATTAAATATTTTTAACATCTATATCTTTATGCACAAAATCTACGAGTTAGTTTAATTTACTTTAAACTAATTCATAGATTAGGCATATTTCAACATCTGCATCATTTACAGCTTATTTCAATATCTGTGACGAAAAATATTTCAATACATATTTCTAAATGAATCAATTACTTAAAATGCCAGATAAGTAACAAAAATAACTTACTTTTGATTTATTTTATGACGCAGCACATTTTTGGAATAATATTGTTTTTCAAAGTTTTTCTTTCTATTTCATTTCACTTCATCCTTTAATGAACTGTCTTATTACTGAAGTTAAAAGGAAATCCAAATGGTCTGGTGACAGGATGTAGATTTCAAGATTAATCAAATGCTAGTTTTGTATTCGAATCAAGGATGATGGTATACAGGTAAGATTTACAATTTGTTTAAATTTACTGTTCTGGTATTTTTTTTTGTGTGTGTGGCATGAAAATTCGGAACGTGTGGGGAACGGTAGTTATTTTCTCCTTTGTTAACTAATTATGGTTAAAAGGATGAAATTAGCCTCTTATTAGTCTTCTTGTAGCTTTTAAATGGGATATTAATCTAATGAATCCTTATCCAAACTAAACCAGATTTAAAAATAAAAGCAGCTATTCAGTCAAATTCTTATTCTTTTTAGCAAATTCTAACCAATATATATAAATATATTTTTCGACAATTCATCATCCATAATTCATTCTTTCAATTCATTCATTTCATTGTTTCATTGAATAATAAATCTCGCGATTTTCTACTGTTGAGGAAAATTAATGATAAAGGCTTACATTTCATATTGCATAGGTTAGAAGACAGTAAAAAAATTAAGTTACACTACCACGAAATTTAAAAAAAGGGATGAATAGAAAATTTACACTTTTAATAATCTTTATGAGACTATTAGAAAGATACATGCATACAACAAATAAAACATATGCAAGACAATTAACCCTTTAAAGGGCCATTTTTTTCTAGTCATATAATGTTAAAATATTTTTAGGCTTGAAATTAGAATAAGAAAAGGGATTCATTTAGCTTATTAGATAAATTTAATTTAATTAATTAATTGGTTAATTAATAATTAAGTAACAAATCAAGACACATCATTTTGTGTTAGATAAAGAAATAAAGCATCTAAGTTTCGGTCTTTCTAAAAAATTTCTCAGAACTTATGCCAACCTATATAATTTCATATAAAGATTGATAAATTTGGTAGGAAGGATACTTCCCACAGCCTTAAAAAGGGTTTTAAATTAATAGGGCTTTGTTGTCAGACATTTGACGGAATCATGGACATGAAGTTAAATTTAAGTCATTTCACGGGATTTAAATGTAGCTACTACGAACCAAACCAGCAGATCGCCAAAAGCGACTGATAAATGATAAATGTCACTATTTTCAGATATTTTAATCAGAGTTCTCCACTCGAATGTCTCTAAATGTTAAAACCATTTCCAAATGAAACTATCAAAGTCGATCTGACCAGCACTAAGAGTGTTTTTTTTTGGGTGGGGGGGAGGATTATTCTTTTACACATCTTAGTTTTGATGTTATAAATATATCCTTTCTAATCATGATAATGTATCTAAACCCTTTTTACTTTCAGAATAATGTTTCAATTTATAAAGTGTTACAATATTGCATATCTTTGTAAATCTGGTATGTCCTGTGAAATCATGTGTGTAAACTTTCCGCAAAAAGTTTAATAATTAGTTTATTTTTTTCTTTACGAATTAAAAATAAATATTTTTTTTTTCCTTTGAAAAGTCTTTATAAGCTACAAAATTAAGGCAGTTGAATTTCTAGGATTTTCTAGGTATGGAGAGGCAAATTAAAATCGAATCCCTACTCCAAACCATTGATTCGTCTGCTTTTATTTTCTGAAAACTTATTCTAAATTGTGTTTACAATAATCTGCAAGAAAAATTTTATACACTAATATCATTGTAGTAGGCACAACTGTAAATGTTAGTAATAAATTAAATTATTACTATATGTGAGATATTATTGTAAAATATATTTATAAATATTTTTAAAAATTTAAAAAAAAAACATTTATTTAAATTGAGGGAGAAAAGCTGAAATAGATAAAAACTTTTTTTTTTAATTTTAAAATGTGTAAAACAGAATTTTTGATGAATAATTTGTTTCGAAATGAGTGAGAAAAAACTACAATATTCGATCCATTTTCAATCTAGAATCTAACTAAAAAGATCTTGAAAACATTTTTTCATGAGCACTTTTTACCTAAAATATAATTATGCATCAAGTTTGAGAGCTCCAGATCTAACGGTTTTCCCCGTAAAGCAAGCATCAAACCCTCTCTTCCTGCTGATATTGCATGGAAGTTCAAAGAAGGGGTGGATGTCTTGGACGTCGTCCTGGTCATTTCATTAGATTTGCCTCAATATAGCCTTCGTAATGCATCAAAGAAAAACGGAAATCTAACTAAACCGAATTCGTTTAATAATAACTATACTACTAACATGCCATATTATTACTTTTACTATAAATAAAATATAAATAAATCCTACAAAAAAGAACAAATTTAAAAAATATTTTAAACCGCATTTTATTTTTTATCAAAAATACGTAGGTTAAATAAAAATCGAAAAAACACAAAACTTTCATTTTTCTACTTTTGGGTTTTTTTAAAAATATTTTCTACTTGGCCAATAATGCATTAACCCTTTAAAGGGCCATTTTTTTCTAGTCATATTATGTTAAAATATTTTTTGGCTTGAAATTAGAATAAGAAAAGGGATTCATTTAGCTCATTAGATAAATTTAATTTGATTAATGAATTAATTTGGTTAATTAATAATTAAGTAACAAGTCAAGACACATCATTTTGTGTGAGATAAAGAACTAAAGCATCTAAGTTTCTGTCTTTCTAAAAACATTTGTCAGAACTTATGCCAACCTACAAAAATTCATACAAAGATTGATAAATTTGGTGGGAAGCATACTTCCCACGGCCCTAGAAAGGGTTAACAAAAATATTTTTTGCTAAAACTTTTATCTTAATTATTTTAATTTATTTTTTGCATTTTTCACTATTCATCATTATGAAACTTTATATTCAAATGTTTCTCAAATTCGTTCTCAGACGATAATTTCTTTATTCATGAAATTCTGAACATATTTATGAGTTCCATTAACATCGGGCAAGCACAACTACACAAAAATTCATGCGTTTCCTTTTCATAAAAATATAATTTAAAAAATGGTTAAGATTTATTAAAACTTAAGGTCGAATTATTGTCAATTTCAATATTTTTCCTACCATACTTCACATACCAGGGGAAAAAATACAATATGTGTTTGGCAACTTTCCTGTTGACGATTGCTAAAAATTTCGAACTGAATAAAACATTATTATTATGACATCAGCCCAAATGTCATCCATCTAGTTGCCTAGTTGTTTTAGTTCCTTTCACATATATACCTACAATATTCAAATAATATTCTGAAGATATTTTTATAAAAAAAAAAAGTTTGAAGCGTCAAAATTCATCAAAATCACGTGGGCAAATTCATCTGTCAACATGATACTTATGTTGATATGCCACCTTGGATATTGAGCTGTTTTACTCAAACAGAAAAATTGGGAGGAGAATGCATGTTTTTCATCACATGTCGGCATTTTTACTTTCTTATACTTTGTGTCAGAATTTTTACTTTCGCTTATACTATATGTGGGAAGCGCTGACAGATCCCGTATCCTGTATGGCGCCATGCTGGCCATGTTGCGTCACGTCATTAATCACGTAATGCTTTCCCGCCATTATTGGCAGACGAGAGTTAGGCAGTGAGACTGCAAGACGTGTAGCTCACGCTCATGTATCTTTTATGTTCTATGTAGTAATGTTTTGTCCTTTGTACTTTAATCTTAATAAATATATTTCAAATATTAATGCTGGTCGTTGCCTTTTCCCACATTTTGGGGGGCTCGGCCTTTCTCGTGAATACCCCTAGCAAATCCCGCCAAATTGTTGAAAAGCTGTGGACGTTAGTACAATTTAAGACGTTAAATTGATGCTAAGAATTTTGATAAGAGTGGATTTTTGCCGTGGATATTTTAATGGACGTTAGTGCACGTTTTGGATGGATATGATTCAAGTGGAAACGTTAAAGGTTCAATTACTTCGTGTTCTTGTGCAACTGTGCTGACATATACTGGCTGCTTTAAAAAAAAGGAACTTTTAAGAGTGAATAATTCGACTGCTCCCAACCAGGTAGGCGCAATTTTTTCCCAAGTTTGTAATTTATAGTATAGTACGTTACTTTATTCCATTCTCCCTTTAAATTTTAATCCCGAGTGAATGTGCATTAGTTCTGTTTTAATTCATTACAATGTCTTTAAAACTAGGCGATATTGAATTAATCGCTAACTCCCTTAAATATGCAAAAACTAATTCCGTAAAATTGCTTAACTCTGTGTTAGGTTACAGTAATTTTGACCATTCTTCTCGAAAAAGAATGAGAAATTTTGAAAGATTTGAAAATTTAGATGTAGAAAAACACAAACAAGAATTGCTGAAGATTTTTTCTTTATCTGATTTTATCTCCGTTTCTAATTTATTACACTTAGAAGTAACTGAGACCGACAAAGATGCTATGTGTGAAAATATTTTTAAAGCCCTAACAAATTTAAATGAATTTCAGAACTCGCTAGATATTAGTTTTTTATCGGAAACAGAAGAAAAACCTTTGTCTCCTCAAAAGGTTTCTCAAACCGAAACTTCATCTATTAATAACAGCTCTATGAGTAATACGGGTAATAATTCTTCCTTCCCCATCCCCGTAACTTCAGACGAAACATTAATAAATAACAGTCAGGCATTAATTACTGGCGCCAAAAGGGAATCACTCGAAAATGATCCCTCGAATAAACAAACGATGAATGAAATAAACCTTCAGTTTTGTTTTTTATTACGCGATCTCTGTGGTAGTAGCAGAAACTTCACAGGAAATGATTCCTATTCGATTAAAAGTTTTTTTTTATGATGTTGAAGAGAATTTTTCTCTTTTTCCTTCTTTAAGCGAACAACAAAAATTAATCTTTGTAAAGAGATTAGTTTCCGGCGCAGCTAAATCTTTTTTATTCTCTCAAAGAAATCTAAATTCCTATCATGCTTTTAAAAGTGCATTCATTAATGAATTTTCCGATAAAGTAACTTCGATTGAAATACATAAACAACTAGAAAGACGTAAAATGCGCTCGAATGAAACTTTTATGCAATATTTTATTGCCATGCGTGAAATTGCGAATCAGTCTGAAACCCTTATTGATGAATGTTCTGTTATTCAATACACAATAAATGGGATACAGGGTTCTCCTTCTGATAAAATTATTCTTTATGGTGCAAAATGTTATTCTGAGTTTAAAGAAAAATTACGAATTTTCGAAACTATCGTAAGTGCAATGAACGCAAATAATTCAAAGATGTCGTATTCTAGATATGCTAATGACGGCCAAAGACGTGATACAATACATAAAATCCCTGTCCAACAAAGAGAATCAGAATTGAATCTTAGTAATCCGACTAACAGTAAGACGCGTTGTTTTAACTGTAACGATTTTGGACATATCGCAAAGTCTTGCCCTAATCGTAATCGTGGTCCTAAATGTCTTTCTTGTAATTTTTTCGGACATAAATCTTCCGATTGTCATCGTACTACTCGGAATGACAGTTCTACCCCACGGGATAATGTCAACACTTTACATTTATTGCATTCTCCGTCGAATATGCATAAAGAGGTTGTTATTCTTAATAATACACTTTCCGGATTAGTCGATACTGGTAGTTTTTCGACACTTCTCAAACATTCTGCATGGATTAAACTAGGATCGCCGCCGTTGACGAATAACAAGATGACACTAACTGGATTCGGCTTTTCCCAAACTAAAATAATAGGTTCCTTTGAATCTGAAATTATTATTGACAAACAAAGTTTTCCTGTTTTTATTTCTGTGGTACCTAATAATTGTACTACTTATGACCTAATAATAGGTTGCGACGTAATAAATCAGGCAAATTTGACAATTAAACCTGACGGTGTTGTATTTTCCAAAATTTCTAAATCTGATGATCCTGTTGAAACTGACAGTTTTATAATGGCTATTTCTGCCGAAACTCCCACGTTTGATATAGGTCCGAATATTTCTAAACAAACTCGCAATGAGGTTGAACAGATTTTGTTAGCCTATAAACCTAACAAAACTAAAACCACGAACATCGCACTTGATATAACGCTTACTGACGATGAGCCAATTTTCCACTCTCCTCGACGTTTACCCTTTGCCGAACGTGATATAGTAAATGCGCAGATAGACGAGTGGTTAAAAAATGGAATTATAGAACCATGTTCTTCACCCTATGCTAGTCAAGTTGTCGTAGTTCGTAAGAAAGATGGAAAACATAGAGTCTGTATAGATTATAGAAAATTAAATCGTAAATTAGTTAAAGACCATTATCCACTACCATTAATTGATGACATTTTAGATCGTCTTCAAAATGCTAAAATTTTCAGTACTCTCGATTTGCGTAACGGATTTTTTCATGTGCCGGTAAAAGAAAAAAGTCGTTGTTACACCAGTTTCGTCACAAATACAGGTCAATTTCAATTCCGTTATATGCCATTCGGTTTAAGTTCATGTCCTCCTGTCTTTATGCGATACATAAATGCCGTTTTTCGTGATCTTATTGCAAAAGGCATTGTCCTCCCGTATATGGATGACATCGTCATTCCAGCAAATAATGAATCTGAGGCTCTCGAACGCCTTAACACTGTTCTAAAAGTAGCTCGCGATTATGGACTAGATATAAACTTTAAAAAATGTCAATTTTTGCATAGTCAGATTGAATTTTTGGGTCACGTAGTAGAACACGGCAAATTGCTCCCTTCACCCTCCAAAACTAAAGCCGTTCTTAATTATTCTGAGTTAAAAAATGCAAAAGACGTACAACGTTTTCTAGGTCTTACGGGATACTTTAGAAAATTTATTCCCTCATACTCTACTATAGCAAAACCACTTAGTGATCTTCTTCGTAAGGACAGCCCCTTTCTATTTCAAGCTCAGCAAAAAACTGCGTTTTTACGCTTAAAACAGTTACTTTCTGATAAGCCCGTTTTAACTATTTTTAATCAAGGCAGTCCCATTGAAATTCATACAGACGCGTCAACTGATGGCTTGGGGGCAGTCCTACTACAAAAATCCAAAGATGATAACAAATTCCATCCAGTGTATTATATGTCCAAGAAAACGTCTGACAGCGAAAGAAAATACACCAGCTATGAACTGGAGGTACTCGCCATTGTAGAAGCTCTTAAAAAATTCCGAATTTACATCCTTGGATCACACTTTAAAATTATCACTGACTGTAATGCATTCGTCAAAACGTTAAATAAAAAAGAAATGAATTCCCGCATTTCGCGATGGGCATTATACTTTCAGGATTTTGACTACGAAATAGAGCATCGAACCGGTTCAAAGATGACTCATGTCGACGCTCTTAGCCGAAGCCCATGCTGCATGATCATTCAAGACTGTGTCAATCTTCAAATTTTCAAAGCTCAACAGACAGATGAGCATATTACAGCTATAAAAGCATTACTTCAAAATGCACCTTACGAGAACTACATAGTCAAAAACAACATTTTATATAAGAACTTAGACGGAATCGATTTATTTGTCGTACCAGATGATATGCAGGTCAACATTATTAAATCCTGTCATGAACGAGGCCATTTTGCAGTAAAACGCACGCAGGAAATGTTAAACAAAGAATTCTTTATTCCTAACTTGAAAGAGAAAATTGAACAATGCATACGCAACTGTGTAGCATGCATTCTAAATAACAGAAAACGTGGCAAATTAGATGGCACTTTGCATCCACTTGACAAAGACGATACTCCCTTTCATACATACCATATTGATCATTTGGGTCCTCTTCCTAGCACTTCTAAGAAATATAAGCATATTCTGGCAATCATCGATTCCTTTACGAAGTTTGTGTGGCTTTACCCGACCAAGTCCACCGACACCGCTGAAGTTCTCAATAAGCTCGAATGCCAAAGATCAGTTTTTGGTAATCCTTCAAGGATTATTACGGACAGAGGTACCGCTTTCACATCTACGTCAGTCAAAGAATATTGTGAACATCAGCATATCACCCACATTGCTATTACAGCTGGACTTCCAAGATCAAACGGTCAGGTAGAAAGACTTAATTCTACTATCATATCTGTACTCTCCAAGCTATCCATAGAAAACCCTGAGAAATGGTATAGCCATGTTGCTTCCGTTCAGCAAATTATTAATTCTACATTTCAACGAAGTATCAATTCTACTCCATTCGAAATTCTGTTTGGAACTAAAATGAAATCTGAGCATGATATAAAAATCCTCGAAATCGTCAACGAAGAGATCCAGTCTGCATTTCTCCAACAGCGTGATGAGCTCCGTAAAGATGCAAAACAACAAATCCTCAAAATCCAAGAAGAAAATCGCCGTACCTCCAATCTGCGTAGGAAACATGCTCAAAAATTTCAATTGAATGATCTCGTCGCAATCAAGCGCACTCAATTTGGCCCTGGTCTGAAATTGAAACAAAAATTTCTCGGACCATATAAAGTGATCAAAATTAAAGCAAACGACACGTACGATGTTGAAAAGTATGATTTCTTCGATGGACCATCAAAAACTTCAACTTGTGCAGAATATATGAAACCATGGTCCAGCAATATAGAACATATCACTTGAATTGTGTTTCAAAAGAAAACACTGAACACTACTTAAAGAGAAAGAGAACAATTTTCCTTCTTTTTGTGTGTGTATATTTGGACGATATAGACTTTGATTTTTTTTTCTCTGTTTATTTTGTGTTTTTATATTTTTATATGTTCAACACTAATATTATTTTTATTTTTAGTTAGTTATTCGATATTTCCAGTGCACGCTATTGTATTGCTATATACTTATGCTGTCACGGATGGTATGACTATTTTATTTGTTTTATCTTGTGAATATTTCAATTTTGCAAATTATTTTCCTGTATTTGCTGTTTGTTTTATATATTTACTTCATTGTACTGTATACCATAAGGCGAGGTCGCCTATCCTGTCATGATGGCCGATGTGGGAAGCGCTGACAGATCCCGTATCCTGTATGGCGCCATGCTGGCCATGTTGCGTCACGTCATTAATCACGTAATGCTTTCCCGCCATTATTGGCAGACGAGAGTTAGGCAGTGAGACTGCAAGACGTGTAGCTCACGCTCATGTATCTTTTATGTTCTATGTAGTAATGTTTTGTCCTTTGTACTTTAATCTTAATAAATATATTTCAAATATTAATGCTGGTCGTTGCCTTTTCCCACATATATTTCAGCATTTTCACTTTCTCGTATACTTTGTGTCAACATTTTCAATTTCTCCTTTACTTTGTGTCAACATTTTCACTTTCTCCTATACTTTGTGTCAGCATTTTCACTTTCTCTTATACTATATCTCAGCATTTTCACTTTCTCTTATACTATATCTCAGCATTTTCACTTTCTCTTATACTATATCTCAGCATTTTCACTTTCTCTTATACTATATCTCAGCATTTTCACTTTCTCTTATACTATATCTCAGCATTTTCACTTTCTCTTATACTATATCTCAACATTTTCACTTTCTCTCATACTATATCTCAGCATTTTTACTTTTTCGTATACTTTGAATCAGCATTTTTACTTTTTTGTATACTTTGTGTCAGCATTTTAACTTTCTCGTATACTTTATGTCTGAATTTTTACTTTCTCGTATACTTTGTGTCAGCATTTTTGTTTCTCATATATCGTAATATCGTGTTAATATCTCATTCTCAAAATTATTGCGTTAATCTTTAATCGAACAGCCGGACTGACGGATTTCCTCTTAACAAATTTTACTCAAAATTTGGTGTAAAGACCGTATACCAAATTTCAACCGTCTTGCTCAAAGCGTTTTTAAATTATCTTTAACACAGACAGACGGACATTTTCCAAAAACGTGTTTTCCGAACTCTGGGAGGTCTAAAATGTGGACATTCGTCAAAATCTCGAGTTCGGATCTTTTGACGATTATTATAATTTCTCTACACTACCTATACGAGAAAGTAAAAATTACATTTCATACAAACAATATTTCTTCAAAATTCTAAAATGTAATATCATTCGTATTTACTGGCCTCTTAAAAAGGTCAGTTTTTCCCACCTTATTCTAAAGGCTGGAATTCCGCGGTTAAACTTATCTTCGGGGTAAAAGGGTTAAAGCTTCGAAATCCAATTCTATCGAAGAATCACATGTAAGTGAGCCTGGTGAAAGTTCAAACCTTTGGACTCAAATATTCTTCCGTTAGTGTGGTGCAAGAGTTTGGAGCGGGTGCTATCACCCCATGCACCCATTCTTGCTATTAGACCTCAATTCAAAATTACGCGATCATTCCCAAGAAAATCCTGTTGCTTTGAAACGGAATGTAAATATAATTAAACTAAAAGGTACAATGTTTTCATATCTATGTGCCATACCCCAGCTAATTGGACAAAAATATTGTCATGCAAAAATTATTTGTTATGTAATTATATATATTGATAATATTAATATTAATATCGATAATTAAATATTAAGGACAAAAAACATTAATTGATTAAATAAGCAAAAAAATGTTCTAGAAAATTAATTATTTAAAACAAGAAATAAAATAATCATTTGGCTAATACAGAAATGTAAAGTCGCCTTCAAAAATGCATATACTCATAAATACTAAAAGAGATATTTTGATATGAATTAATTTAAGTTTCAAAACTTACTAAAACCAATGCAGCATTCAATAAAAACCTTTTATAAGAATGTGCAATAAAAATTGATCTGAAAGGTTCATTTCCTAATGCTAAAAAATTAAAAATCCAAGAATTCTGATTAAACACCGTTCTAAGGTTAAGGTCAACAACTGCCTAATGTGAAAAAACAAGTTGGAAATTTCCAATCCTACACAGTTCAACACCATCCTTATAATTCAAACAAATACATTTACTATCTCATTTATGAAATACACGTATAGAAAATGTAGAATAATTTATTTTTAAGATTAGGAATTTTTAATTTGTTGTGAATTATAACGAAGTAAATAGCATTTTTATGAACGCCTAAAATTTTTAAATAGGAAAAAAAAATTATTCTTAACTTTTATATTTAAATAAATATTTAATATAAGTAAATAAATATTTATTTATATTTAAATAAATAACTTATTTATAATTAAATACATATTTATATTTATGTAAGGATACAAAATGCTTACCTTTTTCCCAACCAGTGCTGCAACATTAAACCAAAGCTCTGAAACTGTTGCTGATGCTCGGTCAATGACATTTGTATTCGCTAATCGCTTAATGTTTACCGATTTCCAACATCTAAAACAACTAGGTTAAGACTTCCGTCCAAAGTTAAGAGCTAATCTACTGTTGTCTACTATTTCAATCGTCAAGTGACAAAAATGGAGTGAGCTCAAATGATAAAAAATTATACTACCGGTCAAAGCAAAAAAAGGGAGAAAAACTGTGGTTTAAATCTTGAACTTCTTAGAAATAAAAAAAGTACAACAAAGCGCCGACTTGCAATTCGGACAGGAAAAAAAGTAAGAAAAAATTTACTAACTTGTAGCGCATACTAATCAGGAAAAGGTTACGCACATGCAAATTAATATACTTTCATTGAATATCAGTTCAAGGATATTTTGTAGCTGATAAATATTTATTTACAATTTAATTTCTAATGCGATTCGAAACTTCGAAGATTAGCTTTTGCTCAGTGAATCAAAGCATTTATATGAGAATTTATTTTTTAATTACAGTTCATACTGTTCAATAAGTTGTCAGCTATAAAATCAAATGTAATTGACATAAGTATTGATTCTTTCTATTCCCAAAATTAAGTAATCTTACTTCTCAGGTTAGTCGAAAAACATCAGTTTCTTACTCCTTGATTGATTTCAAATTTTAATTATATAGTAAAAGGTCAAGGAAAATTCCGAATTTTTCTTGCAGTTAAAAGCATTATGCTAAAAACTTATCGAAAAACATAAACCGAGTTGGATAATTTTTTTATTTCATTTCTTTTTTGTGCACGAAAAGAAAGAATTACAAAGGTAAATTGTATTTATCAAAAAATTCGAACTCCAGTTTTAAGGAATTTTCATATTTCAGATCTCCCACAGTCTCAAAATACATTTTTAGAATTATTTCTATTTGTCTATGAATATGATAGTTCAAAAACACTTTGAACTCGACGGTTGAAAAATAGTATATGGATTTTTATCACCAAACTAGTTTTTTTCTATCAAAATTTAAATAAAATTCATTCATAGGAAATCTGTCTGTCCGGCTGCCTCAATATAAAAAAAACATGATAACTACAATAAAAAATCCAGCAAAAAAAAAAGAATGAAATATGAGTACAGAGTTTTCATTTGAAATGGAAATTTGAATTAAATTGAAAACCAAATTTATCAAAGGACTGCAATTTTGGAGTTTTAGCATCTAAATTGTACATCCATATTCAATCTTGAACAAAATCTAACACATTATTAGCAGATTAGTTTTAAAATTTGATATTTTAATACAGTTTTTCAAAATTGAATACAGATTTTTATTTTAATCTATATAAATATGGATCTGTAAAAGATTGAAATTTTCTCAATCTGCATTCCTGCATGCATGAAATTAAGTTTAGAATTTTAGCATCTAAAATGAAAATCCAAGTGAAAATTTTAACCACATTAATTCTTTGACTAATTTTGTTTAGGGAAAGGGTTTTATTATCAATCCTTTGACAGATATGTTTTAGAATTTTTTGCATTTTAATCTGCATTAAATTTGGAACCAAATCTATCAAAGGTTTGAATATCTGTCAATCTCTACTTTCGCATGCATGAAATTTAGTTGAAAGTTTTAGCATTATATAGTAAAAGGTCAAGGAAAATTCCGAATTTTTCTTGCAGTTAAAAGCATTATGCTAAAAACTTATCGAAAAACATAAACCGAGTTGGATAATTTTTTTATTTCATTTCTTTTTTGTGCACGAAAAGAAAGAATTACAAAGGTAAATTGTATTTATCAAAAAATTCGAACTCCAGTTTTAAGGAATTTTCATATTTCAGATCTCCCACAGTCTCAAAATACATTTTTAGAATTATTTCTATTTGTCTATGAATATGATAGTTCAAAAACACTTTGAACTCGACGGTTGAAAAATAGTATATGGATTTTTATCACCAAACTAGTTTTTTTTCTATCAAAATTTAAATAAAATTCATTCATAGGAAATCTGTCTGTCCGGCTGCCTCAATATAAAAAAAACATGATAACTACAATAAAAAATCCAGCAAAAAAAAAAGAATGAAATATGAGTACAGAGTTTTCATTTGAAATGGAAATTTGAATTAAATTGAAAACCAAATTTATCAAAGGACTGCAATTTTGGAGTTTTAGCATCTAAATTGTACATCCATATTCAATCTTGAACAGAATCTAACACATGATTAGCAGATTAGTTTTAAAATTTGATATTTTAATACAGTTTTTCAAAATTGAATACAGATTTTTATTTTAATCTATATAAATATGGATCTGTAAAAGATTGAAATATTCTCAATCTGCATTCCTGCATGCATGAAATTAAGTTTAGAATTTTAGCATCTAAAATGAAAATTCAAGTGAAAATTTTAACCACATTAATTCTTTGACTAATTTTGTTTAGGGAAAGGGTTTTATTATCAATCCTTTGACAGATATGTTTTAGAATTTTTTGCATTTTAATCTGCATTAAATTTGGAACCAAATCTATCAAAGGTTTGAATATCTGTCAATCTCTACTTTCGCATGCATGAAATTTAGTTGAAAGTTTTAGCATCTAAAGTTTAGATCCATATTTTGGTCCAAATCTGTTCAAACATTCACCGCCTATAGATCTATACTTTCCTGTGCATTTAAACATAACTAAGAAAAGCTACAACTTGAATATAGGAAATTTGATTCACAATTTTAGCTTCCAAAATGTAGATATATCTCAAATTTTGAACCAAATTTGTCGAAGAGTTGACAGTCTATCAGTCTGCCCATTTTCATGTGTGAGAACTCAATTATTCAAATTCTCAGTGATTTAATTGATTGAAATAGCGAAACGATGACACTGGACAAAGTTTGGCACTCATCTATTTGGTAGGCTCAACGTAAGAAAAAAATAAACTTTAAGTAGAAGGAATTGGCCAGAATTTTCAGAAGCTACATTTTTAAAATACTGAGATAATAGAATGAAGGATACAAAGAAAAGTGTGCTGGAAATTTATCGTTTTAAACCTTGGCCATCAAATGTCTCTTCTCAGGCACTATTTACGACGATGCATCATATTGGCATTATATTATCATTTTTTGAAAAATATTTCGATTGTTAAAAATACATTACAGAGTGTAAGAAGATGTCGTGGTAACTTCATAAGCCAGATAACAATCTCCGGTCTGGAGTTATCACTTTTGTCTAGTGGTTATGTTACTCGGCTACGAACCCTAACATTGCGAGTTCGAACCTCAAATTGTCACAAAGATGTAAATTAATTATACGAAGAAAATCAATTATATATATATATATATATATTTATTTAAAGCAATAAACAAATCGCTATATTTCGTTAATAATTATGCATCGAGTTACTTTTCTGAGTGCAAAGTGTTAAGATTAAAATTAAGTTTCTGCATTATATTAGATAGATATATTGGTTACTTATTTTTTTCTATTCTCAATCATCATAAGACCAATAATTTAAAGATGTGTTTTTACGCTTAGTCTCAATTTTCATTTCATTCTGTCTCTTCAAAAAAATTAATTTTGAATAATTGATTTATTGCATGAGGATTGTTTTTATTTCAATATGTGAAAAGTAGAAATACTTTTCAAGTGAATTTTAAAACCAACAAAAGTCCTCTCTCCGTAACTTTCTTGCATACTTCCTATTAAAGGTATAATTCATCAGCATAAAAGATTGGACTCTTTGAGTTCGAAAAACACATTTTTGGAAAATGTCTGTCTATGGCAAAATATAACTCAAAAACGCTTTGCTCTAGACAGATAAAATTTGATGTATGTTCTTTATACCAAATTTGTAGATTTCTATCATATTTTGTGTAAATTCCGTTGTGAGGAAACTTGCTATTTGAATATAAGTTGGCACGATAATTAAAAACCGAAGAGAGCTAGATAGATAAAATTTGGTACAGAGATTTTACAATTTATTACTGTCAAATTTTGTGTAAAATCCAACAAGGAGTTAAGCGTCTGTTAGTTTCAAGAACATACAATAAACGCTATAACACAAAAACGCGATGGCTTGAATATATTGAATTTTATATTGTATTTTGTGACGAGAAGCACAATTTGATGTCAAATTTTTATTTCAGTCGGTTAAGAAAAACATCTTCAAGTTATTTTCCATTTAATATATCATACTATTTCTCTATGCTTGTTGCTCGGGCACACTTTGTATATTTCATGTGTAAAAAAACCAAAGAGAAACTATTGTAACCGCCCCCCAAAAAAATTCAGCTGGGTACTTTTCCATTATACTGGCGCAAATCTCGCCAAGCAGACTTTTTGGCGATAGTACACAGTCTCTGGAACAAATCACACCAAGCAGACTTTATTGGCCAAAACACAGCGGTGATATTATGTTTGGCGTTGGTTACATCATTATTGGCGACTTTATCGTCTACGCCGGTATAATGGAAAAGTACCTTCACCTGTGATATTTTGATGAATCTTCAAATTTTGAACTTCCATATGTTCAAAAAACGCATATTTGGAATTAGTCTACCTGTCTGAGAAAACGATAATTCAAAAGCGAATTGAGACGTGGGAATAAAATTTGATATATAATTTTAGAGTTAGAAATATTTATGTTTAGTAAATTTTGAACGATATTTTACCAAAGGATTTTTATCTTTTTGCATGGTTTATTTGTCTTTTAACATGTATCTAAACGAACTACATACAAAATGCAGCGACTTGGGTAAATGAAATTTGTTATGCCCTTATATGATCAAAACTGCAGATCTGCATTAAAATTTGGATTATCCTTTCAATCGACGTAAATGCATTAAAAATTTTAATTATGTTTTCTTTACTGTACAGGATGGTTAAAATTAAACTGACGGTTCGCAGAGATTAATGGTTCCGTTTCTATTCAATGAATCCGAATTAAACTTCATAAATTTGTTACTTAATCCATGGGCCGAGATTGCCTTCAGGGAAACATTGTTTGAAATTGTAACAATAGATGTCGCTGTGCTGTTTAAAACCATATGATAATGAATAACTCATTTAATTTCGCTATAAAAACTATATGCATGGTTTGAAGTAAACTTTCATCTGCTGAGAACATGCCACTGACCAAGAAAGAGCATACACTTATCTAAAACTTGTTATAAAAATACGAGCAATGCTTCAGCAATTTACTTTGCTTACTGGCGGATGAAAAACATAAGAAAAGGACTCATGTTCATAAATGCAGTTAATTGCATGATGCGTAAAGGTGGGTTCACACGAGGCAAGTAGTTGCGCGCAATTGTTGTCTCTCAGCTGTTGTCCCTGTATTGTCCCCGTGTGAACAGTTGAGACAACGCCGATGGGACAACAGCAAATGGTTGTCTCGACGAGACAACTATTTGCCATTGTCCCGTTGCAGTCGCGTGATTTTCTTGAAGTAGGCGTGACCTTCTATTGCGCGAAATAGTTGACCTCGTGTGAACCCACCTTAAGGTTGAAGAAACCTCTTGACTGGATGTTGCGCAGAAAAAGGACGTCGTGCAATGGAGCTTGCAATTGTGCTGGAAGTTGTAATCGCAAAAGCTGAAACATCTTCAATTGCTTGAAATGCAAAAGTAAATGGCTGCTAAATAGCACGAACATTGTACATTCCGTGGGCAACCATGCGCATAATTTTATGCAAAATTCTGAAGTTACTTATAACTCTTACAAGATGCATTTAGTGCAACAACTGAAAATACAAGATTGCTCTGAAAAACTTGCCTTGCTTTTTCTAACGAAAATGCAAGCGGACGAGTAATTCTATCGTTAATGTTATCTATAATGTTATGGACAAACGAGGCTCATTTTCACATAGATGATGCTGTGAGCACACAAAATTGCCGCATATAGGTTTCCACTAACCCTTAAGCCATGCAATAAAAGTTGCAACATTCCCCATAATGGATACTCCATACATGATTCTTGTTAAACAGCGTTATGTGTATAGGGGAAGATGAGGAGACGGGTCAGAAATTGACTACTTTGTGGCAGGAGGCTAACCGCTTCAAAGAGGATGCCAGTTCGGAGAATTGGTTTGTGATATGGGTGGATTATGATAAAGATAACAATTGGCCACAAACAAATCCTATCGATGCTGCTTAATTAAATGATATCGAGGTGGTCGTCTATACAAAAGAAGAAGTGGATTCCCACATAGTGGAGAGGCGTGGATTCAGGACAAATTTCAATACTGGCTCGTACATCTTCGAGGAAGTCGCAGCGGACGGGTTCGTTATATATAGTCACCAGTATAATGTTGACTCCTCTTTAGAACAAAGAGGCTGTTTGGCCGCAGCAGCGTTATGCAAGATGATATAACGGCTCAGGCGTCAAGACGTGCAAAGAACGTGATTCAAGATCACTTCCCTGATGAACTTGTCATTTCGCGTACCTTCCAATTGTCTGTCCAACACTCTCACCAGATCTCTAACCTTGAGACTTCTGGATGCGAGATTTTCTCAAAGATCTCGTGCATAAAACTAAATTAAAAGAATTTATAGGCCATTAATAATCCTTCGGCCTGATATAATCCTTTAAAAATAATCCTTCTAAATATCTCCTCTATTCCTACTGAAATATTTCGTGCGAGCATCAATAACGAAGTGAAGCTACAAAGAATGCACATAAAGAACACAGGTGTGTAAAAAGTAAACTATTATGTTTTTTGTTTTTTTTTGAAATTGTTGTATTTATTTTTATTTCGTTAAAGTGCCATCTATTGACAAACTTTCAAACTATTATTTTTTCGGATTGAAACCTCGGTGATATAATCCAAATAACAAATATATGAATTTTCATTCGAATTCATTCAATAGAAACGTTGCTACGAGTACTATCAGATTAATTTTACCACTTTGTATTCCGAAACAGAAAACGAAATATTGAACCACATCAAGCGGAAGTCGCTCTTGTGGAATTTTGATGATCTTGGATGGTTTTCTTCCTTTTTTCCATATCCTCTATTGTAATGATATTTCCAGAGGATGCAGATTTTAATAGAGAGTCGAAAAGAAGTTGTTATATAGTCAAAAGATAAAAGAATGTCGAGTATATAGTACTTCTGATTATCTAACAAAACATTTATTTTGCGTTTATGATATGGTTAAATTATTTATAATACATAATGTGTGTAAAAGCGTTAAAAACCAGTTCCTTTATGAATGTAATGAATGGAGGCATGGTAGAAATTTCATGTTATGTTTTTCCTTTTTCTTGGCTTTCTTTATTCCTGTGTTTCCTCTTTTCTCTGATCCTTGTGGCGAAAGGAATCGACAGCGACATGGCGCAGCACATTAAACAGACAGCTGTCAGCATGTATAGAATTCCATTGTAAGAACCTTTTGTTCCTCGAAAGAAACCTGAAAAGAGTTTCAAAAAAATATAAATTACAATCGTAGCAGGGATAATGAACTGTAAAATTTTACATTTTATCAATCATATAAAGTCGAAATTTTAGTTTCTTGTATATGAACTGTTGAGGAAGTATTGCAGTCGACAAAATAATATATCCGCGTTTCAGACATCTCTGGATTCGAAAAACAATTTTTTGGCATTATGTCGATCAGTCTGCCTATTTGAAAACACGATAACTGAAAAACGCTTTGAACTAGACGGATGAAACATCATACTTGCATATAGTAAAATTATGAGCATTATGCAAATGTGCTTTCCATATCAATCAATCAACTTCTGAGATCAAATTATCCAGCACTTGATAAATCAATAAGTCAAGTTACTTGTGTAATTTTGGGAATTATTTTTAAAAATATACAATGTTATTTCATTCAGTGAACTCCTCGTCCGTTTTCTTTTAATCCGGCGTTATATATTCACTAGTGGAACTTATGTGCTCATGATAGTTATGTGGAAACAAAAGTGATCCAGACCATCCCTATGACAAAAAAAATTCTTCAATTTCACCAAGCCCAGCTTATGAATTTTCCCGGCCCGAGGCCAGAATAATACTCAAAATTCAGGATACGAATAAGGAAATTTTAAATCTTCTACAGAAATGTTATAATCATGATCTGATACATGATATCATTATTGTCTGTCAAGTATGTCTTTAAAACCTTTTATTGGCTATTATTTCTTTGTGGATTTTATGTGCGCGTTATATGTTATCTCTTAATTTTTTTTTCTTTATTCCAGTGGTGCTGGAGGTGCAGTTGTAAATCTTATCATACTGTCTCTCTCGCCATATTAACAAGTTTTTGAATTGAAAGTAAAAATCTCCTTTTATTTCTTATCATTTGATTTTACATTTTACTTTACCTTAATAATATGCTAAAATCTACTTTGGGACCTTTTACAGGTTTCTTCCAGGTTAAATTTAGCTTAGTTTAATCAAATTAACACCTAGTTTTAATGATATATAATTGATACGAATTTACCATAAGTTTAAGCTGGTTCATTTCAATTTTTTAATAAGTGAACTGTAATATTATTTAAAATCAAACGACAATTCGAAAGCCAACTTTATATTTCATCGAGGTTCACCGACCCCGCAACGACTCAGTACGAAACTGTTTTGAAAACTCATCCCATGTCAGCAGGGTTACAATAAATTTTATCGCTGAAGCCAAGTCAGCGCATGGTTGCAACATTCTTTAACTAAAGGTGCCAACGAAACGGTAACAATAGTCATTTTGGGATTAATCAAATCATTTAAAGTAGTGGTCCGATGACGAGACACTTTACCTTTGAAGCTTTCTTAATTCATCAGTGTATAAGTTTTTTTCCCAAAAAATCAATAATACTCATTATTTTCTCAAACCCAGCTATTATTAAACCTTTTTCTTACTGATTTAAACAATTCTTGTGTTGCATTCATTAGAACATTGCATGAATGATTTTGTGTTTAAGAATCTTTTTTAAACAAAGGTGTGAATTTGTTTACAAGCTTACTTCTTAATCTGAAACTAAAACTGGATTTTAAAAAATTTAGATAATAACTTGTTATTTCAAAAAAAAAAAATATATCATAGAAAATCAGTTTTAACATTTCATTTTGTGGATTTGAATAGCTCACTACTGAATTAAAGATTGAACTATTGGATTTTAAATTATCTTAAATCTGTGCTTAATATGGCAATGAACTTCATAATCAACCAAAATGCACTTAGATAAAAAGTAATATTTAATGTGGATTTTTTAATCTTTTTTTAGTGTATATTCCAATTGAATCCCAGGGGAAACGTCTTGACAGTTTGTACTCTTTATTATAAAGGCATAATATTTTCCTACACACTTCCACGTTTCTTAAAACAAAAGCAGAATAATTTAATTATGATTGTAATCATAAAAATCAAACATATACACTTCAGTATTATCGATCATCAAAATTTAAAAGTAAGAACTAAAAACAAATTTTAATAAAATCGACAAATTCTAAGCATGCTTAATTCATGATATAAATTTTCATAAACCTAAACATGTTAGATTTATAGAAAATACTGAGCATCCAAATTTATGCAAAATTCGCCACTGTCTTATTATTACATTTGAAAATATTATAAATATATATACCCTTTTTATTAATTTAACATGTTTTAATTTAATTATGCAAAATTCGTTAAATAAACTCATGAATTAGGTAGTCATAAATCCAAGCAGATCATATTCACTCAAAATTCAAAGCATTCTAAATTTATACGAAATTGCACTATAAATAAAATGCATTATTATTCAATAGAATATAACAGCAAAAAATATTTGGTTTTTTTTATATATATGACCGATTCGATTCTAGAAACAAACAATTAACCTGAATTCAAAGATTTTTTTATGTACCTTCTACTCAGAATTTCTCATGTATAACGCAATCAAAATTAGAATTTATATATTCTTGACAGGCACGCGACTGTTCAGTTGATTAGAATAATTGAGCGATAAAACATTTAACGAAAGCAGTACTTGGAATAGAGTGTATCGTCGTGGTCAAAGTATAGAGTATTGTATTGTAATCAATAGTATCAATCGAGTATAGAGTGCAATCAATAGTATCAATCGAGTATAGAGTGCAATCAATAGTATATAGTATTGTAATCAATAGTATCAATCAATCAATAGTTTAGAGTATAGTATTGTAATCAATAGTATCAATCAATCAATAGTTTAGAGTATAGTATTGTAATCAATAGTATCAATCAATCAATCAATAGTATAGAGTGCATCGTCGTGGTCAAAGGATACAGATCTAGGGAAAAAAGCCATAAAGTAAGAAATGGGGATTTCTGGAAATGACCAGAAAGACATCGTAAGAGATACAATATGGAAGAGGAAATTCTAGAGATATGGTCACCAGTTTTGGAATATTTTATAATTTAGCATGGTTAGATTTATAGATATTCAGGACAAATTAAACAAATTAAAATTTTATAAATTTAGATAAAAAATTAGTTTTCATTTTCTTTTTTAACATCTTTTCTTTACGCCATGGAATATCCCCAAACTGGGAATTTCTAGGATTTCTTGTCAATTAAATGGGTAAACGTACAAAAATTTATTAAGAAACAAATATTATTTTAAGTTTACATATATTACACAACAACTATATACTAAATAATAATGAAGAAAAGGAATGTTTAATGAGGAAAATAGGTCCAAGAATTTTGATGAAGTCTATAATTCTGGGAGAAAGGCTTGATTGAGGAAGGAGAAAAAAAATTTATTCAGGATTTCGGTCTGGGGAAATCAAATCTTCGTTATCTAGTAGAAACCGCACAAGATTTCTAATTTTGATTTTGGACATTTTATTTATCATCACATTGATCCTAGCGAATGAAGTTATTCATCTGTTATATGATGTTATTCATCTGTTATTCTGCAGTTATGCTTAAATTTAGCATGCTGGTCATGTTCATAACTGATTTAGCATAAGTAGCATATTTTCGATTAGGCAGACAGCTGCTTAAAGCCTCTAGGATGAGAGAGAACATTCAAGCAAATTATTTAAAAAAATTATCAGTTCAGTTGCCAAATAAATAAACTTGAGACAAATGCAAATTGTCTGAATTATAAACTATTAAGATAATACTAACTCTTTGTCATAATTAGACAATTCTTTATCTGTTTCATTATGTTCATTTTGTTATTACAATGTTTATATTCACTGGGTTTCTGTTTAAATAGTATTATGTTTAAACGCGGATGCTATGCAATCATGAGTCATCACAAATAAATGATAAAATAATGTGGACATTTTCACATAATTGCTAACTTAACTAATTAACCTAAAAGATCGTTGACATAGTGAATAAGTGGTAAATGAATGAAATGTGAAATTTACTGATTGTCCCACAAATGACATGTATTCTCAAAATCAATTTTAAAAAAAGGAATGCGACAGAAATGTATCATTATGCTTGCTACTTTGCATTTGAAAAATCGGAGAATGTTGTGCCACCAAATTTCAAATTTAATTAGTATGGCTACTGACGGGTGCCGCTTCAAAATAGGAAATATATAAAAAAACGGTATAAAAATGCCACAAGGAATACTACAAAAAAATTAAATAATGATGTTTTAATATAAATCCCATTTGAAGGAAATAAAGTGGCACAGGCTGAAACAAAAATTGGTCAAAAATTGTCTGTTGGAATTGTCTCACATGCAGTACAGATGTGTTGTTTCATTTCCGCAATTCTTTGATGAGTTTCATGTCACATGGCGTCAAATCTGGTGAATAAGGCTACATGTCACGTCCTGTATGCATGCTGTAATCCAAGGCAATTTACAGGATCATTGAAATGTTCTCTAGAGAATAAAATACTGCAGTCTTTCGATGTGGACGAGCACCATCTTGCATGAACCAAGAAGCATTCGGATGGTCCTTCAAAGTAGTATGAATAGCAACAAATTCTTCCAGATTCCCAAGATATCGTGCATCATTTATTAGTTTCTCTCGAAAAACAGGGTCAATTATTCTTCTGGAGGAAGCCATGGCCAGATCAGGATTTTTAGGGAATACAGGGATGAAGATTCAGAAATATGAAGATTTTTAGCTCCCCAAATTCTCGAAATTTGCTTGTTGACATAGGTAGTGAAGGTAAAGATACGCTTCATCCGAGAATCATATGATGCTAATATCGAATTCACCCTCATCCACAAGCTACGCCATATCGTTCATTGAATTCTAGCTTGCATTAATGACATTCGGTCTCAGGGGTTGGCGAATCTGGATCTTGTGCAGGAATATTTCAAGGCTGTAAAGCATGAGACGTTGCTTGGTCATTCTTCGGAGTTCAGAACGAGATACAACACGTCGTACGGAAACCCGGTGCCAATGTAGGATAATCTATTGTACGATTTCAGCATTCGATTCTGTAAATGAAATGGGTGGAAGGCCGACATTTTCCAATATGGTTTATGTTCCCCATTTTTCTAATTTTTGGAATAGAGCTTTTATTGCACTGTCTGGTGGTCCGCGCCGCAGACGAGATTTTCTTTTCAAACTGCACCTCGTGTAAACAAAACTGTGTTTCAGGCGATGGAACTCCAAAACAAGAAATATTCGCTGCTCCAAGGAAAGTAAATTCATTTTGGCATAGAAAACTTGCAATATGAACGATACAAGCTATCAGCTTGACAAAGTACTGAAAGGCGATCTCAAGTACTTAGTTTTAATTATAACTGTTGCAGATTGCCTGAAGCGCCACCTGTCGTTGGATATAATAACTAAAGTTGCAATTTGGTGGAACAAAATTTCTTGATTCCCAAAGTGTAATGCCACATACCAATACATCTCTATGCATTCCGTCTTTTTTTAAAAACTGATTTTCTTGGTGCAGCGAATGAATTTAAAAAACCACATAATCAAAATTCGAATTAAAAATTATATGATTATTATAAAATTACTGCTACTATAACGCAAATTCATTTAAAAGTAATAATTTTAAAATTCTATAAAAACTATATTACTAGACTGTATTGAAAAACAGTAAATGAATTTTAAAACTTCTAGAGAAACCCAGGGGAAGTGTTCCCTACAAACTTACTCGCATATTGTTTAATAAAGAGGTTATCCCAGATAACGCCTTGCTTGGCACTGGCGAACAATAGCTACAAAATATTAAACTTTGGAGGGAATTGAGCATTTTTACTGAATCTATCGGGTCATTCTTGGCGATTAAACCTTGGAAAGTAATTAAACGAAACCTAAAAACGAATTTGGGTTTAAGACACGTTCTTCACAACAGATTGAAATAAAAATCTCACATAAAACTAAACTTGTAGTAAAAAAAACACTTACTCAATTTGATACATTTAAGTTATCCGTTTTTGAGTTATCGTATTTAAATGTTTCAGAAAGTAGAAACCCAGAGAAAGTCTACACCTAATTGAATATAGCTCAAAAATTGAAAGATATTTACTTTATAAATGTTAAATCTGCGTTCCAAATTTTATCTATCGTTTCTCTCTTCGTTTTGTAATGATCGTGCTCAACTATATTCGAACAGTTGGACAGACAAACTTTATCTGAACGGATTTTACTTAAAATTTAATAGAAATCTACAAATTTGATATAAAGACCTATACCAAATTTCACCCATCTAGATCACAACATTTTTTGAGTTATCTTTGTCACATATACACATTTCGAAATTAGGGAGTTCTAAAACGTGGAATTATTTTTTCACGAATATTAGACGACTTTGAATGTTTCCAAGATTGCTATACTTTTTCTTTACTTTGCATATAGGAAAGTAAAAAGCTAGAAAAATCGTATTATTACCCATCTGAAAAATTAATTATTCATTTTCTTATTCTATGCTATTTTTGTACATACAAATAGGTGTTTAATTAAAGAAAATTTTAATCTCATTCGATGTATGGATTACATTATGAGTATTAAATACGGCTTTATGAATCAAATTAAGTTTATTGAATGCTCTTTCTACTATTACTTTGTTAAACGGAAAAAAGATCGCAGTTTTTCTATGGAATCCATTATATCTTTAAAGAAAAAAATAATGGCATCTTCATATTCGTCATAATATCTTAAATTAGTGCCACATAATATGACTTCTCCTTATTCATCCATTGAAGGAAAAGTTTGTCTCAGCAGTAATGAAGAAATAATGACTGAATCAGAAAATCTGCAAATGTTATGAAGAGAGGAATGAACTGTGACTGAAATAGTGCGTCATATAAACGAATTTTATCATTAAAAAAAGATAACGACATTTATCGACTTATTCGCATTAGAAAGTTAGGAAAAAATCTGGGCATTGAGTAAACGACGTTTAAATACAAACAAGGCATAAACGGTGCTTTATTGAAACAAGAATTTCAACTCAACATTTTAAAATCAGAGCTGCTAACTCTCCAAATCTTACTTGCATATTCCTTAATATAAAACAGAAAATTTTTTCTTCTAAGCTTAATTTTATCATATATATTGACAATATGAGTGCTTTAGAAGCTCTTGCTCATTTTCACAACCAGTTGCATCCAGTCGCTATCGAAATATTATTTAACTGGCAGCTTCTATAAAACTGGGTTTTAATATTCTTTTCTGCTATGTTCCAGGTCATGTGGATATTTCGGGCAATGAAAGAGCTTATTTTGCAGCTAAATCTGCGTCAACATTTCTGCCAGAGACACTCCCATATTGTGACACTAAAAGATCATTTGTTTGTCGACTTTTTACTGCTTGACAAGAATCATGGGATCGGCAGATCCAAAACAAACTACATTCAAAAAAATCCACAATTGGTTTTTGCCCTGTACGTACAATACCAGAGGTTGATTCAAATTGACTCTCCTCCATATAGGACACACTCGCTATACCCACCATCATCTCATCTTCGGCGAAAGGGTATCACTTGTCATATTGCTTTTAGCGTTAAACATATTTTAATTGAATATCCCGATTTTAATGTTCATCGTCGTAATTTTTTCTACCCGTCTTCTCTTAAATTACAAGACCCGATGGGTGAAACATACCATCTAAATATTTTTAAGTTTTTAAAAACCATTGGCTTTTATACTTGTATTAGGTAATTTTTGACTTCTGTTCATGTTTTACCTTCTACTTTGCTTCATTGCAACGCTTTCATCGCATCAGTATTTCATTTAAATTTATTCACATTTTTGCACGTTAATTTTTTTTTTTTTTTTTGCATTTCTATGTTGATTCCTTTTGCTTTTATATTTTAATATGTGAGCTTTATTGTCTGCTGTATTTTCCTATCATTTGCTTGGCGCAATGTGGCCAAACAGAACTTTTGCGCCAAAAATACCGGAACAACCAACCAGCCAACCTAAATAAAAATATTATCTTCCTTTTCCCCAAATAGAAGTAAGGACTTTGGACAAGGCCATGAATGCTCATTTTTTTTTTTTTTTTTCAGAATCCTGGACATGAGCATTTTTTTCTTTGTAGTATAGTAAAGAAATTCGACGGTGCATTTCGAAAAACTTTTTTTTCTACCTTTTCAAACTGAAATTTGATTTTAAAAAAACTCAAATTGTAATAACAAAATTACATACAAATTTTCATTTATCTAATTTGCATTTTGGGGTTATCGCATTTATATATACAAGGTTGTAAAATCGATAGACAGTCGATTGTAAGGTAAGGTTGTAAAATCGATAGACTTAATAGGATTTCGTTCAAAATTTGATTAAAAACTGTTGCGGCGGTCCGGTCATTCAGTTTTTGTTATCCGTGTGCCTTCGGGAGGGTCGGAGAGTCAGTGATATAACTTATCTAAATGGATGCATTTTGAATTATCATGTTTGAATATCGTGCATATGAAAACTCAGAACAGATGGTCAATCTCTGGTCAAATCTGGAACAAAATTCGATACGGATCCAAATATGATGCTAAATATATGTGCCAAGTTTTATCCTCATAGTTTTTTACATTTTATAGTTATCGTGTTTTCTTATAGTCGGAGAGACAGGCAGACAATTTTTATGAATAGATTTTGTTCAAAATTTGACAAAAATCTATAAATGTGTTTTAAAAATCACTTCTAAATTTCATCCATGTAGCTCAGAGTATTGAGCTACAGAACATTTATGAGTTATCGTAGTTGCACATAGATAGATAGATAGAGCAATAGACAAAGAGAAATAATTCTAACCAATGGTAGTGGTCTATCAGAAACTTTCTCACATGCTATCCAATAAATTTACTCATGTATTATCAACTGCTTACCAATGGCGAACAGTAGCGAGCTTTGTCTATAGTAGCGTCTATAACTTATAGTTTGAACAGTAGCGACCTACAACTTATAGTTTGAACAGTAGCGACCTATAAGCGTGCTATCTTTGGAGATTAATTCTTGGGTTTGGTTTGGTTTAGTTTAGTTTAGTTTAGTTATATTAACATCCCGTTGTAAAGCAACACTAGGGCTATTTTGGGACGGGCCTCGTCATTCTGAACCGCGGTCAGATAACGAGGACGACACCTGAGCTGACACACCCCTCTCCACACCACACCACACCAGCGGGAGGACGTTTGGCATGACGGATTTAACGTGCAACAGACCCCCTTACACGACGGTTCTTCGGTGGAATCGGGTCTCGAACGTGAATCCCTCCGGTTCCGAAGGCGAAACCTTACCACCAGGCCACCGCGGCCTTAGATACAGTTAATACATCTGGGGATGTGGTCTCCACGAAACTTTATCGCATAATCTCCAATAAATGTATATACGTATTATTATCTGGCGAACAATAGTTAATAATTTAACATATTTGATTTAAAATGTGATAAGAATCTACATTTTAGATACTAAATCTGTGTATCAAATTTTGTTTATCTAACTCTTTAAGTTTTAAAGCGATCAGGCTCAGTTGACCTTGAAAACAAACATCCTGTAAATGGATTTCGTTCAACATTTAACGAAAATCTACAAATTTTGTCAAAAATTCAAGCATGAAATCGCATTTATCTAGCTTAAATCGTGTTTTAATAACCGTGTTTGCAGAAATGCGAAGAGGGATTTGATTCAAAAATGTGTTTTTCAAATTCTGGGAGGACTGAAATGTGGAGATTCATCAAAATTTCGAGAACGATTTATTATATTATATATTTGACAATTGCAATGTTTTATATACTTTTTTTATAAGAGAAAGTAAAGTTCGTAAATATACTTTGTAGAATCTCAACAAGCACATTCGTTTTTATTCATTATTAAGGGATAAAATATTCCTCCCTGGTTAAGCAGCATTTAAGCGAAAAACTGCATGAAAAGAATAAAAGACTTCCGATTATTACAGAATACTTCAACCTATCAGAACAAACGGAACATGAGACGGAACAAATTTTATTATAATCCATTATAAACATTTTTAAATTATGAATAAGAATGTTGTAATAAAGAATTTGTAAGAACATTCTTATTTTAACTACACATTGTTTTCAAAATATGATTCGGGAAAAGATATATTTGACCTTCTGTATCTCTTGAAAAACGGTAAAACAAATAAAAACATAAGAAAATGTTATTTGTATAACAATAAATAAAAGCTATCAAGGAACTAATAATATAGGATCAAAATTTTATATATATATATATATATTCTTTTATGATATAAAAGCAGTAATAACAATAAACAAGTAATATATAAAACAAAATATTTTAAGTCAATTTCTACTTAGGTCAACAATTTTTTTTTATTATTTTAGTTACTTTTTATTAAATAATTACAAAATTGGTGACAAACTTTGCGACATGGCGACGGATTTGGCGACCAAATAGAAATTACTGGACAAATTTAATTAATGAATTAATATTTGAAAAAACTGTATTAACATCAAGTGTCATCCACTACAAGTTTTAAAAACAATGTATTTGAACTTGAGTGGTTAAATAAAAAGTATTTTATTAACGATTGAAAATTTGAACAAGATATATATATATATAGGGAGAGAGGGAGAGAGTGAGCTAATAGTAGGAATAGAAAAGAGAACACGGTCTTCCAGATTTCCTACTTTTTTTTTAAACTAGTGGATTGGTTTCACCGAAACTTTCCCGCAAATTCTGTAATAAATATGCTTGTGTATGATTAACCGCAAACCTCTCGAGAGCAATAGCTACGAAAAACTCTACTTGTATACAATCTTTAGCAATTTAATCGCTGGAATGTGTCTAATACACAAGTATGTGTATTAACCACAAATGTGTATAGTGGATATCTTTTTCTACGACTGAGTGAAACTAAAATTTGACAAAGAACAAACTGAAATCACAAAATCGCATACAAAATTTCATAATATTTAAAGGTTGCGTCTTTGATAGGTATCTAAATATCATATATTACATTTCTGCACCAAATTTTATCTATTCAGTTGTCTTCATTATGTTAACTTATATTCGGATACTCGAAAAGACTTCCTCTGAATTTATTTCCTACAAACTTTGGTAAAAATGTACAAATTTGGTGTAAAACGAGATGCTAAATCTCATTTGTCTAGCTTGAAGCGTTTTTGAATTACCGTGTTCACGGTGAAAAAATTCTCTTTATATACAAAAAAAAAAGTAAAAAAAGGGAATATTTTCTGAAATTTCATTTTTTTTTAAGTAGAAATGTTTTATTAATAGAAATAGAAAAAATAATTCTGAAAATATCAAAATATTACACTTTCATGGATAATACACGTTTATACAAAACAGAATTAATTCCAGTCCCCCAGTAAGAGAGTGAACAATCTGTTACAAAATTCCACTTATATCACCATGAAAATATTAAGCTAAACAAGAAGGTATAAAAAAAACGGAGTGTTTTTCTGGTTACTTACCTATTAAAGATGACTGTGTTAGACTCATTGGAGCGTATAAAACAAATCTTGAAGCTAACGCCATTGTTATCTTTTCTTTTTCTATATGGTTAGACACAACTCCAGGACAAACAATTAGAAGCCCTCCTAAAAAGAGTCCTATAAAAAACGCTGCACACATAATTAAGATGAAACCTTTCAAAAAGACTAATGCCGTCAATATAATCCCTAGGCTGAAATAACATAACGCGGAAAAAGATACCGTCGACATGTAGCCACTGTCTGTCACCCATCCAAGTCCAAAGCGTCCAATCATATCAGATATGGAAAGGCACATCAAAATGTATATTTCCTCATTGGACGTGACGCCTGCGTCTCTGGACAAATCAACAATGATGGTCATAATCATAGTTCCAATGAAGATGAAGGAACTTTGGGTGAGAAGCATGAGAATGAAGGCTGGATCGTAGAATACTCGAAAGGAACTGAATGCAGAAGATTTTGAAGATTCTTTTGTGAAAGGCTTTTCTGTTCCATTGCACTGTATGGTTGATAAGGCTGATTCACTGTTTTGACATTTATTATCACTCCGGATATAATTTGGATTTATTACCATTGTTTGAGGTGCAATAATTGCATTCAAATGTTGCTCTTGAAGCACATAATTTGATTTGCTGTCAACAGATTCCGAATCAGCAATTCTTCCATTATGAGCATGAGTGCACCTTTCAGTATTTTCTTCAGGTGCCAAATTATTGTACAAAGATTTGTCTTCGTTTAGCGTTTCCAGTTTTGTTACGGAAATCATATTTGGTCCATTCAAAATATGTGTCGAATTGACTTGTAATGATTTATCACACACTTCTAAATTAAAAGATTTATTATAAATTCCATTTACTGTTGGAAATAGTACTGCATCGCTAGAACCATTATGAACCCAAATAGGTTTATGTGCAGATTTTTCGGAAGGTTTGGTGGCAGATATCTTCAACAGCATTGCTGCAGGCACACTGTGAAGCATCAGTCCAGATAAAATCAGAAATAGTCCAGATGTACCAAATGCATTCAAAAGAATCTTCACGAGAATTGGCAATATGAAACCAGCAACACATTCACCACCAAAAGCTATTCCATTTGCATTGGAGAGATGCTTGTCAAAATGTTGATTCAGCACCACTGGTATCAGCACTGAGCCCATTCCAAAACCTAAACCTAGGAGAAAATAGAATAGAATGTGTAAAAGTGGAATTTTATAATTCTTATTCATTCTGAATCATAAAAGGGGAACAATACGTGTTTGAAGGTTAACCCATTAAACCTTCGATATGAACGTATTGAAGGTTCTAATGTAATTCAAAACCGTAAACCTACCTATTATTAAGACCTGACAGATAAAATAAAATGAGCAATAGAAAATGAAAGCAACATGTAAATAATGGTCAACTGGAAACAATTATTATTTTTACTTGCTTAATATATATTGACTTCATGTACATTATAGCTGAAACTCAAAGAAAATTTAACACTTTATATCCTGAATTCACTTACCGGAAACTTTTCAGTTTTATTCTTTCTTCATTAGATAAGTTTTTGTACAGAACAAACCCAAAGAAGCATGTAGAAAAACATTTTTACTTAATTAGAAAATCTTAATTTAATTACTAAAGGTACTTGTCGGTTTAACGGCGATCAACAAGCGCCAAGAAAATATTAAGCCACTTTGGCGATTTCAATCGTCAAACTATATAGCATGTGATTCGCGACTTGGGCATATTTTTACAATTTGGCGAAATTTTTTCTTGTCACTTTTCGGTCGCCGTTAAAATCTAATTGAACCTTACTAATTAAAGCATTTTTATCTCTACCTTCAACTGACATGTAATGTTTGTTGATAAAAAGAATCTCAAATGAACATATACAGCCACTTGAACCATTTCACATTTAACATATCCATTTCCAAAACGTTTTACAAAATACAATTACAAATTAACAAATCAAACGTTATTAGAGAATATGTAGTACATCTACTTACCAAACACACCTCCCCATAGCACTGTTACTGTGATAATGTCTTCAGCCAAAAAGCAAGCTGCCATTCCGAGTGATGCTAAAACGCATCCAAAAATAGTCACTCTTTCCAGTCCAACTTTTCGTCCTAGGAAGCCGACAAAAGGACCTATAAGTTGAAGAGACAAAATTAGAAAGGTAATAAATTTTATATTACTTTTTATCTCAAGCAAAATCACAGAAAGTAATTTACATAAAATATCAACAAAAATTCTTTTGCATAACCTTCTTGTTGCGTACAGCCGACCACCCCGCCACCACTGAACGTAGCAGTATCGGCAGGATTTGTTGTGGCCGACTGCTATCTTGAGTATTGTCCATCCTTGCATTGACCGATTTGTCAAACTGACATTCTCCTCGAGTTAATTGGCCACAAAGTGGTCAATTATTGTCCTTCTTCCTTATCTACAAATTCTCAAATAGTTGGTAAAAAACAGACAATTTTTGACATCATGTCCTTCAGAGTTTTAAGATTACCTGGTACCATCAGTACTGTACTTAAGTCATTATTTATAATTTTCAGATTTTTTCTTAACTCCGAGATTTCAATACATTCCTTTAAATAGTGGTAAACAGTACCGATTCCTCCACAAATGCATTTATTGTCCTGCATTCTTCCAAATCTTTGGAAGTATGCAGGAAATCTCCCATGTCCTGTCTTTTGCATAACCAAAATTATTTTGAAAGAATTATTTCTTTCCAAATTCTCGACATAATGAAATTGTTCAACTGTTAGTTCCAAATTATCGACATAATGAAAGTTTTCAACTGTTAGTTTCAAATTATCGACATAATGAAAGTTTTCAACTGTTAGTTTCAAATTATCGACATAATGAAATTTTTCAACTGTTAGTTCCAAATTATCGACATAATGAAATTTTTCAACTGTTAGTTCCAAATTATCGACATAATGAAATTTTTCAACTGTTAGTTCCAAATTATCGACATAATGAAATTTTTCAACTGTTAGTTCCAAATTATCGACATAATGAAATTTTTCAACTGTTAGTTCCAAATTATCGACATAATGAAATTTTTCAACTGTTAGTTCCAAATTATCGACATAATGAAATTTTTCAACTGTTAGTTCCAAATTATCGACATAATGAAATTTTTCAACTGTTAGTTCCAAATTATCGACATAATGAAATTTTTCAACTGTTAGTTCCAAATTATCGACATAATGAAATTTTTCAACTGTTAGTTCCAAATTATCGACATAATGAAATTTTTCAACTGTTAGTTCCAAATTATCGACATAATGAAATTTTTCAACTGTTAGTTCCAAATTATCGACATAATGAAATTTTTCAACTGTTAGTTCCAAATTATCGACTTAATGAAATTTTTCAACTGTTAGTTCCAAATTATCGACATAATGAAATTTTTCAACTGTTAGTTCCAAATTATCGACATAATGAAATTTTTCAACTGTTAGTTCCAAATTATCGACATAATGAAATTTTTCAACTGTTAGTTCCAAATTATCGACATAATGAAATTTTTCAACTGTTAGTTCCAAATTATCGACAACTAATTGTTCAGCTATGAAATTGTTCTATTGCAACCAAGTTTAAGTAATTTCGACATAAGTTTATTTTTCTGCTTATATTTTTTTTTTCACAAAATAATTAAAATTCTAGCCTAAGAAATAGATTTCTTTTCGTTAAATTTGAATTATTTTTTATCGCTAATAATATAGAAATGTCAAAACTGTCTTAACTAGAAATGCACAAATATAATGGTACTTTTCTGTGAGCAATAATCGTCTAATTGTGTGCATATCCACATTTTAAAGAACCTAATACCCCAATTTTTTAGAGAAAATTTTTTTATTTCACAGTATGCAACAGCTGTACATGACGCATTTGAAGTATAACAAAAAACATTTTTGTTAGATTTTTTATTATACAGTACATATTTGATCCATTATATCTAAGATATTAAGCAAGCATATCAAAATTTAGGCTTTTATATGAATTAAAATAAAAATTATGCAGTAAAAATTGCTCTAAAATCACTGCTGTTCAAAGCTTTTAATATGCAAGATAGAATCAAAGCTACGATTAAAAGCAGATAAAAATTGAGAATGCATATATTCATCCAATTACATGTAATGTAAAAAAAAATAATAAATAAATTAGAATACTTTATAGTAGTGATGGATGTGAATTTTCACTGGCGTAATAACCTTTATTAGGATGCGCTGCGTCGAAAATACATAATATTTTATACATAATACAGGTACATAATATTTGTAGAAAATTAATAAAACTACATGGTATATTTCTTTAAATAGTTTGTTAACGACTTAGAAAATAATGCGAAAGGCAATCAACAATCATTTTGCATCAAAAGCTGTTATTGCTTAAGCAACATGTCAATTAGTAGGTCACTACTAACAAACCCTTTGGTTTAAGAATACCAGCATTGCTGCGACAGTGAATATTTGGATAGATTGAGTCATAGAACAAGCTGTTGACAGCTTGTAAGATAATATGTTTTCTAATATTGCCTGAACCAGATACAAGTTTCTAATGCAGAAAATGTAAACCAAGTATATAAAATAGGAAATCCAGGATGAGCAGGGAAAAAAGAACAGAGTCAGGCCGTATATGGGCAGAAAGAAAAAAAAATTTTTAAATAAGAAAACGTGAAATTTAATAAAAGATCTTTCATTCTTAAGATGGTTGTAAAGGCTTAGTAATGGAATATTAGCTTCGAAGAAAAGATGCAAAACCAGCACTTGGTTCCATCGAAAATTTCCATGTATACAGTTCAGCGGATTCCAACTGGTAATTGACGTTCAAATTTAGGAAGAAATGATGCACCCTCATTTTCTGACCACCCTTCAAAATTACGAGCTTATACCGAAAACAATATTCTTGTGGCTTCGTAACTGATAGTTTAATCACCTTAAAATCTAAGCATAATTATAAATTCCCACAACTACTCAGCTTAAGATAACATCATTCAAACATTATTGTATTTCTGCACTTAAATACGCTGGTTTAATCTGAAAATTTGATATTCTTGGTGTAAAGATCATATTGCTTTTGGTTCTCGAAGAAGGCAGATCTATGAAAGCTCAAATTACAGCTCACCTGAAACATTCCTGATTGTGTAACACAAAACAAAAGGTAGAGAAGCTTGATTTCGGTTGGCATCGTATCTGGCGATGGCAGCCAAATATAGGAGGCCAGATTGCCTGGCGATGCCAAGGTGGAGGAAGTTGATGAAGCAGCATATTGCGGCGATCACCCAGCTCTTCGAATTTTCACGGGAGGCATTCTTCATACTTTAATTGTCTGCAAGAGAGAAAGAATTGAAGATGAATGCTAAAATATCTTGCTTCGGCGTCAGAATTCTGCGTTGAAATATAACAATTTCTTACAACACAGTATTCTGACAATACTGTTACCAAGAATTTAAACAAACATCAGTTTAAGTATTGTAGTAAATTTTATTTAGTTCACAAATTGCAAAAAAGAACATCGATTTTTTTTTCTTTTGTAATTTTAATTATTTTTGGCTAACTTTGGAAATCATAATTTAAATGATTCTCTCAACCATTTTAACCTATTGTATATCTATTGTGTAATATATTTTAAACCTATGTTTATGTTCAGACAAATAAGTTATTTTTTTGAAAATCGCAAGCTTATTTTCTTTAAAGAAATCTTCATTTCGCTCCAACTAATTATCCAACTTAATATCATTACTGGGTATAACCACATTGCTCATGTGAATAAATATAATACTTAAAAATATGTTGTATTTTAAATTACATCCAAATTATGGAAAGCTAGTAATATCGGAAAAAAGTTAAATAAATTTATTACGAAAATAATATCAAATGAATACATGTAATATTTAAAAAATGCCCAATGTACACTTTTTACAAAAATGTAATACAATTTAAATTTATCTTTTAATACAAAGAAAGCCGCTTTCCAAAAAATCATAGCATTGATATTCCCATATGAAATTATAAAAATTAAAATGATTCTGGAAGTTGAACTCAAATTCTTAAATTTTAATGGTGACAATGCTTTAAGTTATTTTTATATTTTTAAACATTAAAAAATGAACCCTTTTACAAATTTTGACTCTGCAAATCCATTTTGATCATCCAAAGCAAAATCATGTTTAATGCATTTTTCTTCAAAAATGAAAGAAAAAAAATACAGGACAAAAACTTAAAGTTCTTCATGTTTTTTCATTCAAAACATGAAAAATATCAAAAATAGGAGAGGACACCTTTTCAAAATAAATGTTTCAATATCATTACGAAAATTAGTCTAACAAGTAATAATGATTGCAGAAAACACACGAGAATGTTTACGATATAACTGTATATTTTAATTCCTTAGAACAGTAAATTATTGCAGATGCAGTGACTTTATTAGCGTTATGTAATAAAGTCAATTCACTAATATCATTATTGATTCTCATGTGTTAACTTACACTTCTATAATTCAAACAATAAGCAACAACAGTTATATTAAAAATATTACAGGCTACATTTATTTCCCTGTTACTTATACAAGCCCTTTTTCTACGTAAAAGATTACTAATTTTTTATTGCAATATTTTTCTACATTTATAAAAATTATTACAATACATAAAATCTTCCTATCGTTTGCAACATTAATTTAATTAAAATAAAATAAATGCTATATCAAAATTATTAAAACATTGCAATTTTTCGGACTATCACAGACTGTCCCCAGAGATTTTTAAAAATCTTAGAAAACTTATCTCTTTTATAAGTTATCAATAAATTTTCAGAAATGATAATATCTGAAATGAATTGAAACTTAATTATGTGTTTGGAATATCGAATATGAAATCAGGAATCTTCGACCATGAGTTTCCATCTTCATTAACTATCAAAAACAAGTAATCGAGTTTTGAATTAATTTTTAAATAATAAGAAATCTCTACATAATTCTCAACAAAGTGAGAAAAATCCTACATATACTTAAAATCAAAAAAGATTTTATTCTTTCTCTTTCCCGTTTGCCTATTTAAAATCTAGCGTACTACACAAATCTTGACAAAGCGTACACAGCCATATTATTTCTAGAATAATAATACTATACATACACTATAAAAACTGTTTTATTAATCGATACAATTTTAACTATTTAATTAATTATTGGGAAATCTTCAATAATTTGTTCCTTATGTTCCGCAGTAACTGTGAGAAAAATTTGATCAAAATCTATTTCGAAGTTTGAATTTCTATGGAGCAAAATTATTTAAGTATTTGAGCTTTCTTCATATAAATCTGCTGTTTAATCAGTTATTTTATTAAAGAGCTTCCAATGATTTTTCAAAAGTAATAATTTTTATTGTATAATTATAAGGAAATCAATTCATTAAATTCTTGTCAGCATTCATCACAATTTCTCCACAGAATGCCATTATTATTAACAAATAATAAAGTTACTACGTCAAACTGTTTTTAAAAATTTTTTTATTAAAATTATTTCTTTCCGTTAACTCTATCTCCGAATTATGACTAAGAAAATAGAGAAACCTTCATCTGTGACCTTTCCTTATGAATATGTCCTCAAAATAAAAATCCGATCAAGGCTACATTTTCTTACTCAAAGAAGCATAATAATTCATTCATCTTATTAGTTATAATGTTGCAGCTAATAAACCCATTGATCTCTTATTTATATGAAAAAAATTGACGCCTGTATCTAAAAGTTATTTTATTCAATCATATGCTTACGCAATATCCGAAATAAAACATTCAAAAAATTTAATTTAGTCCTTTTTATAAGGTTAATAGAAATAGCTTCTATAATTCTCTGAGCTTTAAATTTGAAAAAAAAAACATACTGATTTTATTTATGAAATAATAAATAAGATATTTAATATAACAATATATTAAAAACATTTAAATTAAACAAAATTATATGGAGACACGATTAATGAGATACTGTTCCCCGTGTTTAGAAATTTGATAAGAAATTAGAAATAGCCAGAATTTCTGCATTTTATAATAACCTCATAAAATGAATATTTGAATATTACAAATCGTTGACATCGAAAGAAAAAAATTAAGACTAAAAATGAAACGACAAATGCCAAAAATATTAAAATAAATTAAAAATGACAACAATATTGAAAAAGAATTTTGCATTTTTCGACTCTTCATGTGGTTAGAAAGCTTGACTCTGAATGTTAGATTTTATATCTAAAAAGATATAAAGATATTCGAAATTTTCTGAGTGTTTATGGTCTCAAAGTGGATGTCGTTAGTTTTGTTTCCCTTTTGAATTAAATTTCTATTCTTAAATTTAATTAATTAAAATTATTTTTGTGTAAACATATTTCTTAAGATAAAATAATTATCATCTTACATTACTCAGATTATTTCTGTATATTTAAATTCTGCATTCTTTTTAAAATTTCATTGTTATCTAATCAATAGCTGTAAAAAAGATATATCAACATTATTTTTTACACAAAGATTGTTTTACTTAGAAATATTATAGCTTAATGTTTAGTTGCTTCTTGTTCAATGATCTGTTATGAAAATATCACGTTCGAAACGTTCTCGAGTTAGAAAGATGCATAGCATTCGAAGAGATGGGAAACTAGTGAAAAAAAATAATTCCTTAAAACCAGCCTTTAACATATACAAGTTAGAGACTTCAGAATACATAATACTTTGAATACAGGTATTCCAGATAAAAATGTCTGTTTATTTAATTATATTAGTGTGGATATTGAAAATAAAAACAATGAAGTCTCTATAAAGGAACACATTGATTACAAATCAATACGCAAGTCCAACGTTCTATTCTATAATGAGCCAATGCACAAAGAGACGCCATTTTGCATTGCTATTAGTGGAAATAATGACTTATCTAAGCTAAAATGTTCACTTGTCGCGATTCAGAAAACGAGTCTAATATCCAAAAGATAATTAAACAGTAGAGGATCTTAGCAAATAAAGCAAATAATTAATACTTATTTTTGAAAATTATATGAAACAATATAGGCTTACTCACTGCTATGCAAAATAAAGTCCAAATTTGTTCTTTAAAATGTAAACAATTATCGATTCTATATGGATTTCTATCCATAACATGAAGAAAACGTAATTTGAATTCCAAAAACGATATGCATTTTCTTGTAAAACCAAAACATTTAACCCCATTTTCAGATTAAACTGTTCCAGTTCGTAAAAACACTCAAACTGGAATGCTTCTTCAAAATGAGTTTCTCACTTAAGTTTTCCTTTGAACATGCCAGACGTTTCTCCTGTCACATTGGTTAGGTAACTTCCGGTTGTAAACAGGAAGATCAATTAGAGTCACGTGATCATGGAGATAGCGGATAAATCTCAAGAATTAGCATTTTTGGGAGAACTTCCGTTATACCCTAAAATACATGACATCAAATTATGTTCGACATATCATAAAAAATCTAGAAAAATCAATTGATCACGTTTTTACATTCATTTTCCATTTGTCAGTACTTTTTTAAAGATAAAAATTATAAACTAAAATAAATTGCTTTAAAAGGTTAGAATCTGTAAGCAAAATCGAAAGTTTTATTAAATATTAGTATTTTTTAAACTAAAAGAGATATTTAGTTTAGTATTGTCTATAAAATAACGATGCCTCAGACTGTGGAAAATTAAAGGATGTTGTCTACTATAGGAAAATACATGTTTCATTATAACCACATACCAATCGTTATTGTGTATTTCACTTCTTTTACTGTGCTCTCTTTTTCGAAACAAAAAGCACTGCAGTACTTGGAATTGTAGCGTAAGGAATTGTAGTACTAGTTAATTTTTACGGCAACTGAGTTTACTTTTTCAGATTACGCTAAAAAGCCAAGATAATGTATTTGTTTGGCGATTTTCAGATTACACTAAGGTTGCCAAGTTCAATTACTTCTAAGATGCCAAGATTTTGCCAATGATTGAATTTTTGTATTTCATGGCGATCTTCAGATGTTTATGTCAAGAATGTTATGATAATGAAATTCTTCGCGATTTATCGCATGGGCTATAAAAATAAGCAAAGATCGAATGAAATGAGCTCGACGCATTTTACATGTATCATTTACTTCACAATTAACTTATTCACTTAATTTTTAAAAATTTGATAACATAGCCTTCCATTTGCTTTGAGCAATCTAAAATATATTCGAATGTGGCAAGTTTTAAAAATGTTATTAAAAAAATTTTAACTGTGAGGGAAAAAGCAAATTCTTATGCATCTTATACAACTATTTTTATTCTAAAATATAATTCCACTTTATTCATTCTTTGCAAAAATAATGGATTTGTCAAGGTGTTTCTTCTCTTTAAAAAAAGTCCAAATTTATTCAAACAACTTATTAGTATTGTAATTTAGCTTAAACATTTAGCATGCGGTGAGATAAAATCCTTCATGTCTTCTTAAAATAGCTATCCGGGGGGGGGGGATAAAGAGATACTTCCAATGCATCCTAAAATTATTTCTATTAAGCTGTTCATTTGGCCTGTGAGATTAATGGCAGGTTGCATAGACTACGCTGTTTAGGATTTCTAAAAAGGGAAAGCAAACAGGTGATCAAAAATGTAATCATCCTAGTTACAGGTTATAAATTTTATTATTTTAGCCTTTTTTTTTCAATAATATGCATATTAAAAAACTTTTGCAAAAATACTAAAATAAAAATAAGAAATTTAATCATTAATATATTGATTAATTAAAAATGTATTGAATTATTATAAAATGTTTGATATTGATTCAGTTATATACAGAGAACCCTCATAGTTTAGACCGCTTATGGCCACAAAAATGCCTGTATTCGAAACTGTGTGAAGTTATTGTTGTGACTTATGGCACTTTACAAGCCCGCTGTCAGTTATCTGTCAGATTTAAGCCAAATGGGCGTCTCTTGTTTTTTCAGTAGCGCAAACTGGGGCCAAGAGTACGACTTAGCTACTCACACGTCACAACCCTTTTTATGGGGCAGACTTCATTCATGCATTTCATTCATTCATTCGTCCACAGATCGTAATTTAGACCTGAATGAGATAACGATCACCTCTGAACCAGTACCCTCAGTGGTATTACTCTCGATATGGAGGACTTTATGACCACGACAGATTTACACGTGCACCAGCCACCACACACAGGAAGAGTCTTCGGCCGGCTGGGTTCGACATTATAATATATAAGAAAAGATTTAATGTAAAAGTATTAAACTGCCATGAGGGTTATTAAAAATTAATTAAAACTTCTCATGGTAAAGAATGCCAAAAAATTAGAATATATTCTTTTGCAAGATTCATGGAATTATTGCTTTAGAAAGGAATAAAATGGAATCAGTTTTCATGGCATCTTAGACACAAGACAAATATTACCGACCCTATTAAGTACATACAGTTGTATGATATAATTATCATAAACTTGTCATCACACCTCGTAAATTGTGGCATGACAGACCATTGATATTTTGGGCAAAACTTTTTAAATATAAAAATTATTTATTATTTCATTTATATTTATTATTATTTATATTTATCAAATAATTTATAAAAAGTAAAGAGAAATGTAATTAATTTAAGTAGACTAGATAAAATACATCATAAAATTTAAAAACAGATTGTACAATTTGAATTACAAAATGACAAAATAAGCGCGAAAATAATCTTAATTAATCAGACAAATTTTAAGATCTAATAAATAAAAATAATAATTTTTTATATATTTTATTGCCAAAGAAAATTTAAAATAAAAATTAATAAATAATTACTAAATGCAAAAAAGCTTTCTTAACTTCGTGAGCAAAAATTGTACCATGCTTAGCAGGTCCATTAGTGAGGTTAATTTTATCCTGTAGGTATAAAGAGACTGCATTATATACTTCTAAATATTTTGAGGTACAATATTTCGCAAATTTTAACTAGATATTCTACAGCATAGCCATCAATTCTTTTACAAAATCAGCTTAATTAGCTATATTTTTGAAAGAAATTAAAATAAAGCAAAATACAAAAATTCCTGTATTTCTAATATATGTACAAATTGGCATGAATTTCATAAATAAAAAATTACAATCTCATTCTTTCTTTTTATATCTTTACTGTTTTACTCATTATTATTATTAATTGAACATTATGAGCTTTCAAAATTATATATTATATTTACTACTTCTATAAACAAATCAGAAAAAAATTAAATAAAATGCGCATTACTGAAATGTGCTAGAGCAATGTATATGAAAAATATATGCATTTAGAAAATTTTCAGAATAAAATAATTTCTTTACATTACTTAATGATTCATTATCTACAGTATACATCAAATTATAAAATACAAACCAAAATACCTCCGAACCTTTTTCAAGATAATTAAAATTGTATGAACGGTAGTATAATTGCTTTAATCCAAGATTCATAAAAAAAAAATTTTTTTTTTTAATTCAATCAAATATACGGATTTAATATTTGTTATTTTTATATCCGAAAAATACATATGCAAACCACACATAGATTTATTACTTACATATCAAACGCAATCAAAGAACCAGAAATTTAATTGCATAACTCCATCCTTTACTAAACAACGTTTCAAATTTCAGCCACCAGAATTCCCTATTAAATAAAAAGAACAACTTAGAATAATGAAAATTAAAGGAAATAAATATCAATCAATGGAAGGAATGACCTTAGCAGTTATCGAGGAAGCGCTAGCAAATTCCACCCGATTACTTCAACGCTGGCGAATAAGACGTACATTGATTTCGAGATATTTATCGCAAATTTACCACGTGATTTTCTAAGTCGTCCACCCCTTACTGGAAAGTGCTTATCGTTTGTTTTTATTTTGCTTATGAGTGTTAAGGATAACATAAATTATTGGTCAAGAGTAATTTATTAATAGAAGAACAAATTTCTTTCGTATTTTATGTTATCTCTTTTTTTTTCCGTGATTGAGTAGATCATTTAATAAAACTTTCAATACTACATATCTGAGTTTTATATATATAGTACTCAAGTTTAAATTTATGTTATATTATTAAACATAAATTTTAAAAAAAGTGTATGTTATTTTATTAAAATATTGAAATAAAATTCTTAAAGCATTTTTTTTAAGAATCAAACACTGGAAAATAGATGTTTCTTAACATGTTAACATAACAGTTTTTGTTGTTCTACAACAAGTTTGTACATAGCATTATTTTTATACTTTTGGAATTAAAAGTGCAATAAATCTGCATTCATTAAATCTGATTTTATTTTTAAAATAATATTTAAACACGGAAATAACTTTGAAAATAAAAATTCATTCTAAAAATAATTTCAAATACGATTACACCCAAATTAATTGGTTTTCATAAGGAAAGTAAATTATCCGTACTAAAAATAGTAAATAAAAACTAAATTTAATCATTAAAAATTAAATGTTGAATTATAAGCTCATTTAAAATAATTTAAAAGATTGTCTGTTAATTCTTGCAGAGTACTCAATATATATATTGCTCGTGTGAAAATGTACAAACGAAATCAAGGTATACATATACCAGGATTTTTTGAAGTTCACTTCTTTAAGAAGTTCTTCGGTCTCAATTATAACACAATTTAAATATAATTTATCAAACTTTAATTCGATCTTATAATCGCATGAAAGAAAAATAAATGCATCTATATTTGAGACAGTGGATTGAAATAATTATTTTGTAAATAAATACTAAATGACTATAAATTACATTAGCTATTTAGAAAGAAAATGAAAATATTAATAGAAAATAAACTATAAATATTACGAAAAAATATTTATTAGTCTTTAAAAATACAAAAGCGATTTACTTTTTGCTATCTTTTGGAAAGTATATAAATGATATCTTATTATCCTCTTATTCTTTATTTGTTATCTTCTATTTTCCTGTAGAAAGAAAAAAAGACAATAGAATGATTTTTTTTTATCTAAAAAAATAAATTACCGCAAATGAATTCCAAATTTCATTGTTGTAAAAAATATATCAAATAAAATCATTTGCGTGTTTGTGGTTTTTCAAAAAGTCGTTTGGGACTAATTTTTCAAAGAAATTCTTTCATGCAACGATAGCCACATTTTAATTAAATATAAAACGGAAGTTTTATTTAGAGTTAATAATATTAAATATATTTTATTTTCTCACATACGACGTTTGCACCACCATATTTTTCAACATTCCATTTAATGAGTCAAAATTTTAACCTTTTATTATAAAAATTTAGATGAAATACTTCAAGTTTTGCTTCAAATATTTCAAATTTTGCTCACAAATACTCAGTATTAAAATATGTTTCAATGAAGTTTTTGCGATTATTATGTGAATCTTTCTAATTTTCTATTTAAAAAAAACAGGAAGATTATTTAATTCGGATCAACGATAAATCTTTTTAATTATTTATAAAAACGAAATTGCTATTTGCTTAGAATAACTTTATTCCAACCCGATTTCAGATTTTTTTTCTGCTATTTCACTCAGAAATCATGATGAATGAATTTAATTAAAGTTAAAAAAATAGTTTTTACTTGCTATTAAAATTTATTACTTTTTTCCCCTTATACGAAGTGTGCGAAGAAAAATATTGCAATCACCAAAAGTCATTTTTAATATTGCCTGTTAACACGATAAGTAGAAAAAAAAAGGCCCAAATGAAACGAATCGAATTCTATACATAATTATTTCACCCAAATTGGATCTGTTAATCAAATTTTGTATAAAATGCATGGAAAAAAAATCTATGTCTTTCGATGAGCATGTAAACGAAAAAAAAGGGATTAGATTGATGAATTTTAGAATGTAGTCGTTATTCAAATATATATCTGAATTCAATTTTTGCACCAAACCCATTCGAGTACATTATCTGGATTTTCTTTTGCATGTGTTTATCAAATTTATCTAATAATAGCATAAATTTTACATCATTGCTTGGATAGCCAGAGCAGCATGACCAATTCTGACCCTTGCGCCATAAAAAATTTATTCATTTTTTCTTGTGTAAGTGAAAAAAACAGCAAAAGAGTGCAGCAGAAATAAGTAAAATTTATTACTTTATCTTGACATCAAAAACTGCACTCCTGTAACGAAGTCGATCAATTTTAAGAATTCTAAGATGTATATTAGGTCTTTTTATTGTATTAAGAAACGTAACAAAATGCGCTCTATAGATTATATGAGATAGCCGACAGGAAAATAATCGCCACAAATATTTCCTTCTTTATATACTGTTTAAGAAAAATCAAAAGGAATTCAGAACTTTAAACTGCAATATGTAATTAAGATACATAATGTACAGGTATTGTAATAAAGTTTTGAATATAATCCTCACAAATGCTCCTTTAATTATATGGCATGCATCAAGTCAGTAATACTTGCCATATTTTATAGAGCATGTCTGCATGGATGCAGACGATAAAAGTGGATTGTTGGTAGCATCGGCTGTCAAGTTAATAATGGTTCATTCTGGGGGCACATCTTTATAAAAATCTGCTGCAATGCTTTACGAACATAACTAAAAGAAAAATAACAGAAAGAAAAGAGTTAAAAAAGGTTATCACAACGGTGGATTTCTCGAGTATCCGTCTAAGACAAAGCACTATTATCTTGACAAACACGGGTCTCAAATCTCACCTTGTGCAATTTTTGTGTGTAAACCGATAAACGATCGTGTTTATATACCTCCAGATCTAACTATGATGACTGATTTGAAAACTTGTTTCGAAACTGTTATCAGCAATATCGATGCAACTCTGCTACACACACTTTGATTAGAATAGCATTACAAATTTGATGTTTATCCTGTAACAAAAGCAGCGCATACTAAGCATTTATAATGACTACATTAAAACTTGATTTTAATATCTCTAAAATGTATACCTTTTCGAATAAATACATAAATTACATTTTATGAAGTAACGCTCTGAAATTCTGGCATTCATTACCTTGTATATATAGAAAGTAGTTATAATTAAAATGATTCTATTCAAGTTTATGTATACACAATTCAGATTAATACAATTTGATGAAACTTGTTATATAAATTATTTGGATCATGGGGAAAAGATATCGGCAATACAAAAGTAGTTCAATTATCGACTAGAAGTTTAAAAGGCGACATATAAAAAACAAAAGTACAAATTCGGAATACAAAATAATATTAATCACATCATTTGTTCCATGAGCATTCCACTGGCGTCAAGCACGTTTTCAAAGCTGGTTATAATGTGTTCAGGGGTAAAGTAAAGTTTAAGGTACGGACCCTCGCCAAACCGCGCCCAAATATCGCCAAATTCTACAAAATTCGCCAATTGTCCTCCATCTTAGATTGCTCCAAAATGGCGCTATTTTTACTTAAAAAAAATGATTCTAATGGGGGGGCAGCCCCCCCCCCCAACACAGGATAATTATTACACTGGATAATTAATTATTATTAAATAAAATATCATTAAAAAGCCGAAATGAAGCAGTTTTTACTTAAAAAATGATAAAACAGACAAAACATTAACCCTTTTAACGATTCTAATGGGGGGCCATCCCCCCCAACCCCCCGATTAGCAAATATTAAACATATTTAAAGCACAAAAAGAATACATAAAAATGGTCAAGAAATGAACGAAATAACTAACCTAGTCATTCCTCGTCAGGAGAAGCACTGGCCTTAGATTCCTCGCCGGGCAAATCACAGGTTTGCGGCGTATACAGCTCGCCGATACCTCGAAGAAACACTTTAAATAGTGCCCGATAACTGCACTGATAGGTGCGGCGGAACATGTAAGTCGCAAGATACGAATCAAATTGATCCTTGCACTTATTTGTTCCGTCCTTTTTCATTTTGGATTTGATGCTGCTCCAGGTGCCTTCGATGCTGTTGGTGTGAACACCCGTGATGGGGTCTTTAAAATTTTTAGAATGGTTCACCGTGTGGTGAACATATCCTTCGGCCGTTAATGGGTTGTAAGATTTCCAACAATATGAGAGGACGATGCTCCCTGGCAAAACATTTTTTTGTAATTTCGATCAACGTGTCTTCCGTTCGATCCTCCACAACTTGAAAAAAACACCTTTTACTCCCTCTTTCAATTCCTCCAAACACCCATTTCCCTTCCACTCTTTTACCTCTATTGTACTTCCTTTTGCCAAACTTGCTTTCATCAATTTCCACAATCACACCTACGCCACCAATCTTATTATATTCACCAAACACAAGCATACTCATACACACTTCACGACAAAAACTCTTCCAATCAGCCAAAGTTGCTTTACTCAAGTACGAAAATTCATCAAGTATCCATTTTGTGGGTGTCTCTTTCACCCACATATAGGTTAAGATTAAAACTTCGGGGATAGATAAATGACTTCGAGGAAACCAACTACCCTTTCTCACAGATCTTTTAATGTAGTGCACACTATCACGTCAAACCCAAATCCATCCATCATTCGAATCTATCCTTTCAACCAAATTCATCTTTTTCCCACATTTACAACACACATACTCATTAGCAATCAATTTCTCATTCATACACCATTTGATCACATCCAGTTTCGGAGACTTTCGTAAGTCCAAAAAAAAAAAAAAAGATCATACAAACCAGCATCGTCATCGATTTTTTTTTTTTTTTAAACAGGCAATTTTTTAGCAATAGCACCCATCACGAGAAGCACGTGTGTATTAGTGCAAAGTGTTTCTTGAGGAATTGCACCAACATTGCTTTTTATTTTTGCTTTTCGAATTTGTATACTATCTCCACAGACACGATCTTTCAGGATGGCCCATAATCAGAAATTAAAAACCTTGCATGAAGACAATATTCCTAAATATTCGCGTTCATGTAAGATCGGAATGTCTTAGAAGGTCTCATGAATTTTAGACTCTAGATGGGTGTTTTACTCAAAGAGTGAAGAACCAAATATGAAATCAATGGCAAATCTACATCATACAATAATGTATCAGAGTGCAGGGGATGTTAATGCGTACTAACGTTAAGACTCATATGTGATAGTTCTGATTATTCATTTCTCCATGTAGTCAGCGTAATTTGACCGCGACATCTTTCAAAGCTATACAATTTCAACTGTTTTGAGGAGATAGAAACAAAATAGAGAACTCAATGCGTTGTCTTGATTTTGTAATCTTGGGGGTTCAACTTTTGCATTGCGTGGACCAGGCCTTGATACCACTTTAAAATGGATAGCAGAACCTTTCTTATCATAGACCAGAAAGGAATACACCATTCAACACCACTCTAGCGTCTTGTCCAAGTATTTTTGAGAACCGGATTCTCTTTCACCAAATAAATAGTGACTACTTCCTCACTTAAGATCCATTTCCGTTCTCTTCAAATTTACCAATCATCCTTTTCAATCTATTTTTCTATCTTTTTTGCAAACCTTTCAAGTGCTGATAATCTCGCAATGCATCTAAACCATAAATGCAGTTCTGGCGAAACAATTAGTAAATCCCAATCCTTATTCTCTAAAGTCATAATGAAGAATGATTTTATTGCTCTGATTACTGGTATTTTTAAACGTCCCAAGTTTGCATAGCAGACTTTCTACATTATAATAAATGCGTCTAGTTGCCAGAATATAAACTATAAGGGGCAGTCAATTGAAAACTAAACAGATGGGGGAAAAAGTAAGTAAACTATTATTTCAAAAGTAATAGCCATAACTGTTAATATATTTATCCCACTGTGAGACAAGATGGTCAATGCCATCATGTAAAAATGTTTGCGGTTGCCTGTGGAACCCTAATTGTATCCAGGATTGCAACTCTGAGTTCGAAGCGAATTGACGGCCACGCAAGTCTTCCTTCAGAGCTCCAAAAATGTGGTAATCTTGACATGGGGAGAGATCTGGACCATATGGTGGATGTTTAAGGACTTCCCAGTGAAACTTATGCAGCGTAGTCGCAACATCATGAGCAATATGTGGGAAAGCATTATCGTGCAACAGAATCATGCCCTTGGTCAACATTCCTAGACATTTGGACTTGATGGTGCGCTTCAATTTGTTCAAAGTTTTCACATACCGCTGTACGTTAGTTGTAGTGTCATATTCCAGAAAGTCAATAAGCAGCGGCCCCTTGCAGTCGAAGAAAAAGGTCATCATGACTTTCCAGGAACTGGCATGCACGGTTTTGGACTTTTTCGGTGGGGGTGAATCCATATGCATCCATTGTTGAATGTGACCCTTGCTCACCGGCTCAAAATGATGACACTATGTTTCATATCCTATGACAATTCGAGGAAAGGAAGAAAATTCTTCAATGCGATACCGTTTCAAGCGCTGCAGTGATGTCTACATTCTGTTCAACTTCTGCTCCTCCGTCAGGCTATGGGGAACCCACTGCGCACAGATTTTCCGGTACTTCAGATGCTCTGTCAAGATGGCGTGAGCGCTACCGTGACTAATACCCATCATGAGCCGAATTTCTTCCACCGTCATTTCTAACGGCAGCATCCACCGCAGCAATGACAGAAGGGGTGATAACAAAATGAGCTTGTCCTGGTCGACTATTGTCTTTCAATGACACCTGACCTTCTCGAAATCGTTTGCTCCACTTAAATACACGCGCACGTGACATACCGTTTTTGCCATACACAGCAGATATTTTGGCATTTATTTCACTTCCTGACACTCCTTCTGCATTCAAAAAACGCACTATACCTCTCTGTTTCTCTTTCCTGGCCTCCATAGTTATGTCGGAAGCACACACAACTCGCTCGCTTACCTCACTTCGAGCGCGTCTGACAGACAAATGGCACAGTGCAGACCGCTCGTACTGTTCCTTCCTGATTCTCGATAGATGACACTACTCTAGACACACCTACCTGCGTTACCAACTTCCGCGCCATGGTCGTTATTTAGTCTGTCTCGTTTTCAATCGACTCCCCTTATACTATTCTTTTGCGGTTACAACCTTTCTATATTATATTAAAAGCGACATCTAGTTGTCAAAATGCAAACCATAATTGTAGAGACTATCTGAACTTCATTTCATTCAGTTTCTCCTCTAATAAGATTCAAAGATGCGGGTTCGTAATGTGAAATAATTCACTCGTTGTTAATCTGACTCCAATTTTATTCTCTCTTATCTACAACTCTAGTTACCTGCTATATATATAGTTGCTTGCTTTGTATAGTTGCCAAATACAAAAACATACTGGTTTCGCGAGCAATTAATTCTGACTTTAGAGTTTTGAATGTAAGTTATAGCTCTAGTATGCTTAAAGTTAAAACTAGTTTTTAGCCAAAGGCGCTCGTAACAATAATTCTTTTGCGTATTTCTTTTTCCCGTGTCCCATATGACACGTTAACCAAAATTCAATAAAGTACAACAACCAGAACGGGCTCTACGAAGGTCTAAATAACTACCTCTTTAATTATAATCACCTTGTACGTAAAACGATCTTAAAATTGCTCGGATGGCAATTATTTTTAAGAGGTATTAAACGCATTATGTATTAGTAAATTCTGTAAGTAGCTTGCGTCATTTTAAGCCTTTAATTAGTTTAGACGATAATCCATAATTAATAACTCTACATTTAAGAGTTAAGTAAGTTATTCTTTACTTTACATTCTTATATTTAAAAACTACATTTTCTGAACTTGGATGAGAGTTTTGAAAACGCAAATATCGTATCACTCTGGAATTTTCGAATGGATTTATAGGAACACAATGGAAGGAAACATAAATCAAAATCTTATGTGTTATAATTTGTTATCAGTGCTGATTATCTTACAATTACAAAAAGTATTCTTGTATTTTTAAAACTTAAAAATTAAGTCAAAAAGCAAGCCAGGATATTTGCCAGGGTCGCCGCTTGGGTATTAGGCGCCATTGTTCAAATTGAAATTTGGCGCCCCTTAATTCTTTTCTGTTGCACTATTATAAAGTGCTGCAAATTATATGTGAAATACTCTTTTATAGTATTCAAAATTTGACTTTCGAACTGAAAAGCTTTAAAATTATAATATTAAAACACGTTTGTCTGATTGTCTTTATTATTTCATAAATTTTAAAAGTAAAACAATGATAAAACATTTTTAAATAAAATATAAAATTAGAAAATATATCCAAATATTGATTCTCCTAGCTTTAGCAGCTACAAACGCTCGTATCAATTCCTTTATATTTCATTTATCCAAAAATTTCGCTCTCTATGGATATAATTGACAAGTCCGATAATATCTCCTGCGCCATGGTAGATCGCATGTAGTTTTTTTATAATTTTAAGTTTTAAAAAACTTCCTTTTCCAGTATCCACCGAAACTGGCAGGGTTAAAGAAATATGTAAAGCTATTGCAATATTTGGAAATGTATCGGTAAGATTGTTTTCATAAATATAATTTAACCCTGCCTAGGGCCGTGGGAAGTATGCTTCCCACCACATTTATCAATCTTTGTATGAAATTATGTAGGTTAGCATAAGTTCTGACACATTTTTTTAGTAAGTCAGAAACTTAGATGCTTCAGTTCTTTATCTCAGACAAAATGATGTGTCTTGATTTGTTACTTAATTATTAATTAACAAAATTAATTAATGAATCAAATTAAATTTATCTAATAAGCTAAATGGATCGATTTTCTTATTCTAATTTCAAACCTAAAAATATTTTAACATAATATGACTAGAAAAAAATGGCCCTTTAAAGGGTTAAAACATCAATAGGTGACATATCTTGTTTGGTAAAACATCGCAAAGATTTTATTTCTTCGGACAAATTTAATCCATCAATGTGATTTTCATTAACATTTTTAGTATCCGTTAATTTTTGTTCTAATTCTTTACAATGTTTTAAAATTTCATTGTCACTCCAGTTTATTAAATTAGGTATCTAGTGTACTATCTTGAAGTAATTGTAATGTTCTTTTAATTGACTGAATCTTTCAATAATTGAAATAGCAGTGTCTAATATTATATTGTAAAATCCAACCTTAAATTTTTGTCTTGGATTGTTGATTGGTTCGTCGGTTTGTTCATCTTGAAATAGTTTCTTTTTAAACCTGTTTCGACTTTGTGGAAAATCAGTATCCACCCTCAAATCATCAACAATGATACTTGCAATGGCAATTGCATGTTCATACGTTTCATCTGACATACGATTATTTAGCTCTGATATAAGATTTTGTAAATTGTCAGTCACGAATTGTAAATCACATTTAGAATTTTGCATTATTTTATTTACCACATTTACTAAATTTAAAATATCGTGCCAGATGTTAATGGAAATGAATTTAAAAGAGAAAACCTTCTAAATCAAATTTTTTGCTTTAGTTATTAATTCCATGTCTATTGTTTGATCTTCTTGAGTATTTATTAACTCTCTCAAAATTACCTTCAAATCGTTTTTCAACGGTCTTAAAGCTTGAATTGTACTTTCCCATCTGATGTTGGAGAGTGGCTGTAAAATTATATTTTCAAGATACTGTTGCAAAATAGATCAACGTTTAACGGATGAAGAAAAAAAGTTGTAAAGCTCCTGCACTACTCCGAAGAAATTAACTGTTTCGAAGGAAATTTTAGCTGCATCATTTAGCAAAATTCTCTCTGCAAATTTAGAGAATGGGCAGAGCAAGGGATATAGAGTGCTCTTGAATTATTTGCAATAATTTTTGTTGCAATTCTTTGAGCTTTCTTCTCATATTAGCACCATTATCTTACAGTTAGTCTCTTAAATCTGATAAATTTAGTTCTAACGATTTTAAATGTCCATTTATGAATTCAAAAAGTTTGGTTTGGTTATATTAACGTCCCGTTTGAAACAACACTAGGGCTATTTTGGGGCGGACCTCGTCATTTTGAACCATGGTTAGATGACGAGGACGACACCTGAGCTGGCACCCCCCTCTCCACACCACACCACACCACACCAGCAGGAGGACGTTTGGTCATGACGGATTTAACGTGCAATAGGCCCCCTTATACGACGGTTCTTCGGTGGAATCGGGTCACGAACCTGAAACCCTCCGGTTCCGAAGCCGAGACCTTACCACCAGGCCACCGCGGCCCATGAATTCAAACAGACCCTGTCCAGTAGTGTCGTCGACAGATTGAAATCCTCAAAAATGTTCTTCAATTTGGGCTTTATTGGTTTCCTCGTTCTTATAAACAAATCGAATTACAACAGTCAACTGTTAAATATGACTGACATCAGATGTAGTATCCAGAATTAGTGAGTAATATTTTGACGATTTAATCATATGTAATAAATGCTTTTTAATTCCTTCTGAAATAATGCCTATAATTTCATTCTGAATTTGATCTCCTAAGTAATGAGAAATGTTCTTCTTTTGAGACGTTTGAATTTTGTGGAGATGTTCAGCGATTATTGGATCAAATTTTGCTGGTTTCAACCAACTTCGAAAAATTTCCATTATCACTATGATACAACTCTTTCGAAGAACTTCTAGATGCAAGGTATTACCGGGCTAAATATTGAATTAAATAAATAAGCCGTTCAATAACCGATTGCCAGTAAACCGTATCTGCATCATATCTTTGTTGAACTGCATCCATGGTACATAAATTCCGAAAGCCATTTTGAGTTCACTGCATTTTGAGATGCACTGCTTTCATGTGTTTTCAAAATGTGGGTTAAATGTGCCCAATCATTACATCCATCCTTAATAAGCTGTGAAAGCTTCTCTCTGAATAGTTTACATGGGAAGCAAAAAATTGCTTTTTGGGAATTTGAATATACTAAATAATTTCTAAATACTTTTTCTCCATTCGATAATGTTCTATAATAGAACGATTCTGAAAACTTTCCGCCAGAATTATCTATCGGAAAATGTTTGGTTATCAAGCGGAAAGAGCCATTTTCAATTAAATAATCTCTAATTTTTATAGAATTTGTATCATGCCAGTTAGCTGGATCGTTTAATTCAAAGTCAAAATCTTTGTTTTGAGATATTACGTTATTAGAGGCGAATTTTCTACGTCAACATCAAAATTTTCTATTGGTACATTCGTGGCTTCTTCTTGATCATATTCTGAAAATTTTTCATTATGAAATTCCAAACCAGATGTTGTTGATGGACCTGTTCAATTGCTTGTCCGTCTAATCCTATTGTGTTTATGAAATATTTATTGAGAGATCCCGCCAGTTTCTGATTAGGTTCCTCTCGTTGCAATTTTCTTTTTCTATTTTGTGCTCCAGACTTTTTTTTTTTTTTTTGAGAATATGTTTCTCAAAAAATATTTATTGCACTAAATAAAAAATTTAATTTTCATTCCATATACAAAATGCATTATATGATTTTCTCTCAATATACTATTTGAAAATTGAAAGCCCATTTATGTCATTTGCTACTAAATAAAGATTCAGATTAAGAAAAACTAATTTGACTGAAAATGTAGAGTTTTTTTTTTTTTTTTTTTGCGCGAAAAATTTATTTCTGAGAATTTAGTATGAAATTTTTTCTTTTTTCTACTGATTCAAACTATTTAAGTAAATTAAACCAATATTAATACAAATTACTAAAAAGCATTTGTTATAAGCAATTGAAAACATCTCGGGTACATAATAATTATAAACTTTTAATGAAAAAGAGCTATAATCATTAGTAATTTTTTAGAATTTTTTTTCAATTCAAATTTTGCTCGATTAAGGGTAAGATTTATCTGGGTTTTATAGAGATAAATAAAAAGTTGCTTTTTAAATTATTTTGTTAATTTGAAAGATAAAAGTTTTTCTTAGTGAATTGTTTCTTTTTATGAATCTTTACTGTTATGAAAATAATATTAATAATATATTTAGATTGTTCACTTACCTCTAAATAATAATCCTATTTTTTAGAGCAATTATAAACAAAAAATATTTGAAAACAATTAATCACAGTACTTTGCTTGCGAAGCAATTCACAGAATATACGCACTTTATGAGCAGCGACTACGTATATGATTAAAAATAAAGGTATTCCCTGTTAATTCAAGGGCACACACGCACGGTGGCGCAGCCACCAACATTCCAAAAAAAGCAAACTAAACAACGACGTTGAGCCGCAACAGCTTCACAACACATAAAGAATAAATTTATGCCAATACAAAACATTCCCAATTCCTGTTGTTACATGTTACAAATTATTAGATTTTAAAAGCTATTTTTTGCAAGCATATAATTAACAATTTTTATTTAAATTAAAAAAACTAAGTTCTATAAATTTTGGCGCCCCCCTGATCCAAGCGCCCTTGTGCGGTGAACAATTTTACGACCCTCACGCGGCGGCCCTGATATTTGCTATATTGTTATTAGTCGTTTAGTTTTATAAAATACGAAGTCCTTGCTCGACAAATTATTCAGAATTAGTTTATTTTATGCCGCATATTTACTATAATTGATATTATTATACAGACCTTAAATTCAAATTTAAGAAGAAAGTTTTCTGATGCAACTGTGGTGAAAAAAAAAGAAGCTATTCAATCCTTTAAGTATTTGCAATATCACAGATAATTCTACTTTGATTACTTTTGAATTGATACAAATAATTAATTTAGAGCTTAAATATTCATTTTTTCCTTTCAAATTTTGAAATTTCTACTTCTTTTTTATTTATAGATAATGAAGAATATAATTTTAGCTATGAATAGCATTCTAAAACTTTGATATGTAAATCTTCGCTTCATAAAATGAATCTTCGGTCTTTTCATAAAATGATACAATTAAAATAATAATAGCAATTCATAGAACATCACTAAAACGTAATAAATATTATTTGATACTTTCTCTAGTGTTAAGCGCCGCCCTCTTTATTGCATTTACTCTGTACTTTGCTATCAAGTCCCTTTTACGAAAGGAACAATGGATTCATTTTTTTTTTCAAGAAGCAAGATGGATTCCAAAAATATATAAGTGTAATGCATTTCAGATATATTTTGTTGTTGCTTATGGCACCGTATAAGCTCGCTGACAGATCTGTCAGCGATTTAAGCCAAGTGAGCGTGACTTGTTTTTTCAGTAACGCCAACTAGGCGCCAAAAATAACTACATTTGCACAAGTAGAAATCATTATTAAATCGTCTTTGAACATTACTTTTTGCATTCTAAATTTTATATGCATACATATTTGATTATAAATGTGCAAAAATATCTTTAAGCGACTCTTTTAAACTAAATGTAAAAACTAAAAATTCTATTCTTTTTTATTTTAATATTTTAGACGCCCTTACTTTTTGCTTAACTTTCATCTTTATCACATAAAAAGCATCAGGAAAGAATTTGGGCAATTTCGTTTACCAATCTGTATAAGTACAGAATTTTCATTCGAACTTTGAATGTTTCTTAAAATTGAAAAATATATACCAACATTTAACTTAATGTATAAAGAAATTCTTGTCAAAGTTTTATATAATTTTCTGAAAAAGTAAAATGCATGCAGCAGTTGAAATACATTGAAATTCGAAGAAAACCAAAGGCACACACTTTTTTTTTTTCGTTTTTAAATCAAAAACATTTTTAAAAGTAGAAAAAAGTGAAATCCTTCTATTTGGTTATAAATTTATAAAATATTTTAAAATCTTCTAACTATTTAATAAAGACCATAATTCTTGCCAGTTTTAACCGCTAAAAGAACTTTTATTATTAAATTTTGAGAATTTTATATCAAGAAAAAGAAATAATTGCATTTTACCTGGATCTTTACTTTAAAACATTGTAACAATGAAGTTTTCTTGAAGCACGCTTGAAAATGAAGGTTTTCTTTGAAAAGAGAAGCATTTTTTTAGAAAATACATCCGTGCTTTTTCCGGAAAAAGCTACTATTCGGCTTGCTTAACCTTACAAATAAAGTAAATCCTTCCTAAGTGTTTTTAGGATAAAAAAAGCGTGCCTAAAAGCTTTGTCCGAGCTCTCCTACTCTATTTGTAATTGCTTTTTACATCATAAACATTGTTCGATCTATTGATTCACCGAGTTTATTAGATTGATCTAATGTTATTTACTTCCGTATTTAAAAAAATATATTAAAAGATGCTTTCGTTTCATAAAACGCAAGTCTGGTTGACAGTTATTACGCATTAAAATAATCATAAAATAATATCACGTGTTCTGAGCTCTCCTGTGAGTTGATGTTGTCAAATGTATGAAAAACTAATGCAGAATGAAACATGAAGATAAAATTTTTAGAATAAATATTTTTGTGCAGCAAGTCTGAGTCCTTCGAGTTCTGTTCAATAAAAAACTATCAAAATTTTTAAAAGCGATTAAATTAAGAAAAATTAAATAGTTATTACATGCGTAGCGGGATAAGGGGAAAAAAACATGACGCATATTTCGCGGTTATAACGTCATTTTGCGATCTTATTAAGTAGCAAAATACACATTGTTTCATTTTAACCTATATTAAAAATTAATGTGATGAGCGACAAACAAATTGAAATTTTATTTTTGCCTTAAAAAAATCATTAGCTGTAGACTGTTTGATGCTGCAGAGAACTTAAGATGAGTCTGAGTTTCCTATGCCAAAATTTGAAGCTATTTAAAATATATAAAGAGGAAAGACAAAAGATTTGAAAATTGGATTGAGTGTTCCAATAACTATTCTAATGGAAATAAACATCAACGTAGCTGGTGTGATAGTGACTTAAAGTAATCGAATCGCATGAAAAAAATTTATCAGAATAACTGACTTTATTGAGTGTCACCATACTCATAGAAGAACTTCCCACTGCTCTTTTCTTTTTTTTTTTTTTTTTTTTTTTTTTTGCAGTCTTGGGTTTTAATGCTACTCATCACTATCTTTCAAAAATCAACATCGCATATGTTACCTGTCCTTTTTATAGCCTATATTTAGCGCTATGCCACTCTTCCTTTTAACGAATTCGAAAACCACATCTGAGGTAAGTATTTTCTATCATTAGAGGTAGGATAATTACGATAAAAAAAATTTGATGCTTTTGCTAAAAAAAATGGCTTCCAGTATGTGTATGAAGACTGGAAAAAAGATTATATAAATGCATTGCATGTAATGTAGAGTATTTTGAGTATTAGTAATTTTAGAGTATTTCTTCTGAAATCATCTCTTCGCATCTTAAATTATCTGGTAAAAAGGATCTTTGATGACCAACTGATTTAACGCAAAAATTGATTTTATTAATTTCAGTTAAATATCTTATAAACTTGATGTCCATGACTGTTTTCACAAAGGAAAAGTTCGCTTAAAGTTAAAGATCAAGCTTGCTTGGGCCCTATGATATCATAGCGGCATTAAAACATTATCAGAATAATCTATTCTAACATGTCATTAACTTTTGCGATATTGTAATCTCACTTTCTGATTCCTTTTATAAAATGCACAAATAATAAGCAAAACAATATTTCGTCCTTGGCCTTTCAGGGATGGAAAAAAATTCATACAATTAAATATTTAAGAAAGCAAGTAAAATGGTTTGAATTTCACCGCTACAATGAAATCTGTTGTTAAAAATTTTTTAGAATTTAAAAAAAATTTTTTAAAGAAACAAAAAAATTTTTAATAATTGTCAAAATCCAGGAAAATTTTGTGCAGTAATAAAAATGGTATCATTGGTGATTCAATTATAAAATGGATTCAGCTTTTTTCAAAAAAGACTGCACCAAAATCCTCATTTCTACTTCTCAACATATATATCTTAGGATCAAAGTTGATAATCTGTTATTATTAATATAAACCAGGACAATTATTAACAATAACCAATTTTAAAATTCTATTTTTAATAGTTACCCTTTATTATTTATACTAACCGTGAATATTAATAATATAATAGTTATTATTAATAATAATCGATTAATCACTTTGGCTGTAGCATATACATAAATCTCTGTTCCAGGTTGATAGACTTTCCAAAACTTTTGGTGAAAACATTCTATTCTATAGAATGTGTGCCCTTTTGAAATAAATGCAACTAATAAGCAATTTCATAAAAGAAGTTTTAATATAAGAAAGTAATTAGTGAAGATGAGGGCTGTATTTTTTGCCAAATATCAAAACAATTACCTTCAATAAGATTTAAAGCTGCAAATTTAAACTTTTTACTTTTTTGTATACGAAATAAAGAAAAAGTATAATAATCGTCAAAAAATTCGTACCTGGGATTTTTACAAATCGCCACTCCCTTTAGATCTCCCTGAATTAGAAAACGCATTTCTGGAAAATCCCCTTTGTCTGTCTGTCTGTGACAAAAATAACTCAAAAACACTTTGAGTTAGACAAATGAAATTTGTTATACTGATTTGAAACCAAATATTTCTATTTCTATCAAATCTTGAGCAAATTCCATTCATAGATAGTGTGTCAGTCCGGCTGCTCGAATATAAGTTGACACTATGACTAAAAACGAAGTCAGCTAGACAAATAAAATTCGTGACACAGATTTAATATCTTTAGAATAGACGCATACCAAATTTTGAACGAAATCCAACAAAAGGTTGACAGTCTGTCGGTCTGTACTTTCAGAAAAACATTCACGTGATAACTCAAAAATGCAATGACTTAAATATATCACATTAAATACGCGATTTTGTGACTTTTAGTGTAGTTTTATGTCACATTTTTGTTTCGATAAGTTGTGAAAAATGTGTCTGGTAACCCTAATTCGATTTAATAATTATTTGATCGAATGCCAGAGATTAATCGCCAAAAACCTCGCCAAGAATCAGACGATAGATTCAGTAAAAATGTTAAATTCACACCAAAGGTTAATACTTCGTAACAATTGTACGCTAATGCCATACAAGGCGTAAACTAAGATAACATCTTTATTAGAGAAAACGCGAGAAAGTTTCATGGAGACCACTGTCGCTGGTTTAAATCTAATTATTTAAGAAAAGTACCACTTTTTAAGTTGTTACATCTTATTTAAAAAGATCATAATGATATTTTTTTCATGCCCTTACAAGTGTCCCTACACGATTGCTACAGCTCGGTCAAATTAAAATCACTCATGCAATTTTCAGCTGCTTGTGCAATCATTCGATACGCTTTACATAAAGAAAATAAAGAAGCAGAAATGACCTTTTAAACTCCTCATAAAATTCAATTTAGAAATGTCTCCTGGCAGCTGTTAGTAGGTAAACAGAGAATGAAAGATAAGATATTTTTAAATGTATTATTCTGCATCAAATTTATTGGACACTTCAAGGACGGGTTCCTTTTTTTTAGAAATGACGTAGATTTAGAGTAAATAGTAATAGATTTTTAGTAGTAATAGATATTTAGATTCACGAGGAAGTCGGATTTTGTTTTTCAAAATCATTTAAAAGACTTTATAAGGGATTTATAAACAAAATAGTTCTCAGAAAACTGTTTTGCGAATTTAATCTAAATATTTATCGATTTGTTATAGAAATATAATTTTATTTCAATGTTGATAACGATATGAGGAGAAAAACACTCTCACACGTTTGCTTATTTTTAAATAATTCAAATAAAGACAGTATGACTGAAAATCGGTGAGAAAGAAAAACAAAAGGGAAGAAAGAAATTTCACTAACAATATCAAAAGGAATTAAAGAAAAAAGTATCCCTTCTTCATGATTGTCTAACATACATATACAATATGGCACGTTTTGTGTTTTGCTTCGTAATGCATAAAGACAATCGAATATGAACTTTAATTCTCCTCCATATGATGAAATTGGGTTGCACTTTTATATTATATATATATATATAATAGATGGCGCTGGGAGCCTACATCTGTTTACATAATTTACCGCTAGTTTTTTAAAAACAGGGAATCACAATCGATAGTTTAAAGTTTCCTTGACTGTTGATGGTATGTACTGGCCTTTTCGTTTTTAATTTTTAATTTTAGTGCTATTTTTTGTTTTTATTGTTATTTTTGTTATTGTATTTTTACTTTGTTGTGGTTAATTTCTTCTAATTTGTTGTTTTATATTTCCTTTCTGTTAAAATGGTATATCTCTTGAGCATAATTTCAGGGGATTTTCGGGTCACGAGGAATCATTATTAGACAATGTCTGTATTTCCTCACAGAAAAAAATCCCTTTCTTTGAATCCCTGCCTGAGGGTGACCCTTGAAAAAGTCTTCAGGCCGGATTCTTTTTTTATATTTTTTATAATTTTTGTGTTTAGTTTTTATTTGATTTTTTGTTTTTCCTATTAACTTGATTCTAATACTTTTGTATATATATATATATATATAAAGTCTGGTGTAACGGACACCCTTTAATTTTTTTTTTTTTTTTTTTTTTTTTTTTTTACATTGACTGCTGTGTTTTTAATTATTAGCCACCTTTGAGGACCAGCTGCGAGAATACTGGTTGTGCATAATTTCGATTTAATCACTGATGTGTGAGGTTGATCTTCCACCGCACCTCAGAAAGGAGGATAAGATGGTTTCGGTATGGTGGTTGGTTCTCGCAACCTTGGTGGGTAAAGAAATAGTGGAAATAGTGGTTGGTTCTCGCAACCTTGGTGGGTAAAGAATAACCTTCTATCAATGACGGGACGTACTTCTGGAGAGAAGGGTTGTACCATAGAGGGTGATGATCCTTAGGGCTCAACCTTCAGTCCCGCCAATGCTGTTGCAGCGGTTCGGTCATTCAAATTTAATCAGTATGCCTGTAATTAGGAGGTGCGGAGTAGCCATGCGTGGTTATGTTTATAATTACCACAACAAAGCATTTTTAAGCCTCAAATTATGATGTACACTAAAATCCTTTTACTTTAATAGTCTTATATTTGCTCTACTTCATGTCTACATGCTTCGTCTTACGTGGGTCAAGTCAACGGAGTTGCAGTGTAATTAAAACTGTGATAGTCCGGATTATTTTTCTAATGGTACGTTGTCATGAGAGGCAGTATAATTTCACTTTCTGATTCCTTATATATCTATTTCCTAACTTTTAACAATTAAGAAAGAATCCAATGTATAAACATTTGATAAAATAATTAAAAATGTTTTAAAAGGTCGAACAACAATAAAACTCGTTATTGAAGATTGTACCAAAAAGAGAAATTTAAAAATTGCCATGATACAGGGAAAATTACACAACAAAAAACTGATATCATATAAAAGACTTTTTTTTTTTAAAGTAGTAAAAAAAAGTCTCGCTAATAATATTTTCGGAAGTTACCGAGACAAAACGCCAATGCTGACTTGACTTTTAATTGAAATTCTAATTAAATTTGGGAAATTCTATTTAAAGTGCACATTCCTGTCTTTCAAAATATCTTTGTGTCAAATTTGGCTTCATGTAGTCAAACATTCTCTTTTATTGTTAATAGAAATTGTGTTTCTATACTCTCGGATAAACAAACAAAAAGACATGAACGACGATTTTGACAAAATCAGACCAACGATTTTGATGAAAAGGCAGCATAATGAAGTTATCTAACTCATTCCATTTCTGATTTACCGCATGAAAGAAATACAGAGGAATTAAACATTTGCTTTAACCTGTTAACAAGGGCATGGCGAAATATTTCATTGAGGTAAGAGTTGAATTACCCGGTTAAGAGGTTAAATTAAACTTCGCACTTTTTATTGGAAATCTGAAGTTTTAGTGAAAATATGACATGCCAAATTTCATACATAAAACCTGTAAACTCTATGAGTTATTATATTTAAAAAAAACAGACTATGAAGTGATCTTTTTCGGATTAAAAAAGATCAAAAATTTGGAGATTCCGCAAAAATTTTGAGAACGAAATTTTAATGGTTACAATACTTTCTCTTTGAAATATGAAAAATTAAGATTCAAAAAGTTGCTCCCCTAAAAATTTATTCATTTATTCTTTAATTTTGTAACTTTCTAAATTAAATATCAACTAAATACATAGGCCCATCTAAAAAAACATTTAAAAATTCAAAAATGCCCTAGGAAAACTTATTTATTTTTCATCATTGTTCAACTGTTTAAAAATAAAAATTAAATTCATCAAATAAAGGAGAAACTTTGATATTTAAAATATATTGAGAATGAAATGGAAATAACTCAAACCGCCCAACATACGCATTCAGATTTCTTGTTGCATCTAATATAAACAAATTGTCAAATATAAAATAAATTTTAATTCTAGCAGTCAGTATAACTACTGATGACTTTGGTATTTCACGACCCTAGGCTGTGTACATTACGAGGTCTCTTTTTTAATAAATGATTAATTTAGTTTTCCAGTTTAACATATTTTTATTTTTAAAAATATATTAAAGATTAATTTAATTTGATTTTGCATTTTATCAGCTGGAAATATGCATATTTTTATTTGTTATATTATATGTAATATATACAAATATATAAAAAAGGACTAAAATGATAATTCTTATAAAATTAAAATTATAAAATCTTTGTAAAATTAACCAAAATTATTACGTAATGATTTATATATTTACAACTAAAGACATTTATTATTAACATATTATAAGGAAAAAAATAAACATCAAACAAATATTGCATTAAAAATTACTATATAACAGATAATTAAGTGGAAATATAATATAACCAGTTAAATTAATAATATATTATGAATGATAAATTACACTTTCACTTAATAATGATTTTATAACTCGATATAAACAAAAATTCTGGCCTTATCATTTTAAAATTCATAGATTTTGTATATTTTACAAAACTGTTTCGTTAACAACTAGGCTAATAACATAATTTAATCGACCTGCCTACAACCATTCAGTGATCCAGCGGTCCCAGACAACTGTCTAGTCTGCCTATTTAAAAATCTTCCACTGAGTATAACCGGGTATTTAAAATTACAGCAAATCTATCTCAAAGAATTTTATGGATTAAATTCCTTGAAACATATATTATGAATGATCAATTATACTTTAATTTAATAATAATTTTATAACTCGATGTAAACAAAAATTCTGGCCTTATCATTTTAAAATTCATAGATTTTGTATATTTTACAAAACTGCTTCGTTAACAACTAGGCTAATAACATAATTTAATCGACCTGCCTACAACCATTCAGTGATCCAGCGGTCCCAGACAACTGTCTAGTCTGCCTACTTAAAAATCTTCCACTGAGTATAACCGGGTATTTAAAATTACAGCAAATCTATCCCAAAGAATTTTATGGATTAAATTCCTTGAAAACATGAATGAAAGTGTCCTTGCTAAGCGTCTCGCAAAACTATGTCAATTACATAAATTTTCTGCAGAAAAATTAAACGAACTCCTCATTGCGCAGATAATAAATGTCCATTTAACTGAGTTAAATTAGTTTCATTTGAAGTTATGGGTTCCGAAAGGAAATTCTGGCAGTAAAAATATTGCGAATCTTCTTTGTAAAAAAGAAGAAGGAAATTACAACGGCAAAGAATTCGGAAAATTTGGTGAATTCAATGTACTGATGTTAATAGATGATCAAGACTTGGGACATATTATGGTATGCATACAGAAATGAAAATATTTCATTTTCTATACATTCCATGATGGCAAAAACATTTCTGAGTAGCTGTTAATTGTCAAACTTTCGATTGAAAAAAAACATAGAATTTCGCAATGACTTCCACTGATATAGCAACTGCTTCATTTATGGTGGCCGAATCAGGCACTTGCCACTGAGATTATCTCTAAAATTAAAAGTTGTAGTATGACTTATATGCAATTTTTTTAAAGAATAACCAAGAAATAGTTCTACAAAATGTAGAATTATTGTGGAGGATAAATAAATATACACTGATGTATAAAATGTCTCATGGAACTCTCAATTTCACTCTTTGAGATCCAAGAAAAAAGTTTCAATCCCTAGCAGGACCTGGCTTTTTGCTATTAATTTCAACAATATTTTCTAGTTATACCAAAATTACCTCAAGCTCAGTTCTTGTCTTAGAATGTCGGCTATAACAAAGTTCGCTAAAAGACACAAATTGAAATCAAGGAGTAGAGTTTATCTTCTTGGAATTAAGAAAGCTCATCATTTTACATATAAATTCCAACGAATCACGAAAGGCGTATTTCTAACAAAATCAATTGGTTAAATCAGCTTTCCTGATTATATTTGTATTCAGATTACAATGATTCTATAGCAGCTTTCACAATATCCATGAAGGCATGTTCAGAAAGTACAAAAATTATGAATGGCCATACAAAAGAAAAATTCTTGAAATAAAAAATAGTTCTGCACAGTGAGCTTAACGATTTAATTCAAAATGAGTAACTAGACCCAATCATGTCGTTTATCTGTAGATAAAATTAAGGGGCTGGTGTTGTACAGAATTTTTTATAACGTTTTTAAACTCACTAGTTCTTCCAGGAATGCGACATCTTCTCCAGCTTAAAATCGGTTCTATCGTTATGATTTTATGTAATTTAAATCCAATAAAACTTTGAAACATAAGTAAAATGTAAGAAAGTTTCAGTGTAAAATAACTGATATTTTAAAATCTCCAATATGAACCGGGAAGTATAAAAGTTTATGATGCTTTCATTCTCCCTATTTGATTGATCTCAATCAGTTTGTTCATCAGTTTCAAACGATTAAAATTTCTTCTTAAAAGGGTTTTTAGTCGTCAAGATTATGTATTGAACCCTGTGATTCTAATTTAGAATCCTCATTTTTCCACCAAAGAGTTTAGTTTATTCCAATGCTAGCTCATTAAAATGCCTTTTTATTCCAGTTCCAAGAGAAAAAGTAAGATTATAAACATAGCATTGGATTAATCTAATTCATTGTAACTTTGAATTCTGTTGCGTTGTATTTTAAAAGCTGTATTTATTTAAATGCATGTTAATTTTATTGAATTTTCACTGTTATAAAAGTTATTTTTACATTATTTTATAATTGTATTAATTGTAAAATGTATAGTTGTAGGTGATCCATGCTTAAGGTTGTCTATAATACAATTTCTCAATATACAAAAAAGGATTAATTTTTAAAAAAATTAAAAGTAAGCCAATTTAAAAATTTCATTGAATAATTTTGTTGAATTTTTCACTTTTATAAAAGTTATTTTTCTTTAGCATATTTGTACATACTGTATAATTGTTTAGAATATTGTTCTGTTATTTGAAAGTTTAAAATGCATGTTTGTACTTCGAATACTTAAAACAAAGAAATACAAAGGATATTTATGTTTGCATTTCAAATTTAATTTTGCTTAGAAAATTTTGAATTTTTTCAATTTTGCCTAGCTTGGAATCAGAAATAAATACATGGATCTGAGACTATTTTTAATTATTTTATTGTCAAAAATGATTAAAAAACTACGAGATCAAAGAAAAAGTTTTGAGCAGTTACAAAGTGTTCACTGTTTTACTTTCTCGTACACGAAATACCATCAAATATGGAAAAACACATTTTTGCATTTATCTCTGTTTGTAAGCATAACAACATCAAAATGTTTTGAACTAGACGAATGAAAATTCATTATGAGAAAACCTGTCGATCTGGCTGACTCAGTACAAAGTGTAAAGAGTTATGTAGGTAAAAAATTTGAGACACATGTACCTGCATCAAATTTGGAACCATATTAAAAAAAACAGGATCGACAGTCTGTCGTATATTTGTTTCTCATGCAAAGAAACGCAGTTCAATAAAATTTGATACAGTGTTAGCACCTAAAGTTTAGGAATTTAGCAAATTTTGAATCAAATCTGTCAAATTGTATTTCCTTAAATACTGTAATTAGACAAATAATTACAAGGTTTAATAATTACAAGGTTATGTAATTATTAAACCTTGTAATTATTACAATTACAAGGTTAATAATTAAATTACCTTGTAATATAATTATTAATAATTACAAGGTTTCATTAAATGATGTAGGCAAGTGTAAGCAAATACTTTTCGATAGTGGTTGCTAGTACAAGGTTATGTGACTGTCCCTAGTAAAAAATGCCATTTAGTAATTTTTTTTATATTCATCAATAAGCGCATGAAGTTTATAGCTTTTATCTTCAAAATTTACTATGAACTTTAAATGACTAGCTCAATGACTCAGATCACTTTTTCGTACCTCAGACTGATATTTGAATGAATCTATCGCTGCAGATTTCAGCAATAGTACATATATCACAATAGGTTATCAAAAGAGAAGAATCGGAATGATGCATTTATCAACTTTTATTGAATTTTAAGAAGGTGAAATGATGCATTTATTTAAATGTTTTCAAAACTCGGTATAAATGAATACCTAGGACACATATAATAAGCTGCGCTTTTCAAACAATACTTGTGTACATGTGGTTCACTTCATCACATGTAAGATTAAAATAGTGTGGTGAATAGCATATAAGCCAGTTAACAACTACGCTACACGAGCATATGCTTTTGTATCCTGGTCATGTTACTGGACTGCGAACCACAAGGTCCCAGGTTCTATTCTTACTCATATCAATCCCTTAAATTGGTGATCTCGGACGATGAATCTTCAACCTTCGTACAGCTGTTGTAGCGCCATCTACCCGCAACCAAAGTCGTCAGACTCACTTGACGCAGCAACCCAAACACTCTCGCCATACAGGCGCATTAGAATCAAAAGCTAATTCATCATCACTCAACAGCCATATCGTTCGTCTCACCTCCGACTCACTGGAGGGAGAGTCTGTGGTGAATAGCATATAAGCCAGTTAACAACTACGCTACACAAGCAATTGCTTTTGTATCATGGTTATGTTACTGGACTGCAAACCACAAGGTCCCAGGTTCTATCCTCTCGTATCACAATCCCCCAAAATAGGCTTCTTGAATTCGTCGACAAAGATCTTCGAAATCTACAGGTAATTAAAAAGTGAACACGATTCACACCTAACAGAACGTATCGTTCATAATTCAGCGCACTGCTTTACAAAATAGAACATTTCTGAAAATGTCACGCCACACATTATTTAAAAATTGTCACCAATGAAAAACATATTATATTAAGAATGGATTCCCATGGTTCCAAAAATGGTTTTGACAAATGATTGTTTTGACATCTCAATTAAAGCGGCACATATCTGTCCAAATTGCATTTCTCTGGAAAGAAGTTAGAAATCTGTTTGAAACTGCGCAAAATCCTAGACATCAGTCATGATCTTATAATACATATCAATGAAAAGCTCGAATATTACACGAATGCCAGTAGTTATTTTGAAGCATTCTCTGCACTGTAACTTGGGAATGGTGAATTCTAAACTGACTGTTCATATCTTAACATGAGGATAACCTGAAAAATAAGCCAAAATATCAATTTCTCGATTCTCGGTTTATCAGTTGTATAACACCGCTTCCTCCCTGAAGAAGTAAGGATCCTATAGACTGCAATCGCTAAACTGTTCTGTAAATATATTTCGTAAAAGATTGCGTGTTTACAGATGCTTAGTTTCTTCAACAAAATATTTCTATTAGAAAGCTTAATATCACGCATACGATGAACAAATAATTTTATTTCTTTCACGACTTCTCTGAGATATCTTAAACAAACTCTTTTCAATGCAATATTTATATGTCAATCCCTTTCTTTATGAAGACGAAGTTACAACTGTCGACCAATCAAAATAAACAACAGTAGGCGTGATTATTAAAGTTATTTTTTAAATCGTGATGATTGGATGATGTCCTTCTAGACGAATATTTATATATGCAGCTGTATTGAACAAGTTCGCATTCTAAAATAAATGTTACCATCTAATTTTGTAATAATTTTTTCTAAATCTAAAAATTGCCACACTTTAAATTTTGTAGATATAAGCATGAATAGTTGCATGGCCATAAGTGAATGTAATAGGCTGTTTTACTGATTAAACTTTTATATAGGCAATATAAAAATGTAATATTTTTTAAAAACTTATTATTATCAATTTTATTAACACAGGTGATAAAATATTTAATTTAAGAAGATAATGGCTTCTACCACTTTTGGGGGCCTTCCTATATACAAGGGGTGTTCAAAGGAAAAGGTTCGAAACGACACTGTGGGTAAAAATGAAGACTTTGTTCTAAGTATACATCATAGGCCTCAGCACAACGATCCCATTGATTAACGAGCCGAAGGATTCCTTGTTCTCAGAATTCCTGTGACCGTGACGAGACCCAGTTCTTCACAACCTCCTTGAGTTCGCCATCTAAGATCCACTACTTATTGAATTCCTCGAGTACACAAGAACTATTAACTCCGATGTGTATTATGAGACACTCCGAAGACTACGCAGGTCCATCAAGAACAAAAGGCCGGGGCTACTCGCGGAGGATCTGGCTCTTCTCCATGATAACGCGCGTTCACGCGTCTCCAGAGTCACACACATGGAGACTGGCCAAGTTCAAGTGGAAGCAGCTCGACCATCAGTGCTACAGTCCGGATATGTCTTCCTGTGATTTTCATGAGATGGTACCCTGAAAAAACATCTGACAGAGAAGCGCTTCAACTCGGAAGGCAAACTCAAGGAAGCTGTGAAGTACTGGGTCCCGTCACGGCCACAGGAATTCTGGGAACAAGGAATCCTTCGGTTAATTGATCAATGGGATCGGTGTGCTCAGGGGTATGGTGCATGTTTTGAATAAAGTCTTGATTTATACTCACAGTGTCGTTTAGTACCTTTTCATTTGAACAACCCTTGTATCAATGAAATAAATGAAACCTGCTTATCAGTTTCATCTTTAAATTAATCTATTTTACTTAAAATGTGTACTTAAATTACACAGTTATACATGATTATTTAATCTCTACGTAAGAAAAATATATAAATCAATTAAAATTTCTGGCATTTTGATTTTTTTAATTAGTTTCTAAAAATTTTACTTTGAATTGAAGAATGATCTGAATATTACTCGAGAATGAATTAAAAGAATTTAACACAAGAAATCGTCTAAAGTGAGCAGATTTTTCTCAGCAACAATTCGAAATGATCTAAAATCTCAACACACAATCTTTAATGCTTATTAAAAGTTGAAAACAAACCAAAATACAAATTTTTTAACATTAGATATTATAGCTATAAAAATTTCCCAAAATAGAAGAGTAAAATAAAATATTTCGCTATTATCTTTCCACTTTTTCCCTCCAGAATACCTCATCTATTTGAGTCATATTAAGAAGATACTATTCTAGTTAAAGATATAAAGAAGAATTTTTCAGAGGCTAATTTATTAAACAATTAATTCTTATTTGTCTTTTATTAGTATGAAATATTCCCTAATTATAAAATAAAACAATCAAAACATTTGGAGCATATACAAGACCTACTTCAAATCAAAGCTTTCTTTTAATAAAGAGAATAAATGAGAGAATGAAATGTTTATTTTAAATCAAACTCACTTCAATGATTTTAACATGATAATCCTTATAATTTGACATTTTATCTAGAAATTGTGATACGAGTGATTAAAATCATGCAAAACTTTCTATAAAGCACATTTTTGAAACTATTTGCAATTATTATTTGGTGAATATGGCAACAGTTACTTCACGGTTTGTAGATGTTCACTAAGAAAGAAATTGAATTTTCAAATAAGATTTTAAATTAAAAATTAATCAGAATTTTAGTGTTTCTTCTCCAGTAATTTTGGGATATTTTGTATCATACCAGGACATAAAAACTACTTTTACATTATTTTAAAATTCAAACAAGTATTTTTCAATTATATTAATTTTTTTTCAGTATAATTTTTTTTCAATACAGTGGGACAGTAAAATTACAATTCTCTAATTTTAATACATTCTTAAAATATTTTAAATACATTTTACAACGCTGTTTTTTGTTGTTTAGTAAAGTGTGCTGCAACATAATGAATATAGTCTTTCTGTAATCTTTATCATAAGTATAATTGAAAGCATATTTTAAAAAATAGCATAAGGACAGAAAATTAATACTAAATCCTTATCCTACTACGATGTTTCCGACTAGAAATTCGTATTTCTTCATTTTTCAATAAGAATTACTTGTGTTTTAATACAAGATGAAATATTTAAATCAAATGCGGTTGAATCCAGGATATATATTTTTTTTTAAGTTTAGGGCAAACAATACGAAATTCGGGGCATCCTATTACTTAATCTTATTATATTAATCAATATATTGAATTAATCCGGGATGTCAATTAGAAATAAACAATCAAAATTCAGAACTGTGCTGTCTAATCCAGAACATCCTGGCACCTAATCTTATAACAATATTAATTTATATATTCATACAATGACATAGAACCTACCTGTATGCTGTATCCACGGAAGAGTTCATCTACTTTTGCTACGGTCCTAACAGAAATTATTGTACTGCCATCTGACCTCATTCGAACTTCCTTGTTTTGTAATTCCCAAACAACGAAATCTCCCCTGATTGAAGAGAATAATAAATGTCTCTGAAGCCAAAGAGGCCCTCTCCCAACTGGTAGAGGTCAGAGATCGTGATGCTAATGTAATCATGCGAAATATTCACATGTTTTTTAACTTAAACTTTAACCTATTCACATGTGTATTTATAGTAGACCGTTTCATCATCCTCATTAGTATGAATTTAACATTTTAAATGAAGGTTATGACGCAAGAAAATAATAATAACAGGTTTTTCTCAAGTACAAATTGATTAAATAAATCATTGAATCTATTTAAAACAAAAGACGCAGTTAAATACAGATTATAGTGAAAGGAAGGGGTGTGATTTCAATTAGAATTTTACAGTGGAATTTGGATAATTTGAGGGGGTAGGGTACAAGTTTATCGCTAATTCAAATTTTTCTTTGAACTCTTGAATTTTTTTATTGACAAAATTTTAAAATTAAGACTACAATTCTTATTCATTTTAGTCATTTCGAAATTGAAGCTAAAACATTTCGAAAATTATATATACTTTACTTTTTTAATTTTAAATACCATATTTTTGTGACCATACTGTGTAACTTCAATGATCCTCATTGAATAACCTTTTAAGCCCCACTGGAGATACCTCAGATATGGCGATGAAAAGTTGCCGTATAAATAAGCAGGTTCTCGCTTTTTCAGTAGGTAAGAAAAAGCGTGGATTTGAACTGCCTCCATACCGATTTCGGGTCATGTTCTTTCTTTGGTGGAGGATGTACGTTTTGCGTTCACCTCGTTGGCTGACTATGTTGCCTTTCCGGCCTTATCTTCATTTTTTCTCTGGAGGCTTTGGAAGTTAACTTTATTAACGTATTCTGATTCTGGCTAATGGTAATTTAGTTCTTAACTGATTCTGGTTAACTTTAAAGCTCTTAATTTGTTCAAAGATTGCATAATATATTAAATTTAGAAAAAATATATAAAAAATCTACAATTTTTAAAGAACTTTGAATATAATAAATGTGAATTGAGTATTTAATTTAAACTTCAATACACAATTCTTGCAATCAAAATGCGCTTACTATTTTTTTATTAAAAATTACTTACTTATTGAAATTTTATTTCAAATTTTCAAATTATAATTATTATTTTATTTATAAATTTCTTTCTATTGAATATTAAAAATAAATCCTGATTGCATTTTCATTTTAAAATTGGTGCATTTAAAATTTTAGCATTGCACGATTCAAAAGTTGAACCTTAATTGTAACTCTTAAACGCAGACTTTCTTGCTACGTTATAAGAAATTGCAGTAAAAAAACTACAACATTTTGATCAATTTTTTTATTGATTTAAATTCTTATTAAAAATTTAAAAAATTCACACCGATATGAATTTCACACTTTTACCCTCTAACGTATATTTTTGCCAAATTTAGCATTTCTAGGTCTAAAGGCCTGGCCTGTAATGCACTATCACACACAAAGAGTGAGAGAGAGGTAAATACCCATTCATCTATTATTATTAGTAGACATAGAGATTTTTTAAACAAGCATTCTAGGTCTAACGGCCTAGCCTGTAATGCAACATAATTATAGGCCAGGCCTGATAGTGTAATGCACTATCATTCAGTCTTATTCAACTCATAACAATTTTTATTATTAAAAAAAGAACATGGAAGCTGTGATGCTAATATTTTTACAAAATAAATAAAAGAATTTATTCATTTTATAGCACAAATATCCAGCATTTTCGTCATCAAATGCGAAAAACTTAAAAAGAATATTCATACTTACTTCATATAAAATGTCTGATTATCCTGTATGCTTGACGGGACAGTATGAAAATGAAAGTATTTTGCACCTTCATTCAAACTTACACTTTCGAAACTGCAAAACAGAACAAAAAATAGATGAAAACAGATGTTTTAATTTGAATTCGATGAATTAGTTCATGTGACGTTAAAGTCACATGGTAAACATTATCACGCATGTCACTGGAATTAACATTCTCTGACGCTAACTGTCGCATCCACGTAATGGTCACATCCTTTTTCATACTGCCGCAGCAGAATGAAATGGGCAAATAACATTTGAATCATGCATTGTTCCATTTCGAACAGCAGATATTTAATTCACTCCGGCTCATTAATAAATTACAGTGATTATCACCTCGAGTTGTTTCATCTTTCTGGGAAAAATAATTTCTCCATGAGTAGCTAGAAATGATGTGTCTGGCAATAATTTAAATCATTTAACTTCAGAAGAATGCGAGCTGGTGTTATAATTTCTGCATCGTAATTGTTGCTTAGTGATTATTTTGTATATCTATCGATAAAATATGATTTTGGATTAAAATCAAGTTCTAAAATTAATAAAAATAGCATTTTTTTCACTAACACTTTTCCCAAATTTTTGCTTTCGAATTTTAATGTTTTTCTTCCATCACTTGCCTAGCTTTTTTCCCAAACAAAAGAAACTATTTTTTGTCAAATAAATATTAGCAAATAATGTATAAAAAAATTTAAGTCAATTCCTACTTATTTTCTTATTTTATTTATATATATCTTATATTATTTATGATCGGATGTCGCGTCAGTAATCTCAGAACTTGGTTACAAATTTGGCGACATGGCAACGGATTTGATGACTTTGGCGACCAAATAGAAATTATTGGACAAATTTAATTTATTGATTAATATTTGAAAAGAAAAAAAAATGTTTCAAAATCAAGTGTCATCCACTACAAGTTTAAAAAAATGTATTTGAACTTGATTGGATGAATAAAAGTTATTTTATTAGCGATTGAAAATTTGAACAAGATATATATGTAATGATATTTTAATATATAATTTAATCCAAATTAATTTTCTAAATTTTTTGCCTAATTTGACCCATGTCAGGGTCATTCTAAAGTGTTCTCTTGTTTCCTGATACCATTCCACGTATGAAGCTGTGTAAAAATTACTGCGCTACGTATCAAGTGAAAATGATCCGTCCGTTGCCCTTTTCCAAGGTCAACACATGTTTTCAATCGCCACGTGGCCGGAAATCCCATGTTATATAAGACTAGAGATCATTTATTTCGTCCCTTTTTCTTACTTCTGCTTTTGTTTCGCACTGTTGTGGACGTGTCTTGGGCGCACCTGCTTGTAAATAAATTGCTTTCCAGGAATGGATATTAAAATTAATTTAAAAATGTAAATTTTCTCTTCAGTGTCTTCGAACTTGCATTCTCCTTCAACCAAAATAAGCTTACATATATATAGAGTGAGAGTGAACTAATAGTAGGAACTGAAAATAGCTACAATTCTAACTTATTGATAGAAATTGATAGAAATATACAGGGTGGTCAAAAAAAAACTTCCCCTATATAAGAAAGCCTAGCGGCCTATCCGCTCAACCAATCGAACCAAAATTTCAGGCATGGTTGTTTGAAGGTATGCGCTGGAGATTGTGATGTTTCTAAACAACGCAGAGCTCACGGTTACGGCTACAGTGAGAAAATTTCGAAATTTTCGAATGGCAACACCCACTTTTTTCTTTCCCAAATTGATCAGCGTATTGAAAAACCACAAATGGCGTTGGAACGATTAGCGTGTGACAAAAATTGCCGGCATAACGCATTTGCAAAGAAGAGCATTATAAAGGACTAATGACAACGCAGAGAGGAAAGAGAAAAAAAGTTTTTATTGGAATGGAAATTTATAATTACTGGTTTTCAACGTTTTCACCTTCGCAGGCAACAACGCATTGCTTTCTGGAGATTGTGGACAAGAATGCCGAACGTAACATGAAAAGAGGAATCTGCATAACTTCACATGTTATGGTATCTTTCAATTCTGATACATCTCGTGGACCAGGCTTGTACACTTTAGATTTCAGATAACCCCAGAACCAGAAGTTCATAGGAGTGAGATCGGGGTGTCGCGGTGACCACAAAACTGCAAAGTTACAAGAGATGACTCTATCACCAAAGTGTTGTTGCAGCATTGCTGATTGAAAGATGCCATAGCACGTGAAGTTATGCAGATTCCTCTTTTCATGTTACGTTCGGCATTGTTGCCCACAATCTCCCGAATGCAATGCGTTCTCGCCTGCGAAGGTGAACACGTTGAAAACCAGTAATTATAACTTTCCATTCCAATAAAAGCTTTTTTCCCCTTTCTCTCTGTGTTGTCATTAGTCCTTTATAATGCTCTTCTTTGCAAATGCTTTACGCCGGCAATTTTTGTCACACGCTAATCGTTCCAACGCCATTTGTGGTTTTTCAATACGCTGATCAATTTGGGCAAGAAAAAAGTGGGTGTTGCCATTCAAAAATTTCGAAATTCTCTCACTGTAACCGTAACCGTGAGTTCTGCGTTGTTTAGAATCATCACAATCTCCATCGCATACCTTCAAACAACCATGTCTGAAATTTTGGTTCGATTGGTTGAACGGATAGGCCGCTAGGCTTTCATATATAGGGGAAGTTTTTTTTTTGACCACCCTCTACATTTCTATTGATAGAGATATGCATTTCTATTGATAGAGATATAAATTTCTAACGTATAGTGTATTGAATACAAGCTCTTTTTTCTGTTGTTTTTTTCCCTCTCTTTTTTTATTGCTTCCCATTATAATTTCTATACAAATAATCATATTTACTGTTTTCACAGGACAAAGTTGTAAAGCGCTTGTAAATAAATATAATAACTAAAAATATATAAAACACTGCCATTAAATGTAAATAGCAATGAGAAAGTTAAAGTGATACTTTTCGAGTAGTTCAACTACCAAATTAAGAAAACTAAAGATGTCATAAGTACAATTCGTGTAAACGGCTTCGTTCAAAAGAAATTTTGAAACAAAAAAAGAAAACTCCACATATTAAATCTCTTAATCAAAAAAAAAACTGAAACGTAGCAAGCATATATATTTCTGCATATTTATTCTAAAACTGATTACTGTAAAGCATTTTTGAGTTATCGTACTCATATATAGACTGACATACTTCCAAAAGTATATTTTTAGGATTCATTGAGATCAGAAACGTAGCAATTCATCAAAATTTGACGTTTGTTTTTCACGATTGTGTTACTTTCTGTTCGTATACGAGAAAATAAAAATTCAAGAGAAGAAAGAACATTCTTTTTCCCATTATTTAAAATATTCAAATTCTGCTGCAATGGGTGGGAAAGAAAAATAATTTCAATCTCTAATAAATATTGCGATTTCTGAGTAATAATAATGTGTATACAGATTTATTAAAGATTAAGCAACTGAATTTTTGCTAAACGTTTTGCTACATAATGTTATGTTTCCTGGGACACAAAAGTCAGTTTGGCACCTTTGTATTAGAATAACAGAAGCTCGGCAATTCAGAAGTGAATCGCGTTGAAATACTGATAACTTACTTCATCCTATAATGAAGAAAAATTATCTTGACGAACATTGGTTAAAATATTCAATAGATCTACAAATTTGGTGTCAGGAACACATACTAAATTTTACTTGTCTAACTCCTTTAGTTTTTGAATTACCATATTCAGAAACTCAAGGTTAAACAGATAGATAAAAGAGCCAGTAAATGTTAACATAAAGTAATTTCGAAAATTATTTCACTGTATTTTGATTATTAATATCTAAACACAAATTTAACTTCTGGAATTAATCTGAAACCAAAATCCATAACATAAATGTTCATATCGATTAATAACACAAGCTCGCCTTGATACTTTGATATATTTTATCCCATTTCTCTAAAAAATTTTATCTATTAGTTTCTGTCGCTATAAAAACCTTTAAATCAGAGATGATTTTATGTCGAATAGATCATATTTTTAAACCGTTCTTTCCATACACTGTATTAGATCTTTTCTAAATTAAATTTGGTTACTCAACATTTTAAAGCAACATGACTTTTATTTAAAAGCGAATCTTGTATTTCTGAAAATTTTTGAGAGGAATCATGGTCAAATGACGAGGATTACTTGAATCCCTCTTTCCAACATAGGACGCCAGACTAAGGATATTTGGCTCCTACTGACTTAATGTGCACAAATCCCGTTTACATGGCAATCCTTAAGTAGGGTCGAAAATCCAAATCTGAGATTTATTTTTCTTTGAAGCCTCTATTTTATTACTATGCCAAATCGTTTTTTTTTTTTTCTTAAATTTACAAACAATTGTCCTCTGTGCAATTACATACAATTTAAGATTATTACATTTATGACTTCCCATTAAAGCCGTGAAGTTGTAATTCACAATTGTATGACTAATTTAATTAAGTTTATGTAATTTAATAATTAATTTTAGAAAATAATTACATTTTTTTTAAAATAACAAATTTTATACCAGGCAATGATTTTTAATTGCATTTAATTAAAAACTTAAAATAAAAACAAACTTTTTAATTACTCTTCCAACTTTCCTAACCTTGTTTGCTAATATCTGAACAGCTACAATTCAACAATAAAAGAAAATTATGAAATGTAATGCTAAATAAGTTTCAGTTTTATTTACAAGAAAAATTTTACAGTATCACGTTTTAAACTTGCATTTTATGTGTCATTAATTTATTTTATTTTATTTTTTCTATTATTTTGAAGGTATGAACTTGTGAAAGAATTTTCCACAATGGAAAACTGTTCTAAGATAAATCTACGAAATATTGAAAAACTGGTTACTCACCCATTTATATAAAGTACGCAGGATAATGACTTATGCTTGATTTCAGACAGTTTCACACCGGCACTATAGAAGATAAAAATCCAACGTTCAATATTACCATTAACAACAGCATAGAGTGAATATATTAAAATATCTTAGAATTCAACATAGATATCGGATCGACAACAGGCGAATAACTCAGAATAAAATCAAGAATCAATCTATATTGAGAGAAACCGGAAAAGGTCCAGACGATCCACTTTAAAAGATTAGTGTGGGAGGTTGCGATTGAAATTTCCGATTTATGGCTTCTTTTTCGTTTTCTCACTCCGGAAAGTACATATTACCCTATTTTTACAAAGAAGTATTGAAATATTGGTTAAAATGGCAAAAAAATGGGTAAAAAGCTCAAAAAACCATCGGATGTGACATCCCCTAAAATAACTCTTATATTCTAATAAATATATTCTCATATTATTAACTGCATGTCATTAGTGAACAATAATTACGAAAGAGACTATATTTACCGATTAATGGCATAGGGTTAATACATAAGTACCAGAGCACCGAATATGCAATTTGGGTGTCCTTTTTCTAACCGATTGCAACGAAATTTTGGCACAATACAACAGTTGCAAAATTTCCAAATACCACATGCCAAATTTTATACATTTAAGTCATTGCGTTTTTTAATTATCCTGCTGACATGCATGTGAACATATTGACCAACATACTCCCCCCTCCTCAACATGAAACTTTGAACTTTGAGCTAGACCTTGAACGATATGAGTACTCAGATTTTTATTTTCAGTCATGATAGTTGTATGCTTCGTAGTTATTAAAGAAAACCAGTACTTGTGCATTAACAGCATGAAGTTGGTTAAAAATAATAATAAAAGATCCATGTTTGGCATATATTTAGAATTTTTACTGAATATAGCTTGTGAACATTGGCGATTTCTTTTGGCCATTAATCACTGATTAATATAACAGACTCTACTTTCGTATACATCTGGTATACGGTTTAATCAACAGGATTGAACACGAGGATTTGAGGATTTCAACACGTTATAGATATAGCAAATAGAGAATAACAACACAAAAGCTTTAAAGAGAAAAAAATTTTAAAAAATTTTAAAAATTAAGAGAGAGAACCTGAGTATAATTAAAACCATTAAGAAAATTCGTCCTCGAATTTTTGATGGAATTTCCATGGTTTTATACCTATTTTAATTTGTAAATCTTATTTTTATAATTAAAATTGTGTAAAGGTAAATTGCGTAATAACTATAGTGGTAGAGGCAAAGAGGAATAGGGCAGTATTCTGTCTAATAGAATTAGCTATTAATGAAATTTTATACATACAGTACATTTAAACAAAAATTGTATATCTGTACATCATTTTAGGGTAAATCTATCAAAGTTTTGACTATGTGGCTGTCTTTTTGCATATACTTGACTGTTACACATCAAAAATGAAACAAGCTAGACTGATAAAATTCAGTTTGTGGATGACACATTTTGGATCCGTTCCGCTAAAGATTACGTCTTTATTGCCTAAGATGATGCATTTGAGTACGTTTACTTAGAAATACTGGTAGAAAGATAAATATATTTGTAATAACATTAAAACAGTAGATATCTATCCAATTTAATAACAGTCAGTCAATGAGGAGAAACATCGTTTTAAACTGTGAATTCCTGTTATTAGATACCATCATAAGCAAAATTAAGATTATTGAAAATCTCTTAGATATCTCTCAGGTACTCATTGCAGTTAAATAAATTGTATTGCTTGCAATTTTCCTTTTCTAAAGAATCCTGCTTAACAACTATATCAGGATTGGCAATTTTACAATATGCACGGAATTAAAAATACTGCTGATGTTTAGAGATATAAAACTTACATTATCTTTATTCATTATCTTTTTATTATCTGCATTATCTTTATTCATTCTTTTTATTATCTGCATTATCTTTATTCATTCTTTTTATTATCTGCATTATCTTTATTCATTCTTTTTACTATCTACATTATCTTTATTCATTCTTTTTACTATCTACATTATCTTTATTCATTCTTTTTACTATCTACATTATCTTTATTCATTCTTTTTACTATCTACATTATCTTTATCCATTATCATTTTATTATCTACATTATCTTTATTCACTTATACATGAGAGCATCCATATCATCTGGAATAAGGATAATGTATGTAAAGTCTGCCAAATAATTATTCGAATTCTAATACCTACATAAAAAGTTACAGTATATAAATTTTATTGTATTCATATTCTTTAAATGTTACTTTAGGAGTAAATTTTACTTCTTTTAAATTTTCAAGCAACTGTATAAAATTTGAAATCATGATGAACAACAAGCCGAAATTCATATTCCAATATGTTTTCTGGCATGATTACAAATGTTCACAAATAATTGAAATGATAATGTACCAAAGCACAAAATAGCAATATAATTTATAATTATAAAATCTATATAATACAAGAAATGGTAATGGTTTGTAAACCAGTAGTAATAAGAACAGATTTAATTAAAAACTTTTCATCGTTCCTAAAGGAGAAACGTTTAGTTGATCTAAATCATCAATCATAAAATGCTTTTCTAAACTGCTGATATAATCAAACGGTTCAGATTTCTTGTATTTTATATTCTTGTATTTATAATATTATATATATATATATATATATATATATATATATATATATATATATATATATATATACAGGGTGTCTCAAAAACCCTGACCGTGGCTTTTATTCCTTAAATATTGATCACAGATATATACTGTAAATTACAAAGTTGCGTACAAATAGGTGCAAAATATTATAAAAGTGATTAAAATTTTCAGGGGATTAAACTTTAAAAAATACAAAAATTAAATTTTTATACGGAGCCCGTACAAAAAATTCCAATGAGTAAAATGTGGCCCATCCTTTAATAAGGTCATGTACAAAATTTCAGAATTTTGTCATGAAAACTCTCAAAGATATGTTAAAACAAAGTTGGTGAAGGGTCAAACACAAATTAAAATGGAAATGTTTACAGCTTCAGTGCAGATGAAGCAACGCAGGAATGCTTCATAAGGAAATAAAATATGCGTTCTATTTTTTGTTTTAAATACAAATTTTAAAATCTATGCTTCTTGAAAAATACTTTACAATTTTATATCAAGAATTATAGAATATAACTTAAAAATAGCACAGTCAATGAACTTGTAAAAAAAACTTATGTAATCTTTAAGTAATCTTTTCTTATGTAATCTTTCCTTTAAGTTATTATTTCTACAAATTTTTAATACTTTTGAACCAATAAATAGCAAAATTATTATTTATTTATTCAATCATTACTTTCTTTGTTAATTTGAGAACAACCTGGCCTGTTTAAAGTATATTTTTCCGTAACCGTGAAACGATTGGGAATATCCGCATATGATATTTTTATAAAATTGTCTGTAAAAGCTAATTTCCATAAACTGGCAATTTTAAAAAATTCTTCCCACGTTCCAATGTGTCCATCTTACATCTGTGAAAACACTGGACTATCCATAATGGAAATTTGAAAAACTGAGATTCATTACAGCTTTTTATGTTTAACTAATGACCTCAATAATTTCCACCAATGATATCGCTTTTTAAATATGACATCATTGGTGGGAAGTATTTTTAATGACATCATAAGTTAGGGCATTTACTATGCTTAGGTGTTTTATCTGTTGTTGAGCTGTGGAACCAATGAAGCAAATATTGCTGATTTCATTTTTTGGATATCAGGGACATTCTACTTTATAACTTTTCTATAATAGTTTGTTAACTTTAATACTGTGCTCTCTTTTAAACTTCCTCTTTACGACCACCAAGTGTAATAATCTCTTTACTTCGACATTCTTTGACTTTATTACGAAGCCCCGTACCAAGTCTCTTTGCCACATGGTTCACACATTCTTCCTTAAGTAAGGTCTACATCTTAACCATACACATTTAATTCCAATATATGTTGGTATGTCTTGGCATCACCATCTGACAAGACACTCACATATCGCAAACCATAATTTTTTACAGACCTTTTACACAAAATTTCAGCAGCTTTGGTCTCCGTAGAATTTGAAGACCCCATATAGTTTTTACTGCATTCAGATTTATGCGTTTTGTACCATATGGAGAATTCATGGCCTTTTTTTGTCCAAGACCCTTTTTAGAAGTTGTGCATTTTGGACATTATTTCGAAATTATTTCATAATCAATAATAAGTCAAGTAAAAATATCAACAATGATTCCAATTCCAGTGATGAATGTCCCCTCTTTTGCCATGTCCCATCATATGGGACTGTCACTCACATCATTTACATTTTCATCAGGAGTTTCAAGATGATAACTCCTGATGCCTTTTGCGAACAGTCTTACTAGAGACTTCCAAAATGTCATCTTTGTAGGTCTGTTTTTCATCGTACAGCTGGTGAAAACATTTTGAAAATGTCTTTTTGCCCATTGCGTAGCATACCAATAGCTGCGGAGAAAATTTCCAAAGCCAATTGATTTTTCCCAATTTTCTGAAAAGCTTCAAAAAGCTTTTTATTTGCCTCGAAGCATTTACTGTCTTTTTCTCGAGGACTAGAAAAAATAGAGCTAAATATTTTATTGCATTTTAGCTCTATTTTTGTTGAAAAGTCATATTCACCATTTGATTGAATATCGAATGTCACATTCACTGCATTTTATATTTGATAAAAGAGAAGACCACATGTCATTTCTCATCATAATATAGGAATTTTTCTCTGTAATAATATTAGTTGATGAAGATGTTGATGTAAATAATCATAATTTTTCAGCACTAACACTTACAGATTTCTTATTTTTATCAGTATATTCTTACAAAAAATTTTTCTGCAAATACCGTCAATCAATCGTAATACCGCAGCGCATTTAATCGCTAGTTCAGCAATTTGCTTGCTGTCTCATCCTCTAATTTTTTTTACTTGTCGGCGACTCCGACTCCTCAACACACACGACTTCCTCACAGCTTAAGAGTACCTGTCTTATATAGTTCCGGGAGGCGGGGCTAGAATCTTCCAGACCAATCAGGGCGTATCTCGGCTCTTAGTGGATGGATCGTGAAAGTTCTCTAATTTTCCAGTATTATCCATTTAGTCGCCGAACTCGCCAAATTGGTCGCCAAGCTCAGCACGCACAGGACAAATCTTACAAAGGTTTTAAAGGTTTTTCCCAGGATGACACTATTCGTGACGGGTAGCAAAATTACAGATTTGTAACAATATACTTCTTCAATAGTAACAGAATTTTGCACAGGCACTATATTTTCAGAATTCTCTGCTACATTTTGATTCCATCGCTTTCTAATATTAGCATAACACATACTCTTTCTCTTAGATGGTCTGCCTTTGAGTTTTCGATAACACCTGTTGATAGCATCCATTTTTGAAAGATGTAAACAAAAATGAAACAATTATTAATATCTTTTGCAAATCCGTAGGTCAAAGAACAACCTCGATTAGTTAAATAATATGGGAAAGCAAGTAGTAGCTAACAAATAAAGTTGAAAAAATTTCGAAATTCAAAATAGTTGAATTCTAAAAATAACGTTCTGTAAAACACAAGATAGAAGTAAACAAAACAGTAGAATGTGCAGTTAACAGTTACAGCTAAGGCGAGTAGTGAAGAAAGTGTAAAATTATTAATTCTAAAATAAAATAAAATGTAAAAGAAATCATGGCATCTCTCTGTTTACATTTTGAGTCCCTTTAAATTTTACATTTTGAGACCCTTTAAATTTTTTTTATATGCTTATAACTTTTTAATAATTTGACTTAGACATTAGCGCATTTTTTGTATTAAATTCAGTAATATGAATATATATATATATATATATCCATATGAGTTAAGATTTGAATATATGTATTCAAATCTTAATATATGGAAAAAAATGTCCATATCTTAGTAAATTTTCGGCAATTTCAAAGTCCACTGTCCCCTTAAAAAATTATAGCTATATTTTATTGAATACGTAAGATACAACATGATTTCTATGGTTTGAGCTTCCGAGATTTCAAGAATGAGTTGGGAAAGAGAGGGAAAAATTTCGCTGTAAAAAAGAAAGATCTTTTCGGATTTGATTTTCGGTAGTCAAAGGAGAGATTAACAAAAATATTAAAATTTTTGAAATTGTTTCTTCTATTTATTTATTTTTAACAGAATATATATATATATTTTTCTTTTTACCAGAAAGTTAAATTTCTGAAATCAGCTTTGTTTTTCGGTCATAATTATTTCTTAAAAGTGTCATAAATAAAATAAAAAATAGTTTGAGCTTGATTCAGACAAGAACTGTCTAAATTAGCGGAAGAATGAAACGCAGTTTTTGTATTTTTACTACGTGGATAATTGGTAAAGAAAATATTAATGTAACGTTTTAAAAAATAGATTTGTTTATAAATTATAAATATAAAATAATTAATTATAAATTATAAAAAACAAAAGAAACTATTAATTTCATAGAACATTTCAAATTACCTTATTTTTCCAAAATAGATTAATAGTTGCCACTGTTACCCATCTAAGTTTCACATAGAATGAATGAGCTCATTATTTCAACTAAACTTACAAACATTTCCTCTCTTATGAAAAGTGTTTTTTCGGAGGGAAGGAAGAATAAAACCGGTTTTTTCTTCATCCCAAGGAAATGATCAGGAAGAATGTTTTTATTTTATTTCTAAAATAAAATTTAAATTAATCCAAATATCTGACCGAGAGGAAATCTTGATGAAAAGAGGAATGAATGTTTCAAATATTTATTTGCTAGTAAATGCAGAATACCAAGTGAAAATATTATCATCTGTGGGGAAGCTTTATAAGCCAAATAACAGCTCTTGGACAGGAGTGATCACTTTTTTCTAGTGGTCATGTCACGTGGCTACGAACCATAAGGTTACAAGTTCGGTCCTCGCTATAACCAAATAGCTACACATCAAAAGATTTGATCTCAAGTTTATGACCAGTCTTGACATTGTAGACAGCCTGAGTTCAAATATACATTGGTGGAATTATGTCTATTTTTCTAATTATGATATGTCATAAACTCAAAAAAGGGCATAGATGGAATATGGTATGCCGTTTTCAGCTCCAAATTGTAGATTTCTACCAAAATTTCAAGGAATTATTGCTACAAGATATTAAAATATTTGATATCGAGTTTCCTTGAAACTTCTTCGAGTGTCACCTTGAAACTTTCTTGCATAATCTTCAATAAATGTCCCCTCGCATAAAATTGTAAATTTTGGGTTAAGATCGCTAATCCTTGCCATTGAGGAAAAGAGTTATGAAATAGAGATATTTGGCCTGAATTTAACATTTTTACAGAATCTGTCGCTCGAATATGTAATATCGAAGCCTTTTTCTTGACTGACTGAAACCAAAATTTGACACAGAACTCCAACTGTAATAAGATCACATACAGAATTTCATTGATTTAAGCTGTTGTATTTGTGGGTTATTGCATTTGCATGTATACGAGGGCGGGATAGCCTGTTTGGTAGGGCACTGTATTCGCGTACCTTTGGTTGAGAGTTAGAACCCTGTCGGCCGAAGACTCTCCGTGTGTGTGGTGGCTGGCGCACGTATAAATCTGCCGTGGTCACAAAGTCCTCCATGTCGAGAGTAATACTACTAGGGGTACTGGATCAGGAATGGTCGTTCTCTGATTCAGGTAAATTACGATCTATGGTTGAGTGAATGAAATGCATGAATGAAGTCCGCCCTTTAAAAAGCGCTATGAAGTGTGTGTAGCTAAGTCGTGCTCTTGGCCCTAGATGGCGCTACTGAAAAAAACAAGAGACGTATCCTTGGCTTAATCCACAAATGACTTCTTAAAGTCAGTGGGCTTGTCTAGGACAAGTGCCATTAGAAACAATAACAACATGTATACGAAAGTACAAATCGAAGTTTAACTCTTCTACTGATTTGGTCCAAAATTATATAAGAATGTACATTTTAGACGCTAAACATGTCTACCAAGTTTTATGTATCTAGTTCTTTTTGCTTTGTAGTCATAGAGTTCACTAGTAATTTGTTCAAGTTTGAGATTGGAACTTGCAACGTTAGGCTTCATAGCCGAGTAACAAGACCACTAGACAAAAGGGTACACTCTTTTCCGGAGGTTGTTATCTGGCTTATGAAGTTACCACCACAATACTCCCCCACCAGTGAGTCGGTGGAGTTTTATCGCTCCAGTTATGGCGAGTGACGAACGTGATCATCGCTCCAAGCGTTATGGCGGGCTACGGATGTTATTATCGCGCAAAGTGTTATGGCGAGCGTGTGTGAGTGGTTTCTGCTGGTAGATGGAGCCACGACAGCTGCATGAAGGATGCGTTTGTTCAGAACCAGGGTCACCAATGTGTAAGTTTGGGGTACAAACTCGCAACGTTAGGGTTCATAGCCGAGTAACAAGAACACTAGACAAAAGGGTACACTCTTTTCCGGAGGTTGTTATCTGGCTTATGAAGTTACCACCACAAGTTCAACAACCAGCCAGACAGACAGACTTCTTCTGAATGGATTTCTTTCAAAATTTGATGAAAATCTGCAAATTTTTTCGTGTCTATATATTTAATTTCCTCTGTCTAAATCGAAGCTTTTTTTTTAATGATCATGTTCACAATCTGTTAGATGGACGGACGGATAAACAGACATAATGACAAAAATGTGTTTTTCGAACATAGGGAGGCTTGAAACAGAGATTTGTCAAAATCTTGAGTACGATTTTTTTTTTTTTTTTTTTTTTTTTATGATTATAGTATTTTCTCTATGTTCATATAGTAGAAAGTAAAAATTAATATATTTTAGTTTTAACTTCATTGCTAAAACTTTCCTACATCAGTCGAAATCTATTAATAAAATTATACAAAATAGTTACTATAATATTTAATAAAAAATATCGAATAATTAATCATTCTGAACAATATTGGATCACAGAACAATATTGGATAATTTATTGCTTCTCCTACGGCTTCATTGGATGACCTATAATTGCCTGTGATATCCATTATGTATGCCGGCGTCTTCCTCGTGATCTGGGCGTCCCGGGTTCGAATTGTGGGCATGGTTGTTGTTCATCTGTGTTCTATCTGTGAGGTGTGTGAATGTTCCCCCCTGTAAAATGGGGTTGTGCAAGCGAATGTGTGTGTTTCATCTTCATATGAGCTAGAAGTCAGACTTCTGCCCTCGGGTGCTCAGGGATCTTTACCCTCAGAAGCTACTGCACCCCCTTTCCGTGGTAACGAGGACACGACATCATCATCATCATCATCCATTATGTATGTATCATTATTTCATATATGTTCCATAGTAAATGTCGGTTTCATCAACATCTTCTGCTCTCAAAAATTTCCGATTATTGTCGTTAAAGTCTTCACCAATAACCACTTTAAACCGTATTATTCCATTCACCCACAACAATTTATCAGAGAGATATCCTAGTTCTATCGTGATAAAGGCTATTCCACAACCACAAATCTATTTTTATCTGAGCGCATCTTATTGTTAGATGGAGAAAAAAAGTTTTTATACCGAATTTTTTCCGACATATGTAATTCTCTACCAGCGAAATATCCAAATTCTATCCCAGGAACTAATTTTACTAAAAATACAATTTCTCTTTCATTGGACAATCTTGTAGTTAGGAAACGGAGGAGCTTTTTCAGTCAGATTGTGTTGCCAAGAAAATCTACTATTTATATAATAAATTATTCAACTTAAATAAATAAGACTTATAAGAAATTTGTTTTCTTTTATGCTGGGGGATTCGCCCCCCCCCCTGACCCTTTTCGCTCACCAATCATGATGTTGAACTCGAATCATGTATGTCCCTAGGTTAGTGTAGTTCCCTAAAGGATTGATTCCTTTCCTCCAGGCAACAAAACTAAATGAAAACAAATTGTTTCAAAAATGCCATGAACAAAAAAGCTCAATTAAAAAAAAAGCATTGTTTAAAATTCAGAAGAAATCACATCATAATTTTAGTTCTTTCGGCAGGAATAAAGAATTAAATAAGAAATTAAAAAATTTAAAACAAATTCAATAAAAATGTTCTTAAAACCATTAAATCTTTCTTCGCATTTTTAATTCATCTGATATTGCTGAACACCACCCCCATTATTATTATTTTTAAAAACAATGCAGGGTTGGCACGTGTGTTGCTTAGGCATTACAGTTACTAATCGAGAGATGAAAAATTTCCATTAATCAGAAGAAAAAAAATTTTCTTTAAAGCGGAAAGCGATATATTAGGGTTGCCCCAAAAAATGTGACTAAAAGTAGAATTAATTATTAATGCTGTTTTAAATTCATCTCTTGTTAATTTTAAATTAAATGAAGCTTTATTCTTTTTTCTTTGTCACCATTTTATTTTCTTTGTCGCGATATAAAACTTACTAAGACGTAATGATAATTTTCATTAAATATTTCAAACAATACTGACAAAACAAACCACAAATATCCTGAATCAGGTGACTCGCTACCTATCAGTCACAAAATGATTGAAACACAACGTTTACAAAAAAGAGTTTTAGATTAATGTTCACCCATGGAATAACAGCCTTTGTCACTATATTCCATACTGTTTACATTCAGGTTCAAAATCAATTCATGTTTCTTTAATTATTAAAATTATTTAATATATATTTTATTTAATATTAATATAATATTTTTATATATATTTTATTTTTTTAATAATGCGTAATCATTAATATCATTTAATAATCATTTAATTATCATTTAATATTTATATAATTCTTTAATATATAAATTATTTGATATCTCAATTTCATCTCTTAAAATTCGAATAACATCAATCATTAATTCTAGTGGAAGGAAGGAAAAAAAATTGCAAATAAAAGCCGGATTTTAACCGAAGGAAGTGAAAGAACGCAAGGCCAAACTCGTGTCTTTGACACTTCCTGATTAAATACGATGCATAACAAATCGTATCAGATGGTTTACTTTTTACTTGAATACAAACTTTTTTTTGCACCCATTGTGCAATTAATACTAATAAATCAATAATCCATAATTGTACCAATCTTTTCAATTGAATCAATTTGAAAACTTTATAAGAGAATTTATTGAGATTTCTTTTACTTAAAAAAGAAATCCTTTTCTAACTTTAAAGAGAGAAATGGAAGTCGAGAGTGTACTGGTTACAGGAGCTAATAGGGGAATTGGTCTGGAATTTGTGAGACAATTAGTAAAACTGGATAAACCTCCTAAATTAGTCTTCGCAACTTACAGAAATGAAACTTCTATCCAGGTAAGAGATGTTTGTGCATTTTTTTATACTTATTTATTTAATCTAACCAAATTCATGTTAGTAAACATGAAGTTTTTAAGCTGTTTTTAGATTTGTTTCTTCATATGCTAGTCTATTTTTTGTATAATATTATACTATTTTAATGTTTTTTTCGGAGCTTAGTTTTTAATTAATCAGTTAATTCAAAATAGTCATTTCATTTCATTCTCGTGGCGCCATCTGGTAACAAATGTCAAGATTTTTTAATATTTATAATAAGGAATAGCAAATTAGGGATAAATAAGTAAAAATTTATCCAAATAAGAAACCTTCATACATTACAAAATAATTTTTTAAAAATTATTTATATTGAATTTATATTTAACCAAATTTTTTACATATTTGTAAAGATGGGACGTTGTAACAAATTTCTCGCGTACTTCCTGAAGTGTTAGAGTTTTAAATTTTGTTCAGTATGAGCTTTCAGTGCCAATTCAAATTTTTATATTTTTAATTAAATGAAGAATTTTTATTAAATTTTCATTCCACATGCAAAGCGACATCTGCTAATGCATTTGTGGAAAATGAGTAATAACGAAATTCCAAATATTTTTTTTTTATAATAATGAGTTATCAAATATATTAAATAATAAAAACTAAAAAAAAATAATAAAGAAAGAACAAATCTTTTTCGAAATGTTTTTGTTAGTGTATTAAAACATTAGAAAATAATATTTTTTTATAAACCTGGTTATCAAAACATAATCGTGAAGTCATGAAAAATAATTATACAGGAAAATTAAGGTGCGATATACATTCGATATAATGTCAAACTTGCCTACAGATTAAAAATATACTGTAAAGTGATTCAAATTACAATTTTCTTAGAAAATTTTGTACCACACATTTTATCTTATTTTCCTTTTTTCAACTACTTTCATGTGTGCTAATAAAAGTTTATTTTTTAACCCTTTAATCATCGTGTGTCCTGCAGGCTCCGATTTATTGCTTCTCAAATTTATAAGCTAAAACTAAATCATACAAAGACGCTATAATGTGAAACAAAGTTACACAAAATGTTCAAACAACTCAAGTATTCTCTGGATTCTTAATTGAATCAATAAGACAACACATTCCTGTAAGGCACAATATCATCCAATTAGATAATAAAATAAAACAGTTACTTGATAAGTAAACGAACTTGAAGGTTTGATAAGAAAACTTCTCAAGTAAATTTAATTTTGTAAACTAGAAGTCTATATTTGAGGTTCGTCCTCTGTTTACAATCTGAAAAGTTTTCAGAATAATTAAATCTATGTGCTAATTCGGATTTTTTTTTTTTTTTTTTTCATCATTTTGCAACGACTTTTGAAACTAGCAAAGTTTGGTCTAGACTTGTTCAGGATGAAACTCTGTCTTTTATATCCGCTGATGATTAAACAATTGCAAATTCATTTACCAATAAATGTATTAAAAGAGAAAATTATTTCAGTGTTACATTAATTAGTCTGCATTCATTTCTCTCCATACTTATTTTCCACATTGTCTTTTTGGTCTTTCAAAGTTATATAAGCGTTACTATTTTATCTGTTAAAAATAAGGCTTTCGTATAAGTATAAAACATAATGGATAGCGTAGTTTCATAAGAAAACTATGCTACTGAAATCGTTGAGAACATGATAGATTGTTTTAATAGATAAACTATTGTTCAGTTTACACCAAATTTGTATATTTCTCTCAAATTTTGAACGGAATCCATTCATCGAACCCACTGGCTGTATAGCTGTCCGAAATGACAAATAACTACATAATGAGAAAGCTATATAGGCGAAATTTGGTGCACAAATTTAACTTCTAAAGTGTAGATTTCGATCAAGCTTTGAACAAACTTCGTCTTGGAATTGAATGTCCGTCAATCTGTACATTCAGATTTATGTAGAATTTAAAAATGCAGCAATTTAAATAAATGAAATTTGGCATACGTTTGATTGTATAAAAATTTGGTTTCCTTGGACAGCTTTCAACCAATTTCTTTTATACAGCTTTGATATTTAGGTGTAAAAATTAGAAACTAAATTTTACATTAATAATTAAAAAACAAAAGAATGAAAATTGCAATAATCCATATATATCATTTTTAATATGTTGATGCTTATTGGATACTAAATGTTGCATACTATTTTCAAATAACTTTATGCAATATTTATGATTAAAAATCGTGTAAAATGCTCTAAATTCCAAATCGCTGGACCTACAGTCACCAACTGTTGCAAATATTTCGTAAACTTTAAGTCTCCCTAAGAAATAATTTTATCAAATTTTTATAAAAATTAATAATTATCGGAACTTTAATATTTTTCTTTGATATCTTCTGGCCATATTATAACAAAAAAAACTATTATTATATCACTCTAATAATAAAAAAAGTAAGCTTTTTGATGATTCTTTTCTTTTGCCTTTGAAAATAAAAATTTGAGTACTAGTGGTGCCTACGTACTTGTCCAAGGTTCACATGACAAGGGAAACAGCACCGTTATTAGGGAACATGCTAGAAAATTTCGAGAAGATTACGCCCGCTTGTTATTTTCTTGAATAGAGGTAAAGCAATCGAAAGTAAGCATTGTCACAAAAAATCATAACTGAACCAAGAACAGTTTCTATGATTAAAAGTAAAATATTTAAAATAATATAAAGGCAACGAATTAATACTGAAATACTTTCGTGTTGCGATGTTATAAACAAAAAGTTTCAAAGTCCTTTAAAATTTTTTTCAAACTTGTGAATTAAAATTTCTGCTCCTTTTACAAAATATGGGATTAAATGTTTATATGAATTGCTGTGAAATTCTTTTTAAAAACAAAGAATGTTTATAAGCCACAGTACTAAGATTACAATCATAAAGAAATGCACCTATTGCCAACAATGTTGCGGCGACCTTGAATTAACGGATGCTTCCAGGAAGTGAGATAGGAACAACAACATCTTTCCTTCCGTATTTATTCAAAACCTGAAGCAGGGGGAGGCGGCCGACGTAAACTTTATTGCCCAATATAACAAGCTGTTTCTTGATAATAAACAAATAATATATATATATATAAAAAAAAATTTTGAAGTCAATTCCTACTTAGGTCAACAAAGAAACAATTTTAGTTTAGTTACTTTTTATTAAATAATTGCCCTTTAATATTTTATATGATTTTTTATTAAATAATTGCCCTTTAATATTTTATATAATTTTTTTCCAGCAATCTATATACTTCGCCACTGACGATATTTATTCCTAAATTTATATCCTGCTAAATATCTTATATAAGAGAAAATTTTTTGAACTGTATAAGCTATATCAGAAGTCCATAAAAAGATCATATCTACTGATATGTCCTTCACTGATGCAAGTTCTTTTATTATCATTAGTTTTAAAAAATGCGATTTAAAATAATGTGTGAACAAAAATGATTTATTAGTCAATATGACACTATCGTGCTGCCATCTACTGGTCTATTTTTTTTCTTCCATATAAAACAAAAATTAATTACTTAAATTTAATTAATGAATTAATATTTAACATCAAGTGTCATCCACTACAAGTTTAAAAAACTATATTTGAACTTGAGTGGATGATTAAAAAGTATTTTATTAACGATTGAAAATTTGAACAAGATATGTATATATATATAGGGGGAGTGTGAACTAATAGTAGGAATTTAAAAAAAAGAAGTAACATCGCCATAAAAGAAATTGAAAATCACGACCCTACACTACCAAAAAAACTCAAATGAGACCTCGCCATCTCCTTCATGCCTAAGTCTTCATCATAGCTTTTCCACGCCGACAAGAATTTGGACCGAATTTGCTGAAAAACATTTGTAAATTCTGTCATCTTTCTTTTTTTTCTGAAATATTAATTAAAAGTTACTTTTCTATGTAAAACCTTTACTTATCTGAGCACAACCACTTACTAAGTGATCTCAATACACAATCATTAAACGATTTACTTGTTGTTTGCTAAAAAATAAATATATCCTCCTATTTTGTTCGGAGGTTAAGAACCTTGAGTTCAAGAACTCCATGAATTCTCGTAATCGAAGCCAGTAAATTCGGTCGGCAAAGTCGGTTTATTAATATTGGAAAAGAATCCATTCAAAGATTATGGATTCCGGTTATCCGAATTATCATTAACCGATCAATGATTTATTATAGATTATTATGAGAATTAGATTCCTTTGATTTGGATACAAAAACAATATTTTTTAAAAAATAATAAAAGGAGCAATATAATCTCTTATTACCTATATTTATATGCAATTGTAATTGTACATATTGTTTCTGTCTTCAGTTACTTTTATGATGAAATCAGTACTTCAACGTTCCAGTATTCTTAGATTGCATGAGACAAGAAAATGAAAGAAAGAGAAATCATTTGTGCTGAATATATTCAATGCTCACCGAGTGAAAAATTATCAAATGGTCATTGCTTCTTTTCTTTGTATTCTGGGTTTTCTTCTTTTGTTCCCATTATTAATAAATACAATAATAACATTTCCAACTTAAAAAAATTATTTTAATTTGAATTTAGTATTCTTAAATAAACATTTCTTCAATTAATTTTGATAACATGTTTTATTATTTTTTTTTAATTTCATTATGGGTGCTTTTTAAATAATTTTAGTATTTTAACAAGTGTTCTATATCTCCCCATATTAGTGCAATGTAGCCATTACGTCATTAAAACCTCACATAAACCAAACAGCCAAAAATAACCAATTTAACTTATCAAAATGATTATTTTAACTTCAATTTAGTCTTCTTAACTATTTATCCAGTCAACAAAAATGATTTATTAGTCAATATGATACTGTCGTGCTGCCATATATTGGTCAATTTTATCATCTTTATCTATCCAGTCATCGGATCTATCCAATCAATTTTGGCATTTTTTATTGTTTTTTTCAATTTCTCTATTAATGCAATGAAATGATTTTATAATTTTAGTAACTTTTCTATATTGCACGCACTTCATGATTGGTGTGAGATAACTCTCATGAATTCTCTCATCTGCGTATACATATTATCAATAAATTAAATAGGTTAAAACTTTTTATATATTCTATGAATTTAAAATACATTATTGAAGCTATATTCTTTAAATGAAAAGCATGTTTTTATGTGGCAACCTTATGTTGTGCATAAAAATATATTCTAATAAAAAAATACATGGAAAATTTGCAGTTATTGTTCTTTTCAAAATTACATTCTTTATTACCATCCTTAGACGATTTTGAACCACAGGAGTACGTTTTCTTTTGACTATATAGAGACCGGAGAATTCCAGGTTCGATACATGGTACCCTTGAAGAACCGTCGTGTAAGATAATCTGGTGTCCGTTAAGTTTAACGGAGCCAAATATTTCCTTCTGATGTGTTGCGGAAGTTTTCAGGGAGGGACTGCCAGCTCAAGTGTTGTCCTTATCATCTGGCTGCAGCTCAAAATTAAGAGACTCGCCCCAAAATAGTCCTAGCCTTACTTTAAAACGTGACATTAATATAACTAAACTAAACTTCTCTTAGCTATTCTTTTCCAATGATGATTTTCTTTTCTTTTTTTCATTCAAATTTAATTTTATTTATTTAAGCAATACTTCTATTTATTGATTGATAAAAAGTAGATATATTCTCCTCCACCAGTCTCCAATTTTGGAGAAGACAAGAGAGACTGGTGCATCCGAAAAGGCGCGGGAAGGGGGGAGAGGCTCCATATCTGAAAACACAGTATAGTTAACTGTTTCTGTAACAAAAAGAACCTTTAAATATGCTTTTCCTTAAAGGAATTACTATAAAATTGCTTTTTATCTATGTTTCTTTAACTTAATAATTCGAAAATTTAATATTCCTTAGACTCTCCAGAAAATAAAAGAAGAATCTGATCAAACCGAAGTCATTTTAATCAAAATGGGTAAGTTCTGTTATTTCAGCACTAATTTACATACATAAATGTATTCATATAAATAATGCATACTATTAACTTGTACATAGGGTTATTAGATTCGATTCATTTCGCAGTGAAATATTTCGCCATATCCGGTTAATAAGTATCCAAAAACGTGAAATATTTTTTCCCATCCTTAGCAAAATTAGCAACATGGGAAAACGTTTATGCTTTAAAAAGATGAATAATATGTAAATGTAGAATACTTGAAGTAAATAATTAAAGATTTTTCTTTTAATAATATGCTTAAATGGGACTTAAGATTAGGTTTCCATGCCCAAAAGAAATAATTTCAATTCTGAATGATTTGGAATAAAAATAAAAGGATTCGACCTTCTGAGCAACTTCTGACATGAAAACAATTATATCATTTCCACTTTCATGTAAACGAAGTATACAAAAATAAAGTATTGTAATCATCAGAAAATTCGAGCTCGAGATTTTGCTGAATTCACACTCAGACTTCTCTGAGTTAGGAAAAAAACTTTTTTGGATTTACATCTGTCTACGACCACAATATCTCAAAAGTGCTTTGTATTACAATCATGAATTTATGAAAAGAAGAAACTCAAAATTTTAATGTCGATTTATTTCATCCGGGTGACATAATTTGTACAAGGAAAAAGTGATGATAAAAAGACGTTTTTTCGCATCGTGAGCCAAGTAACAGAATTTTTCCCTTTAGTTGTTTCATTAAGAGATTCTAATAGAAATTTTGTGTAAAGAGAATCTTAGGTATCTTTGAAAAACCTGCATAGGTGTCAAGGATTCTTATACTTTCACTTGTGGTATAGGAAAACAAAGAAAAGAGGGTTTTTTAGAAAGCGTATTGGTGAAAATTAAATAAAAATTGGGATTTTTTCAGAAAATAAGAGACAATTTGAGAACAGTATGATAAATAAAATAGTATGGACTAATAATAAAATAGTATTTTAAAATATCCATAACTATTAGGTAATACAGATAGTTATATGAATTAGTTATAGCTAGTTATGAATTAGTTATATGATAGTTATAATACTATATAACTATTAGGTAATAACCATCCATACTATTTTATAAGTATCCATACTATTTTTAGGTATATAATCATATCAGGTGGAGGCTAGACGTTTAAAGCTAATTCTTCCTCTTGGATACTAGGCCGCGGGTAACGCTGTGCGGGTACTGCTAGTATATATATATGTAATGATATTTTAAACTTTAATTTCACTTTAATTCATTTCCTCAAGGTTTTATCTTAATTTAGCCCATAGTAACTTCATTCTAAAAATATTCTCTTATTTTGTGATCCAATTCCACTTTCTCCACCTAATTAACTCAAGAGAAGCTTTGTAAAATTGCTGAATCGGCTAAAAGCCTAACTTTCCCACACTCCGAGTAAAGGTACAAAATACCGTTGATGTGACAGATTCTTTTTTAAAAGATCCCTGTGTTTCCCTTGCCTCGTCGGCGCGTGTAGCAAAAATCCCTATCGAAATCTCATTGTATATAAGCACTATGGAGAAATATTTTCCCTATCAATATCTCAGGTTATATAAGACCAGGGATAAAATGTCCAAGAGCTTTTCCCTCATTCCTTTCTATGTCGCTCTGTGTGCTCATCGCTTGCACCTATGCCTGCATCTTCAAAATGAAATAAAACGACGTCACGAAATTGAAACTCTTTCCACTGTCTTCAAAACTGTATTCTGCTTCACATAAAATAATGTTTATATATATATATATATATATATAAAGTAAAATTTGTTCAAACCTTTACGTTTCGATTTTATTCTGAAAAATTTTTGAGTCAGCCACTGCTTAATGTAAAAATATTAGGAAAAAATACAGTTAATTTATTTTTAATTTTTTGATACAATATAAATTTTGTGCCTGTTTAAACATGCTACGCATAAATTGCATGGCATGTATAACTCATCACTGTACAGTCGATCGTGACAAGTCTAGCTCTTCATTGGAGCGAAAAAGAAAGGCACAATGACGAGCATTGCACAAAATGCATTCATCAAAATTGAATTGTCCAGTTTTACTTCATTCTTACAGATATTCGAAACGCAAATGATATCGATAGTGCTCAGAAAGCCGTCGAAGAGAGAGTTCGGGACAAAGGACTGAACCTCCTAATCAACAATGCTGGAGTGCTGAAACATCAAGGCTTTCCGGAAATAACCGAAGAAAATTTATTATTTCACTTCACTACGAATACTATTGGGCCAGTTATGGTTTTAAAGGTAAATATGATTCATAGCTGCTTACTTTATCTGAAGAAGTTTTGTCATATCATCAAATCGTCCAAATGCCAAATAAAAATTTTGTAATAAAAAATAGATTAAATTTTAAGCACTCATGTTGCACTTTTTGAATAAGAAAGATAAAACAGCCAGATTTATGATGTAAAATAATGTGTGATATACTAAATATATTAAAATACGAAGGAAAACAATATGGGGTTTAAGTAAATCATATGTTTCAATTCGATAAGTAGAGATGCATATAAACTCTTGATAGGATTTTAAAAGTTTAAAAATAGAAATTAATTTACTATTGAAGTTATAATTTAGATTTTACCAAAATGCACACAGGTCTATAAGCGTGCTCTGTCTTAAAATTAAAAAGGTAAAAGAAAGAATTCATATGTAATATTTTATATTCAACTTCTTAATGGAATGTGCAGGATGATCATAAAATGAATTTGCTATTTGGAGGCAACCACAGTGAAAAGTAATGGATGAAACTGATCCAAATTTTACAAGTAAACTGTAGAAAACAATGAAAAAACGAATTTCGTGAAAAAAAAAAGTGAATAACGTTGCGATGTAATATTCTGTACACAGAAATGATCAGCTTACTGAAGATTTTGCAAATGGGCCAGAGTACCATGATATTGATTAATACATAATTATTTTCTGTCAGTTCCATAGTGTATGTCATTCACTTTGTGTGTTTTTTTCCATCACTCTAATATTAATGAAATTTAGCATAATCCATTTACTGTGTTTAAATTATAAAGAAATTTTTCAACACTGCTAAAATCTTTCTTATCGGTAACTTTTGTCTCCCCCTCCCCCAACTTTACTCCTCCCCTCTCTTGAGAACTCGTGGTATTCACGATTTTGCCCAGGTTTAAATTTTTCTTCAGGAGATTACTCCTTTATCTATACTTATAATAAAGCACAGAGTGTGTGTGTATGTGTTAGCACTCTACAGGTCAGACCGTTTGATCTACAGCTACCAGATTTGGCATATGTATATCTTGGAAGTCGGAAATGTGCACCTTGGAGCGATTTTTTTTAATTTTTAATTAGAATTTTAACTAATTAAAAATTAATCGAAATTTCGGCGTTTTTTCCGCTATAACTTCCTAAAATATTACAGCACAAAAATGATTTTTACGTCAAGTTAAAGTTCGAAAAATAATCTTTTCAATGATACTAATGTTTTAACCTATAAATTAAATTTCTATTTTTAATGAATTAATAAAATAATCATTTTTTTCAACAATTTATTTCGTGAGAAATAAAAATAAAATTTAACTTAAACGAGCACGTTACGCATGAATAGGGGAAAAATTAGCTTTTATCAACGTGTTGTCATCACATTGATAAAAGCTCCAATTTTAAAAAAATAAGTTAACTGTTATTGCAAATTAAGTATTTAAAAGTGTAATATTCAGCACGTGTCTCTATGAAATGAAATAATAAGAAGAAGAAATGTGATATTTTCTAAAAGGTAAATGCAAGACGAAGTTTTCTTTTAGATTATATACACTATTAAATCAATAAATCAGCTTTATTTGAGAGAAACATGGTTTAATATATATATCCTTTCAATTCAGGGTCCAATGGCTAATTTGTAAATCTTTAATAATAGAAATACATGTGTTAAAATGTTCTAAATGAAGTATATATATATTATATATATTGCAACATCAGTCAATAAATGCTCTAATAAATTATGAATGTTTCGTTTTTATCTAGATCCTCTGATTTGTAAATCATATTTAACAAAATATTCTTGAAACATTAATATTTTAAATAAAAAGTCACCAAAACTGACTGGATAATGAAAAGTTGAATATCACAATTCAATAAAAACGGGCGATTTTAGACCACTTCATCGATCGTCTCAAAGATGATACTCCAATCAGCACCCAGAGTTTCTCAAGATTGATTGGCCTAAGTTTATGAAAATGTTGATTGTTCTAAACTATTCTATTCAAAACGTCATAAATCAATTAGATTTGATAGAAAAAAAATAGAAAAATGTTTATTTAAAAGTTGAAGTGCCAA